>NC_058101.1:60107500-60732500 GCF_020171115.1 Neogale vison | reverse complement strand
GGGGAGTTTAAGTTGATTTAACCTTTCAGCAATGCATTTTGCAAGACATACCCAAGGTAGGACAAATGAACACACCTTTTGGCCTACCACATATGTATCTAGGGCTTCATTCTAAGAAAACTGTAAGCTGTATATGCAAAAATGTATTACTAAGGATCTATTTTACTTTTTGCAATAAGTAATTGAATATTTCAAATTGATTAAAAAAAATGATCCTGCCAACTATGGTACATTCCTCCAATGAATGACGTTTAATAGTAAAATAATGTTAACTGATGTAAGAAAATGTACAAATTGTTTTGGAAAATTAAAATAAAATTCACACTCTAGAACAGCATAGAAATTAAGATCTCAGTTTTTGGAAGAGGTAAGTCTCACTAAATTCTTGATGGACTTTATCCAGAATAAACAATAAAAATATCCCTGGTTTATAATCACAAGAATATGAAAACATCAAATACATATATACATATCTTGGATAAAAGAGTGCTCCTGGGACTACAGTGGAATCTATTTCTGTCTGACCCTTTACTGGTTGAGACCAACCCCTAATCCTGGAGATGGTGTTATCAAGGTGATAACATGGCAGACCAGGAATCTTTCTTTCCCCACTGCTTTGGAGCACAAGCTCCCTATTGGGGGTTGAAGTTTCAGCAGTGGCAAAGTTTTAAGAAATTACTTATTTTCAGCTGGATCTTATTCCTTTTTTTTTTTTTTAAATTAAATTAATTTATTTATTTTCAGAAAAAACAGTATTCATTATTTTTTCACCACACCCAGTGCTCCATGCAATCCGTGCCCTCTATCATACCCACCACCTGGTACCCCAACCTCCCACCCCCCCGCCACTTCAGACCCCTCAGATTGTTTTTCAGAGTCCATAGTCTCTCATGATTCACCTCCCCTTCCAATTTACCCCAACTCCCTTCTCCTCTCTAATACCCCTTGTCCTCCATGATATTTGTTATGCTCCACAAATAAGTGAAACCATATGATAATTGACTCTCTCTGCTTGACTTATTTCACTCAACATAATCTCTTCCAGTCCTGTCCATGTTGCTACAAAAGTTGGGTATTCATCCTTTCTGATGGAGGCATAATACTCCATAATGTATATGGACCACATCTTCCTTATCCATTCGTCCACTGAAGGGCATTTTGGTTCTTTCCATAGTTTGGCGACCATGGACATTGCTGCTCTAAACATTGGGGTACAGATGGCCCTTCTTTTCACGACATCTGTATCTTTGAAGTAAATACCCAGGAGTGCAATGGCAGGGTCATAGGGAAGTTCAATTTTTAATTTCTTGAGGAATATCCACACTGTTCTCCAAAGAGGCTGCACCAACTTGCATTCCCACCAACAGTGTAAGAGTGTTCCCCTTTCTCCACATCTTCTCCAACACATGTTGTTTCCTGTTTTGTTAATTTTGGCCATTCTAACTGGTGTAAGGTGATATCTCAATGTGGTTTTAATTTGAATCTCCCTGATGGCTAGTGATGATGAACATTTTTTCATGTGTCTGATAGCCATTTGTATGTCTTGATTGGAGAAGTGTCTGTTCATATCTTCTGCCCATTTTTTGCTATGTTTGCCTGTTTCGTGTGTGTTGAGTTTGAGGAGTTCATTATAGATCCTGGATATCAACCTTTTGTCTGTACTGTCGTTTGCAAATATCTTCTCCCATTCCATGGGTTGCCTCTTTGTTTTTTTGACTGTTTCCTTTGCTGTGCAGAAGCTTTTGATTTTGATGAAGTCCCAAAAGTTCATTTTCGCTTTTGTTTCCTTTGCCTTTGGAGACCTATCTTGAAAGAAGTTGCTATGGCTGATATCGAAGAGATTACTGCCTATGTTCTCCTCTAGGATTCTGATGGATTCCTGTCTCCCGTTGAGGTCTTTTATCCATTTTGAGTTTAGAACCACATGGCCCTCTCAATTGATGCAGAAAAAGCATTTGACAAAATCCAGCATCCATTCCTGATTAAAACGCTTCAAAGTATAGGGATAGAGGGAACATTCCTGAACCTCATCAGATCTATCTATGAAAGACCCACAGCAAATATCATCCTCGATGGGAAAAAGCTTGCAGCCTTCCCGTTGAGATCAGGAACAAGACAAGGATGCCCACTTTCACCACTCTTGTTCAACATAGTATTAGAAGTCCTAGCAAGAGCAATCAGACAACAAAGAGAAATAAAAGGTATCCAAATTGGCAATGAAGAAGTCAAACTCTTTCTCTTCGCAGATGACATGATTCTTTATATGGAAAACCCAAAAGACTCCATCCCCAAACTACTAGAACTTATACAGCAATTCAGCAACGTGGCAGGATACAAAGTCAATGTGCAGAAATCAGTGGCTTTCTTATACACTAACAATGAAAACACAGAAAGGGAAATTACAGAATCGATTCCATTTACTATAGCACCAAGAACCATAAGATACCTGGGAATAAACCTAACCAAAGAGGTAAAGAATCTGTACTTGAGGAACTACAGAACACTCATGAAAGAAATTGAAGAAGACACAAATAGATGGAAGACCATTCCATGCTCTTGGATCGGAAGAATAAACATTGTTAAAATGTCAATACTGCCTAGAACAATATATACTTTTAATGCCATTCCGATCAAAATTCCACCGGTATTCTTCAAAGAGCTGGAGCAAATAATCCAAAAATTTGTATGGAATCAGAAGAGACCCCGAATCGCGAAGGAAATGTTGAAAAACAAAAATAAAGCTGGGGGCATCATGTTACCTGATTTCAAGCTTTCTTACAAAGCTGTGATCACCAAGACAGCATGGTACTGGCATAAAAACAGACACATAGACCAGTGGAACAGAGTAGAGAGCCCAGATACGGACCCTCAACTCTATGGTCAATTAATCTTCAACAAAACAGGAAAAAATATACAGTGGAAAAAAGACAGTCTCTTCAATAAATGGTGCCGGGAAAACTGGACAGCTATAAGTAGAAGAATGAAACTCAACCATTCTCTTACACTGTACACAAAGATAAACTCAAAATGGCTCTTATTCCTTAGCCTAGTTATCACCTAATGTGATCTGGTAGGGGAGGCTAAATTTGACTTACTCTCTTAGGGCTTTTGGTTGGGCTTGAAAATTACGCTGACATAAAACAGATTAAAAAGAGAAAAACATGGAAATTTATTAATGTGAGTTTTGGATGGCATGGAAGCCCTTTTAAGGACATAAAAGCTCAAAGAAGCACTTTGAGTTGAACATTTATACACCAAACTGGACAAAGGGTAATAAACTGAGAAAATGGGACAAGGCAAAGTCACTTAGGCAAGGGTAGCTAGTGGGTGGAGAAGTGTCTAGGAATGTTAGTTTTTTTCAGATTTCTCTCAGCTACTGACTCTCAGTGATAAAAATGTTACTTACCCCTAGTATTAGGAAGACCTCTTTCATATAGGTGTTTACTTCCTGCTTTTAGGAGGAAGACAGGCAGTGTCAGAACACCCTTATAGTACCTGTTGTTATTCAAGTGCCTTAACTCAAAATGAACTTGATGTCCAAGTATCTCAATATTTGGGGGTGACATGTTCTACCACATTAAATGTCATTGAAGACTTTTCATCATGAAGTGACTCATATGGTTTACACTGTTGGTAGGAAAGCAAGATGGTGCAGCCACTCTGGAAAACAGTATGGAGGTTCCTCAAAACATTGAAAATAGAGTTACCCTATGACCCAGGAATTACACTACTTGGTATTTGTCACAAAGATACAAATGTAGTGATCTGAAGGGACACATGCATCCCAATGTTTATAGCAGCAATGTCCACAATAGCCAAACTATAGAAAGAGCCTAGATGTCCATTGGCAGAAAAATGGATAAAGAAGTGATATATATATATGTATTTTATTATATTATTATATTATTTTTGATGGCTGCATATTATTCCATTATATATCTATTGATGGCTGCATATTATTCCATTATATATATTCCATTATATATATATTCCATTATATATATCCATTATATATATAATTATATATATAATTTCATCCATTATATATATATAATATATATATAATTTCATCAATTATATATATATATTTATATATATATAATTATATATATAATGGATATTATTCCATTATATATATAATTCCATTATATATTATATATTATATATATTATATAATTATATATTATATATATAATTCCATTATATATTCCATTATATATATATATTCCATTATATATATCCATTATATATATAATTATATATATAATTTCATCCATTATATATATATTATATATATATAATTTCATCCATTATATATATATTTATATATATAATGGATATATATATAATGGAATAATATGCAGCCATCAAAAATAATGAAATCTTGTCACTTGCAATGGTGTGGATAGAACTAGAGTGTATTATGTAAGCAAAATAAGTCAACTGGAGAATGACAATTATTATATGATCTCACTGATATGTGGAATTTAAGAAACAAGGATCATGGGGGAAGAGACGAAAAAATGAAATGGGATGAAACCAGAGAAGGAGACAAATCTTAACCTCAGGAAATAAACTGAGAGGACTAGGATGAATGTGGTGGCTTGGTCATGGACTTTGGGAAGGGTATGTGCTGTAGTGAGCACTGTGAATTGTGTAAGACTGATGAATCACAGACCTGTGCCCCTGAAACAAATAATGTATTATATGTTAATAAGAAAAATAAATAAATAAATAAATAAATGAATAAATAGTCATTTGAGTTTCCTTCAGAAGAATGGCCTGCAGATGGGCAATACTGGAGGCAGGGAGAGTGAACAGGGGGCTACTGCACTGGTCTAGGTGAGAGATGGTAGTAACTTGGTTTATTGACAGTGGCAAGATTAGAGACTGAGAAATGGATGTATTTGGGGTATGCTTTGGGATTAACATTAGCAGGACTGTTGATGGAATGTGCCAGGTAAGAGCAGAGAGGGGAACAAACTATAAAATATATATAACTCCTGGATATACAAATGGCAACTGACCAGATGGAAGTTCCTGCCACAAAATGGGAAGACTGGTCATTGAGCCCTTTGTGGGGAAACAGTTGCGTGTTCCCCTCTGGGTATGTTAAAATTTCTCTGACCATTAGAAATCCAAGGGAAGGGGTGCCTGGCTGGCTTAGTCTGGGGAGCATGAGACTCTTGATCTGATCTTGGGGTTGTAAGTTCAAGCCTCACATTGGGTGTAAAGATTACTTAAAAATAAAATAAGAAAGAAAGAAAGAGGATATCAATCTATCTATCCAAGGAGACCTGAATAGATAAGCAGTCCAATATAAAGACTGGAAATCCAGGGATGCACTAGGTGGAGGATATAGCTTGGAATCCACCATTATAGAGATGGTATTTAAGGACAAAACCACCTAGAGAAGGTGTATGGATGAGAAGAGGCAGGGCTGAACACCAGGGATTTACATTTATATGACACTGAAGAATGCTTTCCCTGTTCCTTGCAAACAGAGTCTCTTTCCCCCATCCTGGAGTAATGACTAGAATGAATCTGATACGATGGGTACATATCTTTCAAGTTCATGTTAAAAAAAGTTGGTGTTCCAATATTTTATAAATATGGAATCTTTATGAAGGAGAATATCATAGTACATCAAAGTTACATAGATTGGGAAATAAAAATTTTCTTCTCAGGAAGGCAAAACCCCTAGGCTCAATGTGAGTGTCATTCTCTACCATGTTGGCACAATGTATTGTGCATGATGTCGAGTTTTACATTGTTACATTGTTTTGAATATTAATTAAATGCCTTCCTGAATTATACTCTATAGCTTGACTTTTTCACTCCTCATGTCTATTTACGTTGAGGTACAGAGATTCAATGAATCTTTTTTCTTACTATATAGTATTCCATTTTCTCTCCCACCACTTTTGCTCCATTTTAAAATTAATAGATTTTTTGAGTTTATTATAAGCAATATAGATGGGAACATTCTTATGCATATCTCTTCTGACACACCTAGCTAAGTTTATTTCGGAACAAAATGGCTGGTTCGTTTTATGTTTGCATCTTATAGTTTTATCGTGTAATGCTAAATCACTGTCCAACTCAAACATACCAATTTATGCTTGTACCATTTGTGTCTGGGAGGTTGCATAACTTCCTATCTCTATCAAACCTTCCAATTGTCGGACTTTTAAATTGTTTGCCAATTTAGGAGGTGTAAAATTGTATCTTGTTTCAATTTTTAGCTAGTTTTTTTCTCACATTACTAAAGAGGTTGATCATCTTTGCTCTATTTTTTTGGCTGACGTGTTCATTTTTTAGCAAAATAGATTTTCATGATTTGGGCCTTTTTCCTATTAGGTAACTTATTTTGTTTTTCTCACTGATTCCAGGAATTCTTTATAAAGTTCATATGTCTGGTAAATAATTGTTCCAAGTTTTTTTTCCCCCTACCCATTATTTTTGTTAATTTTTTAATAAAGTTGGGTTTTTGTATTTTATGCACTTTATTAGTCTTTTTCTTACTGCTTCAAGTTCAGAAACATTAAATACAGTCCACACTTATGACATCTTACTGGCACAATAATAATGATATTTTCTTCCAAAAGTTAAAAAAAGTTTTCCTTCATGAGGGCTAGAAAGAATCATTTTCCTTTTGCTTTTGCTCAGCTGCGAGAGCAAGACATATTGACATCGAGGTTGGATTTATTTACTTATTTTTTTTTTCTTTTCTATATGTTCAGTGAGGATATGGACCCCTAATGCCCTGAGCTTCTGCCCGCATTCTGTTTCAGCTGCTCACTTATGGCAAGTAAAGTCTTTCCTCTGTCACCTGTGGGCATCATATTCAATAAGAGGCCCACAATTAGCAGAAGTTGGACAGCCTTGGGGGTGCTACCAGTTTTCCTGACAATTCTTCACTCAGGGTTTGAGATTCTACTCTATTTTGAACCCAGAGTGTCACAGCTAGACATCAGGACCTGACCTTTATTGCTCACTTGCTTGTACCCACTGAGCTTTGTCCCAGATTTTCATTAAGCTCTATTTTCCATTTTATCTCTTAACTCCAGCAAAGGAACTTATGGGCTTAACATCCCATTATGGAAACTGAAACCACCCCTTCAGCTGTAACAACCTCTCAGAGGAAAAGCTCTGGTGGTCTAGACTACAGAGACCAGTTTCAGCTAAACCCCCGCCTTGTGCCTGAGCACATAGCCAATGGAGTGACTTCTGGAATGATCAACAACTCCCTTTGCTTTATTATAATACTAAAAGCTCTACCCAAGGAGGAGCACAAGCCTCATCCATGTAATATTTAATGTGTGTATTGGCACATTTCCTTAAGGTGCATGCACGGCAATATGCCCATCTCTACATGAAATCATATAGCTTCCCTATCGAAATACTCACTCTAAATAAAAGGAACCCATGCACTCTTGTTCAGAGAGTCACTTTGCAAGTCATTCACGGTGATGTCTTTATTTGCTGCAAATAAAGTTTCCTTTGTGTGAAAACACTACCTGGTGTATCTTTGACTCCTCAAGGAAAGAACTCATGCTGGTTCAGTTATAGGAGGATTTCTAGTATTTTCCGGCTATCGTGATTATTCATTTAAATAGATTTTAAAAATGCTTTTCCTGTAAATTTTGTTTTTTAGCAAGAAATTGTAACTTGTTTCTTTTAAAAGATCTCTAGGTCATCATTTTGTTAGAAACAAATGTCCCATGACTATTTTAACCTGCGTGATAGAAAATACATGGTTGACTTATTTACTTTCTTACGCTACATTTTTTTTAACTTATTTATTTGAAAGAGAGAGAGAGAGAAAGAGAGAGAGAGCACACCTGCAGTGGGAGGGGCAGGAGAGGGAAAAAATCTCAAGTAGATTACATGCTGAGGGTATGGGACTTGATCTCAAGCCCCTAAAATCCGGACCTGAGCTGAAATCAAGAGTCAAAATCTCAACCAATTGAGTCACTTAGGTGCCTCCTTGCTTATAAAACTTTTAAATAATGCTTTTTCATTAAAAATACATTTTAAGGATCTATCCATTCATGGCTGTGGTTCCTTTTTTAGCGGATGAATATTCAGTATATTAAATAATCCTCAAACGTGTGAAATCTTAGTGGAAAACAAGAGTCCTCTGAAGATATGTGAACAAACATAATAGAATAAACAGATTTCAGTGTCTCTGTTCCTAGATTGGTCTATATACTTACACAGAGGAAACATTCCATATTAAAAAAAAAAAAACACATTGTTTTACTACATTGATGATGTTAATCACAAGCCTCTCACTTTCATTAAATCATCAGTCTTGTTTCCTTGATTTATTTTTTCATGATTCCCAATTTCCTGCTCCATGACCCTGTGCTATTCCAGTCTGGTCTTCATCAAACTCTATCTGAGCAGATAATCAAATATTCAGCATGTGTCCTAAGGTGACCTTCAAACCAAACACCTCATGGGAGGATGATCTGGATGGGGGTGCAGCATTCCTTCTTGTATTATTATGATCACCAAAACTAAGACAGCTATTATTTTATTGGACACTTTCAACATGGCAGATGATGTACAGAGTAATTGATATCATAAGAAAAAAAGGTTTTTAATTCCATGTTATTGATAAGTGAAACTCAGCAAAGTCAGGGGGTCCATCCACACTACAAGAGTGGGTTTGTGTTCAGTGCTTCCTGACATTTCACACAGCATTGCCCCGCCACAGGAGTAGATCTACAGGACCCAGTTGCCACTCAGTATTCGATTCAGACATGATATTTTCTCATTTTGTCTGAAATTTCTCTTTTTTAAAAGAATGAGGAAATTTGCTTTGTTGGCTCAGTCTTTGTGGATTGTACTTTCAGTGTGTGTCAGCCAACGATGCATATCAACCATCCCAAAACTAGAGGTGTAGAACAACATTTTATTGATCATACAATACTGTGGGCTGAAGAAACATTTCTTCTGGTCTGATTTCTGCTGGACTGTCTAATGCATTGGTGGTTAACTGTGAGGCAAGCTGCTGTCTGCAGCTAAGATGGTCTAACTGGTATTTCTGGAAGCTGGTTGGCTGGAAGCAGGGATGTCTTGGTTCTCCTCCATATGGTTCCTCCTGCTCCAGAAGGGTAGCTTGGGCTCTTTCCTACGGCAATTTCAGGATTCCAAGAACAGCAAGTGGGCAAGCCCCAAAGCACTAGTGCTTTTAAGCTTCTTCCTGAGACATTTTGCTTATGCCCCGTTGACCAAAGCAAGTCACATGGCCAACTCAATTTCAAGAGATGGAGACATACACTCCACTTGGTCACAAAGCAAAGCAGAGAACACTCAGGCACAGGGAGATTTTGTGGCCAGTTTTGCAATCTATCACAATTATGATTTGCTATTTTTGTTTTATTCACTATTTCACACATTCTGGAAATAATAAAGCTGTGGCAATCGTTCCATGTGAACATGCTTTCTACAAAAATTTGGAGATTGCTTTCTTCAAAATGTCTTCTGTGGGGGTGTTACAGAAGAATAAGCCCTGTGGTTTCAGTTACAAAACGGGTACTCCCAGGGCTTAGTGCTGATGCATACTCTCCCTCATTACTCATAAACCATTTGTTTCTGTATCACCTCAAATGTCCGCATCTCTTGATCCCATCCCCTGCTGTATATCAAAGCTGAGATCATGGTCAATTTTCTGGCTGTCTCACTTGATTCTGTGGTTTTACTGACTTTTACTCAAGTTAGGTGGGCATTGTCTTAGAGTTGGAATTAATACATTCTCCAGTTCTTTGACAAAGCAATTAAAATAGCAGCCCTTAAAGAGGGTTTATAGATTTTTTTCATTGCATTTTCTTTTTTTTATGTTTTTATTTTAATTCCAGTTGGATAACATACAGTGTTATGTTAGTTGCAGGTGTACAATATAGTAATTCAACACTCTGTACATCACCCAGTACTTATCATGACAAGTGTACTACTTCATCCCCATCACCTATTTAACAGGGCTTATGTTCTTAATTAGGATATTTTCTAGATTATTCTGGGATGCATGTTTAACTTTTTATGAACCAAAACTTCATACTGCATTGTGACAAGAAAACAAAAATAAAAACAACCCAGAAAATAAATAAAACATCTCTTCTATATCTTCTAAATATTGGGAAATTTATACATAATATATTTCATCCTTGTTATGCCAAATACTCACAAGAAAAACACAACTGAGAAGTTATATAATTAAAACTGGAGATACTGGTTTCAAATTCAGGTTTACCAATTAAAGGTTAAGCAAGCCTATCTGAGCTTCACATATTTAGTCTATAAAATAGTGCTGTTGATATGCACTTCATAATGTTACTGTAAATATAAAATTAGATAATGGATGTGGGAAAGTTTTGTAAAGTCGGGAGTAAGAACATTTATAATCCCAAGAGTCAATGTGGCTCAGTGGAAAACTATAGACACCTGGGTTTATAATCAGCTTAGCCACTTTCTAATTGTAGTGGAAGAGGACAGGGAAAATAATGTAAAAAGGCATGTGTCCCTAATTTTTAATTCTAAATTCAATTTTGGGTACATACAGTCTGCCAGGCAGAAGATGAATTTAAGATTAATGGAATTTTTTTTTTCTTTAAGTGACTTTTTCAAAGAAATTAAGCACCTGGTTTTCAGTCCTTGGACTAAAATACTTTCTTTCAAATTATCTCTATAATAAATTCCTAATCCTGCTTTAAAGAAAATATACAAGCATTCATTTTTAGTCCTGTGCCTTCTGACTTGCCATGCAGACCCAGACCCAGAAGTGTGAGCAGAGAGGATTGCCTCACAGTTGGTCCAGACCCTTTTTGTTACATGGATGTCTGATTTATCACTGGGTACCAGCCTGTGAGTGCACAGATGAGCCCCCTTCCCATCTTTCAGATTTACCTAATGCTGATATTTTCTTGTTCATTAACCATTCATGAGCATTTCTGCAAAGGTAACTTGCATTATTCATCCACAAATAGATGTTCAGGAACTCTGTAACTATAAATGTTTAGCATGCTACGATAGTGGAATATGCTCTGGCAGTTTAAGAATCAAAGTTAAAATATATTTCCCAGTCAAAAGAATGATTTGTGGGAGAAGAAAACTTAGCTTTCTTCTATCAATGTCAGTGTGAAGATGATATCTTTGCCTCAGTTTGAAAAATATAAAATGTGCTATTTTGCATAGTAGCTGACACACACACACAGTACACACACACACACATACTTTTATAAAGTTCAATAACTTTGGCTAGCTGACATTCTCTGTTTATCTTTCATTAAAGCAGGCATCAAACAAAAATATACTCCTTATTATCAACATAACATCTCTATAATCTTTTATGAAGAGTCTGGGAGCAAACATGGTAAAACCAAGAACAGTCAGAGAAAAAAAAAAATTCCTATACTCACTACTACTAAGTCTTCCTTTTGCCAAAAGCAGTCATGTAATAACTTCAATTAAACTTTCAATGAACTTCAATTGAGAGCCTTCCTGAAGGCCTTTTCCTATAGGGAATGTGCACAGTACTATAGAACAGCTTTTCTGTTACTTTTTTTTTTTTTTTTTTTTTTTTTTTACTCTTTCCAGCAGAAGAGCAAATCAAGTGATTGGGATTCAGTGAAAGAGGAACCACCTTACCTGCAACAGGCATCTTCATTTCTCAATATAATTATTTTTGTAATTACTTTTTTTTTGGGGGGGAACCTATACTCTCAGTAACAACAATTGCATTGGAAAACTCATTATAGATCCTCATTCTTTCAGTAATTTAGGCTGTGAGTTGTATTCGTAAAATTATTTTCTGCCAAGAAAAAAAAAAAGTGCTTCTAGCTGCATGCTTCATTTTCAGAGCAATAACTATAGAAAGATTGACTTCTAATTTCTCTCAGAATGCAATGAATTCAGATGCTCTAAGGAATTGGACTGGATTCATTCTTATTGAAATTAGGGAACATAATGAGGAATTTTACCAGCTACCTGATGTTGACACAAGACTCAAAAGAAGTGGCTAGGGAAAAAGAATGTCACTGATGCCTTCATGTGGGAAATGCTCAGGAAGTGCCTAGCCAAGTCTGCAGAGGGAATGAGATGATCCACTCTCTGAGCAGGGAGGTGTTCCAGCAGGAAAACAAGCGCTTCTTCAAGCATCTCCACCACTTCCATCGGCAAACTGCAGGTTTCTTCCTCTTGAAAGTTCCCTCTTATAAATCTGTGGCACTAAAAGCAAATTTAATCCCTGTTGCCAAAATGTCCTTTATAAGTTATTCTTCTTTTTTTTTTTTTTTTGAATGAGACATATTTCCCTGAACAAAGCCTTCTGCCTTTATGCCAGAATAAACCCTATCTACAATGACGTGCACTATGGGAGCAGAATGTTTTGTCTAACGTAGTTAATTGTACGCATTAATAAATTCTGAGTGAAACAATGACTGCCTTCCCATTCCAGGCTTTTTGAAATCATTGACTTAGAATATCCTATGTGAAGCCAGAAAATTGAGTCTTTTAATCAACTTATTAAAAATATTTTATTTTCTTCTACTAGAATGGTTATTGTGTATGATAAAGAGGGAAATGTTATTTATTGTCTACAATGTTCCATGAATTTGATATACATCTCATTTTTAATTTTTTTTTTACTTCATTGTTTTTAGAATTGAGATGTAGAGATTTCCCATATACTTTTGTCTCTGCATGTGCAGAGTCTGCTCCTTTCTCCACAACTCTCGCCAGTGTGGTACAGTCATCGCCAAGGATGAACGGACCCTGACACATCATAATCACTTAGCAGCCCTAGTGTCAGTCAGGGTCCACTCTTTGTGGCGCACGTTCTAGGGGTTTTTTTACAAAAGCCTAATGACATATACCCCTCATTATAACATCGTGCAGAATATTTCCACTGCCTTACAAATCCTCTGTGCTCTGCCGATCCGTCTCTCCGCTCTCACTGCGGGCAACTAGTGATCTTTTTCTGTCTCCACAGTTTTGTCTGTTCCAAACTGTCATCAAATTGGAATCATGCAGTATGCAGAGTTCTCAGATTGGCTTCTTTTGCTTGGTAATATGCACTTAAGTTTCCTCCATGTCTTTTCATGACTTGAAAGCTCATTTCTTTTTATTTCTGAATAACATTCCACTCTCTGGATGTGGCACAGCTTATCCACTCACCTACTGATGGGCATCTTGGTTGCTTTCAAGTTTTGGTGATGATGAATAAAGTTCTATAAACATCTGTGTGCAGGTTTTTGTGTGACATAAGTTTACAACTCCTTTGAGTATATACCAAGGAGAGCGAGGGTTTATCAGCTTCCTATAAAACTAAGATACTGTCTAGTTTTTTTAGGAAACGGCCAAAATATCTTTTAAAATGGCTGTACCCTTTTGTATTCTCATGAACAGTGTTTGAGAGTTCTTGTTGCTTCAGATCCTCATCAGCATTTGGCGTTGTCAGGCTCTGGATTTGAGCCATTCTAATGGATGTATAGTGGTACATCGCTGTTGTTTTAATTTGTATTTCTCTGATGATAGAGAATGGGGGAGAACTTTTTATATGCTTATATTATATGTATATAGTATATATATAGTATGTTATACATAGTTATATATGTCATATATGTTACATATATATTTACATATAAGTTATATAGTTGTGTGTGTGTGTGTGTGTGTTATGTTTACAAGCACAGACACACTTTTTTTCTTCCCTTTCGTGAAGTTTTGTTATGGTCTTGATCCATTTTTAATCAGGTTGTCTGATATCTTATTTTAATTCCTATAACAGATGTGTCACCTACTAAAAGCCCCATTTTATAGCCTAAGAAATTCAGGTGTAGAGAGATTAAGAAATATCTTCTGGTGGCTCAAAGTCAGAATTCAGATTCCTTTCTGAGAAGGTTTAACACTCATATTCTGTGGCTTTAATCAGATTACCTTCTAGAGTAGATGCTGAGAATTATCAGAGACAATTGACACCAATGCCTCTGTATTGCCCAACTCGTGTCACCTCACGCCACTGTTGCTTATTGATCATCCCATAGATTCTCTCCCTGTCCTGGCCCCCTTATCCCACAAGTACTGAATCGATTCTGAGATGAGAAGGACTTATGCTATTTCTCTCACTCTCTCATGGGAGCAGTCTTAATATTATCACCACTTTCCTCCATTAGGCTGACTAGGTTCAGGGACTTCTTTTCAAGTTCCTGTCCTTGATAGGGGCTTGGGTGGCTCAGATGGTTAAATGTCTGCCTTCGGCTCAGGTCATGATCTCCAGGTCCTGGGATCGAGCCCAAGGTCTGGCTCCCAGCTCAGCAGGGAATCTGCTTCTCGCTCTCCCTTTGCCTCTGCCCCTGCTTATACTCTCTCTGTCTCTCTCCCAAATGAATAAATAAAAGCTTTTTAAAAAATTTTCTGTCCTTGAAAGTTAAGTCTCCATCTTTAACCTCAACCTGGACACAAGGGTCTTGTTATTTATAGACAAACTTTTCAGACCCACTGTCACCATGAATTTCTATGTATCACTAATTATCTAGGTTAAGATGGTAGCTGATTTGCCATGAGTGATTGATTGGTCTCCTCTCACCTTCCGATAAATATTTCCCTGAAAGAAACACAAATAGAAAAACTATTTAAAATGTGTAACTAAGGATAATATAATCTACAGGCCAAATTCTAGGGGATGTTAGTTTCTCTTGACAACATCATCTGTAAAGATATATTGAGAAATACATCACTGCATCTCTGCCAGATGAACCCCACTTTGAACAAAAGCATGGTAGGAGCACAGTGAGGAGTCCAGCATCCCTGTGGTCTCTGCCATGTGGGTCTTTCCTTGGTGGAACTGTTCTATTAATCCAGTGTAACACGGGGCCGTGGACTGGAAGCACCTTTAGCTTTTAGTTCTAATTCCTGATCTTAACAGCCTCAAACATTTTTTAAAATTTTTTATTTTCATATTAGACAAGTCTCAATGTTGTCAGAAGTACACTTATCCTAAGGAAAGGTAATGAAAAACAAAAGCACAATATAATATGAGAAGTACACCTAAAAATACAGATATCCTTCCAATTTCAAGTATCTTTCACCCCACCTCTTCTGTATTTGTTATTTCTAAAGCAAAAGGTTTTTTTTTTAATTTAAATTCAATTAGCCAATATATAGTATGTCATTAGTTTCAGATGTAGTGTTCAGTAATTTAACAGTTGTGTATAACAGCCAGTGCTCATCATGTCACATGTCCTTCTTAATGCCCATCACCCAAATATCCCATTCCCCACAAACCTCCCCTCCAGCAACCCTCAGTTTGTTTCCTATAGTTTTCGTGGTTTAAATTGGGTTCACCCAGAAGTGGTTCCAGAGACTAAACTTTGAGTGAATGGTTTTATTTGGGGAACTGGGACATGATCCCAGGAACTACTAGTAGGGGAATGGGGAAGAGCAGGGGCAGAAGTAAATAAAAGGTATGTTCTCTGGTAGATTATCCTGTGGACAAGCTGAGTTCAGCCTTGCCAGAGGACTTAGAGCATAGTGCAGAACATGCCATTGAGTCATCCTGCCCAGGGTAGAGGAGATTGGACTTCTCATCCTACAGTTGTCATTCACCAATGGTGGAGAGACACTGCCAGGGACATACCTCTCAGTACTGCTAGCCTTCAGTGGAGGTCCGTAAAAAGCTACAGGTAGAAAGTCCTAGATATCTGCAGAAGACTGTTGGCAGGTACTACAAAGATGAAAGCCATCAGGAGGTGGGGAGGTTACCAATAAAATCTGTTATAATTGTTGTGTTACAAACTCAGCTAAAATTTGTCTTCTGGATGTCTTACCACTTTTGGGAGGCAGGTTGGTAAGATAAATAGACAAAAAGCTTGACACCATAGAGGATAGAACTAAGTTAGAGACCCAGAGCTGCCAAATAAAGAACCCTATAACCCTGGGGCAATTACTTCATGTTCTTGAGACACGGCGAGGTCTACCAGTAGTTATATCTTTATATGATTATTTTTTCTGTGCGATGGTGAGGGTGATAAAACATCTGCTCCAGACACTGCCTCAACTCTTTAAGCAGCTCCTATTTCCAATTGGAAAAACACCCCTTTCCCCCAGGTGATCAATTACAGAATGCCCCACTACTCTTTTGACAATGTATCCCACCCTCTCCTTCAAAGGAACTATTTTTAACCTTCAATACCAGCAGAAAAGACAAAGGTGATCAGTGGCATTTGTATGACACGGATGTCACAACCTGACTCAAATTCCCTACTCGGGTGGGAGGGCAGGAACCTCAATGTTTGGCATCCCATGACGCTAAGGATGGAAAACAATGTTTCAGAAGATCTTGAATGAGAATATTGAATTAAAAGCTGAGTGGCAAAGGAGTAGTTAGGGATGAAGGATGGTCAAAAGAAATGTTTACATCAGTAAATTAGAGAAGGAAATCTGAACTTCTCACTGAGACCAGGACACAAACATTTACAGTATGCAGTCTTGTCATTGGAGGCAGACGGCTGTCAAGGGAAGCAGAACAATGTGCCTTGGAGGAGGGCCTTCTTCCATATGGTCCATACCTGTATGTCCCAGCATCTAAAATAGTACCCAGAGTGTTATGTAGTTCACATAGTTATTTGGATGAATAAATAAATCACTGAATTCTCTAAGGGTTTGCTTTCTTTTCTTTTCTTTTTTTTTTAATTTTATTTATTTTCAGTGTAACAGTATTCATTGTTTTTGCACCACACCCAGTGCTCCATGTAATCTGTGCCCTCTCCAATACCTACCACCTGGTTTTATTACCTGGTTCCCCCAACCTCCCACCGCCTGCCCCTTCAAAACTGACAGTTTGCTTTCTTGAGATATTTTTGGAAGAACAACAATGCAAAAATGTGCCAGGAATGGAACCACTACTTGCAAAAGCAGCAGGTGTTCTCTCAGACTTCTTTACCTTACCCACCATTGTCCTCCTAGACAATAGTAAATTGATCTTCTTATCAGTCCTTAAACAAATCTGACACTTCATTAACTCTGCCCATGTACCCTGTGTTCCCATTGCTAGAAACTTTCCTCTCTTTAGATTATCCAAATCCTTTCAATGAATGTGTTATCTCTGTTCAATAACCCCTGCCCCCAAGTATTTTTCATGTCTCCAGAATGCCTTTGAATTGTACAAATGTATTGAATTTATTTATTTTTCAGTATCCTGAACACACATGCACACACACACACACATACGCACACATACCTGGTCTAGAAAGGTCCTCCATTACTTCTTTAGTTGATGAGCTTCTCATCTGTCATCATCTCGGTGAAGCTATTGTTCCTGCCATCAACTCTTCACAGAATTAATCTTGCCTGACATTGCACCCTTGTGGCTTATTATGTTCCTCTCTGTTAGTAGCATGTATTACCTTGCTGAGTCTCTACTTTTGCTTTTTACTATTACAACAAGAACCATGTATACATGTACACTTACTACAAATATAAAATGCAATCTATAGAAGCAACATAAATCTTCAGGTCTGAAAATGAATCATGTCAAGGAAGATCTAAATAAATGGTTTATATGTTCCATGTATGTGGATAGGAACACTCGGTATTATCAAGATGTCTGGTTTTCCCTACTTGATCTGTAGATTCAACACACTCCCAACAAAAAGACCAGTAACTTATTTTGTGGATAACAACAAACTGATTAGCTGATTCTAGTTTATATGGAGAGACAAAAGACACAGAATACCCAATACAGTATTGAAGGAGAAAAACAAAATCAGAAGACACACTACCCAGTTTCAAGACTTCTATAATACAACAGTAATCTAAACAGTGTGATACTGACAAAAAATGGACAGACCAGTGGAACAGGTTAGAGAGCCTAAAATAGTTGCAGACAGATATAGTCAATGGACCACTGACAAAGGAGAGAAGAAAATTCCATAGAGAAGTGATAGTCTTTTGGAAAAAATGGTGCTAGGACAACTAGACATCTATATTAAAATGAAGGAAGAGGAAAAGGAGGAAGGGGGGAGGAGTAAGGGAGGGGGGAGGCGGAGAAAGGAAAAAGATCTAGATACAGACTTTACATTCCTCACAAAAAATGTGTCATAAAACTGAATGTAGCTGGTGAAACCATAAAATTCCCAGATGATGAGATAGGAAAAAACATAGATTACCTTAAGTTTGGAGATGTTATTTTAGATATGACACCAAAAGCATGATTTATGAAAGAAAAGTTGGACTTCATTAAAATAAAAAATTTTAAGGGTGCCTTGGTGGCTCAGTGAGTTAAGCTTCTGCCTTTGGTTCAGGTCATGATCTCAGGGTCCTGGGGTTGAGCCCTGTATCAGACTCCCTGCTTATCAGGGAGCCTGCTTCCCTCTCTCTCTCTGCCTGCCTCTCTGGCTACTTGTGATCTCTCTCTCTTTGTCAAATAAATAAATAAAATCTTAAAAAAAAATTCTATTCTGCCAAAGACACTGTTAAGAGAATGAAAAGACAAGCTAAGAATTGGGAACACACTTTTGAAATACATATTTCATAAAGAAGTGCTATCTAAACAAAGAATCATATTCATACAGAAAACTCCCAAAACTTAACAGTAAATTAAAAAAACAGACAACCCCCCCCCAAATAGGCTAAAGATCAGGACATGTCACTGAAGAAGACATATAGATGACAAATAAGCATATGAAAATATTTTCAACATTGTATGTCCTTAAGGGGGTTCTAATTAAAATAACAATGGCATACCACTCCACACTATTAAAATCCAAAACATTGGTAAAGATATGGTACAAAAGAACTCTCATTCACTGGTGATGGGAATATAAAATAGCACAGCCACTGTGGAAGATAGTTTGGCAGTTTTTTACAAAACGTATCCTATAATAAACATACTTTTACTATACAATTCAGTACTTGTGCTGTGTGGTACTTACTGAACTGAACTGAAAACTTACGTGTGCACCAAAACCTGCACACAAACATTTATAGCAGCCTAAGGTATAATTGTCAAACGTTGGAAGCAACCAAGATGCCTTCCGATAGGTGAATGTACAAAGTGTTGTACATTCAGACAATGGATTATTATTCAAGATAAAAATAAATGACCTATAGAGCCACAAAAAGACAAGATGGAACCTTACTTGCTTATTGCCAATCAAAGAAGCCAATCTACAATAGGCTCCATACCATGATTCGCATTATATAACATTCTGAAAAAAGCAAAAACTGTAATGATTAAAAAACTTAGTGTTTGCCAGGGATTGAGAGGAGGGTGGGAAGGATAAATAGGTGCGATGCAGGGAATTTTTAGGGTAGTGAAACTATTCCGTAGGACACTGAAATCATAGATATCTGTTACTATGTATTTATCAAAACCTATAGAATGTGCATCACAATGAGTGAACTTTAATGTAGTTTATGGACTTTAATTGATAGTAGTATTTCCATATTGTCTCATCAATTGTAACAAATGTACCACAGTATTGCAAAATGTTAATGATAGGAAAACCTGAGTGTAGCAATGGTGAGGGGTATATAAGAACTCCCTGTATTTTCTGTTCATTTGTTCTGTAAATGTAAATCTGCCCAAAGAAAATAAATTCTATTAAAAGAAACTATCAAATAATTCACCAAAATAAGTATATTAAACAAACAAATCAGGCATGCCTTTATGGTCTGAAGCTTGAATAAATTAGTCCTTAGAAAATTGACATTGTATATTTTGCATCATTTGTAAAAGTCTTACCTGTTTAGAAGGGCAAAAAAGGAATTAAAATTGTTATAAAATACCACTACCCAGACATAAGTACTATTTAGTTTGGTGCATATTAAAAAATGAGTATTGTGTATTTCTTGGGCCATTATGCATCTGTGACATTTAACTGGATGTGATCATGTCTTATTGGAACATGGGTGTCCTGAAACCAAGGGTGTCCTTTCTCCTGACGTTCATTTCATAGTACCCTGTGTGTAGTCCCTGCCAGACCTGTTATTTTGGCTAATTGATTCATTAATCATTGGGCAAGCTTCTGTGTTCAGTTCTCCCCCTCCTCATAGTCCCACTTGTGTGCCTAGGATCAACTGAGTAAAATGGAAGTGGTTAGAGAAGCAGAAAGTTTCATGACTGTCCCAGTATGACAGCAGGTGGAGACAATGAAGCAGAAAGAAGGATTTAAGTCGATTTAAATCCCAGCCACTGGCCTCTCTCTTCGACTATGGGCAGGACAGCTGACTCCTAGCAGCCTCCAACTCCTCTTCTGTAAAATGGGTACTTAGAAAAGTTAGTAAAGCAGACATACCATCCTGTTCACAGCATATCAGGTGATATCTCAACTCTTTGTCTTCCTACCATTCTCTTAGCTGACTCAAGAGCTAAATTGTGCAGCTGGACTCTTGCCAAAACAGTTAAATAGGTTTATTTTGACTCTGCATTTTTAGTCTAAGCTGCTCTTTCTGACCAAACAAGCCCCAGAATTGAAGGCTTGCTATTTATAAACAACGTGACTCTTTTTTCGCAAAGAGACTCTATTTTTAGCTTTAGCTAAATCACGAAGATTTTGTGTTTGTTAAAATAAATTCATGCGGCAGAGATTTTTTAACTCCAAAGTGAGATGCAAAATCATTTCCCAAAGAATAAAAGTCTTGCATTTTTAATTTTTCCTTACGTAGTTAAAAAAAAAAATCCTAGGTAACTAGGTTATCTACTAGAATGTTAGAGATCTGAAGGACGTAAGAACTTATCTGACCCTCCTCCTCTGCTTAAGGATGTGGAAATTGAGTACTAGAGGGAAGCAATGTTCAAGGTCATATGGCTACCCAATGTCAGAACTGAGATCAACCACAGTGCAAAAATACATGAAGGAATGAATGAATGAATGAATAAACAAATAAATAAATATTTGCCCCAAGTATAGCTACTCATGAGATATCAATGACAAGTCATGGGTAAATACACAAATTTTTGGTCCCAGTGAGGGGAGAGTTTCTAAAATTAAAATCTCTGAATTAGCATTTTCCTAAGCATATAGCTTTAAATAGGTATGAGTTGAAATACATGTACATATGGAGTTCCTTTGGAAACTTTTTTCCCACCTGGACAGAGAAGTAGGGGTAAAAGGGTTCCAGCCATGTTGGATATTAATTTCCATAGAGACATTCTCTGTTCTGAGTAAATGCTAGACTCGGGCTTCTTCTTTCATTATGAGGAGGTATAGACCAGTCTGGATCTATACACTGCCACAAATACACTCTGTCATGTTGGCTCCCTCTCTGTATTTATTTTTCTACACCTCTGGTCAGTGAATTTTTTTACCTCAGTGTGAATGGTGGGTTCAAAGACATAAGTTTGGGCTTATGGGGGGAGAAAGCTACTCTAGTCTTAAACTAAACAAGACCAAGTCTCCCGGAATCTGAGTCCATGTGAATCTGCATGTTTCTTGAGACAAAGACCCAGCTCTTAGTAAAGTGGTAGCCTGCCTTTTATTTGCTTCTTATTCTCCCCAGTGGCCTGCAGAGAACAGAAGTAGCTGATTAAGGCAGGATATTAGTATTCCTGGATCCCCTGGACGAAATACCTCTATCATCATAATGGCATCTCCTACCTCACATTGCTTCTACTGGATCTTCAATGCGAAGCACCCACCATGTACCACACACTATTTGAGCTGTGTTATATACATTCTATCTAATTTTCAACAACATGGCAAAAAAAATAAAACAAAATCTGAGATTAAAGAATGAAATTCTAGATCTCTAGACTATTAAATCTTCCTATTTTTGTGTTATTAATGGATGGAAACAAAGGCTGTCTTGAAACAAAATGATAAATTTTATTTATCATTGAACCAATACCATTGACAATCCTAATAACACATCTGAAAGATGGCATTACAATAGCCCCCCTTAATTTACAATTTTGATTGTCATGATTTCACTTACCTGTGGTCAACTGCAGTCTGGAAGTAGATGATCCTGTTTCTGACATACCATTAGAAGGTCCATAGTAGCCTAATTCTATGGCACAATGCCTACAACATTCACCTCCCTTCACCTCACATGTGGGCATCTTATCATCACACATAATAATTATAAGAAGAGTGAGTATAGTACAATAAGGTATTTTGAGAAAGAGAAGGAGTGCATTTATTTAAGTTTTATTACAATATTTTATTGTACTTTATCTATTTTATTATTCATTATTGTTGTTAATCTCTTACTGTGCCTAACTTGTAAATTAAACTTTATCATAGGTATTCATATATAGGGGGAAAAACGCTATATATATATAAGTTATATGTATATGTATATATATGTATATAAAATTGTTTGATGTTACCTGTGGTTTCAGGTATCCACTGGGGGTCTTGGAATATATCCACCATAGATAAAGGAGGACAGTCATAAGTGTGATTTTACAGTTGTGGAAATTGAGGTTCATGGAAATTATATGAGATGGCTCAGAGTCCAACAGTTTAGCTGTGACATAATGGAATCTAAAACTCAGGGACTGCAATTTCAGATATAACTCTTCCCATAACAGCAAGACTATAATTGGCTTGAGAAATGATTGATGTTCCCTTTGAGAAAATGCTTTTTAAAGATACACGCATTTGTTCATGGGCGTGCCTGAAGTTCTGGGAATGTACTACAAATAGAGTAATCAAGTGGGGCCACAAAGAGCCAACTCAGGGGTAACAAGGAAGTTATTAAGATTCTCCATCCTGAGCGTGCCATGGCTGGGAATAAATAGCAGCTTTCCTTAGAGACCGCTGCGGGGGGTGGGGGAGAATCAGAAGGAGGGGCTGTGAGGTGTCATGAATTCCAAAGCTTTCCTGACTAAAAGGGAAGTTCATGAACAGGAGAAATAGAGGAAGCCTAGTGGTAACCAAGTTATGTGATTAAAAAGTTACCAGCTACTATTAATAGGAGTGATTTTTTTTTCAAAACCATTCATTTTCAAATCAATAGAATCAATACTGTTTGTTCTATACTGTCACTACCATCTCTCCTGTGTTGTGATAGAATCTCTATTAATTAAAGGACCCAGAAAAAATGTCACTTATCTGAAGTACATGTCCCCTAGTTACTCTTTTACATATCTTTACATGAAATGCATATTATTATGTATTGTCAGGATGATAATTAGGTTATTCATTTGGCTTCTATCAAGAAAACAGGTCCACTATAAGGAATATGAAGAAAAAATAAAAGAATTTCTTATAAGGATAAGATATAGGTAACTGAGTGGTATGGTGAGGGGGTCTAAGGAAGACTGTTACCTCAGCATCTGGCAGTAGATCAAGAGTCTCTCACTGAAGGTTAACAAGAACAGCAGTCAGGAAAAAAGCTGGCAGTAAAATGGAGGACTCTTAAGACAACCTGGAACCCTCATCTGGCATCGCTTTCACCTCAATAATACAGGACATCGATGTCCTGAAGCCGATGTCCCTCATCAGAAGTCTGTGGACACTCACTTGGAGAAACCAATGGAGGGAACACACATAAGATCTAGGAACTAGTATCTAGGAGAATGTGCCTTTTGGGATTTCAGAGTTGCTGTGGACAAGTGAGGTCCTTATGCATTTCGTCTTCCTTCTTGTTCTAAAGGAGGATAAGTAGATGTTATTATGTAACAGCTTCACCATTGTGAATTGAGTGGATATGGGGTCAGAATTGAGTGGATATGGATATGTCTATTTAGTTTCTAAGTCTTCAGATTGAAAGACTCCAGAAACCAAAGCTCTGTACTGAGGGCACCACTTTTGAGGAGCCGACTGAAATGAAAAGATTTAGCCCTTGAGGTTGAGCCCAGTAATCTGTATGATAATCTTCTGGTATCATGGAAGTGAGTGGGATCTTGGGAGTAAGTGAATGTATTTTAAATTTGGGAGTGATGTCTACAATTGACGTTACTGCAGAGTTTTTCTGTTTGTTTGTTTGGTTGGTTGGTTGGTTTTGTTTTTTAACAAGACCCTGACATTCTTTGGTGCTTTCTCTATTGACTCTTTTCCCTGTGCTGGGTTCTGTGACTGCCCTTCTGATATGTTACAGGAAAAGGGACACTTTGCCAGTTTTCAGGTCCAGACTATAAGAAATTGGCCACTTCCACTTCTTGCTTTGGGAATAGCTCTTGGAATGCAGGCATCCATGCTGTGAGGAAGCCCAGGCTACATAAAAAGGCCATGGCTGGGTGTTCTAGCAGATGTCCACAGCTGGAATCCCAGTAAATGGCCAGCACCAACCAGCAGGCATGTGAGTGAGGGAACCTTTGGCATAACTACTGTTCTATCCACTGTCTGGCAGCAAATACATGAGAAGCAAAAACCTTCAAGCTGGGCCTACTCATACCCCTAGAATTCTGAGAGGCAATAGAACATGGTGATGGTTGTCTTAAGCCTTACGTTTTGTAGAGATTTATTGTATAAAAGGAGATGGTGGCAGAGCAACTAATAAGGATGGATGAATGAATGTGATAATTAATGCTGAGCTCTTGAAGATTCTCATTATTAACCATATTTTGTGGAATATTTAGGTGTTTGAAGTAATTTCCTAGGGAAAAAATTGGGTGCTCAGGAGTTCAGGTAAGTGTTTTTTCTAGTACACGGAGGTAAGTTACCTTCCTTAATTTCCCATTTCAGTTTTCTTTCTCCTGTTTCACTAAGAAGCAGTAGTTATGATGAAATGAAACACTAATTAAGACTTTTATCTGTCATTATTACTGTAGCAATATAGATTGACCCTTCCTTTTCAGTCTTGATAACATAATTTGGATGTAGTAGGAAATGATACAAGTGAATAGCTGTATTTAATGAAATATTTCATTAATGAAATGAATATTAGGTTAATACATACATAAATGATTTATTTTATTAGTCCCATATGTTTTTTTTGTTTTGTTTTGTTTTGTTTTGTTTTTGTTTTTGTTGAAATCAAGACAAGACATTGAATGTCTATTTACTGAAAGTCCCAGGATGTAGTACTTAAAATATGGTGCCCCCTCAAGGACTCAGTCTTCCAACTAAGGACCAAGATTAACAAACACGAACGAGTTTCGTACAGCGCCATCTACAGGAATGTGAATTGGACTCGGGAAATCTGTTTAGATCACCTGTTGGCATTTTTTTTCCCCCTGTAGTAAGCCAGACAGGAAACAATTTCGGCTTTACAGGTCATACAGTCTCTATTGCAAGTAGTCAGTTTCGCCATTGTAGTGTGAAAGTAGCCATCAGTGATATGTGAATGAACGAGGAGGCTGTCAAAAGCAGGTGTCCAGCTGGCATCAACCCACAGGCTGTCAATTGCTGACTCCTGTTCTAAACCTTGCATTGGTTAGTCATGGCGGTTAAGTCAGGTGACTTCCTTTGACATCTCTCATGTGCTATAGAGATGTTCAGTTATTGTGACTATTTTTTCCAAGATGCCCAGCTCCAACTCTTATCTATCTTTTGCATCTTTCTGGGAAATGCCAGTTCTTTTTTTTTTTTTTTCCCTTCACTTGGGACTGGAAAGGAGTTGATTGGGGCTGCTTCAGGCCCTCCTGGCCTTGCTGTCCACACAGTCCTCTTCCCTCAGTTTCTTCCTATATGTCTTTCCTTCCCTGTTCTACTATCTAAATGAGCTGTCACTGCCCTCTTCAATATACACCATTACATTTTCATTTTAGTACTTATCACAATCTGAAAATATCATGTTCCCTTATAACACTGCCTCTTAATGATCTTTCAGTCCTTTATGGTATCAATTTGTTTATTTTTTGATTTGTTTAGCAGTATCTCCTCAGTGCCTGGGAATGTGCTTGTCCAATACATATGTGTTGAATTCACTGAATGAATGAAATGCACAATATTGTCTCACCCTATGTGCAAAGGTAAAACTGCTGCTATCTGCCTGGTTTGACTGCTACAGTGTTCAGAATCTGGACCAGAAATTTTATTTTTATATCATTCATCAAAGTGCAGATATGAATTAAAATATGTAAGATTTTATGAGGTATTAAAAGAGATTGAGATGGCCTGAACTATTGTGTGAGAACTATACACATTGCATTTAACTCAAATGTAGTCCTACACAGCCCACTTGACATAATATCTTCTAGAATTCCAATAGTCACTTGTATATTCTTCCTCAACTCACCATGGCTTTGGGAATTGCATTCACTCTGCCTTGAGGAAGCATTTCTCCTTTCTTTCTTCCAGGTATGTTTATTCCTTTCCATGTGCCCTGAGCTTCTGTATACTTCTCAAGCATACTTCTATATACTTGATATGGGCAATGGCTTATTACAAAGTCCTTGATTATACTGTTTACGGAAAACGTCCCATTCTGCTTATTTAGCTGTTGTAGTTCACTTGGCAAAAGCGCGCTTTGTCAGCTGCATATCTGCAGAATTAGCCCACCAACCGCTCTTTGCCAACTGCTCACTACATTGTAGTTGTCAATCCTCTCTGAGCCTTTCTTGCTTCCTGTGCTTTGATTCTCTTTGGGAATGGGAGTGAGGTTCAAGGGCCACTCTTTTTTATTGGTCATGCACTTGCCATATTGAGTTTAAGGTGCAAGCACATTTTTTCTCTGCCTTTTGTGGAGAAACATGATACCATGGCTCTGTGAATGCTCTCAAACATTCATTCTTGCTAAAGCAGATCAGGATTTTACTCAGAATCCATTTCAGCACTGCTAAAATGGTGGCACGGAATCCCCAACATTCATTATGTGCTCACTGAACCTGACACCTTTTTCTGAGGAATCCCGAAGAACAGTGACAAGGGAAAGCATCAGGCCCATCTTTAAACAAGTTGTATTATAAAGTTGGATTCCTAAAGGTTGAGTAGAGGCTGAGCCTCACAAAATGTGGAGAAAATCTGCTCAACGTCTTTCCCATCACGTAGATGGTCCATTGCAAAGTTAAACATTTCTGGTTTTCTTATTTAATAGGACTAGGCTGGAGAGGCAATGAGTTAAACAGATTATACATGAGATCCACAGAGTCTGAGAATTTAAAGAACATTGCTTTGTATATTCTCTATGTGCCATTTGTTCCTCCCCTCCATCCCTAATTTAATCCAGCAGCACTCTGTGAAGATGTGGTAAGAGATAAAGTGTGAGAGTTTGTTTGGGCTGGCTTGCCAAGTGATTTGAAAGCCTTCTTAAGGACTGTGAATGCTGCCTTGAAGGGTAACTGGTAGATGCTGACAGGTTTAGGCAGTACATTACTTTGTCAAATTTACAATTTAAAAGCTACCTCTGGCTGTAGTCTGGGGGAAGAATTGGAGTATTCTGAGACTCTAAGTAAGCAGAACATTCCAGAGCCTGCTTCCACTGTCTCCAAGAACCAGCATAAGTGAAATAGGGGATAGGAATCCTGGGAGAGTGTAGGAAGAGAGATCAGGTTCTGTGGAAACCTCCCCTTAGTGGTGGCTTTTGAACAGGGTTAGGAGCATCTCTAGATCTGGCCTCTGATTAGTATATTCCCTGCTCCCACCTCAACCTATGCAAGTTCTAACACCCCGAAGAAGTGGGGAGGGGCATAGAAAGAGTCAACTTTATCAGACCTAACTCAGATACAATGAGGAGGAAAATCACCTTGAGTCTCTCCATGACCAGAAGAACAGGGTTCAGATGTTTGCTGATTCTTTAACTTCAGATCACTAGTGAAATACAGTATGTAAGGGAAGCACACACCCACACACCCACACACGCACATACATCATGTCAACCATCAAGTCCTCGTGCACTATAAGTTAATTATGGAATCTGGCCGTGAGACATTTGGAGTCAAGCTCAGCTCAGGCTACTTCTGCCAATTCCTAGATTCAACTCCGCTCCCTCTAGGATCCTGCATCTCCTTTTCCCTAATGGTCATTGGGAATCTGTAACAGAATTGGGCAAGGGCAAGGCAGGAACTGAGTCAAGTTTCTCAGGGAAGCTGAAAAAAGGATGGCAGAGATAGGGTTGGGCTGTGTAATCTGAAGTGGCAAGTGCTGAGTCACAGGATCCTAAATAATGACTATAGGGTTCAGCCCATAGTGGGCGAATTCAGTTGCAAGGAAGGGCTTTCAAATCTCTGACTTCTACACACCACGGTCTTGCATAATACACATATTTGATTTACCTGTTTCAACTGTGCACACTGGTAAAGAATGGTCCTATAATAACGGTGATGTTGGTAATAATGGTAGAGAAAGTAGGACAGAGATGGAAAACAAAAAAAAGGAAGAGGGAGATGGAATCACAATGAACAGAAAGCAGGTGATTCTACCCCCATTTATCTAACCCTCTGAATGTTTCCATGATTGCATGTGACATTGGAGACAGAAGTGTGCTGTTGGAGTCTGAGTCTTATATTAAATATTCATATTTTTCTTACCACATGTTCCGTAGAAGCAAGTCAGCAATGTCTTCTGTGCTTAAGGAAGGAAGAAGCAATCTGTCTGTACACTGGAGGGAAAAGCAGGATGTTTTTTAGATGAATGAGAAATTCTGAGTCTTCAACTTAAGACTTTCCTGAAGGATTTTAGTGGATGATTTGGACTTAATTTTAATCTTGAGCGTAGACTTTGGAACCAACTGTGATTAAGGTCAGATGAATTGCCTTCTGTATGTCTGCTGCAAACTTGGGGTGGCCTTCATGTCTGTATTACAAAGGATTGTCATGAGTTCAATAACAGAGCAGATTATATTAACTTCATTTTTGCAGGTAAGAATAATGAGACTCAGGGAATTACCAACCAATTAGTAACCAGGCCCATGAGTAAAATTTCATGGAGACATTTTTCACCTCCTGTGTGATGTTCTGTTCTAGCATTTTCCTTCTTAGTCCTGGAGATTTCCTCCTAAATTTGCATGGGTTATGCTCAGGTTCCTATTTTCCAGGAGCATGCTGTCCCCAGAAAAACCAGTCCATAAAGCCCATGCTTGCTGACTCTTTTTTTTTTTTTTTTTTTTTGAGGATCTAGTTGTCTGTTCATGCTTGCTGACTCTTCACAAAATGTCTATTGACTAGTTCTTGGGAAGAAAAGTAAAGCTTTATTTCAGAAACCAATTCCATGAAGTCAGGCTGACAAGATTTAGTAAAGAAGAGCCAGATGCCCCATGATCTAACTGTGGTCTAGTCCCAGGTCTGTCTCTGATTAACTTATGTAATTCTGGGAAACTTATCTGTCTCAGTATCCTTCTTGATACATAAGGGAACAGAGTCTCCCTGGCCTGGCTCACAAATTTCTGTGATATCCAGCTGAGAAAGCGTGCACTAGCCTGTGGGGTAGTGGGAAGTGCTGTAAAGGGAAAGGTATTGACAGAAACTAGGGACAAGCCACACAGGGGTTCTTCTGTTTTCATCTGGCCAGAGTCTTTCCCACCATGAAGGAGGGCTCTTTCTCCACTTCCCTTTCTTAGAGATCCACGTCCCCACACCAGGAAGAAGACACAAGTATACCCCCACTGCCATCAAGGAGGAAGAACAGAACACTCTTCTGGAATTTTCTTAACCTGACTTAGCACTTTGCCTGATATCCATCCATCCATCCATCCATTCATCATATATCTAATGAAAACCTCTGCTGTGAAGAACTGGAGATACAGAATTGAAAAACAAGGTTTATCCCTCAGACAATCTAGTCTAGTATGGAGAATCTGCACGTAAGCTACTTCAGAACAATTCAGTTGTGTGTGGGCGTGAACATGCGCACATGTGCTTCTTGAGAACAAGCTTTGATGAGATTGTAGGACATAACTAACCAGACTGGCAAGACTTTCTGAGAAGGCCGCCCTTCTGTGGAATCTGCAAGAAAAATAGAATCATCCAGAGAGCCCAAGGGAAATTACTTCCAAGGGAGCAAATCCCTTCTGCTTCCTTAGCTGCATGGCTCAGCAGCAGGTAGGAGTTTTCTGTACACTGGGACGTTGAATTCTCACAGGCTCCAGAAGAAAAAGGATTACACCCATTGCTTATAGGACACAGAACAGAGGTGCATTCAGGCTCCCTCAGCTAGTAAATGACCAGGATTTGCACCCAAGTCTCTCTGAAGTCCAAGTGCTTATGTTCTTAATGACATTTCAAAGCTCCACGTGGAGGCTCTAATAGTGTCTTGTTTAGAATCACACAGTTAGAAAGTGGTTAAGTTGGAAATCACACTAAGTTCTGTCTGGTTCCAAACCTTGCACCCTTAATACCTCTGCTGTTCTGGAAATATATAGGCAAATGCCACGTTTTAATAAAAATCTTTTTGGAGACTATTCCATTCTTCTGCTAGGGGTGTCATAAAAAGTACCACAGACTAGTGGCTTTAACAACAGGACTATATTGTCTTACAGTTCTGGAGATTGGAAGTCTGAGATGAAGGTGTCAGCAAGGTTGGTTCCTTCAGAAAGCTCTGAAGAAGAAGGGGGGCATGCCACTCCCCAGCTTCTGGGGATTTGCTGGCAATCTTTGGCATTCGGTAGCTTGTAAATGCATCATTCTGATTTTGGCCTCTGTCTTCACATGGACTTCTCCCACTGTGTGTGTGTCTGTGTGTGTGTCTTTGTCCAAATTTCCTTTCATTCTTTTTTGTTTTTAGAATACTAGTCCTTCTGGATTAGGAGCGCATCTCCATCCAGTATAACTGGGTCCAGATTACACTTATAGTGCCTGTAATTCCAAACATAGCCACATTCTGAGGTACTGAAGGGTTAGGACTTCAATATATGGATTTCTGGGGACACAACTGAACCTATAACAGTCATTCTGCATTGTTGAGGCATGCAATGGATGCAGGTGAGTTGTAGGAAATGTGTTTAGAGAGACAGACAAGGGTGAATCATGCAGTGTATTGTAGCCTCACTACGGACCTTGTACTTTGCAGACAAGGAACAGACAACCAGCCCTGCACTGTTGCTGCTGCTTGCACCAGAGTAAGCATGCTGCCCTTAAGCTACAAACAGCCTTGTTTATTCCCCCTCCTTGGCTTCCAGGAGGACACAAGCAGGAGCACTTGACTGACAGCCATTATGCATAATTGACTAAGCAAGAATCTGGCTGTTGGCAGGCTCTCAATCTGCATATAGGATCCTCATGGGGGCGCCGTTCCAGGAATCCGCCTGCCAGGCCCAGCCCTGGGCCACCTGTGTGTCTTGAATCATTCATTAGCAGGTGTCCTCCTCTCAACTTGTAAAACACAAGCGTCTTGAGCAGGGAAGAACGCACCGTAGAGAAGTAACACGAAGAACTCCAGCAAAGCTGCCCGTGAGGGAGACACCGATCAAGCACAGGCTTTGAGGCAAAGGGGATTAATGAGCTTCCGCTGCAGTGACACCCGGGCTCTCTGCTGTCAGGACAGCAACCCATATTACCCTCCAGCTTCTGTCTCCACAGAAGGCCTCACTTCCACGGCAGGCTTCAATCATGATCATTATCTTTGTAACAGACTCTCTCCGTTCTCTTTCGCAGATGCTTACACATTGGAGCTAATTTTACATGTCACCAACTTGGGAGTTTATTTTGGGCTCCAGAAGTTTTCATTTAGGTCTGTTTAAAAGCACAACCTGCAGGGGTGTGTGTGTGTGTGCGCGCGCGTGTGTGTGTGTGTGTGTGTGTGTGTGTGTGTGTAAAACTCATCAAGCTCCTTTAATAACTCTAAATGTGAGTTATTTCAGACTATTTTCAATGGGTTGCTAATTTCATGCCACAATTAAAATGGAACTTTCAACCAAGGGAACTTACAGATGAATGAATGATTTCATTTGCTTTTCACCCCATTTCTTCTGTTGACTTTCCGATGGTTATTTTTGACCCTATATTTTCCTGTTTCACCAGATTTTGATCTCTCACACTTTATTTGCAGTTATAAGAGATGGTGTTGATTGAACGTTCTCTGTTCTAATTTTTGTAGCAATTCTGCATGTTAGCTCGATTTGGGAGAAATTAGAAAACTGAAGTTTCATTGTAGTGACTTATTTTACCTAAGTCCACAGAGCAGGAGAGTGGCAGAGCAGACATCAGGATTCATGTTTCTCTGTTCCAAGGCTGGCAGTTTTCTTGGGGGCTGCACAGTTACATATGGTCTGTCTTAAGGCCTTGCCTGATTGGGGCTGGCAAGTGACCCTGGAGTCCCAAGGTGCATAGTGGAGTAAATCCTTTGATGAGTGACATCTCCAGGGCAGCTGAAAGACTCCTCAGCCTCACCTGAACAAATCAGAATTTATTGGGGAGAAGCCTGGGAATGGGCATTTTCTGTTCACACCCCACAGGACTGTGATAATTGGTAGCCCTGTGATATACTAATGTAGAATACTGATCCAGTCAATAGACTGGAGGTCAGAAAGCCTGGATTTTGTTTGGATTCTGCCATTCCCTGCGTATTTTTTTAAAAGATTTATTGATTTATTTATTTGACACAGAGAGAGAGAGAGAGCACAAGTAGGCAGAGAGGCAGGCAGAGAGAGAGGGGGGAAGCAGGCTCCCTGCTGAGCAGAGAGCCCTATGTGGGGCTCAATCCCAGGACCCTGAGACCATGACCTGAGCCAAAGGCAGAGGCTTCAACCCACTGAGCCACCCAGGTGCCCTCCTGCATGCATATATATATATATATATATATATATATAATTTTTTAAAAGATTTTATTTATTTATTTGACAGAGATCACAAGTAGGCAGAGAGGCAAGCAGAGAGACAGAAGGGGAAGCAGGCTCCCTGCTGAGCAGAGAGCCCAGTGCAGGGCTGGATCCCAGAACCCTGAGATCATGACCTGAGCCAAGGCAGAGGCTTAACCCACTGAGCCACCCAGGCACCCCTTCCCTGCGTATTTTTAAGAAAACCGTTAATCTTTCTGTGTCTTGTGTTTGCATTTGTAGAAGGAAGACAAAAGTCATTTAGTTGTAAGGATACATGAGATCCAATTTTTGAAAGCATTTTACAACCTGTAATAGAGTACAAATGATAGTTATTAGTATTCCTGCAAAATCATACTTAGAGCCAACTTTTGCTTATTGGGTCACATTTCCCCCACCCCCCTCCCCCTATAAGTTCTACCATTTCAAGGAAGTGTTCCAAAAGAGAAAAACAAAATCTTGGCTTAAATAGGGAATACAAATAATATTTAAGAATGGCTTGATTCTGGGTTCAAAAAGGATTTATATGTTATGGTCCATAGTTTATATGTTTGCTATTCTCCCCTACTACTTTAGCAAAGAACTTATCACATTTAAAATCAATCCACTTGCACTTTACACATATTTTGCATATCCATCAAAACAAATAGAACCAAGTCAATGAGTATTTTTTTCTTAAAGCTGCTGCTGACCACACTTAGCCTTCAAACATCAGGCCCAGGGTCTCCTGATTTCTGAGTCCATCTTGGCAAAGCCTGGAGTTGTAGTAGGAGACTTGACCAGGTGGGGTTTGGAATTATCCATCCTTGATCCAGAGATGTGGTGTTAATTGCTATGATTATGGTTCCAGACATCCAAAGGGATCCATCCTAGCTCTCTGAGCGCACCTTCCCAACCCCCTCCAGATGAACTTTCCCTGTCCTTTAGGTTTCTTAATTGACCTCGCTTTTCTTTTTTTCCCCTTCAGTTTATTTCCGTGTAACTCACATAAGTGTGCTCCCTTCAGCAGCACATATAATTCACATATAACATTATATTAGTTTAAGGTGTCTAACATAATGATTTGATATATGTATATATTATGAAGTGATTCCTATAATGAGTGTAGTTATTATCCATCACCTTACATAATTACAAATATTTTTCTTGTGATGAGAAGATCTAAGATCTACCCTCTTAGGAACTTTCAAACATACAATATGGTATTTTTAACTTCGGTCACCATGCTGAACACTACATCCCCAGAACTTAAAATTGAAAGTTTGTATTTTTTGACTACCTTTATCCATTTTCCCTATACCCACCCTCCAACTCTGGCAACTACCAATCTGTTCTCTATTTCTATACAGGTTTGTTTCTTTTAAAATTCCACATAAAAGTGAGATCATATTGCATTTGTCTTTCTCTCTTTGATTTATTTCACTTAGAAGAGTTTCATTGAGTTCAATCCATATTGTTGAAAATGGTGGTGGTGTTTCCCTCTTTTTTTTTTTTTTTTTTTTTTTTGTTACAGATGAGTAATAGCCCATTGTGTATGTATGCCCCATCTGTTTTACCCATTCATCCACTGATGGACACATAGATTGTTTCCAGGTCTTGGCCACTATATATAATGCTGCAATGAATGCAGGGTAAAGATATATCTTTATCTTTGGTGATTTTGTTTCCTTTAGGTAAATACCCAGAAGTGGACTTGCTGGATCATATAGCACTTGCATTCTTAGTAGTTCATGATAGTTCTGATTTACCTTCCAAGTTTTGTCTGAATAAAGACTTGGCTGTGACTCAGATCTCCCATCTATGACTCAGCAATCCCCTTCTCTGGGGTTCTGTGCCCCTTTTTGTAGCATCCCCTCAGATAAGGAACCATCATCCAAATTAGGCTCATCACTTTGAGCAGGAAAGAGCCTTATTTTGGTTGCCAGACTCTTCAGGCCCATTCCCTGATGGGAACCCCTAACTCTGCCTTGGACCCTTTCTTCTCTTACTTATTCAATCCCATGACTTTCAAGATGTCTCCCATTCCTGCTTCATCACTGTTTTTTCTCTCATTAGGTCATCCACATCAGCACGCAAGGATGCAATAACTAACTAAATCAACCAGACACAATCTTGGATCCATGGGATTTCTGGCTGCTTCCCGTTTCAAAATGTGTATCTATAGTTGTTCCATCAACATTTATTGAAGAGACTAATAGTTCCCCAACTGAGTCACCTTATATTTGTTGAAAATAAATTGACCCTAAATAAGTGGATTTATTTCAATTTTATTGATCATATGTGTATTCATTAACCAGGCCTCAGCAAACTCTGGCCCATTGCCTCTTTTTTTGGAAACCTTAAATGAAGAATAGGGTTTTTGTTTGTTTGTTTTTGTTTTTGTTTTTGTTTTTCATTTTTAAATGGTAAAAAAAAAATACAAGAAGACTATTTCATGGCACCTGAAAATTATATGAAATTCAAATTTTAGTTTCTGTTCCCTTATAGGAATGTGGTCATGTTCAATTGTTTATGTATTATTTGTAGCCACTTTCATACTATAATGGCAGAGTTGAGTAGTGGCATCAGAGAACCTAACAACCACCAGCCTAAAATCTTAGTCTCTAGCTCTTTAAAGAGACACTTTGTCAAATGTTGTTTTAACTGATACAACATACTCTCTTTTTTTTTTAACCTTACTTTTTAAAAAAGGTTTTATTTATTTATTTGACAGAAAGATAGAGAAATCACAAACAGGCAGAGAGGCAGGCAGAGAGAGAAAGGGAAGCAGGCTCCCCACTGAGCAGAAAGCCCAATGTGGGGCTCAATCCCAGGGATCATGAGACCATGATCTCAATGATCTCATGATCTCAATCCCTGAGATCATGACCTGAGCTGAAGGCAGAGGCTTAACCCACTGAGCCATCCACATATCCCAATATAACATTCTCTTGATTACTGTTAGCCTCACAGCAAATCTTTTTTTGTTTTTAATTTTTTTTTAGTTTTTTATAAAAATATAATGTATTTTTATCCCCAGGGTACAGGTCTTTGAATCGCCAGGTTTACACACTTCACAGCACTCACCATAGCACATACCCTCCCCAATGTCCATAACCCCACCTCCCTTTCCTGGCCCCCCTCCCCCTAGCAACCCTCAGTTTGTTTTGTGAGATTAAGAGTCACTTATGGCTTGTCTCCCTCCTGATCCCATCTTGTTTCATTCATTCTTCTCCTACCCCCATAATCCCCCATGTTGCATCACCACTTCCTCATATCAGGGAGATCATATGATAGTTGTCTTTCTCCAATTGACTTATTTCACTAAGCATGATACCCTCTAGTTCCATCCACATCATTGCAAATGGCAAGATATCATTTCTTTTGATGGCTGCATAGTATTCCATTGTGTATTTATACCACATCTCCTTTATCTACTCATCTGTTGATGGACATCTAGGTTCTTTCCATAGTTTGGCTATTGTAGACATTGCTGCTATAAACATTCGGGTGCACGTGCCCCTTCGGATCACTACATTTGTATCTTTAGGGTAAATACCCAGTAGTGCAATTGCTGGGTCGTAAAGTAGTTCTATTTTCAACATTTTGAGGAACCTCCAAGCTGTTTTCCAGAGTGTTGCACCAGCTTGCATTCCCACCAACAGTGTAGGAGGGTTCCCCTTTCTCCACATCCTCGCCAGCATCTGTCATTTCCTGACTTGTTAATTTTAGCCATTCTGACTGGTGTGAGGTGATATCTCATTGTGGTTTTGATTTGTATTTCCCTGATGCCGAGTGATGTGGAGCACTTTTTCATGTGTCTGTTGGCCATCTGGATGTCTTCTTTGCAGAAATGTCTGTTCATGTCCTCTGCCCATTTCTTGATTGGATTATTTGTTCTTTGGGTGTTGGGTTTGCTAAGTTCTTTATAGATTTTGGACACTAGTCCTTTATCTGATATGTAGTTTGCAAATATCTTCTCCCATTCTGTCAGTTGTCTTTTGGTTTTGTTAACTGTTTCCTTTGCTGTGCAAAAGCGTTTGATCTTGATGAAATCCCAATAGTTCATTTTTGTCCTTGCTTCCCTTGCCTTTGACGATGTTCCTAGGAAGATGTTGCTGCAGCTGAGGTAGAAGAGGTTGCTGCCTGTGTTCTCCTCAAGGATTCCTTTCTCACATTGAGGTCCTTTATCCATTTTGAGTCTATTTTTGTGTGTGGTGTAAGGAAATGGTCCAATTTCATTTTTCTGCAGGCTCACAGCAAATCTTAAAATCAGGTAGTATGAGTTCTCCAACTTTCTTCTTCTTCTTCTTCTTCTTCTTCTTCTTCTTCTTCTTCTTCTTCTTCTTTCCAAAATTGTATTGACTATTCTAGTTATTTTTCTTTTCCACATAAATTTTAGAATTGGTTTGCTGATTGCTTTAAATGTCTGCTTGTATTTTGATTTATGTTGAATCTGTAGATTAATTTGGGTAAAATTGACAGTTTAACAATATTGGTCATCCGACACATGATCATTGTATATTTCTCTGCTTTCCTAGATCTACTTTGGTTACTCTGATCAGTATTTGTAGTTTTCACCATATAACTCTTGGACATACTTTATAAATTTTTACATAACAATTTAAGTTTTGATGCTATTTAAGTGGTACTGGTTGGTGAATTTCAAATCCATCTGTTCATTCCTAGTATAGAGAAATAAAATTATTTTTCTATATTTATCCAGTGTCTTATAACCTTGTTAAAATTATTTATTAGTTTAAATACCTTTTTTGTAGGGTTTGGTGTGTTCAATATAGATGATAATGTTGTTTGAAAAGACTATAGGCTTATTTATTCTTTTCCACTTAGTATTACTTTGATTTTGTTTTATTATTTTATTTAATTTAATGTAATTTAATTTTTACTGCATTTGGTAGGAATACCAGTAAGATGTTGAATAGGAATTGAGAGAGCAGGCATCCTTACCTTGTTTCAATATTAAGAGGAAATCATTCAGTCTTTCACATTAAAAATGATGTTAGCTGTAGGTTTTTGTAGGTGGCCTTTATCAGATTGATAATTTTTCTTTAACTTCAAGTTTGTTTAAACTTTTTAATATAAATAAGTGTTGAAATTTATAGGATGATTTGTCTGCATCTTTTGAGATAATCATATATATCTAAATCTATCTATCTATATACATACATATTTGGTCTTTAATAAGATTAATTGCATTAATTGATTACCAAGTATTGAACCAAACTTAGGTTTCTGTGGTAAAATCAACTAGATCATCATACGTTATTCTTTTTATATATTGTTGGATTTTTTTTAATAGCATTCATTGAGAATTTTTCCAACTATGTATGAGGGTAATGGTCTGTAATGTTTATTTTCTATGATTTTATTTTTAATGCTCTGTAATTTCTTGAAAAAAAATATTTGTCTGGTTTTGTTTATAGGGTAATTCTGGCCTCCTTGATCAAGTTGGGAACTGTTTACTCTTTTACTTTCTAGAAGAATTTGTATATTATTATATTAATATTTGTAATATTAATTTCTTTAAATATTTGGTAGATTTTCCAGTGAGGTCACCTGGAAAATGGAAATGGGGAGGAATAAAAATTAAGTAGGATTAAGTCTACTTGTCATAGAGCTCAAATAAAATTAAATTCAGAATTGAAAATTTTCACCATGATTGGCTTGACCTAGGCTTTTTCCCAATCCAGAAATCACTGCCATGTGCATGTCAATACACTGATTGGCTGGAGCATGGGCAACACATCCTCTCTGTAACTGAGCCAATCTCATTTAAAAGACTAAGACTGGGAAAAGAAATTTCCTTTGGTGGAAAATAGGGCATAGTTCCCAGAGGAAGGGTGAATGGATGCTGAATGGCATAAAAATAAGTTTCTGTAAATTACCAGTCTTTTTTGCTGCCAACTGTGCAGAATTAGGGGCCAGTGTGGGGAAGTCTAAAGGACACATGGAGGCTATTCCAAGTAGAGGAAGAACTTCATTGCAATCAGAATTCTCCAAGGATAGAATAGATGGTTGTTTAAAAAATGGTGAGCTCCTCATCCCTAATGGTATTGATATAAAATACTGAAGATTGCCTTTGAGGTATAGTAGATTAAATCAGGGGAAAGCATATTTTCATTTTAACGAGATTTCATCATCAACCATCATTTCCATGATTCTGTGATTCAAAGATATCCGAAGTCAATGTAAAATTACTCAGTAAAGGAATTGTCTGGACAAGAACATTTTTGGATATTCAGAGACAAGGCCATTTTAGAGCAAAATGGACAGAGAAGAATGCTGGAAATGAGATTTAATCTGGGTCTGGAAACAAATGCAGACTCTGGAAGCAGGAGCAATCAAAGGAAGAGAAAAGGGTATTTAACATGCATTGAATAAAAAGTTGACCAAAATTGCTTATACTTAGCATATTGCCTGATAACTTGTAGATACTGAAATAAGTATTAACAACATAAAGAATAACCAAGTGAATAGATGAACATATATTTGGAGGTGATAAACCAATTGGCTGAGGTTGGAAGCTTTATATAAGAATCAATTTATTGGAAGGGAAAAAAATGTATGTTAACACTAAATTGGAGAGGTTTCTTTCTCTGCCCCTCCCCTCTGCTGCTCTTGCTTTCCCTCTCTTGCAAATAAATAAACAAAATCCTTAAAAAAGAGAGAGAGCACAAGTGGATAGAGGAGAAGAGGGAGAAGGACAAGAAGACTCTAAGCTTTCAGCACAGAGTCTGACATGGGGCTTAATCTCATGACCCTGAGCCAAAACCAAGAGTCAGACACTTACGGGACTGAGCCACCCAGGCAGCCTTGCTCTGAAGCTTCTGACCCAATTCTTTCCTCTGCAATAATGTCTAAGGCATTTTAAAATAAGAAGTATGCCTTTATTTTATTTTATTTTATTTTAGTTAATGTAATTTTTCATTTAATTTTATCTTTTTTAAGTTTCAGCAGACTTTTTTTAAATCTGAGTAGAGTTGACACACGTGTTGTGCCATTTCCCATGTACAACACAGTAGCTCGACAAGTCTATACATGAAGCTGCGTTAATCACAAATGCAGCTGCCATCTGTCACCGTATAACATGATTACAACATCTTTGACTATATTCCCTATGATGTGCCTTTTACTCTTGTGACTTATTCATTCCAGAACTGGAAGCCTGGATTCCCACTCCCCTTCACCTATTTTGAAACCACCCCCCATGAAAACCATCATTTTATTCTCCGTATTTATAGGTCTGATTCTGCTTTTTTGTTTGCTTGTTTGTTCATTTGTTTCGTTTTCTGGGTTCCACTTAAGAGTGAAATCATATGGCATATTTTTAAATTCACACATATTGGCAATTCTCTTTTACTGCGTGATTTTTTAATTCTTTTCCATTCTCAAAATAAACTTTGAGGTTTTTGTGTGTTTCTTGTTCCTCCTGGTGATTAAATTTGGGGATAAATTCTATGGGAATGTAGTATTTAAACTTTGAAATTTCTTTTAATATGAAACCATATTCTTTGTAGGCTTTATTATTCTTTATAGCAGATATGTATTATTATAATCCCATGGAGTCAGATACTTTTATCTTGATTGTAAATGTTTATTTCTTTCCAATATCCACACATAGAAGCATTTTTACAGAAATTCTATGACAAAGAATTTCAGTTTATATAATTCCATGAGATATTTAAAATATTTTTTCATAATCTTTCTGAATTTGGAGTAAGTTTCAAACAGTATATCAATAAAGCTAACTTATTTACCAAAAGGATGCTAGTAAAGAAAATGTTGGATTAGTGATTAGATAAATTGGTTTTTGAACCTCACCACTAACTAGCTGGAATACTTTGGGCAAATCTCAACTCCTATTTGCAATTCAGTTGCCTATTTTGCAGTATAAAATGAGTTAGAGAAAATAACATTAAGAACTTAATTTTAGGGCGCCTGGGTGGCTCAGTGGGTTAAGCCACTACCTTCGGCTCAGGTCATGATCTCAAGGTCCTGGGATAGGGTCCTGTATCAGGCTCTCGGCTCAACAGGGAACCTGCTTCCTCCTCTCTCTCTCTGCCTGCCTCTCTGCCTACTTGTGATCTCTCTCTCTGTCAAATAAATAAATAAAATCTTAAAAAAAAAAAAAACTTAATTTTATGACATTGTGCCTCATGATATTTACTGTAATGACTTACAAAGGGATGGCAAGATTAAGGGTAAAAATATTGCAGTTAACTTTAGACATGTTGAATTTCAGACACATATTATGTTCCTCACATAAAATTTGTCACATAAAAGGGAGGTCTGGAAAGAAGATAGAGAAATAATAAAACATGGTAAATATCTTACCCCTCTGAGTTCTGGCATAAAGTGTTAGTGTCAAAAATTTCAGATACCTAATATTCTTTCCTGTTTAAGCGACTAGTTCTTTTTTTTTAGAAGCCAAAGGGTTTTCCTTTCTTTTATACAGTTTTTGCATGCATTTTACATTAAGACTAGACAGGATTAAACTCATTGTGTGGTGTGTGTATTTATGTATTTTAAGTTGATTTTTATTTTATTTCAGTAATCTTTCTTAAATTATAGTCTCAGAATTTATTATTTTTTTTCTTCCAACCAAACCTCTATTAAATGTTTACTGGATTTTCTTTATTTTTGATAGTTGTCATCATCACCTTGAGTCTTAGTTATCTAACTTTTTGGGAGGGGGCTTTAAGTTTTTTGTCATTTTAGTCTTCTATTTTTTAAAGCTATTATCTGTATTTAATTTAGTTTTGTGTTTCTTCTAGGTAAGTCTTCATTCATGAAATGATTTTCAAGTTTATTTTGTGAGCTATCACCTCTTTTTCCAAATATTCCTTTCCTCAATTCACATAATTGGTAAAATTTATCTACTTTTGATTTATGGTTTCTTTAATAATTTTTATCATTTTCTCAACATCTTTAAGGTTTTTAGAAATATTAGTTTACAGATCCTTTACATGCTTCACAGACATTATTTCTGGCAGGATTTTATCATCTGTACCAACTTTATTCTGTTCCTTATACCATTTTTTCTCATAATAACATCATACATAATTCTCTTCTGTTCCTTATTTTTACATGATATGAGTTTTCCTGTGCATATGGCTTCAAACTTTCTGATAACTACACTCAAAATATATTTTTTAGATATTCTCTTCTGGTTGTTTCTATTGTGTCTGTTTTATTCAATTCATAGTTCCTTTCAACAGTCCTCCGTGTGTGGCTTCATCCTGCAGCAGAGGTCTGGTTTGTTTACTGAGGGAGTTGGCAGGGCTCAGAGGGCTCCTGCACCTCACTGCCCCTCCCTTACTTCCACATGTAAGCTGGAGTGTAGAGAACCACTCCCAGTTTAGGTTGCTGCTCTCACACTTTGCAGTAAGTACCTTTGGTGGACTCCATGAGGTACTGCTGTCATTTCCCTTTCAGCAACGGAAGGCTGATTCTCCCATCTCCTAGGAGTAGTGTCAGAGATGACTCTTAACTGTCAGCCCTCTGTGAGGATTGCCACATCCAGGAAAAATCTATTTCACCAAAGATCATACTGCCTTGTAGATTCACATAGTCCTTGATTGATCAACAGGAAAGTATAATAATGTCCAGGCCACCCAATGTAGGGACACAGCTGAAGGTCCATTCTAGCACCAGAGCTTCCCAAGAAGCTGTCTTTAGAGCTATATCACAGCTGGACATCCCTTCTGCCTAGTACTGCTTCTGGGGTCTCTCTTCTCCACGTTTTGACCCTAAGAGCACCCCCTAATAAATGTCTATTATGCAAAGAGTTCCCTTCCCTGTCTGGTTCTGGATGAGTATAAACTGCAATATTATGGTGATTTTGTAGTTTTTCTGCTCTTGGGGCTTCCAGATGCCCCATATTTCGTCCTTCTGCTTTCCACCTCACAAGTTCTGGTGTCACAGGAGTTTCACATCTGTTGGCAGTTTGTCATTACTTGCTTATATTTTTGAGGTTTGTGGATATACTAATGACTTGGTTCTATTATAGAAATTGTCCATTTGTTTTCATTGTTTTCTCTTGTTTTATCAGGGAATGGTTAGAGCTGAGCTCTCAGAGACTCAAAAACTCCATTTTTTTCCACCACACCATTTTTCCCAGTACTATCCCCCACTACACACTTTTGAAAATATCATCACAAACAGAAGGATGGAAATGAGGTAATGGATTGAGGGGAAAGCAGAGTCAGAAGGGACATTTTAGGATAAGAGATTACCATTTACAATATCCCTTAATTCAACACTGAATTGGATGCTAAGGAAATAAACTGGGAAGTTCACTGAATATACAATCTTGAGACCTGAGTTCAATTTCTGACTTTGCCAGGTGCCTTGTAATCTGAGTAAATCGCTTATCCCAATTAAATATCAGTCTCAGTATTGAGACTGATACCTTCCCTGCCTATATCACAGGGGCACTGTGAGGCTGAAAAGGCAGTGTTTCAAGTGGAAGCTCCAAATAAGCATGAAGAAAGTTAAGAGTAGGTTTTTATCTGAAAGCCATGTAGGATGGGCACAGTTTGACCACTGATGAAATTGACACAAAGCCTATAACCCAGAAGAGACTAAATGACTGGCTTGTGTTAACTCCAGCAACATAATTTCTCCAGCAATTCCAAGTGGGATGAAGGAACATCACTTGGATTTTTCAGTTACAGCATCAAAGTCTCCAAAGGGTTCAAAAACAGGTTTTAAAGGGGTTAGTCTATGGCAAGCACAATTGACTGATGCTGTTGATTTCAGAATGCAAATGTGTTTGTTTGTGCAAAGGGAAAGAAGATGAATGAAGGGCAGAAACAAAAGAGCCTATTTCTTCTGTAAATCTTTCAGTGAACTTGCAACAATGAGGACTTTCTCTCCTGGGGAGACAAAGTTCCTAGGAGTGAATATGAAAGAAAAATTAAAAGAAAGGAGAAAATAACATAAAACAAAATAACCTTAGGGCTTTGAGCTATGCCCTCATTCCTGGCTCTGTTTTATATCTTAATTGTTGTTGTTTTTATTTCTATTTTTTTCATAGTAAGTTTTTCTGGGAAAAGGCAATGTTTTACAATGCAGGCTTTCAATCAATATTCACGGCGGAGCACTTGGCTTCAAGCATTTTTGCATAGTAATTTTGCAATTTTTTTAAATAAGTCATTGTCATGTAACCAAAGGCAGGATTTGGGAGCAAAACAGATAATTTTACTAAGGAATATTGGCAAAAAGCATATAGAAAGAACTTCAAATCATGGGGTTTGGCATTATAGGAATGCATATGATTTCTGGTCATTATTTGGACTTATACAAGATTGAATGATCTAATGATTTTGAGGATTCATACAGGTAATCTCATCCCTAAACATTTTTGTGATTTTATAATCTACCCCAACAGGGTCAACAGTGTAAGCCACAATAGGTCTGAAATAATAAGTTGTCACAGGTAGCTTAAAAAATTATAACTGGGATTAAGACCTGAAGGTTGAGATACAGAAACAACAACTGTGGCTTGTGTCCAGGCACAGGTGGGTGGCTCAGTGGGTTATGTGTCTGCCTTTGGCTCAGGTCATGATCCAGGGCCCTGGGTTTGAGCCCCATGTGGGGCTCCCTGCTCAATGTGGAGTCTGCTTCTCCCTCTCCCTTTGCTCCTCCTTCCATCTTGTGCTGTCTCTCAAATAAAGAAATAAAATCTTTTAAAAATTAAAAAAAAAAAAAGAATACTGTATCCACATGACATAAAAACAAAGGTGACTTTTTCCATAGAAAGTCCTACAGAGGAGTACGACAGTAAGGAAGATAGTAATATGACAATACCAAAAGGGCGAAGGTTTTCTTCCCTTTTTATCATTTCCAAGAATACCAAATGTTGAGTGTGGGCTATAGAGTAAAAGAAACAACTTCAAACATAAAACTGAGGACATATGATAGAATGAATCTGGATAGGTCATGGAAGGGCTCAAAAAAACCAATAGATGATCCTCCATGGGAAAGCACAGGAAAGTCAAGGTCCCAAGGAGGAAAAACTCATCAGGAAGGAATTAAAACAGAGGCCTGCTTTAAATGATCTTGAGTTCAGTTGTCTAGACTATGTCAGAAATATTACATATCTGATACTGATGAGAAAAAAAAGTCTTGAATTTATACCACAGAAACACTATCAGTGATTAGATTGGAATTCTGGGGGAACAAATAGATTCTTGAAGCTGGAGTCAGGTGAATATTGTTTAATTTGTAAAAAAGACCAAGGGTAGACACAAAATATTAAAAGTTAGTTACTTGGCACAGTATTTAGCATAATGTTTTTCACAGAGAATTCATCAGAAAAAAAAAAGAGTTCATTGAGTGATCAAATGAATTGTTTCCTAGGTAAAAGGCAAGAGTCCGTTAAAAGCAAAGCAAAACAAAACAAAACAAAACAAATACAGTATTGGTTCATGGAAAATGAGTCCATGCAAACTAAACATTTTTGACATAGTTGCTAGACTCAAAAATAGATACAGCTTTTTTACCTGGATTCGGCAAAAATCTTATGGTGCCATCATCTCCAGCATACAGAAATGTGGTTTATATGACAGTATAATAATTTAATTCATAGGTGATTTCTAAAGCAGAAAGAAAGAATTAATAAATCAGTATCAAACTTGACAGAGATCCCTACTAATATCTCTGAGGATCTTGTTTTTAAACCTGTTATAGTCAACATGTTAATCAAACACGGATCTGATTACAGATACATGGAAAATTGTAGATAGCACCCAAGTGTTAACTCCCCTGAGTGATAGAATCAAGGTTCTCTAAGATCCTGAAAATGTCTTGTGATTATTTGACTTACATGGATAATTTTTTTTTTCTTTTTAAGGAACATGGGATAGTCTCCTTCTCTTTCATTTGATTGAATGATGGAGATAAGCTTAAGAAGCCAGCTATTTGCTATTATTTTCTCTGGCTTCACTTTCCTTCTTTGAAATTTTGATATCCAAATTTAATATCCCCATCAGAGACATCTTGTATCAAAGTCTTCCATCCTAAAATTTAGATTTCCTATTGGATCATATCATATACTTTCATTCTGTTAATTTATTCATTCATCCTTTCACTAATTCATCTAACATTAACCAATGGCAAAATTTGTGCTGGAAAAAGTAAAATTAATAAGATAGTTCTTGTCCTTCAGGAGATCATAACTGAGAAGGATGAGCACTCAGAGACATTAATAAGTAATTTTAACATCATATGATGCATTAAAGGGGAGAGGTAAACATGGAAATTACAAGAAACAAGGAACAGAGAGTATGAAATACTGGGGGAAGAGCCACAGACAGAGGAGCAAAGCTTTCTGGTGGATGTGAAAATTAAATACAAAAACTAACAAAACAAACAAAAAAAACAATTAGCAAAAATTAAAGGCCGAAGTGGGGGTTAGGGTTTTATGGTTGTATAAAAAGGCATCTCAGTCTCTTAGAGACAGAAGAAAACAGATTCCCCTCTTCTTCCTTCTGCACAAAGCACTTAAACTTGCCGGCTATATACCCAAAATCTTGGCCAGCACTCTCTCTAGTGGTGGACCTAAGAACTACCCCTCTGTCACAACCTAAATTCTAAGAACATGAGTAAGACAATGAATTTTCGAACATTGAAAAAAAATAATTAATTTAATTTAATTTAATTTTAAAAAAAAGAACATGAGTAAGATGATGCACATGAAGATACCCAGGACATGTAAAGTAGTTAATTATTTGTTGAATCTGTGTAAGAATAAATATATTATCATTATAGAAGTATATCCTCCAAGTCATTCCAACGAATAAAAAAATATATCAGAGAGATTTCACCTAAAGAGAAGTAACACCAACCAAAAAACAAACTTGCTTAGATACTGTGGGACTTAGAAATTTACCCAAAAGTAAAGGGGGATCTGGCACAGGAGAAGTCTGACCTGATTCCCAGGTAACTTATTAGTTCTCAGTGCTGACAAGTCATTTTAATAATCTGTACCTTAGTTTCCTTAACTGATGTGTTGGCGTTGACCTTATATTCCAGTTACCTGGAACTGTTTTGGTTTATGTTAGTTGTCCTAGATAATTGTTAATAGCATCTTATTTCACTTCCTAAAGTGCCCCATTTGGGTTGTACGCTACACAGTCACCTGTACTGCACGGTCTAAAGTTAATATTCTTCTACCTTCATGGGAAGGATTCAATGAGCATCGGGGAATGGAAGTGTGTGGTCAAGACTTAGGTGTTTGGTTCCTGCTTGCTGTGTTTTTACACTAAAGCTGTCCCTGGGGGCTAATCTCACCAATGACCATGATTATGATTAATGTTTCTTTCTATCTTCACTGTGTCATGCCAGGAATGAATGGAGGAAGAGTGGGCTTTGGGTCTTCTCGTAGAATTAATAAAGTTAGCTTTACCTAGGAAATAGGAAAGCCCTCCTGAGTCACACATATTTTTGTAAACTGTGGCCTCTTGAACTCTTTTAAACATTTTTGCAACTTTCACAAATAATTGTGAAACATGGACATTTCCTCTAAAATCTGAAAAGGCAAGGAAAAAGAAATAAAACCAGGATAATGAATGCCCTGTGTTTTAGGTTTGTGCTAAGCTGGGTATCCTCACAGCTGCACATTCAGTTCCTCTAAAAACAGAAATATGAAACAACCTTAATATTCTAATAATAAGTAACTAGTAGAGTAAATTATAGAGCATCCGTATAATGGGACACACTGCAGTCACTCAAAACGATGGTATGGAGCTATATTTATTGACATGGAAAATTGCTCATAGCATATTATCAAGTGAAAACTACAGTTCTAAGAAGCAGGTGTGATATATTTTAAATTATATAATATATAGTTTAGGTGTTTCTGTGGATATAAAAATGTCTGAAATGCTCATCAAAACATTAATAGTGGTTATCTCAGGGTGGGGTGACTTAAGAGAGTTTTTACTTCTTTTCTATTTTTTTAAGCAGTAAGTATGTTCCCTCTTAATAAGAACAAAATATATGGTTTACACAAAATTATGAAACGACTGTCTCTTTGATTATAACCTCAGAAATTGGAATGACCTGTATGCAGATGAAGCAAATAAGTCTTGACCTAAAGTAGCTAATATAGTTAAACCTACACACAACTACAGCTTTCTCCTCCATAAACACTAAGACTTCCTGCAGTTGCAGTTCTTTTCTTTCTTACTTTTTTTTTAAGATTTTATTTACTTATCTATTAGACAGAGATCACAAATAGAGAGATAGGCAAGCAGAGAAGGGTGAGGGGAAGCAGGCTCCTTGCTGAGATAGAACCCGATGAGGAGCTCAATCCCAAGATCCTGAGAACATGACCTGAGCGAAAGGCAGAGGCTTAACCCACTGAGCCACCCAGGTGCCTCTGTAGTTCCAGCTCTTATTGCCACCCCTCCCTTCAACCAAGAAGCAGGACATCCTAAATACTAACACCACAGCTCCTGTAAATACCAGCCGTGAGGATCATCCTCAAGGCTCCGGGACTCTTGCTAGGGTCCCCTTGTGTAAACCTGTCCCACTGAGTCTGGGCTGGACTTGGCGACTTACTTCTAATGAAAAGGATAAGGCCAAGGTGATTTGCATGATGCAAAGATGAGATGCAGAGATGAGGTCATAGAAAGCAGTATGGCATTGCTTTCTGTGTGTGTGTGTGTGTGTGTGTGTGTGTGTGTGTGAGAGACTCACTTTGTGGGAAGCAAGCTGCCAAGCCGTGAAAATGCCTAGTAGACTTGGGAGAGGTCAACCGGGTAAGGAACTGAAGTCTCCGGCCAGCAGCCAAAGAGGACTTGAAGTGTGCCAAAAACTCGAATACTGCAACCCTCTCCAAAAGCCTGATACAATCTCATGAGAGAGCCTCAGCCAGAACCACCCAGCTGAACCACTCCTAGATTCCTGACCCACAGAATCAAAGTGAGATAATAAACATTTGTTGTTATAAGCTGGTGCTTTTCCTTTTTCATATATATAATTTGTTTAAAAGCAGGGGATAACAAATATAACTCCAAACACATTTGACAAGATTTCTCCCTTAGAAGTAGGTAATTCAGGAACCCTAATCTTAGCCAGCGTTTTCTTCCATGCCAGGCTTGCTCCCTCCTCTACTGATAAAAGATTCCTTGAATTGGCTGTTACATGTTTTGTCAATATCAATTAAATGTCTTCTTCCTGGCACTGGTTATCTAAGTCAGAGAGCTCAAAAACATGTGACAGTTGATTTTAGGTTGAAAACTTGCCTGCAATTGGGATTCCAGATGCATTGCTTGTTCTGACCTCTGACCCAGTTTCCCTCAGGGCCCCTTCCTCCAGAGCCAGTCCATAATCCACGTGTTCTTTTGCACATGTACTCCTACAGCTGATAACTCAGAATGTAAAGCACATCTCTTCCTGGGATAAGAGCCCAAAGATTATGGGGTACTTTGTCGTTGGAAATGTTGATAATTTACTATTAAATTTCAAAACAAACAGGAAAGCACTTCCATTTTGGTTATGACGGGTAATGGATATTGGAGTTATTCTTTGTCTGTAAAAGCAACAACAATGACAAAAACTGGATGAAATATATGAAAATGTTTTTAGGCCTTGGCAACAGAGATCATAGGCTGTGGTTTAAAATTAAAGCAAAACACAACAAAGAAACAAAAACAGATGAGACAAATAATAAGCAAATAGCAACATGAAAGACTTAGCGCCAGTCCTGTTAATATTTACATTTTATGTAAGTAGCTAAACATTCCAGTAAAAGGCAGAAATTTGCAGACTAGATAAATAAAGACCCAATACTGTGCTGTGAAGCCAATCATACTTTAAATAGTAAGACACAAATAGGTGAAAAGTAAAGTAATGGGAAAAGATATACATTGTAAAAATTAATCATAAGAAAACTGAGTGGCTATTGCAATTATCAGACAATGTAGACTTTAAAACAATGAGTGTTGCCAGAGATAAAGGGGAGGATTTTATGATGATAAAGTGTCAGTTTTTTCAGGCAAATATAGGAAGTCTAAAATGCATCTACCACTAGAGCTTTAAAATTCTTAATTAAAAACTGATAGAAGTAAAGTCAGAAATTTTTTACAAAATTAACAATTTCAGTTTGAGATTTTTAACATCTCTTTCAGAAATTGATAGAGTAGATAAAATACTACTGAAGATATAGAAGAACTAAAAAATATTATTAACTAACTTGATCTAATTGATATTTATAGAAAACTGAAATCATATAATGCATAGTGTTTTCAACTGTTAGAAAACTTCACCTTGGTAGTTCATTTAATGGCCATAAAAACTCAGCACATTTTTTAAAAACTACATTGTACAAAGTCTATTCATAATAGAAATATATGAAAAAAAAAACTATTTAAAATATCTGAAAAATAGTCAAATATTTGGTAATTAGATGAAAAGTCTTTAAAATAACCCATGAGTCAGGGCGACTAGGTGGTCCAGTTTGTAAAGTGGTTGCCTTCAGTTCAGATCATGATCCCAGGGCCCAGGGGTTGAGCCCCGCATCTGCTCCCTGCTCAGCAGGGCATCTGTTTCTCCTTCTCCTAGATGGTGCTCTCTCTTACTATCTCTGTCACTCTTTCTGTCTCTTTTTCTCAAATAAATAAATAAAATATTTTTTTTCCAACAAAAAAAATAAGATAACCCATGGATCAAAGAAATACATTTTAATGTTTAGTACTATTTAGTATTAAGAAATATTAAAACCAGAATAATACATGTTAAATATAATTTTTAAATAATAAACACATAATAATTTATATTATATGAGGAATATTTATAATATTAAGACACAATGCGTGGGATGCAGCTAAGCATCGGTTAAAGGAAAATCTAAAGCTTCAAATAATTCTATTATAAAAGAACAATGGTCTAAAATTAATGATCTAAGCTTAACTAAGAAACTAGAGAGGAAAGAGTAAATCAAATGCAAGTTAAGTTGAAAGAAGGAAATAATACAGATAAGAACAGAAATACATAAAAAACAAGAATAAATTTTAAAAATGAACAAAGTCAAAACTGATTATTTGAAAAAGGAGTAGTAAGATCGATAGTAGTAAGTAGTAAGTAGTAGTAAGTAGGTAGTAAGTAAGTAGTAAGTAGTAAGATCGATAGCTACAGGCTAGATTGATCAATAAAGAAAAGAGATGAAATACAAATCACCAGGATCAACAATGAAAAAGAGGACATAACTAAAAATCCAACCAATAATAAAAGAGACCTAAAAGATGACTGTGAAACCCTTTATGCCAATGAACATCCCTGTTTAAATAAAACAGATTAATTCATTGAAGGTCCATCTTGCCAAAACCACCTCAAGAAGAAATAGAAGATCTGAATATTCCTCTTTCTATTAGAGAAAGTTAATTTGTATTTAAGTACAAAGGAAACTCCAGGCATAAATGACTTCACTGGTGAATAGTAGCAAATCTTTAAAGTACTCTACAAATTATTTCAGAAAATAGGAAAGAAGCACTCCCCAATCCAGTTAAGAGGCATCATTAACTAGGGCATCACAACTGGACACACATTACAACGAACAAAATCTCAAAACTGATACCTCTCATGTATGGACACAAAAGCCTTTAACAAAATCATCACTAACAAATAATTTCTGACAAGATATAAAAATGATAAGCATGGAAGATTGGTTTAACATTAGAAAATAAATCAATATACTTTACCATTATTGACAAAGAAAAAAAAAGGCTACATAATCATCTTAATAAATGCAAAAAATAATTTGATATAAACTCTCAGCAAACAGAATATTCCATTCAAAGAATAATGGATAAATAAATTATGATATATTTATACAGAGAAATACACTCAGGTATTACATATTTGTATATACATAGTTATTTCTGAGTGGCATTTCACTATATAAACATATATATCATATATATGTGTCATATATATCTATATATAGAGATATACATGACAAACTACTGATACATGAAATAACATGGATGAATCTTAACAACATTATGTTGAGCTGATGAATTCAGACCAAAGAGAGTACATATTGTAAGATCGCATTCTATTATAGGAACATCTTAATCTATTGTGATGGAAATCAGACCACTGGTTGCCCCTGGGTAGAGACACAGGTCAGATTTTCTTAGGAAGTGGTAGCTAAGAATTTTCTGGGTTGTTGCAAATGTGCTCTGTCCTGATTAGGGAGGGGTTACATAAGAATACCCATATGTGAAGAAATCTTGCAGTGTCCCTTTAAGCCTGTGTATGTCATTGCATAAATCAGCTCAGGCTGCTATAACAGTATACCATAGACTGTGTGGCTTAAACAACAGAAATGTTTTTTCTTACATTTCTGGAGGCTAGAAGTCCAAGATCAGGGTGCCTTCAGAGTTCATTTCTGATGAAATCTCTCCGCCTCTTTGTAGATAGCTGCCTTCTCTGTGTGTCCTTGCATGGTCTTTACTCTGTGAGCATGGAGAGTGGAAGCCTCTGGCATCTCCTTCTCTTCCTATAGGCACAACAGTCCTATTAGATTAGGACCCCACGCTTAGGACCTCATTTCAACTTAATGACTTCCTCATAGGGCTTATCTCCTAATGTAGTCATATTAGAGGAAAGGGCTTTAATGTATATATATGGGATAGTTGTCACGATTCAGTTCACAACAATAACTTACAGTCTTTAAAAAATGAAAAAAAAAGATTGGGAAAAGATGTGTTTATATTCTTTAGGGATTTTTATTTCTAGGTATATAAAGACTTTATAATATTCAGGGTCACATTTTTTATAAACGAGTGTAGTTAAAAAATGTTCTGAAGTATTAATCAAAGGAAGCAGATGTAATGCCTAAAACTCAACACAATTGAGCCATTTGACATCATTGGCCCTACTGGCAATAATATTTAGTTAGGGAACGAGTCAAGTATGAGGTAACTTCCCTTTACATAAGGCTTTGATTTGGCTGGGTTAATACAAAGCCACATTTACCACTATAAATAATAATTCTCACTAATCCATTTCTCCTTCTGACATGTTGGGAGTGATTTTCCAAGATTCTACATCAATCACCCACCTCCACGCATTACACATGTGAAAAATTACTATTTGATAAAATCAAACTCAATTCTATAGAGTCAGGAAATAAGCTTTTCTTTGCTGGGCAAATTTTGAAGTTCAAAATATTACTACTTTGTTTTCTGTCTCCCTACCCCCAGGGATCATTGTGTAGAGGTCCATGGGAAATATTTTCCAAGGCTTCCAACCACGCGTATCTTCTGTGTTTGACTGAAGAAGCAAGATCCTTTCTTCTGTCCTTGCACTAAGCCTGCACTGAGTACACATCTGTTTCTAAGATGGTGGGTGCTGGAGGTAAGAGATGAGTATGTTCTCTGCCCTGAGAATACTGAGACATAAACAGATCATGCCATGAGGTATGTTGGGACTCTGCCTGGGACCAACAAGGAGAACAGATGTGTGAACTCCCATTGTTAGCATAAACTGTAGTTAACTTGGTAAGGACACACTGAAGAATGATAAGAAAATTCCAGGTATGAAGTACTGCAAGGCTTGGAAAGCTCGAGTTAGAGGTTCTAGAACATGATGGATCAGTAAGCCTCTGTGGCAGATGAGAAGACAAGGAAAGGAAAGGTAGGGAGAAGACAGACTAGGTTATCAGTGTTGAATATCATACCACACTAAGGAATTTGAGGTTTTTGTTTTGTTTTGTAGACTTCAGGGAGCTCAAAAGAATTTTAAGCATAGTCGTGTAATGAGGTTTTTCTCAGAAAGACTGGAGTGTCAAGTATGTGGAGGGTAGATTGCCAAAGTTCTCACTATGACATCATTGTCATTGTACAGTTGGGTTGTAAAGAGGCCAGAACTTGAGTTGTCTGCAATCATTCCATTAATTGATTCAATACTTCACAGAATACAGGGACAATCTAATGAGTTAGGTGCAAAAGATCTATCAGAGAATGTGTTAATATCTCTGTCCTTAAGAATTTCTAATCCACTAGAGGAAGCAGACAAATGATGGGCACTTAAAAACGTCAGGGACCCTCTGGCATATTTATGGTTACTAAATCTTCAGTATCTTTAATGAGCAAAATAATCAAAATAATAACTCCTCACCTTTCCTAAGCATTTTGTAATTTCTAACTAGCACATCCTTGTATGTTTTCTCACACAAGCTTCACAAAAGCCTCTGTAACAGAGGAAGACATCCTAAAAAGGAGCCAGAATGTAGGCAGAGAAAATGACTTGCATGGAAGGATAATAGTAGCCAGGAACAGAGTTAGAGACAGTCTTGTCATTTCGAGTTTAGTCTTTATTCCAGTTCACTGCACAGCTTCTCTTATTAACTGTGCTTCAGCATTTTTATTTCCTGTGAATATTCAAATCCTGATCCTTTGCCCAACATGAGACCCAACTGACCTCTCCTTTCCCATGAGTGTGCTGGGGACAGCCAGCGTCCTGGTTGTTAAATGGCTGCCTGGCTCTCTCAGTGCCACCTGTGGCATCCTGATGCCTGGTTGTCTCAACAGCCTCTGACCCACAGTGTGTGTGCCCTGAGTTCTGGGGGCCCTTTTCTGTCCCTTTTGAGGATCTTCCTGTTACAGCTGTGCTTGAACTAATTAAAGAGGACTAGGGCAGATTGGAGGATTTCTTCTCAAAATTAATATTCCATTTAACTCTGAGCTTAAGTCCTTGGATTCCACTTAGACCTTTTGTTTCCCTTTTTTTTTTTTTTTTAAATGGGCTTCAAGTGCAAGTGTATTGTTTATGATCTTTGGCCATGGACTTTATCATTGGTCTGTGGGTTACTCTCTCCTAAAATTTTTAAAAATAACTAATTACCTTGAAATATGTTTATAAACATCTGTGAATCCACAAGTCAAGGCAAGATCTTCACAATAACTGTAAGGAATCTTCTTGCCTCTTTTTCTTACTTTACTCCATACAGAGTAAACACCATCCCAAAGTCTTTGGGTATCATTCTTTTTCTTTCCTATTTTGTTTTTTATACGTTCAAGAAATTACTTATTTTTAAATGAATTGTGTTCAACTTCCTAAAAAATGAATTTGTTTATGTTGTACATAATATTTTTCAACTTAGTTTTTCATTTAGACATATCGCTATGGTTCATTTATATTGCTACTTGTTGCTGTACCTCATTTATTTCTAGGGATATGGTATAATTAACTAAATATACAACAGTTTTATTTTTCCATGGTCCTGTCTATGAGCACCGGATAGTTTTCAGGTTTTTAGTAATTTCAAAGATGCTTCCGTGAATAATATTCGACTTATGTCTTGTGAATATGTTTAAAAGTTTCCCTTGGTTTTGCATGTAGAAATAAAATAGTTATTTTGCATGGTATTTAAATGTACAACTTTAATATAATTTCCAACTATTTTCAGTAATTGAACCAATTTATACATCCATCAGGAATATATTAGAAATCCTGTGATTGTTTTTACTTTCTGACACTTGATATTGCCACACTTTTTAATTGTTGCCAATCAAATGAGCATAAAATAGTAGCACATTTTGCTCTTAAACTAATGGGATTGAATATTTCCTTGAATTCTACACACCATATGAGTTTTCTATTTTATGAAAAACCTCTTTAAATTGTTTATCCATATTTCTGTGGGGCTATTGTGCTTTTCTTATTAACTTGTAAAAGTTCCTTTTATATATTTTTGTTGCTTTTACTAAACATATCTTCTCTCAGCTTGTAGCTGATGTTAAGGAGTCAGCATGGTATAACGGGTATGAATATGGGAACAGACTGATATGGTAAATTCTAATGTTTGGCACTTACTCAATATATAACACAGCTAGCCTGTGGTTAAGCAGCATCTCTTAGAAGAATAGCATATGCAAAGTGTTTATATCATAATCAAAGTCTTTCTTCTATGCAAAGTGGTCATGGCATCATGCTGATAATGACAACGAGGAATCAGAACATATAACTGAGCTCCTATTAGATACCAGATACTGTGCCAAGCCCGCAGGGGACACATCCTGACCTCACAGTGAATACAGTGTAGTGTGAGGAGGACGAGTCAACAGTTATTAGCAGATCTAACAGTAACTGATAAGCCTGGGTGCGCAGGTGTTCTTACGTGAGCCAACCTAAAAATGGACTTTGCCAGGGAGGGCTGGCATTCCAGTCCTTCATTTATTCAATCATATGTTCATTCACTCATCAAATATATAATGAATACTATGAAGTAGGTACTTTGCTAAGTACTATATTATTAGCATTGTATATGTAATTAATATGATTTAGTAAATGATTTTCTTTGGGGAAGAAAGAAAATAAGGAGTTAAAGAACTTCAAGATTTACAGCTATACCAACTGGATTTACCAGGATGATTGCCACTGGCTGGGCTTCATTCTCATCCCCTTTAATTCAGAGTGCTTGGCCCTAGTAAATTGTCTGTGTTTTAATAAAATGATTATAGCAGGTTAGATTTTTATTCTCAACTCTTCACTATCTTTCTGCAATAGGATTGCAGGTCCCATTGACTGTCACATGATTTGCCATATGGCAGCAGCATACATCTATGTCTTTCTGACTTGTCCATGTGGCATGCTTTGGTCAATGGGATATGAATGGACTTTATGTTTTCCAGGTCAGAGTAAGCACTATAGGTACCATCATTCATTTACCGGCTTAGGCCCCCTTATCTCTCTCCCCGAAGTCCAGGGAGGGAATGCTCCTGCGGTGTGAGTGCCAGAAGGAGTAGATGCATGGAGAAGAGCTGAGCAGAGCTGATGCCAACCTGCAGTCAACTGGCAAGTTGGCAGCAGACCCAGAAAGGCTGATGTGCTCCTGCTTCTTCTTCATGGCAGCTCAAACATCACCTCCTCCAGAAAGTCTTTGCCACACTTCTTTGTATCTCCCTCTTCTCCCATCTGGCTGTGTTCTCCTTAAAGTCAGAAATGCATCACCTTCATTCTTCTACCATTTTCCACCAGCATAATGTTTGTTTCATGGGAAGCACTCAGTGAAAGGTTGTTAACAAATGGATGGATGGATGAGTGGGAGATGAACAAAACAATGTATGAATGAGAGACAGGGAGTACCCAGAAGACAGGACTTGAATTCTCATGGACAAACTTTCCAGTGTTGTTGTTGTTGTTGTTTTAACATACATTTAATTCTGAATACTGACTTTTGTAAATAACTCAGTGATCTACAAGAGAAATTAAATGGGGACTGGGTTGGCCAAGAGAATGTAAATATTTATGTAACATAATTTTTTCTAAAAAAAATGTGCTTTCCAAAGCATTTTTTTTTTTCCCATAGCAAACACATCGTGGGAGTGATGGTTTCTTTTACTTTAGGATTATTCATTTGGTCAGTCAACAAATATTCATGGAATGACTCATGGACTGTGATGCCAGCTTCTCTTAGGGTTGAGGTAATCAAGTGTCCAAAAGGAGGAAAGTCTGGTCTTGTTCAAAATTAATGACCCATGACTGAAAAATCAACGATCTTGGGGATGGGGGATAGGGATTCCTGGAAAAAAATAAGTTGTTGAATATCTGGAAGACCCTGGATTTTATTCTTTTAGATTCAACATTGACAGAAGAGAGCACTTTCTTCACTGAGAAGAATCAGAACTTTTCTAGGGTATTTGGACACATGTGTGAATGTGTATGTCTGTTGCTGTGTGTGTCTGTGTCTGAGTATAGTGTTTATGGGTGTGTCTGTGTGTGCAAGGGAGAGAGACCCCAGACCCAGGAATTCTAGCTAGCAGAGAAAAAGTGCATTTCACCATTAGCTATTCACACACACTGGTGATATCTGAACTGCCTTTTGAAGTTGAGAAAGTATTTCAAAATTTATCAATTTTAGGCTGCCACATCTTACTCATTTTCAGAAGATGCAACTGAAATTAATACAACTAATGGATTGAAGAATTTCGGTGTGTCAGCCTCTGATCAAAGTGCTTTATAGATTTTTAACTTGGTTATTCCTTATATCAACTACTTAGCATAGACTCTATTATTACCTATGAATATCACTTTGTCAATATTATAATCAATTATTATCACCAGCATTAAAGAGGGGAGGAAATTGAACCATAAGTTATGTGAGTGACCTGCCTAGGGTCACACACAACTGGCAATTCATGGCCTTAGAATTGAACCTAGGCACTTTGGCTCCAGAGCCAAACCCTTAGCTCCTCCAAGATACTGATGCAATCTCATCCATTGTTATCCAAGCTGTAAGTGGAAAATAGAATTTTCACTTCCGAGTCAAAATCTGGCCCTTTTATCATTCTTTTTAAGTCTCATGATGCTGGTAGCAATTGTAGTTTACAAAAGTTCATTTATCGTTCTTTATTTGCAATCCAACAACTGGGTCAAACAAGGAAAATTACCCTCCTCCACTTTCCAGATGGAAAACTGAGACGCAGGCTCAGAGCCTTCAAGAGATTGACCCAGGGTCATACCAAGAGTTAGCAACAGACCTGATACTAGAAACCAGGACACAAAATTCCTAACAAGACACGCAATCTATGGGACATGAGTTCATGCTATTCTCAGTAAGATCTCTCTATAAACGTGGTGTCATTTCTAACTTCACCCTAATAAAATGGTAAGTTAGATAAACCAAGGTGACCCAGAGTTCGTCTACAAATAAGCCATGATCACAGTCCCACTTACGGGGCTGGGAGCAGCTTAGAAATGGGCAATATAGGTGCAGAAAAATTTGGAGGTAGGCAGGTGAGAATGGCACCTGAAACCCCAGTGGCCCAATACCCTCATATCTCAAAGCAAACAGAAACAATGGATTGTTCACCGTGCTGCGGGCCAGAGAGATTAAAGCCCACAGAGGGAAATGCACAGTCTCTGTTGGAATTAAGTGAAAGAGACATTGATAGGTGCCATTTAGTTAAAAATGCTAGATCAGCCTCATGGTTGTTAACTCTTTTATAAGTTAGCTTCACTTCTGTGTTTGGTTAAAAATAACCCTCCTTTGCACTGAGATCACAAACTGATCTGTTTCACATGCAAATTAAATACAGTTGACTCTCACTGTGCTGAGCAAGTTCAAGGCCTATTATATAGCCTTGCTGAAGTTGCACAGACAATTTAGGTCTAACTTCAATAGCTAATGAGTTCAGTTGCTTCTTTCCTTTTCAGTCAGTTTTCTCTTACACTATTAGCTATCCAATTATTCCAACTACAAATTCCAAAGCTAGATCTGCTAGTTGCTTGACATTTTCTAGAGCCTGCCCACAGACATTTTTCCCTTGGTTCCCCACAAAAGTAAAAGAATTAGTGTCACTGTTTCTGTCTTAGGGAGGAAGATACCAAAGCTGGGAGAATTTTAGATATTTGCCTGAGGTCATACATTGAGTGTGGAACCCACTCTGATGAGAATGCAAGAGTTTGAGGCTTTCTTTTCTGCACGGCACCAGGTCCTGATCATAAAGATGTGAATAATTCTTCCAAACAATAGTAAAAAAAACAAAAACAAAACAAAAAAAAACCTGTATTTACAAAGGTCTGAAGTAGTTTGGATTCTACACTGTCATGTTCAAGTTAGTTCAGAATCAGCTCTCTTAATGCCATCATTTCAAAGTGACCAATAGTAAAATCAAACTGACTTTTCTTAACAAGACTTGCTCTTGGACCTTTTGCCTATTCCAGCAATCTCATCTCCCATCCTTTCACTGTGTGCACTGGAACATCTGTCACATGGGGTGACTTATAATTCCAAACTACCACCACCCTGTTCTCTCCTGCCTCTGCATCCAATATTCCTCTTGACTGCCCTGCCATCTCTGTGCCTTATGCCTGTTGACTATCTACTCTGTGTGGTTATTCAGATCTTATGTTAACTAATCAAATATGCCCTTTTGGATTCTTGCTGTCCAGGTATAGTGCTAGCTCTTGAGGGTCGAGATGGAGTGACCAGTTAACCCAGTCTGCCAGGGATTGAAGAATTTTCCTGGTTTTAAGACTTTTAGTGCTAAAAATGGGATGCTTCTGGGCAAAGAGTTGTTTAAAGGAGTAAGCTGACTCTACAATGACAACCTCTCATCCCTGGGATTTAAACATCGCCTCCTCTGGGTTTCTTGGGTTCTTACTTCTGCATCCGTTCCATTGCTCTAATTATTTGCTTTAAAAACTGCTTGTCTATCTCTTAGAAGACTGTGAAACCTCATTGGGAAAGGCCAAGGGTGTGGACTTGTTTTATTCACCCTGACTCCTGATTCTCAGCCTGGTACTGAGTGAGTGTTCTTTAAATGCTTACAAATGATTTTCTAGGTGGGACCACGCATCTCCCCCAAGGGACTCAAGGACTAGAGAGTTGAGGTTTTAATAAGACAGAAGAATTGGGCACTCTGTGAAGGATAATTTTCTGAACTCCATTCTCTAGGGTCCCAGAAATTTTTTTTAGGAAAGCAAACCAGGACAGAATCAGATCAGATAGTAATATAAAATAGATAACATCGGAAAGGGACACAAAGAGGAAAGAACATCAAGAGAATAAGTAAAATGAATAGAGAGAGTGTGTTGGGGGTAGAATAATTAATGGTCTAGTTAAGGTATTTTTAAATTTTATAGCACATAACTTTTACAGAAAGGATATAGTGGTTTTCAGGAAAGAAATGACAACATTTAGCGCCACACACACACACACACACACACAAACCTGTTGCTCAGATTTCATGGGCAAGTTTCAGAAAAAATTGAGTTGATTCCAAGATTACACAAACTGTTCCAGAGAACTGGCAAACAGGTAATCCCCCTAATTTATTTTATGAGGCTGGATAATTTTGGTATTAATCAGGCATGGACAAATGATACATAAAAATTATGTGGCAATTTCACTTATGAATGTAGATGTAAAAATTTTAAACAAAATATTAACAAATTTAATCCAACAATTTATGAATAAAATCAAGACTGATTTGAGTATATTCTAGGAATGCTGGTGTGGCTTATTATTATCAGATACATATTTTTTTTAATATTTTATTTACTTATTTGAGAGAGAGAATAAGAGAAAGCGTGAGAAAGTGGGGCTTGTTCCTGGGACTCTGGGATCATGACCTGAGTCGAAGACAGTTCCTTAACCAACTGAGCCACCCCAAATTAGCAAATATTTTAAAGTGACTCATTTCATTAATTCACTAAAGGAGATGCATAATAAAATAATTTCAACTCAGGAAAACATTTACTAAACTAATTAATTTAAAAAACTAATAGAAAATGTGAAATGGGGCGTCTGGGTGGCTCAGTGGGTTAAGCCGCTGCCTTCGGCTCAGGTCGTGATCTCAGGGTCCTGGGATGGAGTCCCGCATCGGGCTCTCTGCTCAGCAGGGAGCCTGCTTCCTCCTCTCTCTCTCTCTGCCTGCCTCTCTGCCTACTTGTGATCTCTCTCTGTCAAATAAATAAATAAAATATTTAAAAAAAAAAGAAAATGTGAAATGATGAAAAAAAAATTATAGGTAAGAATTTTGATAATTTTAAATTTCAGAAAGGGAATGTTTTACACATGAAACAGAAGCACAAATTATAATATAATGAACTCTATAACAAATACATCATAAGAAAGTGAAAAGAATGGGTCACAAATTGGATTTATAATACATATAACCAATAAAAGATTAGGGTTCACAACTTATAACAATTCTGGCCCTTACCTCTGGCTCAGCACTAGCACCTCAATATAAATATTTGCTCATCTGTACCCCCAACCTCCCGGAGATGGGAGCAGCAAGTCGTGAAGAGGGTCTGGGTCATTTCTGCATCCACAGAACCCAGCACAGTACCTGGCACATACTGGTGCACAGGCCGATGTTTATGGAATGGCTAGAAGGTATGAGGCCCTGGGCTGAATCCCTTCAGGGGTTTACTCATCCCCAGCCATCCACATCACTGCAGGCTTTAAGTTGAAACAACACAAACTATTTTAGTCAGTCCAAGCAGCTGTAATGGAATACCATACACTGGAGGACTTAAATAACAAATACTTTTTCCTCACAGTTCTGGAGGCTGGAAAGTCCAGGCTGAAAGTATGCAGATCCACACCCCAGTGAACCAGTGAGGGTTCTCTTCTTGTTCTTATAGCTGGTGGTCTTACAACTATAGTACAACTACTATGGTAGTACAACTACACATGACTAAGAGCAAAGGTGCAAGAAGCAATCACTCTGGTGTCTTCTTTTGGGACATAAGCCCCATGATGAGGACCCAGCCATCATGACCTAATTGCTTCTCAAAGGCCCCCCCTCCTAATACCATCCTTTTAGGGGTTAGGGTTTCAACATATGAATTTTGGGGAAATCCAAACTTGCAGTCCACAAGTCCACTAGAACTACTTTAAGTAGGAAAATGGGAATGAGTCATAGATTTCCAGGAAGACTAGAGAACCAGACTCCAAAAATGGTGGGAAGGAAGGCAGACTTATTAGCCAGAGCCACAGTGCAAAGAGAACCAGAGAACCAGTCTAAGGAGAACTTGAGGGCAGTAGCACCTGCTACCAGCATTGCATGTAGGATCCCCACTGAGTTGTGGACTACTCCTGGCAATATGATGTTCTTACTCAGCTTGCTGCCCATCAGGAAATAAAATTTTTCACTCTGATCACAAACCCTAGTTACACATTTCTGGGCTGTGGAGGGAATTTGCAGACCTCTACCCTCATTTTCCTGGGAGCTTGGAAAGTTGGATCTAGACCCTTATTCACCTGTACTGACAGGCAGGGATCATGCAAACCTTAGTAAAGTATTTAGATTCTGGGCAACTAATAAAATGCCAGATGCCCACTATATAGCCCTTCATCTTTAACCACTGAGACCTTATTTTACTTCTACATCTAAAGGTATAGTTGGTTCAGAGAAGAAAAACAGGATCTCCACTTCCTAGAGGAGATTATGCTGAGTGCAGTAAGTCAAGCAGAAAGAGTCAATTATCATATGGTTTCACTTACTTGTGGAGCATAAGGAATAACATGAAGGACACTGGGAGATGGAGAGGAGAAGTGAGTTGGGGGAAATCAGAGGCGGAGGAACGAACCATGAGAGACCTGGACTCTGAGAAACAAACTGGAGGTTTTGGAGGGGAGGAGGTGGAAGGGTTGGGTGAGCCTGGTGGTGGGTAACAAGGAGGGCATGTATTGCATGGAGCACTGGGTGTGGTATAAACGAAGAATCTTAGAACACTGAAAAAAAGTTAAATTAAATTAAAAAAAAAAAAAAAAGGAATCCATCCTCAGCAACAATAAACCCAAAGCCTAGAGGTTTTCAAGATGGTGGTAATTCTTCTGTAGGAAGCATTTGGAAACACGTGAAGACTTTTTCAATTTATCATGAGACCTTACTAGAATTGGAGAGTGGGAGAAAGTGAAGTCAAAGGACCCACAGTGAACAGAACATTCCATGTGGCAAAGAATTGTCCCACTCCATATGCCCATCCTGCCTTGAGGAATTATTGGGCCTCACCATCCACGAAGGAACAATTGTCACTGCAGCCAGTGCCACATTCAATAAGAGACAGATAACCAGGCTGTTGGTGGTGCCAGGGGTACACTTAATTAGCACTGGACAAGATGAAGAGAGAAGAGATGGATCCAAAAATACTCAAATGTGGACCTAGAGTCTGGTTTATTGCTGTTAAACCTCTCCTGAATTGAGCGGACCCTTAGAGGGTAAACTAGTTCCCAGGGTTATAGACCTAAGAAGGCCCTGAACTCCCTAATGTTTAACCAAACCCCTGTGCTGGAGGGAAATCTTACCCTTACCTGAACTCATTAGCAACTGCATTTTCTGTTCTTATGCTATTTCCTGTGTGTGTGTTTACACAATACCTTTCAGATACTATTGAGCTGGGAAGATTTTACTCCATACAGTTCCTTTACATGTTGGGTTGATGTGTGCTGTATAACACTAACTGTGTTTTTACTGTGTGTTTACAACTGCTGCCAACTTTAGGGACCATATTATTGGCTCTGGAATAGATAGAAATATATATATATATATATATATATATATATATATAGTAGTATATATAGTATATATAGTAGTATATATAGTCTATATATATATTGTGTGTATATATATATAGTTGTATAGGTGTATATATATATATATATATATATAGTTGAGAAGTCAGGATAGTCGAAATGTTGGGAACAAGAAGCAGAGAAACCAGATAAAGCCTACTGTAACAGTGAAAGAGATATCTATCTATCTATTTATAGACAGATATAGCTAGATCTATCTATAGATAGATATAGATATACATAGATTTATCTATATATATATAATTTCACAAGTATGTGTGGGTATAAACATAAATATAAACTCTCCTGAATATGCACTGTTTTTATTCTTAACATTTAAGGATTTCCCTGATATTGTTTATGGGATTGTAAAGTAACTAGAATTCTTAGTTATAACTTCCAGCATGCTTTTCCCTATAGAAGTAATAAAAAAGTCATAACAACAATAACTGATGTTTTGCATTGTGCTTGGTGGTTTATGGAACATTGTTGAATCTTATACACCGATGAAATAGGCATTGATAATAGTGTCACCACAGTTCATACAGTTCACATCATTGGAGCAGAGAGCAATGCGGCTTACGTAGGTCAGAGCCAAGATGTGAGGTCAGGTCTTAACATCTTCCAAACCTGTGCTTATCCCTGTGTGCCAACTTCTTTTAGTGAATGTTGTTTTGAAAGCCCAGCATCTCCCTCATATGCAGAAAATCCAAGATCTCCTTCGTTTTCAGGGGAAAAGAACCCTCAGGAATGTTTATTCTCTATTCATTGAATATCTTTAAACTGGAAGAGAAAACACAATAAAAGCACCATGAGTTAGATTAGAAATATTGTTATTTCTCTCTTCCCTGTTTACACAGTTACTTGTAACACAGGCATCTAATGTGAGATGAGAACATTGAACTTGAAATAGCTTGAAAACATACAAAACCGTCAAAGGGCAACAGCGGACACATTAGTGTTTGCAGCAAGCATTCTCCAATGTTTGATAATTTTCTGAGCTGCCAGAGGTTTGAACAGCACATAAGAGGGGGGTACTGGAAGAAAACACAATAGCTATGTTGACCTAACTTCCAAATAAAGGGATTTGCAGACTCCTTAAAGGAAAGGCTGCAGATATAATGAGCATAAAGTTAAACATTGTTCTGACAAAGATGACACATGAGTTGTGACTTATCCTTATCTAAGAGGTATCTGGAATCTCTTAATACTTAGTTCTGGTCTAGTTTGCATCACCAATGGTTGACAGAGCTGGCCTTCTCTACTGAATTTCTGTGCAAAACATTAGCGTAAAAACAAAAGAAAACAAAACAAGATCAGCCGTATGATATAAGTCATCACTGTTAAGTTCCTATGCTTGTTGGGTGTTAACATTTCTTAGATACCAAGCAACTTTTTGTGTTTGATCCTAAAAAGTCACTGAGGCAGTTATATATATATAACATTATAGGCATAAAATTACATACATATATATATATATGTATATGTATATATGTGTGTGTGTGTGCGCGCATGTGTGTGTACACATAGCAATTATATAATTAGTTCTTCAGTTCCTTGTAAAAGTGTGTGTGTGTGTATTTATTATTATTATTATTATTATTATTCTCACGCATGTAGAACACTGAGCCTGGTGACAGTTAATTGTCTGCCTAATAGAACTCCGCTTTTGAGGAGCGGAGCTGGGATTTGACCCTACTTCTCTGATTCCACATCTGAGTTTTACAGAATTATTGGTGCTGCCTGTTTTCATCATACTAACACACTGACATTTCATTCTTGTCAGTTTTCTTTCTTTGCACTAAATATACTACTTTCAGAAATGCAGAGCCCTTCCCTGCCATACTCTCCCACAACCTTGGTCTCACTGTCCTGTGCCAAGAACTTAACTCGTTCTATTTCTAGCACTGGTCTATGTGGCTGGTTGGCTTTGTCCATCTTTGTGGCTCAGTGATATTGCTGTTTATTTTCAGAAAGTCTCTGTCATCTCTAGTCTTTTCAAGTTTGGAGAAAACAAAAACAAAGATTCAATTTTTATTGCTTTAATGTATGGCAATCATGAAATAAATCTTACTTTAAAAATGTCTTCATCTTTTAAAATACAGGTTATGGGAGGACCTGGGTGGCTCAGTCCGTTAAACGTCTGCCTTCAGCTAAGGTCGTAATCCCAGGGTCCTGAGATCAAGCCCCTCATGGGGCTCCCTTCTCAGCAGGAAGCCTGCTTCTCCCTCTCCCACTCCCCCTGCTTGTGTTCCCTGTCTTGCTGTCTCTCTCTCTGTGTCAAATTGATGAATAAAATCTGTTAAAAAAAAGAAATTAAAACAGAAGTTTTGGTCCAAACAAACCATATATATTATTCCTGGGGAATATAGGAAAAAGGTATTTGGCCATATAAATATTTTCAAAATGTAAAGAAAGAGCTAAGTCAATTTTAAGAATGTTCTCAATTAGAGAATCTTTTGTTGGTTCTTTCTAATAAGTTAGCTCCTGTTAAGTATCAACAAAGGCAAACTGAATGCATGTAGAGTAAGTAAACAGACATAAACAAAAGCAGAAGCCAAAAATAGTATCATGAAATCTGCCCCTCAACTAACTTGTCCCTAGATCCCATCATAATAGTATGACTTTCATATTGCATTCATGCATCATAATCACAATATCTGATAATAAACACTTTCTTATTTCATATGATACATTAAGATGTATCATAAAATCATTACATCACAGAGTTCTATAAAGAAACCAGGAGTGTTATCTCATAAATGAGTTTGTGATGCATTGAGGCAGGTAGAGATGAAAGATTTCCCACAGCAGCAGTAGTTGATAGTATGCAGTATGCTTTCTGAAATCAGGGCTGTCCTAGCAAATCAGTCAGATATGATAATCCCCAGGTGCATAAATTGAGAGTGTTGAAGAACAAAGACACCCAGAAGATTTCAGCATGACAACCCCCCCTGAAAGGCAACGAACTGACTCCTAAGGCACGTTTGTATTTTTTTTTTTTTTTAAAGCAGCAGAACTCCTAAGCATCTACATGTTTCTGGGCATATGGAAAATGCTTATGAAAATGCAATAACACTCAACCTGCTGTTCAGGAGGGAGTTACTGCGTCTGTGTTCTGTGCCACACAATGTGCAATTCACAGCATGACTTGCAAAGAGCTTCTGTGTCCTGGGTAGTGCTTGCTTGCACAGGACACATTCTGTTATGATGCACCTGTTACCCTATCCTGTGCAAGTACCACAGAGAACATGGTGGGGAGTCATACGCTCAAATCTCTAAGGAAGGTGGAGAAGACAGAGAGGTCAGGTAGGTGAAAGGGTGGGGACCAGAAGCAGAGAAGCCAGATCAAGCCTACTGCAACAGTGAAGGCGAGATATGGTGAGTGTCTGCACAGAATCGGTGGAAGTAGGTTTGATAACATGGAAGCACATTTGAATGAGTTTTAAATGTTAAGGTAATCTATTTTCTGCCAGATAAAATATGGGGCAGTTAATGGAAACAAGTATTTCTGAATAACTTCGTAAGTAAGAAAGAGGTATTTTAAAGAAAAGGTTGTGGGAAAAGGAAGCCAGATTTGGGACCCTTGATAGGAGGCACCTGCAGGAGGTCTGAGGCAGAGTAAGGTGGGCAGAAGTGACTGTCCACAGGAGGCACTGGGGGGAGGTGTCAGTATCCTTCCCTCTCCCTCACCCCTTTCACTCTCTTTCCAAGTCGGGATTTTCTTGTAGCAGTCACTTCCCTGGCAAAGGAGATAAATTCTCACTCATCCACCCCAGACTGAGGTAGAATGGTTGAGAATTAAACACACCGTGAATTGGAATGCTTAGGAAGAATGGGCATAGCTGTATCTCCAGTCTGTGGGGGCACATCCTGGTTTAAAGGGCTGCCCAGAGCAATTATTAAGAATGCCTTCGTTCTCTTTCAAAATGTCCCAAGTTGGTCATCTTTGCTGTTATGGTTTTAGTGATCCTGGTAATTTTTACCTTGCACGGCCTCTCTAGTTTAAGGCCATGTTCACATGCACCATCTACTTTGATCCTTACAACAACTTTATGGAGAGGTGAGGGCAGAATTCCCACTTTTAAATTAAAGGTGGGGTTTTATTTGGGGTTTCGGTAGCTGACCATCACTTTGGAACTTTGGTGTGGAAGCAGAGCTTGAGTTTATGTTTCTGAGTGTACATGTGTGAATTTTTCCAGGTATATCAGTTGTTTTCTTAACTTGATAATCTCAGGATTTTTTTGACTTTATGATGGATGAGATAAAAATCTCAAACACCCGAAACCAAAAGGATATTACCTGGAAATGCAAGGCAAATACTAACAGGAACATTTTAAGGGACCTGCTCTTGACTCACGATATCACAGATCTATGCCCAGATGTTTCCTCTTGTTCACCCAGCCCTCTTCCTCTTTATCAGCCTAGAGGCTGAAGTCAGCAAACTTCCTTCACCCGTTCTGCCTGGGGAGGTCAATAGGAAATTTTTCTTAAAAAATTCAAAGAGGTGTCATAGTTAAAAGGAAATCCTATGACAGGGAACACATTGTCTATCAAAGAAACAAAACTTTGATTTGGCACTGAACGATACTACCTATCGTTGATAGGATACTACATATCATAACGATACTACATATGATAGAGATACATAATCTCTATCATTCCCTCATTTCATTTTTACACCGTATGACAGGGTCACTAACAACTATGAGGGAACTTGGTCTTCTCATCAGCTCTTCAGATTCTGAACTGCAGACTTTCTCCATGTGAACACTCATGTTCCCTGAGATGAAATTATGTTCTTACCTAGTACCTTTTAAAGAACAGTCCATTTTGTTTGCCCCAGAGAAGTCTCTGGGTCTCATTTCATGTTGAACTGGGGAAATCCTAGATCATTCTCTACCTTCACAAGGCCAAAAGCTATTTGACCTTGAACGTAACATTTGTTCTCACTGTGTCTCAGTTTCCTTATTGCCTGGATTGCCAGGGGTTCGCAAACTTACTGTGTTTTGCTGTCCATATCTTCTCTTTCGTAAGTACTCAACTAGGCCAGTGTACCTGAAAAGCAGCTATAGGCCAGATTTAAGTGATTGAAGGTGGCCGAGTCCTAATAAAACTTTATGAAAACAGGTGGCAGGCAGGATTTCATCTGTAGACCACTGTTTCTCAACCATTTTCAAGAGAAAGTATAATCTGCTTCACCAGGTTGTTCAAAGAATTGCATTGACTAGAATATGTGAATGCTTGATTGAGAGTCTATGTTTAAATTTTCTTTCTTCTTCCCTTTGGACTCACACCAATTGTCTTTGCTTGAGCACAGTAGGGAAAGGGAGGGCTTACTGTTGGCTGATATTTCTTATCTGTAGCAAGTCTTTTCTTTTTTTTTTTTTTTTGTTTAATGTTAATTATTTGCTAGAAAAAGGGAAATAAATCTAAGAAACTTATGGACAAATTTGAACCATATTCAGTCTCATTCCCCCCCATACTTATTCCTTTAATAAATGTTACTTAAAACAGCCCTTTCAGTGAAATTCACAACAGACATATAAAGAAGCCTGTGGTTTGGGCCAAAGGTCCAGGTAACAGCTGTGGATCTTTATTTGAATAACAATAATAATGAAGACTGAGCTTTGCAGGCATCTATTATTTCAAGCTTGACCTCTTGTGCCTGCATTCTGTATCCTTCCTTGCCAGCCTCCAAAACAGGCACTAGACCTGCCCCTTCATTTCTCTGAATGGCTGTATTGTTCTTTAGAGATCATCCTCTTGACCTCAGTTTTTCAAATACTTTTTAAATACTCTTACACATCTCATTTACGTCTGGATTTTTTTTTTCTCACGTAACTTTAGGTTATTAATGCAAAAGACAAATGACTCGAATGCACTAAAATACATTAAACTGGAACAAAACCACACCAAGTTTTCAGTCGAATGTCCCCAGTTATACATTTGACTTTATCTCTGATTATTTAAGTGACATTGAACAGATGCCTTCCATAGGATGAGTCTCAGGCTTTTCATTTGTGAATCAAGATAGGGACTGTTATTCTTCCTACTTCTCTGGATTTCCTGTGTGAATAAAGGCACACTAGCTATGGAAATAAGATTCCATGAAATTGTTGGTAAATTTGTTCTCAATTATAACCATTAATCACATCACAATAATAGCTGTAACTTAAGCAGCACTTACTGGGAACTAGAAAGTATACCAAGTATTGTTCATTAATTAGGTTATTAATCATTAATCTTCATAACAAATGTGTGAGGTAATTATCTTTTTTTGCATATTACAGATGAAAAAAAAAATTAAGAAGCCTGGCGGTGAGGTAACCTGACCAAGTCTCACAATAAGTGAATGAGTTGGGATTGAAAAGAACTGGAAGTTCTTCTCTGAACCACAGTGGGACTTGAGGAGAACACAAAAGTTTACATCTTCTTTATCAAACCAGAGAAGACCAGGCATTCTGTGTTTGTCTCACAAATCTTCAAGTTTAAAAATAATGCCCCAAAGGGCATTTTTTCCTTGTTTTGTCATATTTTATTCTGAAAAAAATTAAGTGAGCAGATACATAGATAATTTACAAGTAGATATTTTCAAAGATCACCAAGACATGATCCAGACCACAATTTCTAAGTACAACTTTATTAGAGATAGTTAGATCAAACAGGAGGGAAAAAAAAAGTAAGAATATGGAAAAATAAATCCAAGGATTAGAGCTAATATTAATAGAGAGGGACAGAAGAGAAAGAAAACTTTTCCCACAAAGAATGAAGAATATTTGTTCTTTAGGGATAATCATAAATTTTAATCACAGACTAAACTATAAAGTAAACCTCTTTTTTCTAAATGTAAAAATCCCACAGATCATGTCTAATAAGTGTAATGAATATTGAGTTAGGAATTAAAAAAAAAACCTAAAATATATTATTTAAAAATTTAATGAGATAAAGACAACATGACAGAGGAAATTACAAACTATATTGATCAGAATCACAAGGAAACAGCATATCAAATCTGCATTATGCAGTTAAAAAGGAATCAAAAACAAATTATGTGTCCTTAAATGTACTAAACTGAAGAAGAACAACAACAACATCGTCAACAACAACATTAATGAGGAGGAGGAGGAGAAAAAAACAAAGGACTAAGGGGGGAGAAGAAGGGGAGGGAGGGGAGAGGGAAGAGAGGGTGGAAGAGGAAGAAGGGGAGGAAAGGGGGATTGGGGAAGAGGGGGAGGAGGAGAAGAGGAGTGAGGCCTGGGGGGGAGGAGGAGAAAATAGAACTAGGAGAGGGGAAAAGGAAGGAGAGGTAAGAGAAGGAGAGGGGGGTGGAGAAGAAATACAGGGAGGGTCCTGAGCTCCTCCTAGGTATGGAGGAACAGTCCTTTCAAAGACACAGGAAAACAGGAAGGATGCAAGGCATGAGGACCCCATTTTATGTTTGGTGAGGGTAGTTGAGGGAGTTTCCTGATGTTCCAAAGGGTAAATTGTCCCTAACTCAGGACATACTCTTGATAGTTCCAGGAAAGCAGGACTAGATGGGAGTGAGGTTATAGAATGTAATGTTCAGAGGAATTAACTTTCTCAAAAGCATGTGGCTTTTACCAGGTTAATGTTTAAATATGACCTTCTGACCTCCCAATGAATTTTAACATACATTAATGCTTTTCGAGAAAAGCATATTTAAGTGAAAATACGCATATATACACTACTTTGATAAAGCATCACTTAAAACTATCCATGAGCAAGTATACTATTTACCCAGATAATCCAGCAAAGTGTTTGTTTTTCATTTTCTTTAAAGAATGTGGCTATTTTTCTGTAGTTTTCACTTGACTCTTTGTGGTGATACTTATAAAGAATTTAGGAGTTGAACTGAAACATAGAAAAAAACTGAAATTGGCATGAAGTTAAATGAATATACATAAGCTTTTAGGATGTCCTTATTAGCAATGTGCCTTTCTGATTCCTCAATTGCTTAATGAGTTGTACATACCACTATTGTAAAAAGGGGAAAGGGTACTGAGTTGCAGGGAAAAGCACTCCAGGAAATGAGGAAACTTTGCCCTTTGAATTACTGTTAGACTTTTTTAAAAATGCAGAGTTTGATAACACATTGTTTTGCTTTGCCTGGTCCTTCTTCTCCTGTAAAGTGAAGGCACATTATAAAAGTCATCTTGTAATGATCCTCTTATTCCCCAAACAGACTACCTCCTCACTCTCAGGACAAAGGTCTGAATATTTGAAGAAGCATGACAAAAGAAAGGTTTTGATCAATGTATGACTCCAGCTGTATTTCCTAAAGTTTAATTTAGTGCATTTTAAGCTTTGAGGAACTGGAGGAGGGATATTGTTTTGCCCACCCTCCTCTTTTTAAATCCCTTTGAGGTGTAAGTACATAAAGGTGTTTATAAAGACAAAATGGACCCTTGAAAAACTAGAGGATAAAAAATTAAACACACACACACACACACACACACACACACACATACACACATGCGGAAAGTCCATGGAGATAAAGAACTCAATTTGGGTGGTTGCTGGTTTGAGGACCAACTGTTTTGCCAAGATCTTAGTTCAGCCATAAATAAACTAGAGCACATTCAGAAGAGGAGCACACATCCGTAAGCTAAGCGCTGGTGGGAATCCATTCGTTTATATGCTTTCATCTCCCCATAAGTGTTTCAGGGTTCTTGGGCTACCTCTTCGCTTGTACCCTGGGAACTTCTCTTTCTAGCTGGTGGGTTGTAAGAGCTTTGGAAGTAGATTAAGCAGGAACACAGAAGCAACTGCTGATCATGGACTCTGCCAACCAGCGAATTAGGAATCACCTGATAGACAGGTGTTCTGAACCCTTATCCAAAGAAGTACACTTGTGAAGGCACCGCAGCTAGTAAACGGACGAAGGGCGTAAGCTACAGTACGGTGAAGGAGACCCACCCAGAGTGGGGAGAAGTGGTGATGTCCTAATTCCAGACGCCACCCAGAGGAAAGAAAACTCAAGTAAACATTCGAAGAGTACACACATTCTAGACATGGTTTATCCCTTTAACATAAAACAAAATTCCTACTTGCTTCTGCTGGCTTGACAGGGAGACTCTCAGTTAACCATTCTGGCATCTGACTGACTTACAGGCCGTTCACATGCAAGGAGAAACTGTGTCTGGGAACAAGGTCTGCTTAATTAATGTCTGCAGCAATAAGAACGTAATCCCGTTTTGTCCAGCTTCACTTATCTCTGCTAAGTTAACATCTATACAAACGCATTTGAGGTATAGGTAATATTGCACATGCTGTTTTCTCATCTTACTGCATTGTCAAGAGTCTGATCTTTAGCTGGAGTTCAAAAGTGGTGTTCTCCTTCCCCTAAACACGGCATAATTGATTTCCAGATAAGCATCATGGATTCAGAGGAAGTCCAAATTGGTTTAATAACAAAAAAGTAACCCTAGCCTAGCACTTGACGGGATCCGTTGTCAGGATAATCCTCTTCTATAGCACTCTGGGACTGTCCCTGACAGTTGGGTTTTCTGAGAACATCTAGAGTTCTTAATTTTAATTCTGGACCCTTTGGAACCTCACTTCAACAATATTCATTTCAATTTTTGATGACTTGCAAAAATCCTTTGATTTCTGGACCTGTCTAAATACTTTCTGTTGTAATGGTATCATCTGAAAACTACATTGTAAGTGTTTAACACATCCATCCATCACAGCATGCATTGCTGGACACAAATTCTGAGTCATTAAGCAAGTAATTGTCCTGTTAGACTTATGTTACACTTAATATTTGTTCTGGGTCCCTTAGGCACATCTCAACTTAATATGTTAAATTTCAAATAATCTCCCATCCTCTTAAAGGATGAAAAATATTCAAATATATATGAGCAGATCTGCAAAGGGAAATGTGGATGGTTACAAAAAAGTCTGGTTCTGAGAAGAGGCCCTGTTTCTCTAGTCGATGTAAAATTCTCTAAAATGAATACCTATTGTCAGAAACGATCAGCAGTTTTTGTTGATAATGTCCCTGTGAAAATTTGGCATCTGCATATTTTTCTAGTTAAAGAAATAATCCTAGAGCACTAATTTACTCTAACGATACAGGCATCATTTAGCTTCACATAAATAAAAAAAGAAAGAAAGAAAAATTGAGCTAAGGTCCATTTCCTATTTATGGGATGTAATATACAGAATTCAGAATTCAGTTGCAATGTTCACTGAAGTTTAAGAAAATAACTCAAACAAATGTAAAGCACAAGGACACTGTCACAAGGGCTCTTTGATCTGAATGGAAATTTGAATTTAATTACAAATGATATCTATATGATTTTTCTGTAAACATTTAGAAAAGCACTCAGCCTTGTCTTTTTCACTTCTATAATACTTCTCCATCTTATTTGTATTCTATTATTGCTTGAACTAAATCTTTTTCCAGTTATTTGTTTATCAATCTTTCTCTTCCACTAGAAAGATGTTTAGGACAGCAAATATCACAATTGTTTCCATATGCCTAAGATCTAGTCCGATGGCTTTCAAGCATTATGTGACTATTATATGCGTTGAGTTAATTAAATTGCTTTCTCTTTCCTACAGTTGGGATTACCTCACTTCCCTCAGATACCAATTGTACTACCTATTTTTTTTTTCCCTTTGCAGATCTCAAAGCACCTCAATTCAGTAACCACAAAGATACCATTTGATCCTATAGTATGGATCGTTCTTCAGCTCTTCTATGAACGACTCAATTGGTTGATTGAATCATTCACTAATTAATTCATCTAATAATCAGATATTCTAGAGTTGCAATTTTTTTAAGAACGAGAGAGGATGCATCTGGTATATAATTTTTAATTTCCAAAAATTCTTAGTCAAGTGTTAACTATAGACACTAGTTGTATAAACCTTGTCAAGTTACTTAATACTCTCAGTTTCCATTCTTATCAAATGAAGATGCAGTGACATATTATAAATTGTGGCACAAATTAAAGGAGTTCTATAGATAAAGCTTAGCCATGGAATAAGTACTCTAACTCTTTATGTTACATTAGCTGATCAATAAAATCATGCCAACCTGCCTGAGATTATATATTTCCTGACTGGAAAGAAATACTTTTAACTACATTAATTTAAGGAAAATTTCTCTATTTTTCAAAGTTCATAAAGGGGATTTTTTTTCTTTATAATCAGAGAATAATTCCAGAGATAAAAAGACAACTGCATAATCCATGCTGATGTATTTAAACTCAAGTATGAGGAATTAATGAATGGATGAATGAGTGAATCCATGTATATAGTAAGTTATGAGTGCACTGAAATATTCTATTCTTAAACATACAGCCATGATTATTTAGACTTTCTGTGGTGGGAACAAAATGGCCAATCCAGCTTCACTTGGTCTGGTTTGTTTCAGTTATGTTTACCTGAATTTCAGAACTCCTACTTACAGTGGCTTTCAGTGTCTTTAAATTGTTCTTCTAGGATACACAAAGCTAAATGGAAGAGTTTCAAATGTCTTTATTTGAGCCATAAAAATATTTTTAGGCTTTTATTAACTTATGTGCATTTTTCACCAGTTTATTTCATATCTTTTAAAAAAAACAACTACCCAGGTGCTACGACACCCAGGTAGCTCAGTTGGTTAAGGGTCTGCCTTTGGCTCAGGCCATGATCCCAGGTCCTGGGATTGGGTCCCGCACTGGGCTCCTTGCTTGGCAGGGAACCTGATTCTCCCTCTGTCTGCTGCTTGCTCTCTCTTGCTCCTGCCCACTCTCTCTGATAAATAAATAAATAAATAAATAAATAAATAAATAAAACCTTAAAAAAAAATAGACTATAATATAGTTGACAAAATACAGGACTAGGAGAGAGTATAAATCTCAACTTCATATCCTAAATCTGCAACTTCTTCATGGTGTTCACCCTGAGTGAGTCATCCGAATTCCCTGAATTTTCTTGTCCTCGTTTGCAAATATGCTGTGCAGAAAAAAGCAAAAAAGGTAAGTAGAGTGCTTCACGCATTTTTTGGTACAATAGATGTTCTGTAAAGTTTATCTGTCCCTGCCCCATGACCTCAAGCTTTCTCTCTTGGAGCTGATTTATCTATTCAAAATAGAAAAAAATATATATTTTTCATTACTTTTATTTGAAATCCCAGTTTTTTTTCCATAGAAGCTTATTAACAGGTATCATTGTCATTCATGCTTTATTAAAAATTTGTATTTGAAAATTATGCAAGATCCTTGAAAAACATCTAATTCCATGTTCCTTCTAGAACTTTAATCATCATTGACATAGCCTAGGACCCTGATCATACACATTTTTTTCTAGGACATCTCCATTTTATCTTTCCATAGATGCTGCATTTTTAATTCTGTTCATCTTTGCTAAGATTTGAAATTTCTCTCCCAGAGTTTTATCCACTGGTTTCACCCTGACTCCTCGGGTACCCATATAACATGTCTGAACTCTTTTTATATGCCAACCATTACCACTTATCATCCATCTGGCCCACTGCCTTCCTCATATTCTTATCCCTAAGAGGAAGCCTGTAACTTGCTCTAAGTTTTGAAGTAAATCATTTACTATTTTCATATATGCCATGTATTCAGCTAAAAGTATAGGTCATCATCTCTCATTTTCTTGGTTGTGAGGAACAAATGAAATCATAAAATCCTTAAAAAATATCAGTACTAATTAAAAAAAAAATAAAAAAAGTTAGCACCTATTATATACCAGGTGTTAGTCTAGAAACTAGGGATGGAACAGTGGACAAAATATACAAATTCTCTGCTCTCATCAGCTTATTTATTTATGGGAAGGCAGAGAGTACACAATCTAAAGTTTAGTGTAGAAAATTAGTAAAACAGGTAATAGATGATTAAGGAGTGATAAGTATTCAAAAGAAAAATAGAATAGAAAGCTATATGAAACTTCGGGACATGGGTGTTAAATTTTAGTTAGGGAGTATAAAGAAGACTTAGGAGAAAAGCAGTATTTTAAGAGACCTGGAAGACCTTGGGAAGGACCAAGACAGATCTGGGGAGAAAGAACATTTCAGACAGCTGGAAGAGAGAGTATGGAAGCCTTGAGGTAGGATCTTGGCAACCATCTCTCTTGCTGCAAAAATCAATAAATGTTAATATCTGTTTTTCTACAGCATTTTTTATTTTATTTTTTCAGTGTTCCAAGATTCATTGTTTATACCACACCCAGTGCTCCATGCAATATGTCCCCTCTTTAATACCCACAATCAGGGGGCGCCTGGGTGGCTCAGTGGGTTAAGCCGCTGCCTTCGGCTCATGATCTCAGGGTCCTGGGATCGAGTCCCGCATCGGGCTCTCTGCTCAGCAGGGAGCCTGCTTCCCTCTCTCTCTCTCAGGTCATGATCTCAGGGTCCTGGGATCGAGTCCCGCATCGGGCTCTCTGCTCAGCAGGGAGCCTGCTTCCTCCTCTCTCTCTCTCTGCCTGCCTCTCCATCTACTTGTGAATTCTCTTTGTCAAATTAATAAATAAAATCTTTAAAAAAAAAAATACCCACAATCAGGCTCGCCCAACCCCCCATCTCCTCCCTTCCAAAACCCTCAGTTTGTTTCTCAGAGTCCACAGTCTCTCATGGTTAATCTCCTCCTCTGATTTTCCCCAATTCACTTCTCTCCTTCTCCCAATGTCAGTTTTTAATTTAACCCAGTCGTCTCCAAACTTTCATTGATCATACCTAATTATCAAACTTAGATTGCTTATCCAAAATATTTGCATTATGTATTTCCTTACTTGTTTAGAAGTTATATACATGTATTATTATTATACATGTATTTAGTGGGTATGGCATAAAATAGAAGTCAAGTGAAATAGAAAAAATAGGAATGAGAAAACAAATACATAAATGGACATTCTAGTATTGTTTTCTAAACTTAGAAATATCTCCTTATATACTCTAAATGTCAAAATCTACCTCAAAGGATGTAGATAGAATACTTCACCACCGTCATCTTTTTCTATCTTTTTACTTTTGGAGCTGTCATTACACACATTTCTTTAAGTTTTTCAAGATTAATCACCAGAAGTGGGGTAACTGAAAATTTTTACCATCAACTCTCCATGGGAAAATCTGATCCTCATTCCTCTACTTTTCTTTCTATAAAACATCAAACATAATACTATATAAACAGTGAGTCTTGCCTTCAAATTGGAATTTCTGAATTAAACTATTTAACATATTAAACATTCCTTCTCCTTACTGAAACTTCACACACCTGAGAGAACTAGGTGAATGTTACAGAAGGGACTTCTTGTTTTCTCTCTACAATCAAGTGCCATCAAATTCGATTAACAATTGATATTTCCCTAGCAAGATTGCTTGATGGCAGTTGTTTTGACCTTTCATATTTCAATTAGAGGAATAAAATATGAAAGAGTTGAATTTTGCCCAAGATTACCTTTTGAATCAGAAACAAAGCCAAGTCTGTGGGTTACCAGTCTGTATTTTGACCCCCCCCACCTCCAAACCGATAGACTGACAAGACATTGTCGGTGGAAAGCCAGTAGAATTTAAAGAACTGACTTTATGAAAGAATGACTGCCCTGAAAATAAAGGGTTTCTCTTTTTTTTAAGTATTTGCAAAATGTTGTCAGAGAAAAGCACAAGAGGACCCAGAAGAGAGCCTCCTAAAGACTTCCCCAGTGAGGACAAGTGTGTTTAGAAGAACTTTTCCCTGGAGATACTCCTGTTGCCCTTATTATAACTGAGCTACAACTGGAAGCACATTCCCCCAAATGGTCTGAACTTATTTTATCAAATTTGGATAATTCACCAAAAAAAGTGAAATGTGAATTATTTTTATGTCCCCAAGAGTCACACAAAAAGGTCAGAACCATCTTTCCTTTTCATAATTGACAGAAAGGAAGAGGCCAATAGCGACCAATTGTTAACCTACAGTCAACAGTATTTCAACTATAAAGTCCAACCATCAAAACAAATTTGAGAGTAAAAATGTACTATTCACATCTAGAGATGAGAAAACTTGAGCCAAAAAAGTTAAGTGCATTGTTATCAGAGTCATTTAATTACCTTGTGGTTTTGTACCCATTATCTGCTCACCAAAATACTTTAATAGATATACCCTTGCTATTTTTCCTTATCTGTATTTGCTGCCTTTTAATTTAACGTTTTAACTTAAAATGTTTCATTCTTCCTGATAATAATTTTCTAAAACTGGCTTCAAAATAAATTGTCCTTTTTGGGTTTTTTATATGAAGTATCTCCCAAATTTAAATAGATCACTGTCAAACCTGCTTAGCTATAGAGAAAGCTCAAAACCAGAAAGTGAACACACCATTTTGCTGCCTAAGTCATATTTGGGAACCATTTTACTTTCACTACTATCCAGTAACAGAGCTCATTAGAGTAGCCGTTAGACATAATGAGATTAATTACCCTTCCCAATTGTTCATTTAAAATTATAAATGCAACTCAAAGTACTGTACAATTTTTTAAACATCATAACATATAATTGTTAACTTTCAACATGTATATGTTATAAAATGGGGATTTTTTTCTTAACTTACGTGTATTTTTTACCCAAAAATCCCCTTGTCATTCAAATAAAACTTTCTTTTTATGATTTATGTTTTTTATGACATATGGTCTGCATTCAGTTTGATTATCGCACTCAAAAAGCCACCCATGTCTGAAATATCTATGCAAATAAAACCAACATGTTCTGGTATCTTAATACACTGGTCCATAGAGACAATTTATCCAGCATTCATTGTTTTTCTTAGGCCAGGCAGATAAATAATTTACCTATAAGATTTCTTTACTTACCCTATATTTGGGGAAATTGATAAACATAGGATGTAGGTTTCCTAGAAATGGATTCTAGAATTGCTTGTTAGGGATTTGATTCATTGGCAAGGGCTACAAAAGGATGATGAAAATAGAAACTTCAACATATGATAGTGAATAAATTATTGAGTCTAGAGAAATGAAGGGCTTTCCAATGAATGGTACATATAGTCAGAAAGGTGACTGTCTTAGTTGGCTAGAACTGCTGTAACAAAGTACTACACACTGAGTGACTTTAACAACAGGAATGCACTGTCTCACAGTTCAGGAGGCTGGAAGTCCCAGATTAAGATTTTGGAAAGGTTGCTTTCTTGTGAAATATGTGAGGAAGAATCTGCGTGTCTCTTTTGTAGCTTCTGTTGCTTTGTTGGCAATCTTTGGTATTCCTTGGTGTATAGACGTATCACTCTGACCTCTGCCTTTATCTTCATATGATGTTTTCCCTATTGTGTGTGTCTCTGCATCCAAATTCCCCCTTCTCCTTTCACCAGTCACAGTGGGTTAAGAGACCATCCATTGCCCATACTGGACTAGATCTTTATCTTAACTAACTATAACTTCAAATAAAGGCACATGCTGAAGAACTAGAGATTACAACTTCAACAACAAGAACTGGAGATTAGAACTTCAACAATTATAATTGGGGAAACATGAGTCAATCTACTGGATTAACTTAATGTTTTACTGTATGGATACCAATCTGAAGAATACAGTATAACAAAGGGAACATCTTTGTTTTCAAGGAGGTTGTGTTGAGGCTAAGAAGAACATAGTTTGATATTTAATTCACTAGTTTTGAACTTATCTTCTCTTTTAATGTACAAAGTTATGGCTATAAGTTACCCTCAGAGTACCTCTTTGGCTGTGTTTCATAAATTTTATTCTAAAGTATTTTCTTTGTTATTCCATTATAAATATTCTCTAAGTATCTTTTTTAATGGCACATTAGCTATTTTAAAAATATGGCATTGTTATTATTGGTTATCAGAGATCATAATCTATAAGATAGATTTGGATATTTGTTGATGGTTGCTTTATGACAAAGATAAATCACATTTTGCTAGTGTTTCAAGTGATTGAAAGTAATGTACATTCATCAGGTATATACCATTCTTCAGCTGTACCAATTCTCATACACAAAGTTCTATATTTGACAATTATATCAAATATGTTAAATATTTTGTTAGGGCACCTGGGTGACTCAGTAGGTTAAGTGTCTGACTTCTGCTCAGGTTGTGATCTCAGGGTCCTGGCATCAAACCTGAATTCTAGCTCCACCTTCAACAGGGAGTCTGGTTCTCCCTCTCTGTCTGCCCCTCCCCATGGCCTGTGCATGCCATCTCTCTCTCTCACTCTCAAATAAATAATATCTTTTAAAAAATAAATATTTGTTTCTTCTTTTTATTTTTTTTTAAATTTTCCCCAAAGAAAGAAATTTCTCTTAAAATGATCCCTGCCTTTCAAAATGGTCTAAAACAGTTTAATTCTCCACATGGCTGAAAGAACCACTGAAATAACCTCAATATTACATGTTAATTTTAAGAGAAATGGCTCATAACAAAGCCATGAGTTGAACTTTTCATCAATTTTAAATTTTTAAAAGACAAATTTTCAGAAGATATCACAAAATAATAAATTTAACACTAGTATATCCTTCACCTTGATTGATAATGTCTAAATATTAAAGTGTTTTTTTTCAGAATAATTTCAAAATTGCAGACACCATGGTATTTCACCCCTGAATTTCATTAACTAAGCTGAGAAAATAACAATTATGTAATTTCACTGAATATACAGTAGGGTTATCTAATAAAATACATGGTACCAAGCTAAATACGAATTTCAGATAAACAACAAATAATTTTTTTATATAACAATGTCCCAAATATTAAATGATATATAGTTATGCTAAAATACCTATGCAAAACAATGTAAAACAATGCATAGGTATTTTAGCGTAACTATATACCATTCAATATTTGGGACATTGCTAAATAAAAAAATATATTTGTTATTTATCTGAAATTCAAATTTAGCTTGGTACTATGTATTTTATCAGGTAATCCTACTGTAAGAGATTATGCTGAGTGAAATAAGTCAAGCAGAGTAAATTATCATATGGTTTCACTTATTTGTGGGTTATAAGGAATGACACAGAGGACATGGGGAGATGAAGAGGAGAAGGGAGTTGGGGGAAATTGGAGGGGGAGACGAATCGTGAGACTGTGGACTCTGAAAACAAACTGATAGTTTTAGAGGGGAGGGTGGTGGGAGGTTGGGTGAGCCTGGTAGTGGGTGTTGTGGAGGGCACCTATTGCATGGAGCACTGGGTATGGTGCATAAACAATGAATTCTGGAACACAAAAGAAATTTTAAAAAAATAAATAAAAATTTTAAAAAACACTATGCATTATTTTATGAAATTCAAGTTTAACTAGATGTCCTATAATTTACTTTGCTAAATCAAAGAACCCTAATATTCCTTGTATCCCTAATAATCCTCCATATTCTGGTTGCCACAGTTTACAGTATCTCTTACAGATGCCTTTACCTTTCTCATTTCTGGATCCAACCAATGTTCGCATATAGCATCATCTCATTGTTATGTCTTTGATGTTCTTTTTCTTTGGTGGGGGAGAACAGAGGGAGAGTGAGAGAGAGAATCTTAAACAGGCTCCATGCTCAGCACAGAGCCCAGTGGGGGGCTCAGTCTTATAACCCTGAAATCATGACCTGAGCTGAAATCAAGAGTCAGATGCTTAATCAGTTGAGACTCCCTGGCACACCTGATGTTCTTCTAATGTATAAATTAATACTAGGATTTAATGTAGACTTTGTATTGCTTTCTTTTTGTTTTATCATGACTTTTTTGAAGACTTGAGGCCAATTGCCTTATAAACTATCCCACATTCTGAGTCTCTGTGATTGTTTCCTTTTGATTATATTCAAGTTAAATATTTTAGGGTAATATTTCATAGGTGACATCTTATATTTTTTTATTAAATCATATCAGGAGGCATATTATGTTAGTTGGCTCCATTCTTATCAGTTCTGATTTTAATATCTCAGTTAAGGTAAGTTTGTTGATTTTTTTATGGTTTGATCTTTCAATTACTGAAAATTGTATTAACATTTCCCACTATTATAGTGTAGTTATCTATTCCTTTTTGTAGAAAAATAATTTTTATTATTTTTATCTATATTATTAATTATATCAAAAATTTTAATGTATTTGGTAATATTTGTTGTTCTAAATATTTTAACTTATTAATATACTTATTTCATCATCCCATTGATTAGTATGGCAGGCATCTTTTCCAATTGTTAGATTTTTTTCCAGTGGTCTCTTCTAGAAAGTTAGTTTCATTATTTTGGAATTTTAATGTGAAGGTTACTTTGTCTTCCAATTAACAATAATTATCCACCATCTAGGGTTTCTTTCATCTGTCTATTTGCTCCCCCACCTTCTCATCCATCTGTCTATCTATCATCTATCTATCTATCTAGTTTTCTATCATCATCATCTGTCTATCTGTTTTTATTTTGGAGATGATCACTCTTTTTTCTCTACCTATTTTAGAATCCTCTTCCTCTCCTCCTTCTCTCCCTCTCTCTTCTTCTTTTACATCTTGAGATGTATTATATTCATCTCCTTCAGTGATACACCTTAAGATATTTTTACATTATTTTGATGTTTAGTTTTGTGCATTGGATGTCTATTCAGATATCTAGTCTGCCTTACATATGTGAATGAAAGTTTCTTTTGTATCTAATTTTTCGTGCTCTTTTCTGTCTTTTTCCTTCTTAATAGTGTTGAACATGTACTATGCTTGTTCACATTTTATTATATTTTCTTGGATTGAGTTTTCTTCTTTCTGGACTTCTTATTTGAGTGAAGATTGACAAGAAGGAACAGGGAAGCTTTCTCGTCTCATAGGAAATATTCCAGGAGAGCTTTTTTAGATACAGGGCTTAAATCATGTGAAAGAGTGTAGATATTCATTTCTTCAAGCTGATAAAATTAATCATTCCAGGGATTCTTATAACTTGCAGGTTATTCTCTGGCTTCATTTAAATTCTGAGCATATGGGGATGTGCATTTCCCAATTCATTTTACATTCTCATTTAGCCCCCAATTCCCTACTGCTTTATGACGTCAAACAACATTCAGAAAGTTTCCAAAATGCACCTCCTCCCTTTATCTCAGTCTTGTTTCAAGTAGATATTTGGTGCTGCCCCTGGGTTGCTTTGCATTCTCTAAGCTCAACCTCTAGGTAGCATCAACCATCAACCTTTTTCTCTATACCTGATGGCACATGGAAGGAAACAGAGGAGTAGGTAAGAAGACTTCCTTCTCCTCAAATATCCAGAAATTATTTGAGTTGGAGTATGAGAGGAACACTTCCTATAGAGAAGGACACATGCAAATTCATCTTGATTCAATGAAGCAGGACATTCTGGTTACATGACATGAATAAAATACCTACTATATATTGAATCCTTCTTATGAGTTATTCTAATTGATTCTCAGAAAAACTCTTTAAGACCAGATAGATGTCTCTTTTGCACGACTGCATACATTGGCCATTAGATTACTTGTTCCATTACGGTCACTATTTAGGAATCAAATTCTTTGAGCACTTTCCATGGACCTAACCCAACTAGCCTCACCTATCATTGGTGCTACCTCTTCCATGTTGTCACCAGCATGTAGCAGACCCCTCTTTGTATCCACACATGGGCAACTTGAAAGTTCAATGAGTTAACACCCTGTATAGTTACCTTGGCCAGTAGGGAACTGGGGTGTTGGATAATCTCTGCTTCTATGGGTAATGTCTTCTAGCTCTATTCAGAGTTATTTTCTAAGGAGTCACAGTTCAATGGCTTTGTGGGAAGATGGCCCCATATACAAGCAGTCAGTTGAGCCTGATACTGAGTAGTGACCAGCTTTCCTAGTTCACTCTTTCTTTACTTCACATGTATGTCCCTGATACTGCATGCCTCAGTGAACTAACTAGTATAAGCTTTTGCCTCAAATTTTGATTTCAGAGTATTCCAATCAAAGATAAATGAGAACAATGCACAGTTCAGAAATTAGGAAAAAAAATGTAGTAAAGTTGAGATTTTAGTATAGTTTAGTTTAGTGTAGCTCTAGGACTATCTCCTATTAAATTTACTGCTCTTTCCACTGTGGCAAAATCCCTATTACATTTAGAAAATTCAACTTTTCTAAGTTCTTTAAATTTGATTTTGAAATTAAAAAAAAAATATATATATATATATATATATTTGATCTTCTTTTAAAAAAATTTCTTAATAAAAGCATGGAACATAATAAGATTTTGAAGTTCTTTGTGTCCTCTTCATGCAGCTGGGCCAGAACAGTAGCCCCTTAAATCTTCAGGGGAGAAAGAACAATTAGGTTGTCATCATAACCTCCTAGTGTCAAAGGAAAGTTTGATCCCATTGTTAAATTCTGATGTTTTTGGTATTAACTGCTGAGCATTAGGAAGTTCTGTCCTTACTGCCAGAGGCTTATTAATGTTAAATTCTTGTCAGCTTGCCTAATCATAAGCAGCTTAAATGAGGGGGGATGGAAACCCCAGTGTTCCCAAATCTGAACCAATTGTGCTATTTAAAAGAGAACATGGTAATGACACTTCTCCAAGAAATAGTCTGCCCAGCAGTGATGTGATGTCCTAGATAACAAGTGTAAATAATCACTGGGACTTTGAGGAGCTATCTTTTTTTTTTTTTTTTAAAGATTTTTATTTATTTTACAGAGATACAAGTAGGCAGAGAAGCAGGCAGAGAGAGAGGAAGGGTAGCAGGCTCCCTGCTGAGTGGAAAGCCCAACATGGGGCTCAATCCCGGGACCCTGAGACCATGACCCGAGCAGAAGGCAGAGGCTTTAACCCACTGAGCCACCCAGGCACCCCTGATGAACTATCTTAAAGAAAAAAACAAATAGAAAAAAATAAGAAACCTTAAATAATTTTAAAAAAAGCAGTAGATAAAACTAGAAGAGGCATCTTTTTGAGTGTTCCATTCCTAAACTAAGGCCCTCTCTGCCCCTTGTCTGAAGTCAGGCCAAAGTCTTCATATATGCTGTTCTCACTATTCAGTGCAACAACTCCAAAGCGAAGTGGAACTGTCATCAATAATATTATAATTATATATTATTTTTATATTATAAAATAATAATAAAAATATAATTATATTTAATTTGATGTGTGTGTATTTCATTATCACGCTTAATGACAATAAGAATAAACTTGTGAAATATAATAGCCTCCCAATTGTTAATCAAGTGATTGTTCTTCCAGCAACTCAACTTTTGATTTGGGGCAAACAATATGCCTCTTTACTCCTCGATTTTCTTACCTGTAAAACAATGTCAGCTGGCACACACGATATCTAGTTTGTCACCTAGTTTTCAAATGGATTTTATAATACGATTTGCAAAGTGAAGGCATATAAATGCACTCTTCAGTAACCAGTGTGCAATTGATATCCATTCAGTAGACAGTGACAAAAATTCGATTCATCTGGATTGATACAAGAATGGAGTTTTATTAGCTTGCATCACTGAGGAGGATGTGGAAGACCTCACCTCAGGCATAGGTGGGTGCATAGATTCTAAGGGCTGTTGTGTTTTCTTTCTGTTTCCTCATAGTTCTACCCTTTTCTCCATGCTGAGCTCTTGCTCACCAGTTGCAGCTTAATACTCTCCACATGATAAAGAAGGAGGAAGAATTCTGCCCAGCTTCACATCTTCCTGATATCCAACATTAGAAGCTTTTGGAACTGTTAAAACAGTCCCAGGGAAGACTTGAATTGACCTGAATTGGGACATGTGAGAGCCCATCAAACAATTTCTTGGGCAGTGTGGACAATGTTTTATGATAGTCTAGACCAGAATCCATCCACTCTGAAACTATCAGTGTCTACCTGTACAGGGTTGTAGGGGTTAGGTAGGAAACTAGTATGAAGCCAGAAAAAGCAATAATTAACAGTTTAACATAGATTTATTCCCAGATACTTCAAGTAAGTCAGCCATTTTGCGTAGTCCAATATAAGTCAATTTACGTTGCTTACAGATAAGAAATCCAATACAGTCATTTGCAAATATCTTCTCCCATTCCGTGGGTTGCCTCTTTGTTTTTTTGACTGTTTCCTTTGCTGTGCAGAAGCTTTTGATCTTGATGAAGCCCCAAAAGTTTATTTTCGCTTTTGTTTCCTTTGCCTTTGGAGACATATCTTGAAAGGAGTTGCTGTGGCTGATATCGAAGAGATTACTGCCTATGTTCTCCTCTAGGAGTATGATGGATTCCTGTCTGACATTGAGGTCTTTTATCCATTTTGAGTTTATCTTTGTGTACGGTGTTAGAGAATGGTCGAGTTTCATTCTTCTACATATAGCTGTCCAGTTTTCCCAGCACCATTTATCGAAGAGACTGTCTTTTTTCCACGGTATATTTTTTCCTGTTTTGTCGAAGATTAATTGACCATAGAGTTGAGGGCCCAAAGGTTGATATCCAGGATCTATAATGAACTCCTCAAACTCAACACACACGAAACAGGCAAACATAGCAAAAAATGGGCAGAAGATATGAACAGACACTTCTCCAATCAAGACATACAAATGGCTATCAGACACATGAAAAATTGTTCATTATCACTAGCCATCAGGGAGATTCAAATTAAAACCACATTGAGATATCACCTTACACCAGTTAGAATGGCCAAAATTAACAAAACAGGAAACAACATGTGTTGGAGAAGATGTGGAGAAAGGGGAACCCTCTTACACTGTTGGTGGGAATGCAAGTTGGTGCAGCCACTTTGGAAAACAGTGTGGAGATTCCTCAAGAAATTAAATAGAACTTCCCTATGACCCTGCAATTGCATTCCTGGGTATTTACCCCAAAGATACAGATGTAGTGAAAAGAAGGGCCATCTGTACCCCAATGTTTATAGCAGCAATGACCACGGTCGCCAAACTGTGGAAAGAACCAAGATGCCCTTCAAAGGACGAATGGATAAGGAAGATGTGGTTCATATACACTATGGAGTATTATGCCTCCATCAGAAAGGATGAATACCCAACTTTTGTAGCAACATGGACGAGACTGGAAGAGATTATGCTGAGTGAAATAAGTCAAGCAGAGAGAATCAATTATCATATGGTTTCACTCATTTGTGGAGCATAACAAATAGCATGGAGGACAAGGGGATTTAGAGAGGAGAAGGGAGTTGGGGTAAATTGGAAGGGGAGGTGAATCATGAGAGACTATGGACTCTGAAAAACAATCTGAGGCATTTGAAGTGGCGGTGGGGTGGGAGGTTGGGGTACCAGGTGGTGGGTATTATAGAGGGCGTGGATTGCATGGAGCACTGGGTGTGGTGAAAAAATAATGAATACTGTTTTTCTGAAAATAAATAAATAAATTTAATAAATAAAATAAAATAAAATAAAAAGTCAACTTCATTAAAAAAAAAAAAAAAAGAAAGAAAGAAATCTAATACAGTGTCTTAAAGACATCTCCCATTCATTCACATGAATCTCTGATTTAAACTTTTCAAATTATTTCCAACTTCCTTTTGGGTCATACTTTTTCATCTTTGCTTGTCTTTAACTTCCTCTTCTTCCTAAAACTCTAGTATATCTATCCGGCAACCTTCTTCACCCACATTTCCAAACTCCCACCACAAAAAAATGTTAAAACAAATAAAAACTAAAGGAAGCAAAATATAATAATTACCACATTTCTGTGGTTACATTGTTTCCCCAAATCAATAAATAGGGAATTCTCTGGTTTTGTTTCCCTCAGTTCTGGAAAAGGAGATTCTCTTTAAATCTCCCACAACACCCTAGGATTCTCTCTATATTACACTTACCACACCATATTGTACATTTTCTTCCCTGACCCTACTAGATTTTTGCATAAATGACATTTTTATTGAAAATGCAGAAATCAAACTTGAAGTATTTTAATAAAAAAGGAAATCAGGGTGTCTGGGTGGCTCAGTCAGTTGAACATCCAACTCTTGGTTTCTGTTCAGATCATGATCTCAGGGTTATAAGATCAAGCCCCACATCTGGGGAGCCTGCTAGAGATTCTGTCTCTCCTCCTTCTGCTCCTCTCCCTGCTCATGCACACTCTTGTACTCTCTCTCTTTCAAAATAAATAATCTTAAAAAAAATAAAAATAAAAACAGGAAATCATATTCAAAAGATCCAAGGAATCCCATAACTTCAAAGATCTATGTATCTCTTGTCCTTGGTAACTTTTCCAGTCTGCTTCATGCTCACTTCTTCCAGACATGTTAAAATGTATGACGGTTCTTAATGCCCAAAATATATGTTGGAGCTATCGTTACTGAAAGGGGCTTGTCTCTCTGTCCTTGGTTCCACTTTCAAAATTCCTTAGAGATTGGGTCAGATGATCAAAAATCCACTCCTGTGCCAACAAGTATAGCCGGGGGGCTTGGAATATATAGAAAAGATGGCTGTTGGGGGATTTATACAATGTATTTAAAATAGTAGCTGACAAATAATATTCAGCTTATAAATGAATTCTAAAGGGACATATTGGGATACCAGGGTCGCTTAGTCAGTTGAATGTCCAACCATGGTTTTGGCTCAGATCATGATCTCACAGTTGTGGGATCAAGCCCCATGTTAGGTTTCATGCACAGCAGGGAGTCTGCTGGAAAGCATCTCTCTCCCTCTCTTTCTGTCCCTCCCCTAGCTTGCTCATGCTCTCTCTCTCTGAAATAAATAAATGAATCTTTTTAAAAAATTTATATTGAGGGGAAGTTATAACACTGATACTACCTAGAGCTTTAATAGTGAGAAAAGCTTCCCATTTCAGACTCATCTAACAGTTCTCAGCTGTGGGAGTGGCTCCTCTCTCCTCTGGAGAATCCTTAGGAACAACTGACTTTTCCAGACATCAGCTCCTTGTACTTTTCATCTGTATATAAAAGTGTTTTTATTGTGGATATGTGGACAAAAGGCCCAATTTCAGATTAATCACACAAAGCTTTCTTATGTGTAAAGAGCTTAATTATTAAACATTTTTCCTAAGCAGTATTTTTTTCTGATTTTTTTTTCTGATTTTTTTCTTCACAGCCAAAAAAAAAAAGGTTTAAGAAATTAAAGGCCAACTTGGATATAGAAACATAGCTATAACTACAGGCCAAAAAACTGATCCTTTTCATACTATTCATAGTGGGTTATTAATAATAAGCACTTGCAACATGTTCATCTAAATTACCTTGGCCATAAAATTAAAATATACCAATTACTTTCCATTAACATTAAGATACCATGAATAAAAGACCAAGTTTATAATAATGAGAAAAAGTCCCAAATTTTGCCCTGCATACAACTTGTTATATTTTATTTTTCCTTTTGTAAAGCCCCTATGCCTCCCTTTCTCATTCATACAAATAAGGGTTTAATACTTTCCCAATGTAAGTCAAAGGAATAATGAATAATGTAATAACAACATACAGTTTCTTCTGTTTTAATATGTATATAAACACAGTGCCAGGCACCTCATTTGTTTGTTTTTCATGCTCAAGCAATGGTGGTTCCAAAATTTCTTTATAGGAGGAGCAGAGATGAGGAATATCATTGGATCAAGATTTAGGGGACTTGTCTTGAAGCTCTATTTACATATCAAGCACATTGTTATAACTTAGAGCATGACTTACACATAAAACAAATAGCAAAGTATTTTAATCATTTCTTTGTGAGCTCTGCTCATAATTAATACATTTTTTTTCCTCCCATCAACACATAAATACACTAGGGGAATTTTCTGGATGGGCTAACGGAGATTTGAGGGTCACGGTTAAAGCCCCTAAACCTTACTTAGGACCATGATGAACCCTGTATACCCCTATAGTTACTGTTCCAAATTTCTGGGATTCATTCCAACAAAATTTCTGGAAAGAGTTGCTACATTTCTGATCCTCATTTCTTTCTTATTCCAGAACAATGATGCCTTTTCCAACTAAAGCATCTTGTTACCTTATCAGTTTCATTAAACAGATGACCTTTAAACTAGACCTTGAAGCACATGTCAATTTTATGTTGGAAAAGAATGGAGAGGACCAAGCAGAGAGTGTTATTGATAAGTGTAATACATAGAATCCTGATGTCTCTGACAAGGATTGTGAACAAGGTGGATTGGGGTGTGGTATACTAATTTGCTAACTCTGTGTATATTTATATACATTCATATAGATTCCATGATTAGATACTGGAAAAGGATTATACATTGTTCTGCTCTCATAATGTTCAGAGAAGATAGTGTCCCCTGGGGTACATATGTCATAGACATTGAGAGGGAGACATTAATTATTGTGAAGAGTCTTCAATGACAAAGGAATTTGGGCTTGATCTTGCCATTACTACTAATAATATATTTTTTAAAGATTTTATTATTTGTGTGACAGAGAGACACACAGCAAGAGAGGGAACACAAGCAAGGGGAGTCAGAGAAGGAGAAGGAGGCTTCCTTCCAACGTGGGGCTCAGTCCCAGGATCCTGGGATCATGACCTGAGCTGAAGGTAGACGCTTAACAACTGAGCCACCCAGGCACCCCCACTGGTAATAACTTGTTTTATAATAATCACAAGCTAAGCACTATTTTAAGAACTTTACATTTATTAGGTGAGGATACATTTATTATATCCATTTTACTGATGAGGAAACTGAGGCACAGTGTAATTTCTTAAATTGTCTAAGGAATCAGAGTCAAGGTCAGAGCCAAGATTTGAGCCCAGATGGCCTGGCTTTAAAATCTATAGTCTCACTTTTTGCAATTATAAATATGAGGCTAAAGTCATTCCTCATATATATGAAAAAAATGGCTTAAAAACATTAGGAGACTCAGTGGAAATAATGTGTATCAAAGCCTACATCATAGTCCAGAAGATGGCTGATTCAATGCTCCTTCTGCTACACATAAAGGTTGCATCAGTTTTGGGATGCACAAAAAGGCTTGGAGGATCCACTTGGCTGAATTAAAGGAAATACGTTTACACTGCAAGAGAAGACAACTCCAATTTTCTTGTATTGGTCAGACCAGCAGACTGTGTCTATTTTGTTTGGCTTGCTTTCAAAATACACCAGGCAGGGGCTGCAGTTAATGTTTTCAAAAGTAGAAATAGTTTGCTCCGTTCCTCCACGTGAGTTTGAACTTGGGCAGAAAGGCATTGATTGATGAGGATGGCTCCGGTATTCCCGTGGTTTTTTACTAAGCATGGTGTATGAGATTGATCAGACATGAAGATGTCTTTCCATGAACTGTCTCACTGGAGCTGGTTTTACCTCCTCCAGAACTTGATCTACGGTAAAATGTACACAGGGATAGGGAATGACAATGACAAGGACTCACTAAAAGGCAGCTTGAGGTGATGTCACACATAGAAATTAGATCAATTCAGTCCCATTCCCAAAATTGTTTTAATTGAGCCTGACACAGAGAAACAACTGATGCTGACTCAGAGTTTTTTCCAGATGGAAAGAGCTTTCTGCATTATCACATGCCACACAGTTCCAGCCTTATGCCATCCTAGTCTCTTTCCCTACTGCCCATTCAGAAGGGTGTGCCCATTCCAGATAACCAGACTCCACTCATTTTAGGCCCTTTCCCTTCCCTTCCAGATCCTTAAATTCCCCAAACCCTGGTGCAGAAGAAATAATGCTCAAAAATAAATTAGTTACTATTTAGATGGGAACAAAATACCACCTTTACTAATGACAAATCATAGTTTGGAAACTATATTTCCTGTGTCTGGGCAGTAAACTGCCTGGCATTGGCTCCTTTTTCTATCTTATTTCCGTCTACTGGTATCACTAGACCCTTATATACCCTGCTCCTGGGAAAGAGAACTTTACAAGGCATGACACAAAGGAACAGAAAAGAATTTGGACTCTTCCAAAAGCGGGGGGACGGGAGTCATACCAAGTATGTAGAATTCATTATATCCTGAATTACTCTAAGATTAATCACGAACCTCCCCATGATGTAGTGTGGGTAATGGAACAGAGAGAAGCTAGGAGCATTTCACTAATGGATCTCACTCCACAAGGAAGGACTCATGAGAACAGGAAAGTATTACTTTCCCACCTTCCTCCATCCTTTTTCCTCTTAGCTTTGTATTTTTCCTGCCCTGTGGGGAGGGGAGCATAACTTTAACCAACCAGTTCTCCTCTCCTTCATACTGAGAAGGCCTATTGAAGTACCCTTCAGGAGTATCTGTGAACAGCACTGATTTACCCATCATCCCAACCCTCAAAGAACCTAACATGGGTCAGAAGATCACATTGGTTAAATCAGCTCCAAGACTAAAAATACAATCCTTGGTTGATTGCCCATTCCATATTTTTTCCCAACAACATTGCCCAACAGAGCCTGTTATGTAATGTGCTTTGAGCTTGATTAAAACATAATTATAATCCAATAATAAAATGTCAATAAAGAGATGGCCCAAATTTGAATATAAACACACTGCTACTATAACATTACTGAGGAAATATTAAAATAGGGAGGTTAAATTATTTTACAAGTTAAAGTCAAAATATATCAAATTTCCACAGAATTAAGGTCCCAAATCAATTTTCCTTATGCTTGTGAGTTACAAAACTTACAAAGCTTAAAAAGCACTCCCCAATTTTGTTTTTTATCCATTCTATCTCAATGGGCAGGATTCTTAACATGTTGGTAGAGACAGTGCTCTTTCAGCATTTGGAGGTTGGGTCTTTTCTCATTGGAAGGTATGTATTTCCTCCTCTGTGACCTCGGAATTGTATTTATTCAACAATGAGTCTCTGATGTTTCTCACTATTTTAAAGATTCCCAAGAGTTATTATGAAAAATGAGTTTTATCACAGCGCTGGCATCATCTCCCCAGAACTGAAAAAACAAAACAATTCCTGCTCCTGAAAGACTTATCCCAGACAAAATTATTTCCAAGGTAGTCCTTTGTGTTGCCAAAGACCATGGCAGAGACTTATTACTACAATGCAGGAAAATGGCTATTTTGGTGGGTGCCTTGCTGGGAGACCAGGCAGTTTATGCCAGTTCTTCTGACAGCTAAGCCTTGGAATTTAAGATCAGCTGGGAAGCACTCAGCAAGAGGTTAATTTTGGTGCTATTTACTGTATCAATAAAATCTACTTGTGGATACTACCTGGAAATTCAGAATGGTATTCCCCTTGCTTTCTTATGTTTGCCTTGAGCCTCATGATTCAGGCAAGAGTGCTTAATTGAATGTGGGCTCTGCAAAGTAATGTGGAATCCACCACACCCTCCCTGGAAGTGTTTTTAGCACTGCAATACTAAGGGTCTTTCTCCATTTATCTCTGGAATTGTTAAGACCTAGAGAATTTTACTTTTTGCAGAGTTCTCCTCTCTTTTAGGTAATTAAGCAGTACAGAACCAGCTTGACACCAGATAGTGTTAATAACTAGAGAGGTGTCTTCATGCTTGACATCATGGATAAGCCAGTGCTGGCTCTAGCCCTATCATTCCTCTCCTTGGTGGTGAATTCTCATTGAAGTTGGGGGCAACCAATCTAGCTTCCTACCTAGGGCTGGTGCAATAATTAAAAGCAAGAACTTCCCTTGTGCTCTCTAATGTATTCAAAATTCACTCCCCTTCAGATCAATCACAACATACAACCTTCAGCCACTGATGCCTAAAAGTTCTGTAGTGACAAACTGTTGTTTCCAACCAAGTTCTTGGCTCAGCTCTCCTTTTTTCTTTTTAATTTTTTTTTACCATATCTTCTGAGGGAAGCCCCTATTCGCCATGGATCCCGCTCTTCACACACAAACTAAATGCAGGGAAGATAAAGTGCTGGAACTTGTATCCTGAGACAATATGCAAATTTGTGGGGGTTTTGGAAGATCCCTGAACATTTTTTTGGGTCATCCTTTTGGAAAAACTGTCACAGAACTCTAATCACTGCTGCCATAGGTTGTAGTAACCTACTAAGGCCAAAATACTGCAAATGTTCAAAGGCTCAAAGTCCCTGGTCCAAGCCACACATTCATAAAACCAGCTCTACAACTGAAAAATCATGTGTTGTGCAAGGCAGGTTACAAATCACTAAGATTTAAAAAAAAAAAAAATGAAGAAGAAGGAGGAGGAGGAGGAGGTGGAGGAGGAGGAGGAGAAGAAGAAGAAAGTCAGTAGGGTCTATGCTTAGGAATTCACACCAAAGCCTATAGCCATCTGTTCAAGTCATGTCAAAAGCCCAAATCATTCCACACATAATTTGTTCTAAAAAATTTTACACCTTGCACATTTCTTAAGGTCCATAGCTCACATATCAGACTTAACTTGAAAAGAGATAAATAAACAAGATTCCTCTTTGCTATGACCTGGGTCATGGACTAACTGAGAAATGAAAACAAATAAGAGCCAACATATTCTCTTTTTTAATAATAAAAAATAGGTTGGGGACAAGGTTTGCAGCTGTGGACAACTGGATTTATTAAGGCTAGACTCTGAAGTAGTTGCATTTACTGACTCAACCACAGATCACTCTACATGGAAGCAGACCCTGTAACTGTTACAGCATGGAGGAACAAGGAGGAATGTTTGAGATAGCTCCTTCTCAAGACTATGAGAAGGGGGCGGGGGGCAGTGCCTGGGTAGCTCAGTCAGTTAAGCATCTGCCTTTGGTTTAGGTCATGTTCCCTGGGTTCCGGGATTGGGTCATGATCCTGGGGTCCTGGGATTGAGCCCTACATTGGGCTTGCTGCTCAGCAGAGAAGCAGGTGAGGGAGAAGCAGGACCCTGGGATCATGACCTGAGCCAAAGGTAGACGCCTAAAAACTGAACCCCCCAGGTGCCCTTTTAATCTTTGTCTTGGTGACAACTATAGGCATTATATATATATATATATATATATATATATATATACACATCAATAAGTGCCTTAATGGGAGTAACATTTTCTATTTATTTAATTCTAATTTTATCCTACATATTAATGTATAATATTATAATTTTAAACAAAGCTTTGCAAGTTGTGATTATTAACCTTCTTTAAAAAAAAAAAAAAAGAAAAACTGCCTCAGAGAAAATAAGGCACTTGAGTTCATCCAGCTGGTAGGCCCTGCAGAGCTGCAGCACATTTTCCTTCCACCTGACAGTGTTGCCTTCACATGTCTATAGACTGTTAGGAGAGGAATTACAGGGTACTAGTCCACCAGTTGTTTTATAGAAGGGAACTTGAAGCCAGTTATATGAAGATCACACATGTGCTTAACATGTAACATTCAACTTACAAACTATATAACACAGCAACTTTATACTGAATACATGGAAATATAGAAAGCCAGACCATCTGTGATCCCTCGTTGCAACTACCAGATCTTAGCAGACAATGCCTTAAGCAAAGTTCTTATTTAGCATTATTCATCAAAGTTGTCACTAAACTTACTGTGATAACCATTTCACAATATATGTAAGCCAAATCATTATGAAGTATACCTTAGATTTATATATAAATCTCATAATTGTTCTATGTAAATTACATCTCAAAACTGGGGCAATTATATATATATATATATATATATATATATTTTTTTTTTTTTAAGTTTTCATGTGTCCACTTATATATCACAACCTTGATCTCCTGATTAAGTATCGGCAGTCTATACTGGGTCCACCAGGGAATGGGCTAAAGGGCTCAGAATCAGTTTAGCCTTAGCACCATGAAAATACATTACATTTATGAATTTACCAGGACAGGTAAGCCAATAGATACACTTCCATGACAAATTGGTTACACACAGGAAAACATTCATTCTGTTTGATTAGAGACTATGCGGAAAGGAAGCCTGGAAGGGAAATCTTCATCTCAGTTGGGTTTACAAGATTTAGGTCCTTTCCAGGTGAGAGAATGAAATGAGCTAGAGATTCTAGGATTAAGAAACACACTATATAAAGGCAAAACATATGGTGTCTTTGAGGAAGCACTGATTATTTTTTGTTGGAGAATAAAGCATGAGGGGGAAGTGGATGGTTATGAAGTATAGAGGTGAGGAGATGTCAACTTATTACACACATTGAAGAGGTAATTAGAACTCTTGTAGGTTGTAAGCAGGAAAAATTCTTGATAGTACACACTTCCCCATTTGTTGTTTTTGTCTACAATATTTATGACAATATAAATTTTAATACCTTAAGCAAACTTAAAATTAAAATAAAGATAAATAATATTTTACTAAGTACTTACTAAGTACTGTGCCCTGGACTTTCCATGCACTCTCTCTTACTTGCTAAAGCAAGACAACAAGGGAGAGCCTAGTGTCATCCACATAATATGGAGGAGTTACCTATATCCCAGAGAAGTTGAGGACCTCCTCTGAGCCTGCATAGCTAATAAGTGGTAGGGTTAAGCTTCAAACTGCAGGCCTCCCTCTCCAAAACCCAGGACTCTACCACTGCACTTCACCTTCATTTGTAAATTCTGGTTTCCCTTACCATGTCTGAAAGCAAGAAGTTTTACACCAAGGGAGAAGGAGAAGAAAGACATTGTAATTGGAGGGGTCAGCTAGGCAAGAAGCAGGTGCAAACTTGAGGGTGGGCTGTGTCCCATGTGAAAGGTCTTTAAAGGAAGCAGGTGGTCTAGGTCACAGATGTCCCTGAAGCAGAACCAAAGTATCGAACAGAAGAAACACTGATCAGGCACCAAATTCCAGGTACAAGTGAGAATCCATTCGAAGCCAATTCTGGTGGGGGGTGAGACCTGAGACACCAACAGAGAAAGATGCTGGATAGGAAGGTAAGAACAAAGGTCTAGTGCAAGAAGCAGACTGCTCAAGGCTCAGGAGAGGGTGAGATCAAACATGTGCAAAAAAAGACCTGGGTGTCAAATAGGTCAGGGGAGTATATAGTGTGTGGCTAGCATGGGAATTTAAACTAGTACTGTAATCTTATGCTGGTTACCTTCCACTTTTTCAGATTCTTGATCTGTAAAATGGGGTTAATGAGGGGATTTACATAATTGTTCTGAGGATTTCATAAGTTAATATAGGTAAGGCACTTATTGTAGTCACTGGAACATCCTCTAATGCTGGCTATCATTATTCTCAGAATGGTATTAACATAAGAAAACTGAGGCACAGAGTGCTTGTGTGACTTTTTCAAGATTAAACAGCTAATCAATAGGAGGTAGGATTTGAACCAAGGAATTATGGCTTTGTAACCCAAGCACTTAATCACTAGTTAGTGCTTCTTTTTGCAATGTGATATGACTTATCTTCTTTTTTGATATGATAAAATCTTGCTTTACAAAATATAACAGCCTCATTTGTGCTATCAAATAATATTAGTCAATGGCTGAGTTCTATTTTTATTCAGTCGTCCATGCCATAGTTTTGAAAACATTTCTTGTTTTAACTAATGACTATGTTTCTATATATTGTATATGTCTATATAAATATATATAGGATATATGCAATATATAGTATAGTATGTATACCAATTATATTATACCATATTATATTAATTATATTATATTATGTATTTTTAAAGATTTTATTTATTTATTTGACAGACAGAGATCACAAGTAGGCAGAGTGTCAGGCAGAGAAAGAGGAAGGGAAGCAGCCTCCCTGCTGAGCAGAAAGCCCGATGCGGGGCTCGATCCCAGAACCCTGAGATCATGACCTGAGCCAAAGGCAGAGGCTTTAACCCTCTGAGCCACCCAGGTGTCCCTATATTATATTATTATATATTTACTATAGATTTTATCTGCCTATCTATCTAGATAGTTCCTATATATATAAATAATATATATATATGGCTATCATATTTTATAAAGCAAGATTTGATCATATCAAGAAAGAATTTAAGTCATATCACATTGAAAAAAGAAGCACTAACTAGTGATTAAGTGCATGGGTTACAAAGCCATAATTCCTTGGTTCAAATCCTACCTCCACTATAGATTAGCTGTTTAATCTTGAATATATATATTTCTTGAATATATATATATATATATATATAAAGATAGATGATAGATAGATAGCTACCATGTATATACAGTTTATATAGTAAAATGTTTCACCCACCTGGTTGAAGATTGCTTTTGAAATGCCATCTATTGTTGGTGATAAGTTATATTAACTTTGTTACAAATTTGAAATCATGGGAAAGAAACATAGGCCAATGCAGCTGTTCACTTCCTGAAGGTACTTGTCTCCATCTGCTGTGATCCATTCTAGCACCCCCAGAAGCTCTGCCAATAAATTAATGTCCTTTTGTAAAGGTGGCTTTATTCCTGGGTTCTGCCATGTGACTTCCCTCCTTACAGATGAGGATAGTAATGAGTCACAAAGCGGAGAATGATGAAATTCAGCTTTGCCAGTGTGTCACTTTCAACAGTGTAGGGCACTTTCTTCTCTTGCTAGAAAGTCAGCGGTTCCTCTTAACCAGTCCCTTGTTACCCTTTCATACCTGACTCTTGCTTAGAGGTCCAGATTCACCCGACGCTCCTGCTCCCATTCTGTCCCCCAGTCAGACACAGAGAGATTTTTGAAAGTCCCATGCCCTATCTCTTATGCCAAATTTTACGTGTATTATTCTCTCTACTAAGAACACTTTGCCCTGCTACTGTGCCTGCCTCGATAATCTCATATTGTTAGGGAACACTTCACAGACACTTTCTCTCTGTGTTGGTTTACCAGGACTGCTCTAACAAAGTACCATGGACTGAGCAGCTCAAATAATAGAATTTATTGTCTCATCATCCTGGAGGCTTGAAGCCCAAAACCAAGGGGCTAGCGGAGCTGGCCTCATCTGAAGACTCTCTCCTTGGCTTGTAGATGGCCCATTCTCTGCCTTCACACCGTCTTTTCTTTGTGTGTGTCTGTGTTTAAACACCCTCTTCTATAGGGACACCCGTCACATTGGATGAGGGCTCCACCCTAATGACCTCATCTTAACTTATATTTCCTCTTTAAACAGCCCAGCCTCAAATAGAGTCACATTCTGAAGTACAGGCAGGGCGTGAGGATTTCAACAACTGGATTTGGAGGGGGAACAGTTCAGCCCATAACACATACCAATCCCAGTAAGGTCCGTTCTGCTATGATTCCCGGCAAGCCATATGTGTCTGCGGCAGAGCTCCGCTCATCTGTGATGTGATTCTATGTTCACTTGTCATCTAAAGACCGTGATCTCTCAAATCCTGGCCTGGCCCTCCTGTCTTCTCTCTTCAATTATGAAACACGCTTCCTGACAGTGTAGGTGGGAAATAAATATATTTTAAACTGGTGAGTAATTCGGGAGAAATAAGTTAATTTAAATATAAAAATATTATCTATCTTCCATGTACTACTTAACCACCATTATTTAATTAGGATATCTGATGTCTATCTGCTGTTCTAAACCTGGAAAATCGTTTTTTGTTTTTTTTTTTTTTTTCCCCACCAACTTTCAAGATGACACTCAACTTGTACTCTTCCTTAAGTACCACTTTGCCCTTTCTTTTATATTTCTGGATATTTCAAAGAAGCTCCTGTATTGTGCGATTAGCAACAGCAGTTATATGGCTCTGAGCAGGGTGCCTGTGACTGATTTTCCATGTGAGCCATGATTTACTCTGAAATTTCAAAGATGGGGGAGTGTGGGCTGCAGGTAGGCAAACTAGAAAAGGAATCCATATCTAGTTTATGGAAATCACGGTTTGGTCACTGATTCAATACAGCTTTAGGAAAAGGGGCCATCAAGTTACAGGATTTCTAAACCTCTGTATTGAACGAACTATTTAACCGATTTCATTAATCACGGGGGACCTTCTGAAAAGTTAGAAGGAACTGAGAAACAAACACCGGAAGAGTGGGATGGGAGGTCTGGGGTGAGAGTGGGGGTGGGCAAGGAGAAACTGGCGGATGCGTGATGAATGAGGTCGTCTCTCCAGCTGTAAATCTCCAGCGCCTCCACTGCCGCCCGGACGCACAGGTGTTTAATGAGCTGCGGAGGGATCAATAGCCTATGACAGACAACTTTGAAAAATTCCCCTTGACTCACTCAAGTGTTTTAATTCCTCATTAGTTCTGATGATGTAAACCCTTTGTGATTAGCTTGGTTGTTAAATATCCACTTACGAGTGTTGACAAAGTGTAGGAAACTTCACCCTCTTGGACCTTTGTCCTCTGCACGGAGTTTGCGTGTCATCGGCCCTGAGAAACTAGGAGGGATTGCCTTTCCAGCTTCCCCACTGGTGTGTTCGTGTATTTAACCTATTCCAGACCCAAAGAGGGCAACTCCCTCTCCCAAACACTATGTTAGACACACACACACACACACACACACACGAAACATTTATTCATCTATTATAAATATATTGTGTGACTAGGTTGTGTCCTATTTTTTTTTTCAGTACACAAAGATGAAAAATTAAGATCTGAATAAGTCCATACATGAGAAGCATATGTTTGATCAAACATGTGAAACCGGTTCATTGTCTAAGCTGGGCTTGCAAAGGCACACAAAAAACTAGCTTTATTCTTTCTTCCACAATTCCTTCACCCCCTCTCTGGGACAACGCTTTCTCGATTTCTGTTCAAAAGTTTAGGAAGATGCCACAGCTTTGCTAAATGCTCTTAGATGATATCCTATCTTTCCGCCATTTTTGGCATTCAAAATCCAGTCTGGTTTAATAATCAAATAACTCTGGTTTAAGCTAATGTAATGATAAACATTCAGAAATCTTAGCCAGTTGAAAATATTGGATCCGATTCAGCCTTGGATGTTTTAGCTGGCAGTGGGTCAAAATTGGCTTCTCCTCTCTTTCTGTCCCACCTCATCCCATTCAGCTGCTGTTCCTGATCATTTCAGAGGGAGAGGTAATTTGCAATAAATGACTGGCAGGAGTGTCCACTAGCATCACTGCCCTTAAGGCATCAAATGTTCTTTTGATGGCTCCTTTGCTTATCGAGTACTTCTGTGGGCTCTCAGAGAACCTCCGCCTGGGACCTCAAGTGCAGTTTCCTAGATCTTGGCAATACTTCTTTTCTAATGAGCTCTTTATTCCAACAGCACATGAAGGAAGCATATCTTGATTGCAGTTTTCTTTTTTACTCTGATGGCAGAAAGGGACAGCTCCTAAGCTTCCTCTCACATTTAGACTTTTTTTTTTTTTTTTAAAGATTTTATTTATTTATTTGTCAGAGACAGAGGGGAGAGAGCGAGTACAGGCAGACAGAGAGGCAGGCAAAGGCAGAGGAAGAAGCAGGCTCTCTGCTGAGCAAGGAGCCCGATGCGGGACTCGATCCCAGGACTCTGGGATCATGACCTGAGCCGAAGGCAGCTGCTTAACCAACTGAGCCACCCAGGCGTCCCAACATTTAGACTTTTCTTAGCCTGAACCAGAGGGAAACCTATGTTCAGCTAACTCCAGAAAACCTGTGTCACACTCTCTGGGAGTTTTCATCGTAACTATCAATTTCCTTGTTTGAAATCATTAATGGACATAGAAAATACCAATGATGTTCCTGAGAACATTCCTCTCTTTGAGATAATTTTTAACTCAAGCACGTCCGTGATAGCGCAGATCTTCTGTTTTGAGTAGGTGCTGATGATAACTGATTGTTCTGTTTACAAGTAGTATATCCAATGATTCAAATAATTTTCTATAGATTAGATTCTGGCTTCTCACATTTTAGACATTATTTCTCTCCCACTATCCACATGCATCTGGTGCATGTTTATGTCACTGTGAGACCCCTGGTGCTTTACTTGTGAGTCATAATGCCCACCAGACTTATTCTTGAAAGACCTTCCTATATTGGGTAACTAACAATAACTAACGTAGTAAATGACTCTGAATTTAATAGATATAATCTCCTAAGATCAAATAGAATGAATTCTTACTTTATCTTCCCCGCTGTCCCATTCCAAAATACCTGTAATACACAGGTACAATCCAACACGAGGACAGTTAGAGGACAAGAAATAGTAGTTTGAATATCTCACTTTTGCAAATTTACAAAAATATAAGACCCTATGAACTCATTACTGGTATCCTTCTAAGAGCCATGCCAGGGAAAGATCCTGAAGCTTGAGATTCCTTAATTCAACAATTAATCTACCTCTGGACACAATAAGCAGCCACGATTGGGTATCTGAGAGCACCTCCAAGCTTAACAATTTCTGTAGTGGATGTTGTGTTGCACTGCCCAGATGTCTCCTTCAGGACCAAGACACTCAGAACCTGATGGCTCTCAGAAGAATCTCTCTCTGGGAATGGCTTTGAACTGAAGAGGATTCTATTCTAGTATCCTTCTCGCTTAGCTAATATAAACTGATCTTTCAGGTATCAGGTTAAAAACCACTAAAGCAGAAAGCCCATTTCAAAACTCTCCAGATTAGGTTATACCCTCTGGTTATTTATCAGTGGTTATTGTTTATTTACCACTATCACCACGTAAAGCTTAAAATCCCATGTGCTATCCTCCCCCATGCTTATAGTTATAAGTGTGATACCTGCTACCTACTTACTTTCCACACAGGGGAGAAAAACACCTGCATCGTTCATCACTGAATCCCCAGGAAATAGTACTATGCTCAATATGTGTTAGAAGTTTAGTAATACTAATCACATTTAGTAAATATGTGTTAAGCCAATGGAACCACAAAATTATTGCTATACTTTAATCCAGGAACTATTTATTTTATTAGTCATCCATCAGATGGAAGTCTTCATTTACTACTACCCCATACAATGTTGAGTTAAAAACACTTTCCATAATTTTTATGGCGAGCTCACTTAGAGATGATAAGATAAAAACAAGTGAACAAAATACACAAAATAAAACCCCTAATTAAAAAAAAATCTCCCGTTGTCTCTGATAGCACTCTCCAATATAAATATAATGGGTACCACAAATACAAGCTACATGTGGAATGTTAATCTTTCTGGACATTACATTAAAAAATTAAGAGAAGGAAATAACTTCAATTTTATTAATACATTTAACTTAATCTGATATATTAAAAATGTTATTTCAACATATAATCATTATAAACATTTTAAGATAATCTGCATTCTATCTTTTAATAAAGTCTTCAAAATCAATTTGTATTTTATACTTATAGCACATCTCAACTTGGACAAGTAACATTTCAAATGCTCAGTAACTGCATCCAGTACCTACCTGGTCAGATAGTACAAATCTATTAAATACTGCCAACAGGAAATTCTAGTACTTTTTATCCAAACCACAAGTATTATCTTCCTTTATACATATATTTTGTTTTATGGGTTTGTTTCCATTTCATGTAATTCTGGTTGCCTGGTACTATCTGAGCTCCAGAATTGTATTTGGTTGCTTTGAGGAAACCAAAATATTCTACTGTTTGTATTAAAGAGAACTTTCTAGATAGTATGTTATAAGCATAGGTCAAAGTCTCATTATAATTTTTTGCATGATATATATATATATATATATATATGTATATGTGCATATGTATATGTGTGTGTGTATATATATATATATATATATATATACCCATTAGGGCTCTGAAACATATATGTTATATATATGTTATATACATATATGTTTCAGAGCCCTAATGGGCCAATTAATAGATTTATTCTCAGTAGGTATCTTACAGCACAAGAGAAAAACTAGGTATTATCTATAGGATTATCTATTAGATACAGATAATCGTATTAGATACAGAAAGAAAAGAGAATCTCCTTAAAGGTCATTGAATTCTTGACTGAGAATTAGCTGACAGTCAACTAGATGGGTAAAGTTCCCAGAATAAGACTTAATCCTGTTAAAGTTCAAAAGAAAAATCACTTAGCATTTGTCAGGAATACTAATTTCTCCCTAGACAGAAGATTCTGTGAATTACACCATTCACAAAGGCTGTTTCTCATCACCAAGGATGGCGCTCTTCCTCTTCTAGGGAAATGGTGTCATGACAAATTTCTGTAAGTTGTTTCCATTCCTGATCAAGTTGGAACAATTCTTAATTTTATTTACTTATTACTTGTTTTGCAGATAGGTCTACTGAAAATTCTCACAGTGTAAACATGAAGTGTGGGTAAGAAGTAGGTGGGCGCACAGGTCTCAAATATCATGCTTAGAAATTTGCAATTGAATTGCAGCCTATGGAAATCCAAGCCCACACTCAAAGAAGTATAGCAAAGTGAATAAAATATTTTAATAAATCCAGAATGGAGATACTGAGATTGTTATCTTGTGTCAACACCCTGGATATCCCATGACTTCAAGACTTTGGGCTTATACTGAACAATGACATTTAAATAAAAATGAATCAAGAGGTCCTTGGGTGGCCCTGTTGATTAGGTGTCCGACTCTTGATTTTGTCTCAGGTCAAGACTCGGTGCCCACTTAACTGTGAAAAAGATTTTTGTCGGTGATATTAAAGAAGACCCTGAAGAACATCCTCTAAGAGATGATTTTGAACAATGTGGGAACATCGAAGTGATTGAGATCATGACTGACTGAATGAGGCAGTGGCAAAAAGAGGGGTTTTGCTTTTATAACATTTGATGACCATGATTCTGTAGACAAGATTGTTATTCAAAAATACCACACTGTGAATGGCCACAACTGTGAAGTATGGAAAGTGCTCTATAAGCAAGAGATGGCTAGTGCTTCATCCAGCCAAAGAGGTCGAAGTGGTTCTGGAAACTTTGGTGGTGGTCGTGGAGATGGTTTTGGTGGGAATGACAACTTTGGTCATGGAGGAAACTTCAGTGGTTGAGGTGGCTTTGGTGGCAGTCAAGGTGGTGGTGGATATGGTGGCAGTGGGGATGGCTATAATGGATTTGGTAATGATGGTAGTTATGGAGGAGGCAGCTCTGGTTACTCTGGAGGAAGCAGAGGCTATGGAAGTGGTGGACAGGGTTATGGAAACCAGGGCAGTGGCTGTGACAGGAGTGGCAGCTATGACAGCTATAACAACAGAGGAAGAGGAGGCAGCTATGGTGGTGGTAGTGGAAGCAACTTTGGAGGTGGCGGAAGCTATAATGATTTTGGCAATTACAACAATCAATCCTCAAATTTTGGACCCATGAAAGGAGGCAATTTTGGAGGCAGACGCTTTGGACCTTATGGTGGTGGAGGCCAATACGTCACCAAACCACGAAACCAAGGTGGCTATGGTGGTTCCAGCAGCAGCAGTAGCTACCGCAGTTGCAGAAGGTTTTAATTACGGCCAGGAAGCAAAGGTTAGCAGGAGAGGAGAGCCAGAGAAGTGATAGGGAAGCTACAGGTTACAACAGATTTGTGAACTCAGCCAAGCACAGTGGTGGCAGGGCCTAGCTGCTACAAAGAAGACATATTTGAGACAATACTCATGTGTATGGGCAAAAAACTCGAGGACTGTATTTGTGACTAATTGTATAGCAGGCTATTTTAGTTTCTGTTCTGTGGAAAGTGTAAAGCATTCCAACAAAGGGTTTTAATGTAGATTTTTTTTTTTTTTGCACCCATGCTGTTGATTGCTAAATGTAATAGTCTGATCATGATGCTGAATAAATGTGTCTTAAAACAACAACAACAACAACAACAAAACAAAACAAAACAAAAACATAAAACAAACAAAAATCCCCAAGATTTTGGTCTTTTTTTTTCTTTTTTTTTTTTTTTTTAAGATTTTATTTATTTGAAAGACAGAGATCACAAGTAGGCAGAGAGACAGGCAGAGGGAGAGGAAGGGAAGCAGGCTCCCTGCCGAGCAGAGAGCCCGATGCGGGACTCGATCCCAGGACCTTGGGATCATGACCTGAGCCGAAGGCAGAGGCCTTAACCCACTGAGCCACCCAGGCGCCCCCCCAAGATTTTGGTCTTAATTTCCTCTAGGCACTGCTTTGACAGGGTCGGGTTTCCAAGTAGAATTTAACTGAATTTGGGGATTAATGCCAACTAGGTAATAGCAAAGAGTCAATCAACAAATAACTTATAATTATTAAGTACTAGGTAGGTTCAAAGAATTCAGTCCAAACACCTACCTCACCAATGTCTTATCTTACAACATCCCTGACTCCTAGCTAGCACTTGGCTATTTATCTTTATCACAGACTCTTTCATCTATTTATTTCTGAGAATCCTTATCTCTTTCTTAATGGACCACTTATAGAAAATCTATGTTTTCATGCAAAGCAATCAAGTTACTCTTATCTTAAGCCCAGGCCATCTGGATCTTAGCCTGAGGACTTTTTCAACATGAAATGTTCATGAATGAGGTCTGCTCACCACAGCTGTATTCTCCCTGAAGCGTTGTGCAGTTGCCTCTTAAAAACCATCTCTTTCAGGGTGCCTGGGTGGCTCAGTTGGTTAAGCAACTGCATTTGGCTCAAGTCATGGTCCTGGAGTCCTGGGACCAAGTCCCGCATCAGGCTCCCTGCTCAGCAGAGAGTCTGCTTCACCTTCTGACACTCCCCCTTCTCATGCTCTCTCTCTCTCTCTCTCAGATAAAGAAATAAAATCTTTTTTAAAAAAAACCCTTCTCCCAAAATTTCACCCCAAGCAATTTTCTCAACTGTCTTTGGGATAATTCCGGGAAATGTAATGCACAATATCAACTAAAATAAAGGGATAGACTTCTCCCTAAAAGATGGAGAACAAATGTAGCAGCTGGACACATCAGGCACTCTGCTTACACCTAAAACCGAAAATACAGAATGAAAAATCCATGGCGGGAATCTTCTCTGGAGAAGCCTGGTAAAGTCATTCTAAGTTCTTCCCATACATGCAAATTGCAATGTAAAATTATTGCATTTGCTAAGGAATTCTCTGAATGTTTTCTATGTAATGACAGGTTCTGCTCTACTTTCTCTAAAACACATCTCAAAACCACACCTGCCCCTTGAAAACGAATATACTGTATAATTGAATGATTCATTCTCAGGAGTTGCACCTCCAGAGGAGAGGTGTTATCTGTTATCTGTAGAATAGTCTGGTGGAAGAATTGTTCTGTGGCTATTATGGACCCTGTGGGAGAAAATGAAAATTAGACTGGCAGGTTCATCCAAATGCCATCATTCTGCTTTTGTGTTCACAGTGTGTAGCCACTTCACAAAGTGGAGCAAGTCTGCATTGCCTCCAAATGGAGGACTGTGGGAGCAAGGAGCTCCTTGGGGCTGTAACTTCTGCTCAGGCACATGCACAGTTCAAACTTGGCATCATTAGCATTTCAGCACCTTCTTTTTGCAGCTGAGCTTGCTGGGACCCAAAAATAAATATTGTTTGAAAAGCCTTGTATACATTTTCATTACCAGTGTTCTTTGTGTCTCCTAAAATTAAAAGGAGGAAGGAGGAGGAGGAAGAGAAGGAGAAGGAGAGGAAGAAGAGGGGAAAGGAGAAGGACAAGGAGAAGAAGGAGAAGGAGAAAACAAATAAGATCTTTCAACAAACTAATCGAAAACATGTCTGTGGGGTGCCTCGGTGGCTCAGCCTTTAAACATCAGCCTTTGACTCAGGTCATGATCCCAGGGTCCTGGGATCGAGCCCCCACATCGGGTTGCCTGCTCAGCAGGAAGCTTGGTTCTCCCTCTCCCACTCCCCTTGCTTATACTTCCTCTCTCACTGTGTCTCTCTCTGTCAAATAAATAAATAAAAACCTTAAAAAAAAAAGATAAGAAAACATGTCTGTATAAATTTACACATGCCTAAAATGCTCCTAGCCTCTTTGGTATTTTATCATCACCTACAAATATGTAAAATGATAAAAATGTTACAAAAATGTTTTACTTCAAATAATGTTTTCTTGGAATTTATCAGACAAGGCTGAAGAGTCTCCTGTGTCAGAACAAAAGGATGACATGTGTGGAATGTGAATATCCCTAAAACACTTGGCATTCCTGCTTTAAGATGGGTGAAAATTGGCTGCAATATTTTTGTTTGTTTGTTTTGTGATTTTAGAGCATTTACCATTTGTTGAAATAACAAATCATTTTATAAATTAGAACATTCTGAACACTTATTAGTTAAGAAGAGGGCAGAAGGGCAGGGAAAAGATAATTAACATGTGTTATATACATGTATTTTTCCCAGATGCTGTAAAAGACACTTTACAAGCTATATCATTTAATCTTCACAAAAATCATAACATAGGGTTTATGTGCCCACTTTACCGATAAGGTAAATAAAGTCTTAAACCTGCAATTCCATGAAAATGGTATAGGGAATTTAAAGTACATTTTGCCAAAGTGAGGAATTACTGTGTTCCGATGGCATTGAATAAGGACCTTCCAAGTGAGAAATAAAAATAAGAAAGAAGAGTGAATGTGCCAGCCATATTTACATATTATTTTGTATACCCAAATTAGGAAAATAAGAAGAGATTTTATGTGCATTTGTTCCATAGTGAACTCTGCATTTGGCCCTGACTTCAGACACAGGTTAGGAGCCACAAAGAACAATAAAGCCTCATTATGTTACAGTCACACTGAGTCATTGATTCCAAGCAGTGTCCCCAGCTTCTCTGCAAGCCATCTTTATTAGTCTTGGTTCCAAATGCTTTTGGCAGTTTTGAGATGTTCAGTCAACTCTCAAAGGACAAAGATTTTGCCAAGAGTTGTCACTGGTTAGTATAGGGAAGAGTTAGTTCCAGAGGTGGCTCTCAAAAAGAATGGTTTCAGAAAATTTTTCAGCAATGGCACTCCCATTCATAGGAATTCACAACCTCCTATAGAAACAGTTAAAAAAGGATTGCACTCATTCTCATAATGCTAAAAATAGCATATAAATTGCTTTCTTATATCATACCTGCTTATGTATGAATAAGGATGCCTATATAATTTTATTTCTGGAATTTACCTTTATGCCATTAAAATATAATTTAAATGCCAGGTGATAATATTCAGTGATAGACAAATAAGGAGTTTCAGATCATATAAAAGTATCTTATGGTTTGCCATGTGTTGGGATGAAAACCTGAGGGTGTGTGTGTGTGTGTGTGTGTGTGTGTGTGTATCTAGAAGCCACATGGCTATAATTCATATAATTTCAATGATGGAGATCAATTTTATCTTGTATTTATTAATTTGTACCATAGTTCAAGGGAAAGAAATAAATAGAAGTCTCTGAGGAAATAAAAAAGAAGCAAATATTTAAAAACTTCTGTTTAAAAGAGAAAAGTGAGATCATCAGTTAAGGTGCCAGAAGCTCAAGAAGTTAGCTGAGATCCAGTCTATGAAGAGCTTTCAATGTTAAAGAAGTATTTTAATTATAAACCTAATGCAACTTTCACCTGGTTGATATTTGCTGCCAAGGACAAGCAGTGTGTAATTGTGTCCTGTCAAGCCATACCAGTCAAGAATCCAAAGAGTGTAATATAGCTTAAAGAAGACAACTGTCTCTGGACAAGAAAAAAATCTGGGTATTTGATCTATGTTTCTGAATAGCAATTTTACTGGTCATATACTCTGGTCGTTCTTTCATTTCTTTATTCCAAATTACTGAGGATAGGAACTCAATATCACTAAAGGGACAATACGGGGCAAAAACACAGAATTAACAAGGGTGAAGATCTGGAGGTAGCTGAACGATTAACCACTATCATCTCATGTGTTCTTTGTGCCTGGTTTGAACTAGCATTTAGGTTATATTCATATTCCAACTAAATAAACTGACTTTTTAAAAATTAAATTTATTGAGTAAAGTCTACATAAAATCAAATTCACTCATTTTAAGTATTCCATTAGGTTCAACAGATGTCTATACCCGTGTGATCACAACTGCAACACACACACTACATATATTTAAATACAGAAATTACACACATACAAGTAGACATTGTATATGTCATTATTTACACATAAATTACACACATATTATTTATACACTAATGGTATGTGTGTATACATACATATATATATATATAAAATCATTTTGTATTCAGTTATATAATATGTAGTAAAATCCTAGTTTCCAGGTGACAGTGTAATGTCTTGTGAAGCACATTCACCTGGAACTCAGGAAACCTGAATATCAGTGTTTCAGAGAGGCTTGTAATTGGAGCCTTCCTGCAGCCATTGAGAAATGAGGTAAAAATAAGAGAAAAAGGGATAGTGCCAAGCTGCATCCACCCTGTGCCAGTTAATGAGGGCCATGTATGTGTGTGTGTGTGTGTGTGTGTGTATATATATACATTCCCAAATCCTCAGTGGCATCTGTGGTGGTAGTTTGAAATAAATCACGGTGGGGTTATTTATGCCATGGGACTCTGCAGAAGCTTCAGATCTGTTCTTTTGTTTGTTTGTTTGTTTGTTTTCCTTGGAGGGTTAGTGTGTGAACATTTACCAGCACTGTTAACTGTGTGGTGTCTGTAGAGAAATCATAGTGTTCCTGTTATTACCAATGCAGACAGTATTGGTGAAATGGACTTCCTAATGCTTGACTTTTCATGTAGACTTCCCATTGTTAACTAAGAGCGCTGGAAGACAGTCCATCCCCATGTTGACTGGGCCCTCTAATGAGCTCACTGTACATCCAATTGCTGTTGAAACTCCCACTTTAAAAAGCTTACCCTTCTCCAAGGAAGAAAAGGAGTGTCTTGGCTATCTATGCTCTGTTCTTGCTTTTACATGCAGCAATCAGATGTGCAACCCATCTCCGAAAGATGGAAAGTGAGGGAATCAAAGAAGGCACAGAGGTTTATGCTAATGGAGCCCTTCCACTTGCAAGAAAATGTCACAGGTGGGCAAGACTCCTACCCTGCTGGGGCACCCAAGACTGAGTCTTGGCCAGTTTTGTGTCTCGTAGGTTGGGGGCCCAGCAACAGTGCTTCTAGAAGAGTAGTTTCCACTACTTTAATATTTTTTTAAAATTGCCTCGGATAATTTCAGAGGACCCTCTGAGCACCGCATTTCTATTATTTATAAGTCTAGGTTTCAATACCTATAGTTGGCTAGAACAAAAGCTTGCATTTCAGGGGATTTATAAATTCTAAAGAACTGACCCTTTACACTCTGCAACCCCACATTTCAGCAGGTCACTTCTGAAAGCTTTTAACAGAGGGCAAATAGGAAGAGTGCCTTGACCTTCTTTATATGACACTGAAGTCAGAATGAACAAATAAGCACTTATGCATAGATGTGTGTGTGAGTGTGTATGTGTGTGTGTGTACACACACATGGCCTGTTCTACCTTCCCTATAACAGGAAGTAAAATTCTGTTTTTCCTTTCTGAGTTGATGGTTGGAAATAATTGCCTTTTTACCGGAAGGAATCTCTAGGTGGAGATTCTTGTTGATTTGATATTATCCAGTAATTTTTAAGGAGGTCAGAGGCCCCCAGGCACATGATTGTTCATCTTCTGTGCTTCTACTTCTTTCATAACCCTTATCATTCTCTAAAGTACCTTGTTTCTCATCAACTCACAATTTCCTTGAGGGCAGGGGCTGTGTCTTTCATCTATAACCCTAATGTCCATTTGAGTGCGTGTCATGCAACATTACTAGATGACTCAGGGAATGCATGACAAGTCAAGACTGCTCTGAAGTGTTTGCCTACCCCCTAGTCTATAGTACGTGTGTGTACCAAGACTAAACCACCCAGTCTCCGTGCCTAGATATCCAGTGGTTTCGGGAGAAAAGTCTAACATGAAACTAAACAACAAAATAATCACTGTGTTTAACTAAATGTAACCCTTTGATATCAACTCAATTCCCCATTTTAATATACACCTTGTGTCCTATTAATGGGATTTCTAACATCAAGAAAAATCAAGATTCAAATGAGCATGATTGCAATGACCCATGTGGAAATCATTTTGTTTGATCTTCTAAAGTGTGGGAAACCCCCTCTGCAGGAGGCACGACCTCTTTGCAAGGTAAGACCTGCTCATGTTTATAGCTGCTACCAAGTGAAAGAAACTAGAGGCAGGATAATGATATTCAAAACCAAATTTTAATTATCAAGAGAAACCCAAGTTGGAAGAAATGCAAATTTTCCAATTTTGCTTCTACTTCATTAGAAGCAGTGTTAAGTAATAACATAAAGATTGATTTATAAAATTGCACAACAATTATTTGTGGATCCCCCCGTTTATGCTCATGTTATTTAAATAAGAGGGGGAGAAGTACTAGATAGATGGCTAGTGTGAAAGAAAAATTTTGCACCGGTGACATGTTAAAAATAGCAAGACAGATTTTATTCAGACTACTGCATAAGTCAGAGACCACTTCAGTATAAACTGACTCAACTCTGATGAAACAAAATCAGGAGGCCTTTTACATGCTGGGGTGTGCTAATGGAAAAGTACTGAGGGCCGGTGGGGGAGTAGGTTGATCAATGTGATTAGACCACCTGTGTTTGCTAACTGGTGCTTATGAAGTTAAGCTCCTACCCTCCCACAGAGACCTGGAAACAGGGGCACCACTTTTGAGATGATTACATTTAAAAAGATGACTCCTAGGACCTTGAGCTTTGTTGATACATTCTAGGAATATTAGATAGATTGTCTGCTCTGGCATATTTGGTAAGTATTACTTGCATGAAGAGATAAGACAAAAAAATAAATTTCAGTAATGTTACGGAATACTAAAAGTATAAATATGACTCAGTAAGACTCTCTACCATGAAGAACTTGTCTGTTATTGGAGGTCTTGTGTAATCGGGTGTGTGCTATTATACAGATTAGTACAAAGTGTTGCTTTTCTGTTCAGGACAGTGCTAATTTAAAATAGAAAATCAGGTTAAGCTGCCCAACAATGCTTCTGATTTTGTTCATGGCCTTATTTTCCTCCTTCCAGAGTTTTCTCTTTCATTCTCAAAGGAAACAGATGTGGACTTTGGATCCACATTCACCCAGATAACCAAGGGTGGACCTTACTTACCCTGGTGGAAGAAATATAACAAACTCCTGATTATTTAAAAATATTTATTACTATCTGACTGGGGTCAAGGTGTGGTGTCTTTATCATCCTATTACAGGTTTCCTATGACTAGAGGAGGAAGCCTTCTCTACTAAATTTACTGTCTACATTAACCTTTCCCTGTTTTGTTTTGTTTTTTTCCCGCCCCCTCTAGAAAAAGCTGACCAGATACATTACTTCTAGTTGGGGAAAGCACTGTTTGAATTATTATATTCTGAGGTCACCACAGTATAAAATTCAGAATCATTGAATAAATATTTACTGAATATCTTTTATGTTCCAAACACAACATTGGGTGTGGTTAAAACAGCAAACTTCGGTACAATATTTCTTATAGTCAAGAAATCATCTATCTCATAGAACCGACAGTGCCCAGTTATAGAAAACCATAATCAGATGTGACATGTGATCCATGTCCAAGAAAGAAGAGATAACACAATCTCTGGAAATTTAGAAAAAGCTTGGTCACTGGAGTTGTGATCTTCATTGATTAAAGGACAAGATAATGTAGTTGAATCTTGAACATCGACTTCCAATCTAATGGAGTCGGGGGTGCCATGTGTGATTTTTGTGGCATTGAAATTAACAGAAAAAAAAATACAAAGATCAATTTAAGCCCAAAAACACTGTAAAAAAAAAAGAAAAAAGAAAAAGAAGAAGAAGAAAACCAAAAATCAATGAAATTGAAACCAGGAAAATAATAGAGAAAAATCAGTATAATCAAAAGCTGTTCCTTTCAAAAGATTAATAAAATTTATAAGCTTCTAGCAAGGCTAACCAAGGAGCAGGAGGGAGAAGAGAGAACAAGAGAATGTACTAATTGTCAATATCAGAAGTGAAAGAGAAGATCATTGCTACTGAGCTCATCAACATAAAAAAAAAAAAAAAAAAAAGGAACAGAATGCTGTGAACAACTCTACATCCACACAATGTGATAACGTGAAATGTATGGGTTCCTTGGAATACACAAACTACCAAAACTCACACAAGGAGAAACAGATCATCTGTATGAGACTAAATATCTTAATGGAGTTAAATCAATAATTAATTAACTTTAAAAAAAAAAAAAGATCACTAAAGCCAGAAATTTGTATTTCCTAACTCTTTCTCTGAGGCTGATACTACATTAATATTAAAACCACATAAAGACATTATAAGGAAAACTATACACCAGTATCTCTTATGAACATAGATGTAAAAACCCGCCCCTCAAATGTTAGCAACTAGAATCCAAGAATATATAACAATAATTACAGGATATGATCAAGTGAGCTTTTATTCCAAAAATGTGAGGTTGTTTCAACATTTGGAAATTAGTTAATGTAATTAATCACATCAGTAGTCTAAAGAAGAAAAAAAAAGATGATTATATCAATTGAAACATTAAAAGCATTTGTCACGATGAAATACTCATTCATGATTTTTTAAAAAAAAAGAAGAAAAACTGTCAGAAAACTAATAGAGGCGAACGTCTTCAACTTGACAAAGAACACCTACAAAAAGTCTACAGATAATATCTTATTTAAGGACAAGAAACTACAAGCTTTCCAAGATGAGAAACAAGGCATGGACACCTTCTTTCATCATTTCTATTCAACATTTTGCTGGAAGTCCTGCATAGTACAATGTTATTAGAAAATAAGATAAATTATACTGATTTCAAGGGCAGAAACAAAATATTTATTCACATATATGCCTGCCTACGTAAGAAATTTTAAAAATGGAGAAAAATGCTTTTGGAACTACTAGGTGAATGTAGTAAGTTTGTAAGATACAAAGTTAATATAGACAATTCTGTCAACTGCTTATGCACTAGGAAAGAATGATTTTTGAAATTAAATTAAATTTGAACTTGACTTCAAAAGGAACTTACACCATTGCCCCAAACTGGAACAATTTGAGCAACAAAACAAAATAATACTGAATTATTGCCCAAAGTATAAAATAAACATCTGTGAGTCGACTGATATAAATAAATTACTGAATAAATGTACAGGGGAGGAGAGAAAAAATTCCCAAGCAGAATTTCAAGTAACCTATGCAGAATGTCCATGCTTTTGAGGTACAGTGTAACTCCCAGGTCAAGTGTGGGCTGCTCTCTTCCTTCGAAAGAGTACAGTGTAGAAAGAAAATAGAAATAACTCTATAATAGAGAAATCTGAAAATTCTACCTAGGGCAGATGATGAAGGTCAACATCAGCAGTGATAAATCTTGTTGAAGCCTAAGAAAGTATCATAACCAAGAAGAGCTTTAAAAGACTAAATATAATATGGCATCCTAGAACAGAAAAATCACATTAAGTAAGAAGTAAGTAGTGGTGCCTGGGTGGCTCAGGCAGTTAAGCATTTGCCTTCAGCTTAGGTCATGATCCCAGGATCATGGAGCCTGAGTCAGGCTCACTGCTCAGCAGAGTCTGCTTCTCCCTCTCCCTCTGCCCTCCTCCCTGCAGGTGCTCTCTCTTGCTCTTTCTCTCAAATAAATAAAATCTAAAATAATAATGATAATAATAATAATAATAAGGAAATCTGAATAAAGTATGCACTTCAGTTAATCATAACATAGTAACATTGGTCCATTAGTTGTAACAAATTTCCAACCTAATGTAAGAAGTTAATAATAGGGAACACTAGGGGCGCCTGGGTGGCTCAGTGGGTTAGGCCGCTGCCTTCAGCTCAGGTCATGATCTCAGGGTCCTGGGATCGAGTCCCACATCGGGCTCTCTGCTCAGCGGGGGGCCTGCTTCCCTTCCTCTCTCTCTGCCTGCCTCTCTGCCTACATGTGATCTCTCTCTGTCAAATAAATAAATAAAATCTTTAAAAAAAAATAATAGGGAACACTATGTTGTATATACATAGGAACATTTTGTATTATCTTCCCAATTTTTCTGGAAATATAAAGCTGGTTTAAATATAAAGTAAAACTTATCTGATGGTTCCAAGACATAGTCATGGCTTAATGCTACGAATGAAGCTCAAAAAAGAATCCTGCATTTTAAAATAAAAGTATTTGGCTTCTTTTTTTTTTTTTCCTTTTCTGTTCCTTAAAGCCCGATGACCTTGGAAAAGTTACTTAATATTTTCAAGCATCACTTTCCTCACCTCTGGAATAATAACTACTATATTTTCCCACTTCACAGGACTATTGTGAGGATTAATTTACATAGTAAACAGGAAAAGTCAGATGTGGTCATGTGGAGACAGAGAGATACAACAGAATACAAAGCTCTTGAGAAGAATTAGCACAGAAGGGTATACCACTAGCACTGGACAGTGAGAATGAGTTAAGTAGAGAGGCACCCTGGTCTAAGAAAAGATAACCTAAGAAAAGTTCCAAGTTATTCGTTATGTTTAAAAATAATTGAACTGCTATGCGAATGAGTTTGTTCTAATTTAATTTCTACTCCAAGAATAGTTTGACCTTCAGCAAATCAATTACCTTCTTTTGCTTTTCTTTCTTATCTGTAAACTGGACATGGAAATATTTTCTCAAGTTTGCCGTCAAAGAACCCATCACTTAGTGTATAAGTAGCAACTGTGTATCTTCTCTAGACAGTAAAATATGCCCCCACTCTTCCTGTGAAAACTATATCAACTCAATTCCCTTATCTCTGAGAAATAATGCTCTTTTCTTTAGGGTATCCCAGCTGTCCTCCAGGTGGTTGGGTTTTGTGTATGACCAGAGTTAGAAAACAAATAGTCGTTTTGACCCATAAAGTTTTTTTTTTTTTTTCCCATTATGTCTCTATTTAATTCAGTTGAACAATCTTCTTCTTTTAAAAAAATAAATTATTAAATTTAAAACACCTTAAAAATAAGTTGATCTTAAAACCAATTGCCTACTATATAAGATCATAAACCTGGAATATTCTCCTATTTCTCCAGTGAATGATATTCAATTTATTTTTCTATGTTAAGTTTAAATATTAGCTTGTTCAGGAAATATTTCTCATCTATCCCAGTATATTAAGATCTTATTCAGCATTTGTAACCACACTTAATTTTATCAACTCTTGCTGTAAAGCCGCCATATATTGTCTCTATTCTCCCCACTAGGGGGCGATTCAGAAATATACTGACTATATATATAAATATATAAATATTATATACATACATACATATATAAATATATACATATTTTAAAATATAAATATACTGGATATAAAGGTGGGTTACTATAGTTACTATTCTACAGTCTCCTTAACCTTCTTTTCTCACAAGAATGTCTAGCAGCAAACATGCTTTCTAGATACTGGTATTGAATTCGTGGCCTAAGTGCTTATTGAGTTCTGCAATTCTTGCTACTAGACTTCTGGCTCCCCATGATGATCACAATGGTAGGAATCATGCTTTCATTTATTTCTTTGTTTGCTTGTATTTATCCAATGCCCTTTAGGGTACTTGGCATGCAGCAGTCATTTACTTGGAGATAAAAGCAGGTAAGGAAGGAAAGAAGAGAAAATTGAAAGCCAGGAAACGAAATTGCAATGGAAATGACCCATCTTGTGAAACGTGACTCTGCAGCACCAATAATCAAGAGCATCAATAATGAAGAGGACTGCTTGGATCCCCTCACTTGGCTGACGTCCTGGAAACACTTTCTAGACGGGAAGTTGGAGTGGAGAAACAAATGTAAGAGGGAACAATTGGGAAACAAGTCAAAAAAGCAGGGTTGACCATCAAAATAACCACACAAGGAAAACTGTCATAGAAAAAGCCACACATAAATCCAAGTTGGAAGCTAGGAAAGCCAGAGAAGACTGAATATTCTGACCATATCATGTACCAGGACCTGTGACAACCCTGAGCTGTCCTGCACAGTCTTAAGGGGGGCACTTATCCCAGAAATCTGGGACAGGCTGCCTTAAATTTACTGATACTAATTGACAAACAACGGGGACACTGACAAGAAAGAATACAAAGAAATTAATGAACTGGAAATGGACAGAGTAGTGGTTAAGTCGATTAGGGATGGACAACAGATGGAGCCTCCAGAGGAGGGTAGCATAATCCTATAAACCCACACAGAGCCACCAGAGGGTTAGCATGAACTGAACCTTCTGACAAATGATAAGAAAATTCTCAGGTGATGTGTTGAAAAGGTGATAGATCCTCTCATACTTTGGGAAACAGAGCCCGAGGACAGTATGCCACCTATTTAAAACTGAAATAATTGGTCTATCAGCTCTGGAAAGTTCGGCAGTCTGTCTCTGCCACCTTTCAGAGGGGTCTAAAATCAAACTGGCATGCATCTCTAAAGCAGGAGGTAGGAGGGTGTAAGGAATGTCAAGAAGCCAAAGAACTTCCAGGATCCAAAGTTGGATACTCTTCAAGGGTGAGTGCTCCAAGGGTATCACTTGGATGGACCTGTAGGTGAAGGTCCTCCACAGCCACAGAGACCTCTCACTATGGAAGGGAGAAGCTGACAGACGGAAGATTAGCTTTGTGTCCTTAGTGGTTTTGAGACAAATTGTTTCTTCATAAAACCTTTATTGAACTTGCCATGGAAAGCAGAGAAAACAGGAATAGTCTTGGGCCAGAAGAGTTACCATCGGAGCATATTCATTCTGCTAATTAAATACTCATCACCAAAGTCTATGGAGAGTCTACTTGGCAAGGCCATTCAAGTATGCAAATCATTATTCATCCATAGTTAAAATGTTTACCCCATCCCAGCTGCCACAGTGGGACCCTGGAGAAAGAGATCTAAAACATTCTCCCATCCTTTTCTCTATTTTTACCCTGCAACAAATGAGTCAAGTATTTTGAGACATAATCCGTTGTTCTTGTCAGATGCTGAAATGCGAGTTCCGGCTTTTCTACAGGTGCTAAGGAAAGCTTTATTTTACCTTTTCAATTTTTTTTTTCTTAAAATTTCAGCTTGATGAACACCTGTTCCCTGAGTCCTGAATCAGTAAATCACAATATTCAGTCCCATTCTCTTCTGAAGTTTAAGCTTCAAATTCAAACCAAAAGAGAAAAATTGACAAATAGACCCTTAGACCCAAGGTACAGAAAGATTATTAATTATTTTTGTATGTCTCAAGTGAATTACCAAACACAGTTTTAAACCATTATGAAAAATGTAATTTATTGCAAGACAACTGTGAAATGAAGCTTTTTTACAAGAACGTAAATATTATGGCTATTTTTCTTCTTTAGTAATAACCTTGCATTCCAGAGAAATGTTTTGGTGCTGTAAGAATACAAGGAAAATATAAAACTAACAGGAAAAACACAAATGATTTTTTTTTTCCACTGGGCTCAGTTTAAATAACAAATCAGTGGCAGAATAAGAGCAGCATGTTGTAACTCTCCTATTGTTATATGTGCCGCTGTGAAATCCTGCTTGTATAATTCAGAACACATGACACATAATTGACAGAGAGATATAAAACAGGCTCATAACAGGGGGAATCACTAACAATAACAGGAAATATGGAACTCTCTCTCAAGCCTGTCAAGGCACTTCTTGACTTAGGATTAAGAGCCTCCCTCAGAGCTAACACCAAAGACTTTTGAAGAAAACAAGCTTCAAATCATCAAGTAGTAGGTGGTGGGTGAGCTAGTGAAGTGTGCAGGCTCATAAAAGAGAGAGAAAAATATATTTTAAGTAAATCCTAGAAATATTCGTGTCCTAGATATACTCATGTCCTTTTCTTTTCAACTAAATTTTCTTTTCAACTTAAATTTCTTTTCAACAATTTCAACTAAATAAGAGTTATTTGGGAAATATTTATTGACTGTTATATTAACAGCATTAGGCACCAAAATGAAACATGTAACATTTATTCCAAAAATATTTGCAGAACACCTGCTCTATGCCAGGGGTCTCTCTAGATTCTGAGTATGCAATGTTGAAAAGTTAAATAAAAACACAAGTAAAATAAGGAGCATATGAAAGTACATTCAACCCAAACTTTCTAGTAACTCCTTGCTCAATTCCTCACCATCTTTTTTTAATCCTGTGGAACATTTCACTGAATTAAAAACAGATACTCACACAAGTACTTGCACACAAATGTTCACAAATGTAGCTCTATTCAAAATATTCAAAGGGTAGAGCCACACGGATGTCCATTGAAAAATAGAGAAATATAATGCATATCTAGACAATGAATGCTGTTCATCTGTAATAAGAAATGAAATACTAACACATGCTACAAAGCGTGGGTGAAGTTTTACAACATTATAAGTGAAAGAAACCATGCACCAAAAAACCACATAAATATGGATTCATTTAGATGAAGCGTCCAGAATATGTAAATTCCCAGAAACAGAAAGTGTATTGGTGGCTGCCAGGGGTGGGAGGTGGAAATGAGAGGAAAAGAGAGTGACAGCCTAGTGACTACATAGTTTTTGGTTTTTGGTTTTTGGTTTTTTTCTAGTGAAGAGAATGTTCTACAATTCAATAATATTGTGAATATACTAAATGCTGCTAAGTTGTGCACTTTAAAATGATGTGTTGTTATATTAATTTTACCTCAATAAAAACTTCTATAAACAATAATGACATTATCCTAGTGTCTGGATGTGCTGAGAATATAAATGGCTTTGCCAACTAAAGTAGATCTTCACACAGTTGATTTGATTGGGGGAATTGTCAAGATGGCAGAAATCATTGAAATAGCCAAGTCCAGTTGGTAACCATGTCTAGACATTGTCCCAAGTGGGGGTCTCTTTAAAATCATTACCATGCAAGTTGTTTTAAGGGTTTGGACATGGTCCTTTGTTCACTAAATTTGCAAGGTGAGAAGAATGTTGCACAGAAGCCAGAAGACAGCAGTTCAATTCTAATTTCCTTGAAGATTTCAAAGCTTGACTTAGAGCTTGGAATAGGAGCAGTGATTTCAAAGAAAGAAATAAGCTATAACATAATTTGGGAGGCCTTCAAATTCCTAGTTTGAAGTAAATTAATAAGCTATTCATTCTACATGCTAAATAAATATGCATAAGAGATAAACAATCTTTAATTGGAAATTAAAAAGTCACTGCTAAACTTGTCTTTATCCATATAAATCATATCATCAATTATTATTTCTTCCCACTGTGTAGACTCTTATTATCTGTAAAGTGGAGATAGTCACCTTCCTCACAGGGATTAGAAGCATATTAAAAGTGACTAAGTTCTTGGAAATGACATACTTTATTAAGTCCATAAAATGATACTTAAATCCAGGTTTTTTAAGAGATAACAAGAGAGGGGAGAAACTGTAGAAGTGAGATACAATTTGGGTAATGAAAGAGAAATAGGCCCCACCCTATTGATCTCTATGTTTGATTTTTGTTAGTTTTGCCATAGTTAGCTAGGAAATTGTATTTGAAATCCATTTTACAGGCATATATGATCAAAATGTAAACATTCTCTTCAGGCTTCTTTTTTTCCTGAATAACACCCTCTTCCTCCTTCCCAGCAAATTAATGATTCTAAAATCTGATTCTAAAATCTAAAATCTAAAATCAGTGATTCTAAAGTTTTTCTAAATGAATCTATCATCCATTTTTTTCTTACTTCCATTGTTATCATGGTAGGTGTATTATTCATGATTCTTCAGAGAAATGGAATCTATAAGAGATTTCATACATATGCATTATAGGAATTGGTTCATATGATGATAGGGCCTGAGAAGTCCTGCAATCTGCCAATCTGTCATCTGCAAGCTGGAGAACCAGGAAATCTTGTGTTGTATTTCAGCCTGAGTCTGAAGATTGGAAAACCGGAGAGCTAGTGTATGAAGGCAGCAGGAACAGGGTATCCTAGTTCATATAGAAAGAGTGAATTGGCCTTTCCTCCACTTTTTTGTTCTATTTAGGCTCACAGTGGACATTGAGTTATGATGTCCACATTGGTGAACACATCAATCTGTACTCAGCCTACCAATTCAAATACTAATGTCTTCTTGAAGTATACTCCCAGAAATACTCAGAAATGATGCTTACCAGCTATCTGGGAATCCTTAGCCCAGTCAAGGTGAGACATAAAATTAGCCATCACCATAGGTAAATCATCTTTACTTGGAAATTAAAAAGTCAGTGCTGAAACATGTCATGATTTATATAAATCATACTATCTATTGATATATTTTATAAATGTTAATTTATTTTGTCTGATAGCTGGGGGTAAGTTCTTCCTTCATAAGAATTTATGTATATTATAGTGATGAAATTCTTTGAAAATGACACATACTGTTTTTTAATTCAATTAGCCAACACACAGTACATCATTATTTTCAGATGTAGAGTTCAGTTATTCATCAGTTGCACATAACACCCAGGGCTCATCACATCATGTGTTCTCCTTAATGCCCATCACCCATTTACCCCATCCCCCCACCCATCTCACCTCCAGCCACCCTCAGTTTGTTTCTTAGAGTTCAGAGTCTCTCATGGTTTGTCTTCCTCTCTAATGACATCCTATTCAGTTTTCCCTCCCTTCACCTATGATCTTCTGCCCTTTTTCTCATATTCCACATATGAGTGAAACCATATGTCAATTTTCTTTCTCTGATTGACTTATTTCACTCAGTGTAATACCTTCCAATCCACTGGTGTAAATGGTAAGTATTCAGTCTTGCTAATGGTTAAGTAATATTCCATTGTGCATATATATATATATGTGTGTGTGTGTGTGTGTGTGTATATACATATATATATGTATATATCTCAAATATTCTTTATCCATTCATCTTGGCTCTTTCCACAGTTTGGCTATTGTGGACACTGCCACTATGAACACTGGGGTACAGGTATCCCTTCTGATCACTGCATTTTTATCATCAGGGTAAATACCTAGTAGTGTAATTGATGGGTTGTAGGGTAGCTCTATTTTTAACTTCTTGAGGAACCTCCATACTGTTTCCCAGAGAGGCTGTACCAGCTTTTATTCACACCAAGAGTATAAGAGACTTCCCCTTTCTCCACAACTCACCAACAATTGTCGTTTTGATGACTTGTTAATTTTAGCCATTCTGACTGGTATGAGGTGGTATGTCATTGCAGTTTTTATTTATATTTCCCTGATGCCAAGTGATCTTGAGCTTTTCTCATGTGTCTGAAAATGGCACATATTATTAATTCCTCTGCAATGCTACCAAAAAAACTAGGTTGGTTTCTTGAGTGATTTTTAAAGTTTTATTACTTATATATGGTTGTTCTAAACCACCCCCAAACTCAGCCACTGAGAATGATAAATATTTATTATTTCAAGGTCTCTATGGATTGTGAATTTGAGAGTAGCTTAACTTGATGAGTCTGGCTCAGGATGTCTAACGAGCCTGCAAACTAGATATCCACTATGGGTGGTCATCTGAAGCCTTGACTGGAATATTCTGTTTCTCTGGATGTTGGCAGACTTGGAAGATCCTTCCAGTCCACACAAGTGGTAGGAAGTCTCAGAAGATCTTCATGGTTCACTCATGTGGGCTTCTCTACAGACCTCCTTCATGGCAGGACTTCCTCCAGACCAAGTGACCTAAGAGGAAGCAAGAAAGAATGCCCAATATGAAAGCCACCATCATTTATAATCTAATCTTTGAGGTGGGAATCCAACATTTGTGCCACATTCTTTACATGAGAAGTGAGTCCCTAAGTCCAGCCAACATTCAAGTGGAGATAATTACACAGGGTGTCAATATAAGGAAGCAAGTATTGTTGAGACTCACTTGAAGGCTGCCTCCCACAAATAGAAAATATACGCTATTGATTCTAACAACTCACTGTGAAAAGAGCCTAGATTTTGTTTGAATCCAGAACTGGTCACTAGTTATCTTCTGAAAACTTGGGTAATTTTTTAAAATTATTAGAACTTCTGTTTGCTTCTCTTACAATTTAGTATGATCATATGCATCTCACAAGGTTGATAGAAAAACCAAATGACGATCATCACAGCAGATGCCATAAAGTGATGGCATAGGGTTGTCATAAGCAATCATCACAAAACAGAAGAGAGACATCTGCTTATTGACGTCTGAGAATGCTGTTACACACAGCATTCTCAGGAGAAGGAGGACACAAAGTTGTCCTGATCATCTGAGACTAGATGCTGAATTATATAAGCCTTAAGAGATCATTTTTCATCTTTTTGCTTGATCCTGTCTCAATGGCTACCCTCAATCCCCATCTCATTTCGCTGCTAAGGCATTTCAGAGGGGTCACTGATTGCTGGGAAGACATACCACACATTCATACATACACATAAATTTCAAAGCAAGTGTTTTGCTACTGGATTCTCTGTGTAAGAATCATTCTTAAAAATTGAAAAAAAAAACTGAATTTTTACTACCCTTTAAAGCTCAGAGCTCAGAGCTTGTACCACTGTCCCAGGAGACCTGGCAATCTAATTATTTCTGTTAAGGGAATGTTTACGAGCTCTAAGTCTACAAAAACATGTGTTCTTCTAGGTGAAGACATGTTGGGGGAGTGTATAAATGTGTTAGAAAACATAGCAATGTTTTTATATAGCAATGAAGTGGATTTAGCAATATCTCTGAAATATCTCTGCCTCTAACTCTATCACTGAAAGGCTGGGCTTTTAATCCCTCATCATTCCTATATTCTTACGTCCATTTAATTTGATGAACCGATTTCTAAAGAGCAACCTTACTCTTTACTGAGCTCTTATACCTATGAATGAAATTTCTTTTTCATGAACATCAAGGATTGTCATGAGGTGGCCCAATCCATTCCTTGCCCAGTCTTTTGCAAAAACATTCTATCCAGGAATACAACACCTATAATCTTAACTTACCTGGATGAAGAATCTCTGTGGCTACATTTCCAGAGAAACTGCAGATGGAACTTGAATTGGGGAGAGTTTTCTGTTCTCACTGTTACACTGATCCAGTTGTACCCACGGGCAGGCACAACCTAGGGAATCTTGAGTTATGCTGTTTGTGTGTCTGTCTCACCGTTTATTCAAGTTCTCCTGCTTCAGACTCTGTGCTAATTCATCTCTACCTTCCTCATGCTGAGCATTTAAAAAATTCTCAGCAAATGTTTTCTTGAATGTAAATATGTATTGACTATAAAACATAGCAGATATATACAAGAAGTATACAGCACTTTATGAAATAAGGAAGACCATGATAAAAGTCATAAACAAGGCACAGAAAGACTTCCATGGGGACCAAACAGAAAATAATAGCTACCCATATGTTTGCCACGCAGAATTTTGTGAATCTCAATAAAAGAATGAGGAAAGAGGTGATTTTTAAACTTAAAAGTCAATGCCATTTCTTGTTTTTTAACATTGAAAATGACCAAAGCTTCTTGGCTAAAATTCCCCAGTCTATTCACAGACAATAACTAGTATTAAGTCATAGTTAACAGCTACATTGATTTTACTAATTGTTTCCCATTAATCAACCCACAAATATTTGTAAGTATATTATATATTTATAACCATAAATTCTCCTAGTAGGACATTAGACACAAGGTATCTATATAATGTCATCTCGGTCTTTGTGAAATACTGACTTTATGGTCAGAAAGGGCCATGATTTTACCTCTACTTCAAACACAACTTCTATTACTATTGATAATAAGAGGAATAAGAATAAGGATAAGGATAGAATAAGAATAAGAATAAAAGGATAAAGAATAAGAAGAAGGAAGAGGACAGGGGACAGGGAAGGTGAATGTGATGGCAATGGGGAGAAGGAGGGGAAAGTAAGGGAGAGGGTGGGGGGAAGGAGGAGAAGGAGAAGCAGGAGAAGGAGGGGCAAAAGAAGAAGGGAAGGAGGAGGAAGAGGAAGGGGAAGGGAAAGAAGAAGAGAATGAGGAGGAGGAAGATGACAACAAAATTAGTAGTCACAAGCAATCCCTTGTGTTTATTGAGTACTGCTTTAAGGAACTTACATGGGTAAGCTCACAGTTATCTTACAGTGAAGATACTATTTTTCTCTCTAATTTACTATGGGGTTTAGCAAAGAGATACCACGTTGACAAATTTAAATAATTTGGCCAAGGTCAGAGCTGGTATCAGGATAAAAGTATTCAGCGCCAGGCTGTCTGAATCTCAGAGTTTATTATGATCACTTTACAGATCACTCTTAATTTCATTTTGCGGGCGAGCAGACTGAAGCTCAACACAATTGCCCAGGTTCAAAAGAGCCAGGATGTGGAAGAGGAAGCAATGGACATGGTTCCCTGGGACTCCCGAGAAGGAGCCTCTAACCTACAGAATGAGGCCGAATCTTCTGTCAGGAACGCCTTCTTTACCTTGCCAATGATCTCGTCTTGGGTTCAGTGCTGACAACCCCTTTCCAACTCCTCATGCCTTTGCAATTTAAATGTCCACACAACCAAAATGAGAGTTTAATTTGAAGCAGTAAAAGTATAGGCTTTGAAATAAAAATTCAGTTCAAATTTTGTCTGAACTTGTTCAGTAGTTTTGCAAGCTTGAACACGTTATTCACATTTTCTGTGCATCCACTGGCTCCCTTCATTCCTTCAAACATATTGACCTGGTGCCAGTTCTGTTCTAGCATCTTTGCAGACCCCCAGAGAGTGAGTGGTAAACAAAACTAGGTCTTAACCTCAGGGAGCAGATAGGCTCATGGGACACATAAATAATAAAATATACATTGAAAATGTAAAGAATATGTAAAAATAAAGAGAGCCAGGGACTAAGTAAAGGAATGTAACTTAAAAACAAGGGGGCCATGGGGCGCCTGGGTGGTTCAGTGGGTTAAGCCACTGCCTTCGGCTCAGGTCATGATCTCAGGGTTCTGAGATCGAGTCCCACATCGGCTCTCTGCTCAGCGGGGAACCTGCTTCCCTCTCTCTCTCTTTCTCTAAAAAAAAGGGGGGGGCATAAAAACTAATAATCCAAATACTATTATTTTACCTCATGCTGAAATGAAATGTCAATAAAGCACAGAATATGCATTTCCTTCTGTTTTCAGAGTTGGAGGTCACCCTGTAGAGTGGTCAGCTAACATCTTTTCAGGAAGATAACAGTTTGGAGAGCTTTGAATGAACAGAGACTTTGAACCACATGATTATATGTAGGGAGAGGGGAGAAAAAAAAAAAGTAAATGTTAGATGCTGTAGTTTATGCAAAAATGCATGAGGTCCCATAACCAGAAAGTGTGTTGGGATGGTGGGAGGGATGGGGCATAAGGTGAGGCAGGTGTGCAGGCCCCAGTGTCCACAGCTGGGACATGGGGTTTTAGTCCACAGATGATGAAAAGTCACCTAATGGTTTTGAACAGAATCCGGGCATGACTCCTGTGACATTTTACACAGGAGATGATCGTTACTTAATTTTTAGGCTGCATGCAACTATTATTTGAGATAAACTATGGAACATGGGCCCCTCCCCACTCCTGGCACATAGCCATTTTCCACAAACACTAGCTCTTGCCTGCCTCCTTCCCTTAATTATTCCTTAGGCTTAGATGTCTGCAGACAGGAGGTGACATTCTTCAGAAGGGGAACATTCAGGGATGCTGTTTCTTTGAAACAGACATCACTCTTCTTTGTTCTTTGGCTGCCAGTTGGGCCTGGGTCTGAAAGAGTGGTCTTTCAACACTGGCTTTTGCAAAATCCCTGGGGAGATTGGCAAATGCAGGGCCAAGATGAGGACAAAAGTCAGAGGGGGAATTTGATCCAAGTGGGAGGCAGATAATGAGAGAATTAATTCAGGTCAAGGCAAGAAAAAAGCCAGGGAGAGAAACCTAGGCAGTGGATGCGTATTGGAATGGCAAGTGACTGAATGTCACCTTTCCTGCTGCAGAGGCACAGCCCACTAGCAGTAGCGGGCTCTGCAGCAGGCCAGAGAGTCTACTGGAAAGACCTATCTTTCAGGAGGAGACGGGGAGGGGTTCCAACACTGAGCTCGGAGAGGTGGGCTCAGCCCCCCTGCTAACCGCTGATGAATGGCAAAACTGGCTTTCAGCTGATAAAAGCACCCTCAAGGGAGCTGATGGCTTATACAATTGCTTCCAAAAGGAAACTCTTTCCCTCAGATGATTGCAAACTGCATCAAACGGAACTCCACAAGCCAACCACATTTTCAAAAGTAGTTGGCCCAGGTAAGGATGTTGCTCAGATCAGGGTTTGCAAACTCAGGAATCCTTCATTTATTTTTGAGAAACTTCTATGTGTCCAGGACTCCTTAGATGGGGTTACAACTGAATACGGATCAAAATCCCTGCTTTGTCAGAATGGAATTTATATACTTTGGGGGTCAGGGGACAGAAAAAAAAGGAGAATATGCTAAATATAATGCATTACCAGTGGTGAAAAAATCTGGGGTTAAAAGGGTTAGCAAGTGTGAGGGGTAAGTAGGGAGAATCTGATGGAAGCTCTGTCTGAGAAGGTGACAACGCAGCCCTGGGAGGTGTGGGGGGGTTAGTCTTGAGCTCTAAGGGGGTGGGAAAATGGGGGACACTTCCCTGGTAGAGGGAAGAACAGGTAAGGTCAAAGGAGGGAAGCTCAGTTGAGGTCAGAAGGGGTACAGCCACAGGTCTTGCAGGATTGTATGGAAGTGGTGAGATGGATGTGATCCACAGTCATGTGAGCAGAGGAGTGACGTGAGGCAGTCTGAACTTGCTTTAAAGGATCATTCAGACAGCCAGGCTGAGAAGACCATTGGGAGCTTCAGACCAGAAGTGGGGAGACTGGTTACAGTAATCTGAATCAGATTCAGACCTGAAGACCCAGACCCAGGCATTGTGCGACAGGCAGTAAAAGCGGGTAGAGGGAGATTATGGGCCTATTTTAAATTTAGAGGCAGCAGGATAGGTTGATCTATTAGATTGAGTGTTTGAGGAAAAACTAGGGGACCCTTGCTGAAGTTGGAGAGTAGAAGGACTTTGGAAGTAAGTTGAATGTTGGCATTGAAGGGGGATCAGGAGCTCATTTGGAGGACTATTGAGCTGGACATGTCTAGATATATTAAAGTAGAGGTCTTCTGAAGGCCGAGCACTGAAGGGAATTTCCTTCTCTTGTGTAGACTCTGAGGTAGGTAGGGGCCAATCGGAGTGCTGGGGGTTCAGGATTCAGAAGACCTATGATGACTTAGGAGAAAGTTGTGACTGAAGAGCAGGGCTGACCATGGCTGTGGCAGAATAGAATACTTGGAATAGACACCCCTTTTCAAAATATCAGTGAGTCTTTTCCATAGATTAGAGGACTCATGTAGTTTGAATTTCAGAAGTGTAATTTTGAGCTCCAGTGTCTCCAGGTTAGACCATCTTTTCCAGTTAGCTTTATTACTGCTCAGAGCTGGATTTAAAGGAGAGCTCTTTCTGCTCCTCCAGCAGATTGGGTGGTGGATACAGAAACCCCCTCTGACTCTTATTAAGAGGGTGCCCCATTCCTATCTCTCACAACACCAGAAGCCTCAGCTGTCGCTTTACCCCCAAATGATCTGCCTTTTGGACGAGCCCCATCAAGGCTGTATCTTTGTTTACCTCCTGGTCTCCTAATCTCTTGTCACACACCCTTGCATCTAAGGCTACTTAGAAGTGTCCTCCTCAGATTAGATTTGGCTATTCCCAAATTCTTTACAGTCTCATACACTCTTCAAGGCAACCTCAGAAAGCATTGCCTCTCACTAACAAACCAGAAGAGAGCCCTGTAATTCTTCTTGCCCCTGAATTCATCCATCTGTCTATACCTGTACCTGTATATCCCCTTTCCTACCTATTCCAACCTCTTTCCCTACTGCAATAGATTAACGTCCTCCCTCCTGTGAAGGTAAATCCTGGATTTATGCAGCAAATCCTATAAGAAATTACTTACTCAGGTATTTCACCTCTGTGATATCCTTTTCCTCTTGCAGTATCAAGATTTCTTTGCTCAATCACCTCTAAACCACCCAGTTATATGGTACAGAACATTCTGTAATAACTCCTCCCATCCTGGCACTGTAGCTACCTGCCTCCTTCTCTAGCTCGCTTTGAGCAAATGCTAGGAAGACCTGGCCCTACTCACTGTTTTCCCATCCACACTGACCCTTCTTTATTGAACTTACTCCCAACTGCTCTTTCCCTCCACATTACCACTGGGACTGCCTTGGCCAAGATTACTGATGACTTCAACATAGCTAACCCCATGGTCCATTCAAGTTCTCACGTAGCTGGACTGTTGGTGGTGTTGGGAGAACACAACCCTTCCCTTTTGTTTGTTTAATTCCTCCCTGAATTTCCTCGTATTTTACCAGCTGAGCTTCCTCAGTCATTTTTGTTGGGTTTCCTTTTTATAGAAAATTTGCTCTTATGAAAATTAAATGATGCCTCTAAGCTACCTAATTAGGACATAGTCAGTTCTCTCTCTCCACCCCATCCCTGTGCATGTGTGTTGGATTTCTTTTGTTTTCTTTGTCTTTCAGTGTGATTCAGTTTATTTCAAGGTACTCCACTGAGCACTTTTGCAGTCGTTTAAAGCTCATGTTTTGAAACAATTTCCTTTCTTGCCTCACTGCCTAGATGATCTCACTGAGTTTCACAGCTTTCTAAAGAACTGTACCCTTAACATTCACAAATTAAATTTCAGTCCATTTCAGGTCTTCTACCTGAGCTCCACACTCAATGGATCACTGGCATGTGCAGGAAATTCCTCACAATTCATATGTCCAAAGGAGAACTGTTGGTTAGAACCCTGCACACAGCATCTTTCCTAGTGCAGTAAATGGCATCACCATCCCATCAGCTGCCTGGGTCAAAGATCTATGGTCACCTCCAAATTCCTTCTTTGCTTCAAAATCTTTATGCAATATCTTACCATGTCCCATGTGCTACACCTCCTCATGTAGATTGCATTTGGCCATTTTCTACCATTCCCAGGGTTGCATTATTTTATCCCTGAGCTATTACAATGTTCGTACTGATCTTTCCACTTCCATGCTTCTGCTCCTGAAGATTTATTTATTTATTTATTTTTAATTATTTTTAAAAGATTTTTATTTATTTGTCAGAGAGAGAGATGGAGAGAGAGCAAACACAGGCAGACAGAATGGCAGGCAGAGGCAGAGGGAGAAGCAGGCTCCCCGCCGAGCAAGGAGCCCGATATGGGACTCAATCCCAGGATGCTGGGATCATGACCCGAGCCGAAGGCAGCTGCTTAACCCACTGAGCCACCCAGGCGTCCCTGCTCCTGAAGATTTATAACATAGCAATTTGTTTTCTAGTTTGCTGGGGTTTTTTTGTTTGTTTGTTTGTTTGCTTTTAAACTAAGATGTAAGATCTATTGATGAAAATGACTTGCCTTTTGTTTTCCAGGATATGCTCTATGCCCTGAAGTATAGTCTGGCACACAGCAGGTACATAACATATGTATTGAATCGATGCACCGACAGTGATGAATGCATATGGTTTGAAGATAGATCATGGAAACTTATTCAAAGAACAAAAACATTCAAGAGTATTAAGCTAAGTGTTATTTTTCTGACATTGCTTGGCTAATTTTATTCAGTTGAGTTACTGGTACAGTAAACAAAGAACCACCCAGATATCTAGAAATTATAGTGTTTACTATGGTGTAAATTTGCCCTTTAATTATAGGCAAAAGTGGTCATCTAACTGCTACACAATATGCCTTTCTCTAAAATAAAAGGATTGATTTGATTTCTCAGTTCCCATTTAGCTTTTATAATCCAATTTTGTATTTAACTTAAAGTACCAAATTATTGATTTTGAGCAGCTTATATGTTTACAACTGTTCTTCTGTCTAACACCAAATAAATAAAACCAGTTTTAACTTATAGCTTGGAAAAAATTCTCACCACCCCTTTTTGTATAAGGAATTGCAATTTCTGCCCTCAAGAAGTATCTCTATTGGCTGAGGTATTTTATTTAATAAATATAATCACATAAATTATGTAAAACATATATATTTAATATTTAATATATGTACTAAATATGTATTATGTGTATTACATATGCATATGTACTGTGTATAAAATATCTCTCGAAAGTTCCAGTGGTCTACCGCAGCCTGCTTGTTGTAGGTAACAAGAGTTCACTGTTAACCCTTCAGAAATTTGGGGAGTAAGATATCAAATATTAGTAGCTTGAAAGTAGCCAAGGAGGAAGCCAGAGAAGTCAGAGAAAACTGCAAGTCAGAAGGTTTTGTTTCATTTTGTTTTGTTTTCCCTGTAAGGCTGATTGACCAGCAGACCACCAGCAATGATGTTCATTTTGTTTGTTTGTTTGTTTGTTACCAGAGCAATTAAGGATATCTATCTTCTTTTTCTTTAGGGCAAGAAACACACACGCGCACGCGTGCACACACACACACACACACACACACACACACACCTGACTGAAAGAGAAAATTACTAGCAGTGTCTGTCTAGGTGCTTTGCAAAGTCCAAATTTCTTTTTTTTTTTTTTTTAAAGATTGTATTTATTGATTTGACAGGGAGAGAGATCACAAGTAGGCAGAGCAGCAGGCAGAGACAGAGGGGAAGCAGGCTCCCTGCTGAGCAGAGAGCCCGATGAGATGCGGGCCGGATCCCAGGACCTTGAGATCATGACCGGAGCCGAAGGCAGAGGCTTTAACCCACTGAGCCACCCAGGCACCCCCGCAAAGTCCAAATTTCTTGATTTTCATAAAAGCATTGTGTATTTCATATGTTCATTTTGTATGTGTGGAAATTGAAGGCAGGAGACATGAATCATCCCCTCCAGTGTTTTCTCTTTGCTTTCTTTTCTTTTTCCCCTCCTTCCCTCCCTCCTGCCCTTATCCCACTTCTTTCTTTTCTTTTTTTTTTTTTTTTTTTAAGATTTTATTTAATTATTGACAGACAGAGATCACAAGTAGGCAGAGAGGCAGGCAGAGAGAGATGAGGAAGCAGGCTTTCTGCTGAGCAGAAAGCTGTGGGGCTTGATCCCAGGACCCTGGGATCATGACCTGAGCCAAAGGCAGAGGCTTTAACCCACTGAGCTACTCAGGCACCCACAGCCACCCACGTGCCCCAGCACCATTTATTTCTTTTAAGAAAGACATTGTTTAAAGAGGAGATTGACAGGATTTTTGTAAGTAGGACTTTGAATTACTATGTAAACTTTAAATATATATATGTATATGTATATATAATATCTTTAAATATATATGTATATATAATATGTCTAAATATATATTTGTATGTGTGTATATATAAATATGTTTTATTCATACATAAAATATATTATTTTAATAAAAATATGTATTATATATCACTTATATATATTTAAATTAATATATATATAATTGCATATTATGTATAATATATTAATTTGTGTATATAGCATATATATAAATTTACAATATAACATAATATAGATTATATATTTCATATAAATTATATATTATAAATTATATACCATGTATTTATAATTTATATATTTATATTGATAAATAAAATTAATATTGTATGTAATATATAATATCTAATAAATATATATCTATTTAAATAAAATATATAATGTATAATATGTAATATTATATATTTTATATATAATTTTAAATATTTTATAATTTTGTGAACAAAATAAAATTAACAAAATAATTTTATAATATAAATGATTTTAATTTTATATAAAATAATTTTATATATAATTTATTATGAATTAAATTAATTTAATATATGAATTATATATATATACATATATATACACATATATATATGTATATATATATATATTTTTTAACCTAGACCAGAATTAGAAGTGGTAAATGAGCCCAGGAGAAGGTAAGAGGAGCTATTGAAAATAAAGTATGTGAGACACCAAAATTAAGCTCCATGAGGGAAAGGGTAGAGAAGGAGGTAGGACAACTCCATTCCTGTGTGCGAACTAAGAAGAGTAAGAGTGGGATAGTAAAGAGGGAACTTGCCTAATAATCTTTATTCATACATTCAACAATAAATATTATATATCTACAATGAACTACATGGAGGTCTTTTTAACAATTGGGGCATTTTGAGGTGTTTTAGACTTGAAACTTTTTCTTAGACACATATATCTAGATAATATGATCTGTGTGAAACAGGTAACATATGCTTTAAGAATGCTCTGTTGATAGGGAATACTATTGTAGTTGGAGTTTCCCAGAGAACAGAAAATGGAACCAATAGATTTATTGTAAGAGACAGGCTCACATGATAAAGAGGCTGAGGAGTCTCACAGTCTACTGTCTGCAAACTAGAAAGCCAGGAAAACCAATGGTACAGATTCCAGTCCAGGTCTGAAGACCTGAGAACCAGGAGTGTTAAGGGCAGAAGGTCAAGGACCCAGCTCAACAGTTGGACATAGTTAGTTCAACCTTCTTATGCCTTTCCTTTTCATTCTACCTAGGTCCTGAAAGGATTGGATGAGGCACACTCACACTGGAGAAAACCATCTGCTTTACTCAGTCTATGGATTAAAATGAAAATCTCTTTGAGAATTACCCCCACAGACATATTCAGAAATAATGTTTAACCAGTTATCTGGGCATTGTATGACTCAGTCAGCTGGCAAGTACAATTAACCATCATAAGTTGATAAGATTCTGGCATAAGAATATAATATTGAGGATGCTTTTTACAAAAACAATAGAACCTTCCTGAATTGGAAACTTGAAAGAAATCACCTTTCAGAACAAAGGCACCAAGAACTTCATGTTGTAAGTTCAGTGAAGTGCCTACTGGGAATCCAAATCACATACAACTACTCAATAACTGCTATTTTAGTGGAATCAATGGACTACAACATCCCTGTCTATGGAAGGGTTCACAGGAAAATAATGCATTAGTGTTCTATTGATGCTATAACAAATTACAACAAATTTAACAGCTCAGGCCAACCCAGATTTATTATCATATAATCTGGCCAGTCAGAAGTCTCACCTGGCTAAAATCAAGTTGTTAGCAGAGCCATGGTCCTTTCTGGAGTTTTTAGGGGTAGCATATAAATCAAAAGGAGAAAAAAAAAAGAAAACAAAACAAAATACTAAGTTGATATTGCATTGCTAGAGAGCCACAGCATTTGCTTACCTGCTCTGTAATTACAAGAGATAGAGAAAATGAGAAAGCAGAAATAGTATGATGACCTGACCCTCTGTGATTTTTGAGATGAAGGGAAAGTGTGCTTTGCCAGTTCCCAGGCACTGAAGAGGTATTTGGTCAGGTGAACAGATAAACCTGGGACTAAAGATTTGCTGGAGACCACTGCAAGCAAGGGAAAAACAAGCAGTATAGTCTCACAATGCATCACTGGCAGAAATACTCCCATTGACCAAACTCATCTTGGGATCTTGTTGTTGTTGTTGTTGAGATTTATTTTATTTATTTGAACAAAAGAGAGTGAGGGGTGGAAGGGCAGAAAGGAAGGGAGAGAGAAACCCAAGCTGACTCCGTGCTCCAATGTGAGGCTCAATCCCAGGATCCTGAGATCAGGACCTGAACTGAAACCAAGAGTTGAAAGCTTAAGCCACCCAGGAACCCTTTCTTAGGCTCTTCTAAGCTTGTTCAAGTAGGCCTAACTTTTGGATTTCTGTGTTTATCTCTGTACCTTCCAATATTAGCAAGAACCCTAGTAAGTCAGTTGAGTCAGATTTCCCCATCCTCTATATCTGAATACTCTTGATATGAAATTGAATTTCTCACCCTCAATCATCTCCTGGGTCCAAGTTTTGCCTGATCACCCTGACCTGCCTTCAAGAAGAATCCTGTTAAGTCATTTTAATTAGAATTTCTTCTAACCCCCAATGTTTCCTCTTAGTTTTGTTTGTTTGTTTGTTGTTGTTGTTTTGTTTTTTTTTTCTTAACTAGGCTCCATGCCTGTGTGCAGCCCAACACCAGCCAAACTCACAACACTGAGATCAAGATCTGATCCGAAATTTAAAAAATCAGATGCTTAACTGCCTGAGCCACCTAGGGGACCCCCTCTTAGAGATTTTCCATCTACCCACTCCCACCTCCCCTGCTCCTTGGTTATAAACATTTATATTCACTCTTCCTTATTGTGTTGGAGTTGAATCCAATCTGTTTTCCTCACTTCAAGAGCCCATTGAGGGGTCCCTCCCACTATTGTGATGACCTCTCTTGAATAAAATCTGCCTTACCTTTCTTTAACAAGTGTCACAAATAGGGTTCTCTTTAGTACCATCAATACCTAAAGAAAGGTAAATCTTTTATCCCCCACCAACAGGACTCCCACTCATCTACAGTGAATCAATAGGCACTAAGCTGGAAATGGATGACAGAGGTCATGGTAAAGGAGGCAGACACCTCATCACACCCACCATGGGATTGAGCTTAAGCATTACCATGTCATCGACTTCTTTCTCCCTTTCAAAACTGGAGCAAGCATGGAGAAAGAGGTGGTGATAGTAAAAGAGTGGATCATGCCTTAGTCTATATTCCAGGCTATAGGAAATTCAAATGAAGCCTGTTCTGGAAAGAAGAGAGCTTAGCATTGTTAGCCTTCACTGAGAAAATAAGGCTATATTTCTATGACACAGTTTAGTCTCTTCAAATAAACTAATTAAAATAGGAAAGAGTAAATGGCAAAGGTACATGAATAAGAGCGGATTAATAGGACATTAGAAAGTCAAACTGAAACCAGTTCACAGAGGACCCTGCCTCTCTGGTTTAAGGAGTGTGATTTTGATGCTGTCAGCTACAAAGCTGCAGGTGGAAATAATTGAAGGAGCAACTTCAGAAACAAACAAACAACTCCCAGGGGAACTTCACTCTTTTTGGAGCACTACCAGTGTTGAACTAAGAAACTGGGGCCAACTCATGGTGTAATGCTTAAATCATCTCAGTGGTAAAAGAAGGAATATTGCTATTGAAAAAAGAAAGGAATCTGGAATACAGGATCAGTGTAAATTCCTGGCACAGAGGTTTAAAGGCATAGGTGATGAAGTCAGAAGCGAGTCAAAGATAGGTCTGTTCTTGTAATTTGGAGGAAATAGGCATCCACATAAACAGAAGTGACAGCAAGGGAAATGGGAGTCCCAGGATGGAGACCTGGTCATGGTAGTTAAGAATGCACACCATGACTTTGCGATCTAAGTTTTGGGTACTTCCTTAGAGGACAATTGAACAGCTAGATTTGCCCCCTGAAGCATCTTCACTCTCACGTTGCCAGCCAGCTCATGTGTTGTTGGAGAGACCATGAAATTATATTGGGAAAGAACTTTGCACGTTCTCAAAGAGCCTATTTTGGGGAGCATGAATAATTACTCCAGATGGCTGCTTAAATCTGTTGGCATTGTTTCTACTGTACATTCATTGTTTAGAGACCTATTTTGTTAGATCTCAAAGAGAAGAACAAAGTTGCAATAGTCGTCATATTTAGCGTTGATATCTTTTGTAAGCTAAAAAAAAAAAAAAAAAAAAAAAAAGTTTCCACTGAGAGAAGGTTAACAGAGATGCTGATAGGAAGATTTTTAATAAATTATGTTGGCAGTGGACCCAGAGAGCTCCCTCTATAAGAACACAGCTTTAAATTCCAGTGTCTGTTCCCATGTGTATGTGTGTATGTGTGTTTGCAGAAATATATAACACCTTGTATGGTTTCCTTGATTTCATTTTTTATGAGTTCAAAATTATTTAGGATAATTTTGTCAGAGTGATTCAGTAGAGTCAGTGCCCTTCTTAATTTCTGCATCAAATAAAAATGTGATTTTTTTCCTTTCTATTTTCTTCCTTCTTTATTTCCTTTCTATTTTTCTCCCCTCCTCTTTCCTTCTTCATTTATTCATTGGCTCATCCATTCCTTCATTGATTTGTTCACTCTTACAAGCTTCTTTTTCCCCATATACTATGATTGATAAACCACCAATAAAAGTTCATTTTTTTGGTAAACTATTAAATATATAACAGAAAACAAAATGGGCAGAAAAAAAAAAAAAACACTGTTATTTCTTCTGGCAGAGCAGATGCAGGACCAGGTTCTTATAGTATAAAATGAATCTAGACACTAGACCTGCCTTTAAGATTTTATCTATTTATTTATTTACTTATTTATTTACAGTGTGTGGAGTGAGGGGAGGGTCTAAAGGAGAGAGAGAGAGAGAGAATCCCAAGCAGACTCCCTGCTGAGGATGAAACCCAACACCCGGCTCGATCTCACAACCCTGAGATCATGACCTCAGTTGACATCAAGAGTCAGACACTTGACTGAGTCACCCAGGTGCACCTAGATCTGCCTTTAAAGCAATGTTTTCAACCCGAATCTACTTCGTTCCTCCATTTGTCTGATGGTTACATCTGAGAAACATAGCCAGCAAGAGCATAGTAGCAGATGAAGTTTATTTTTTAAAATTTTTATAACCAGTAAATAGCTTTCAATTGTTCTTATACCTGGTTCTCCATTAAAGGAGAGCCATCATTACTTTATCTGCAGAAGTATTTGAATGGGTTTAGAAGCAGCATGTTCAAATCACAATAGGACTGTAACAGATGATAGTAGATCGATGAAAACACAACATGCTCTAAAAGAGAGTGGGCAATAAAACCTACCAACTTACAAACTTGGTGACATTTAGTGAGAGAAAAGAGCTCAATAGTAGTCAAAAATCTGCAGATTTTAACAAATTGTGTTTATAACCAGAAACTTGAATAAGTAAGAAAGTGTTTCTGCATAATTCTAATTAGATACAATTAAAAAAAAAATGAGACCGTGTAAGAATGAAATAACAATAGAAAGGAAGTCATCTATCACCTGTCATTCCATACCTTTTTCCTAGAAATTTTCAGCAAAGTAGGCAGAAAAAGGTAAGATGAATTTTATTTTTTTTTTAAAGATCTTTATTTATTTGACAGAGAGAGACAGTGAGAGAGGGAATAAAAGCAAGGGTAGTGAGAGAGAGAGAAACAGGCCTCCCTGTTAAGAATGAAGCCCACTGTGGGGCTGGATTCCAGGACACTGGGATCATGACCTGAGGCGAAGGCAGCTGCTTAAAGACTGAGTCACCCAGACGCCCAATACAGAATAATTATTGAAGATTAAAAAAAAAAACAAAACGTCATCTTTGCCGTTTGGAAATAACTGAATGCTTACTAGGCAAATTCAATAGATTTAGCTTAAAAAGCATTTGAGCTAACAAATAATAATAGTGAAATGGTTAATTTTTCAAGGCAAGAAAATGTTTCCTTTACTACATTATAACCACTCCAAAATAAAAGACCCTAGACATGGTGGAAACAAAAATGTAAATAACTAAGAATAAACTGATTAAGAAATTTTCAGGGAGTACATAAGCATACTTTTTATAATATAAAGAGGCATTAAATTTGGGATATTCAAGGCACACTAGAAAATATAGATACAATTTAGGCTAATGATTTATGTGAGAAGAATTAAATGAAAGTTTTTAAATCTATCTAAATCAATAATACATTCTTGAAAAACAAAATATTAACTTAAATATCAATGGGGATTTGGGACATATTTGACAAAAACATCTTATTGTACATGAGAACAAACATAGCAGAAATGCAAAGAAATATTATAAGATGTCTTGTCTTACTATTATTACAGCTTATAAAATTTAGATAATTAAATTGTGATAACAATACAGAAATTGAAAGGCAATTTAGAATGTGATGAAGGTAACTATTTGAATGATTGGGGAAGAATGGATTTTTATTTATTTATTTATTTATTTGAGAGAGAAAGAGAGAATGAGAGAGAGAGAGAGAGAGAATGAGAATGAGTGGAGAAAGGTCAGTGGGAGAAGCAGACTCCCCGCCGAGCAGGGAGCCAGATGCAGGACTCGATCCGAGGACTCCAGGATCGTGACCTGAACTGAAGGCAGTTGCCCAACCAACTGAGCCACCCAGGTGCCCCAAGAACAAATTTTTAAAAATATATAATGGAGGATATGTGAAATGGTGAGTGTTGTGAAGTGTGTAAGCCTGAGGATTCGCAGACCTGTACCCCAGGAGCAAATAATACATTATATGTTAATAAAATAATTAATAAATTAAAAAATACATAGTAGGACAATAAGTTTCCTCTGAAAAAAATAGTATTTGATCAGTATCTCACTATCTGTACCAAGATAACTTATTCAAGCACTAATAACCCTAATGAAAAATGTATATAACAATTCTAGAAGAAAATACAGATATGTATACATACTAATTTATAGGGAAGAACTTCACAAGTAGGCTCCAAAGTCAGAAAGGGAAAAAATAACAGTAAAAATGCTAATGCATTTGAGAAGTAAAAAAATTAAGAAATATTGCATCATGGACATTTTGACAATGTTTATTCTTCTCATCCATGAGCATAGAATGTTCTTCCATCTTTTTGTGTCCTCTTCAATTTCTTTCATGAGTGTTCTATAGCTCCTTGAGTATAGATCCTTTACCTCTTTGGTTAGGATTATTCCCAGGTATCTTATGGTTCTTGGTGCTATAGCAAATGGAATCGATTCCCTAATTTCCCTTTCTGTATTTTCACTGTTTGTGTATAAGAAAGTAACTGATTTCCATACATTGATTTTGTATCCTGCCACATTACTTAATTGCTGTATGAGTTCTAGTAGTTTGGGGTGGAGTCTTTTGGGTTTTTCATATAAAGTGTCATGTCATCTGTGAAGAGAGAGTTTGACTTCTTCATTGCCAATTTGAATACCTTTTATTTCTTTTTGTTGTCTGATTGCTGTTGCTAGAACTTCTAGTACTATGTTGATCAAGAGTGGTGAGCATGGGGATCCTTATGTTCCTGATCTCAAAGGGAAAGCTATCAGCTTTTCCCCATTGAGGATGATATTCACTGTGGGTTTTTCATAGAGAAATTTTAGGAAGTTGAGGAATGTTCCTTCTATCCTTATACTTTGAATTGTTTTAATCAGGAATGAATGCTATATCTTGTCAAATGCTTTTTCTGCATCATTGAAAGGACGGTGTGGTTCTCTCTTCTCTTACTGATTTGTTCTATCACATTTATTGATTTGCAAATGTTGAACCACCCCTGCATCCCATAGATAAATCCCACCAGGTCATGGTGGATAATCTTTTTAATGTACTGTTGGATCCTATTAGCCAGGATCTTGTTGAGAATCATGGAATCCATATTCATCAGAGATATTGGTCTGAAATTCTCCTTTATGGTGGGGTCTTTGCCTCATTTGGGAATCAGAGTAATTAATACTGGCTTCACCAAAATATCCTGGAAGTTTTCCTTCTGTTTCTATTTTTTGAAACAATTTCAGGAGAATAGGTATTATTTCTTCTTTGAATATTTGGTAGAATTCCTCAGGAAATCCCTCAGGTCCTGGGCTCTTGTTTTTTGGGAGGTTTTTGATCACTGCTTCAATCTTGTTACTAGATATTGGTCTATTCAGGTTGCCAATTTCTTCCTGATTCAGTTTTGGAAGTTTATAGGTTTCCAGGAATGCACCCATTTCATCTAGGTTGCTTAACTTATTGGCATATAGCTGTTGTTAATAATTTCTGATGATTGTTTCCTTGGTGTTAGTCATGATCTCTCCCTTTTCATGCATAAGTCTATTAATTTGGGTCCTCTCTCTTTTCTTTTGTATTAGCTTGGTCAATGGTTTATTGATCTTATTGATTCTTTCAAAAAACCAGCTTCTAGTTTTGTTGATGTGTTCTACTCTATCTCTAGTTTCTATCTAATCGGTCACTGCTTTAATCTTGATTATTTCTCTTGTTGTGTGTGGGGTTGGCTTAATTTTTTGTTGATTCTCCAGTTCTTTAAAGTGTAAAGAGAGCTGGTGTATTCTGGACTTTTCAAATTTTTTGAGGGAGGCTTGGATGGCTATGCATTTCCCCTTTAGGACCACCTTTGCTGTATCCCATAGCTGAACTGAAATGTCTTCATTTTCATTGGTTTTCATGAGTTGTTTAAGTTCTTCTTTGATTTCTTGGTTGATCCAAACATTCTTAAGCAAGGTGGTCTTTAGCTTCCAAGTGTTTGAATTCCTTCCAAACGTTCTCTTGTGGTTGAGTTCCAGTTTCAAAACATTGTGGTTTGAAAATATGCAGGGAATAATCTCAATCGTTTGGTATCAGTTGAGCTCTGATTTGTGACCTAGTATGTGGTCCACTCTGGAGAAAGTTCCATGTGCACTAGAGAAAAATGAGTATTCTATTGCTTTAGGGTGGAATGTTCTGCATATATTTATGAGGTCCATCTGGTCCAATGTGTCATTCAATGCTCTTGTTTCTTTATTGATTTTCTGCTTGGATGATCTGTCTATTACTGAGAATAGTGTGTTAAGATACCCTACTATTAATGTATTCAGAGCAATATGACTCTTTATCTTGATTAACACTTGTCTTATGTAGTTGGCTGCTCCCATAATGGGGACATAAATATTTACAATTGATAGATGTTCTTGGGGGATAGACCATTTAAGAATAATGTAGTGTCCTTCTTTATTTCTGACTACAGTCTTTAGTTTTAAAATCTATTTTATCTGATATGAGAATCACTACCCCAACTTTCTTTTGAGGCCCATTGGCATGTAAGATGCTTCTCCATCCCTTCACTTTCAGTCTTGATGTATCCTTAGGCTCAAAATATGTCTCTTGTAGACAACATATGGATGGGCCCTGTCATTTTATCCAACCTGCAACCCTGTGCCATTTTATGGGAGGGTTTAAGCCATTCATGTTGAGAATAATTATTGAAAGATACATTTTTATTGACATCATGTTGCCTGTGAAGTCCTTGTTTCTATAGATTGTTTCTATAAATTTCTGTTCTATAACACTCTTGGGTTCTTTCTTCTTTTATAGAGCTGCCCTTGATATTACTTGTAGTGCCAGCTTGGTGGTCACATACTCTTTTAAACCTTGCTGGTCTTAGAAGCTCCTTATCTCTCCAACCAACTTGAATGTCAGCCTTGCTGGATAAAGTATTCTTGGCTGCATGTTCTTCTCATTTAATGCCCTGCATATGTCTTGCCAGCCTTTTCTGGCTTGCCAGGTCTCTCTGGACACGTCTGACGCTATTCTGATATACATTCCTCTGTATATAAGGGATCATTTTCAAAGAGCTGGAAAATACAATCCTAAAATTTGTATGGAACCAGAGGAGACACTGAATTTCTAAGGAAATGTTGAAAAAGAAAAATAAAACTGGTAGCATCACATTGCCTTATTTCAATTTTTACTACAAAGCTGTGATCACAAAAACAGCATGATACTGGCACAAAAACAGACACATAGACCAGTGGAACAGAGTAGAGAGCCCAGATATGGACCCTCAACTCTATGGTTGAATAATCTTCCACAACACAGGAAAAAATATGCAGTGGAAAAAAGACAGTCTCTTCAATAAGTGGTGTTGGGAAAATTGGACAACTATGTGTAGAAGAATGAAACTCTACCATTCACTTATACCATACAGAAAGATGAACTTGAAATGGACAAAAGACCTCAACATGAGGCAGGAATCTATCAAAATCCTAGAGGACAACATAGGCAGTAACCTCTTCGACATCAGCCACAGCAACTTATTTCAAGTCATGTCTCCAAAGGCAAAGGAAACAAAAGCAAAAATGAACTTTTGGGACTTCATCAAGTTCAAAAGCTTCTGCACAGCAAAGGAAACAGTCAACAAAACAAGGAGGCAACCCACATAATGGGAGAAGATATTCACAAATGACACTACAGACAAAGGGCTAATATCCAAGATCTATAAAGAACTCCTCAAATTCAACAAGCAAAAAAAAGATAATCACATCAAAAAATGGGCAGAAGTCATGAACAGACACTTCTCCAAAGAAGACATACAAATGGCTATCAGACACATGAAAAAATGTTCATCATCATTAGCCGTCAGGAAGATTCAAATCAAAACCACATTGAGATACCACCTTACACCAGTTAGAATGGCAAAAATTAACAAGGCAGGAAACAATGTGTGTTGGGAGGATGTGGAGAAAGGGGAAACCTCTTACACTGTTGGTGGGAATGCAAGTTGGTGCAGCCACTTTGGAAAACAGTGTGGAGATTTCTTAAGAAATTAAAAATAGAGCTTCCCTATGACTTGGCAATTGCACAACTGGGTATTTACCCCAAAGATACAGATGTAGTGAAAAGAAGGGCCATCTGTACCCCAATGTTCATAACATCAATGGACATAGTCACCAAACTGTGGAAAGATCCAAGATGCCCTTCAACAAACAAATGGATAAAGAAAATGTGGTCCATATATACAATGGAGTATTATGCCTCCATCAGAAAGTATGAATACCTAACTTTTGTATCAACATCGATAGGACTGGAAGAGATTATGCTGAGTGAAATAAGTCAAGCAGAAAGAGTCAATTCTCATATGGTTTCACTTACTTGTGGAGCATAAGGAATAACATGGAGAATATTGAGAGATGGAGAGGAGAAGTGAGTTGGGAGAAATTGGAGGGGGAGACAAACCATGAGAGACTGTGGATTTTGAGAAACAAACCAAAGGTTTTGGAGGGGAGGAGGCTGGTGGTCTGGGTGAACCTGGTGGTGGGTATTATAGAGGGCACGGATTGCATGGAGCACTGGGTGTGGTGCATAAACAATGGATACTGGAACACTGAAAAGAAATAAAATAAAATAAGATAAAATAAAGAAATACTGCACCATAGAAATCATTAAAGAGTTATAAAGTAAATGATAGCTTAGGGCATATTTAAAAGAAATGTCAGGAGATGAATTAACATTGCCCATATGACAGAGAATTCTTATAAGGGGGTGAAAGATGAACATCCAATAAAAAATGGGCTACAGTTATAAATAGACACTTTTTTATAGAAGGAACAAAAATAAAACATTCAACCCATTCAATCGTTCAAAATGTACTTATTAATTTTCTAAGATATGACAGGAAATATCAAGGTATTAGGGTTAGCACAGAATGGAGAACACAGACTAGGTTCCCAGGTATCTGTTTACAAAAGAGAATCAAATTTAAAAAAAAAAAAAAAAGTACTTTCAGATAACAGTAGATGCTGTTAATGAAACAGAACAGGGTAATCTTACAGGGTCACTGGAATTGGAGCAGTGGCTCCCTTGGTTATGGTCCTAGGAGACAAGCTCTCCTGGGTGGTAATATGTGATCTGAGTCCTGAATCAGAAGGCACTAGTCTACAGCTATTTCAGAAAATGTTCCAGGGAGGGGAGGAGTAGGGACATAACTTAAGGAACAGAAGAGCAATGTCAATAAGGCTTAAAAGTGTGGGAGTGGGGCAGGGGCACAGGGCAATGTGTGGGGGGAGTCATGAGAGGGAGTTAATAGACAGAGTATGAAATTACATCAGGCAGGAAGGGAAGGACTCTATCTAATAAGACCAGTTACGTTTTATTCTAATTGGAATTTATTGAAAGGTGAGGGTCCTGTGGGAAGAAAGAAGAAAACACAGGTGAATGGAGGGGAAATTTTAACCTCCTAACCCAGCATCATTGTAAAACAAAACCAGATCTTTTCAGTGGTTAACAACCAGCAGGGAGGGCTGTCCAAACCTGTCTCCCCCATTCCAGGAGACATGAGAACTAATAAGACCTTACTGAAGGGTTTTGAGTGAGGAAGGTGATAGGATGGATTCACTTTGTGAAGAGATCCCATGGCTGCTCTGTAGAGAAGGTATTGCAGTGATCAGAACTGAAGTGAGACAGAAGTAAAAGATAGAATTTTGGACCAGACAAAAAATGATCATGACAAAATAAAACAACCCTGATGTATGTTCTGTCTTTGATATGGATAAACATTAAAATAAATAATACAAGGAGCATGAAAATGAATGTTCTAATATGCAACTACTTATATATACATGTATGTGTATGTGTATATGTAAACATACATGTGTTATTGTCATATTCTAGATGTATTTAATTATTTAGCAGTATTTATTAAAGCCTTACTAAATAGGTACATACACTTTGACCCAGAAACTTAACCTCATAAAGAAGTATCCTAGTGAAATAATTGAATTGTTTCCCAAAGATTTAATACCATAATTTCATCTCAGATCTATTTATAAGATGGAAAAGTGGAGGTGCCTGAACTAACCTTCAGAGGAGAATAGATAAATAAATCATGCTTTGTTCATTTCACAGATTGATTATTCTGAAGTCATTAAAAACGATGTTGCAAACCTCCATTTAATGAAGTGAAAGAGCATTTAGTGATCAATGTTTTTAATACAAATGTCTATACATCCATAATGAAAACATGAAATATAAACCAGAATATTAATTACCATAATTTATGAAAGAGATTGTTATCTAATTTTTAAAATATATGCACATTTTGTTATGCCTCCATCACATAGCAGAAATTTTTTTAACTTTATAAAAGTCAAGTTGTATTTAATATGATGGTATTATATTACTAAAACTTCATGACATTGCCATCAAAACTCTTTGTATTTTATGAATATTAAGAGCTGTTACAATGACCAAGCTTAATAAGTAAATGAGCTTACATTACTGGGAAACTTACTTAGGTATGCATATTGTCTTCAGAGCCAAATAACCATCAGTGTTCTTTATATTGCTCAAATCTCCTTCTACTGTCCTGTGCTGGCCCTTCTATCATTATCCCTCCTGAGTGTTTGTCATGGCAATACTTCTGAGCTTTACTTCTCTTCCTGAGACCCTGGACTAGATGACCCAGGATTCCATTCTATTGTCACCAGCTGGTCAAATGTTCTGCCTCATTTTAATGCAGTTCTAGGATTCCTTAGTTCAGAAAGTTCTCTGATTCCACTAAGGAGGAATATTACTCCTCAGGGCTCTCATGGCCCCCCTATTTCCCTTTATCACAGCTCAGCTTACATGCCCTCCGGATTAGACCACGATGTCATGGAAGGAGAGAAAGTACTGTCAGAATCACCTGTTTCTTTAGTGCCTGGTCTAGACACTAGAGCATAATAGGTATTAAATATGTGCTGAATGAACTAAAAGAGTAGAGCATCACCGTAGTTTTATACACACACACACAAATATATATGCTGATGCTCTATTCTTTATATGTATAAATACATATATGTATATGTATACATGTCTATACACTTTTGTATACACACACAAACACAATAGACATATATATATATATATATATACTTATGATATTATCATAGGAATAAGTAATTTATATATTACTTTTTAGGAACAAATGAATCAAGAAATACTCAGCATTGTATGTCATTAAGGAGCTGCAAATTAAAACAATTAGATACCACTACTAGTCTACTGAAATGGTTAAAATCCAAAATCCCTGAAAAAACAAATGCTGGTGAGAATGTGGAGGAATATGAACTCTCATTCATTACTAGTAGTCATACAACACAATACAGTCCCTGGGTAAGACAGTTTGACAGTTCCTTATAAAGCTTAGCACACACACAACATGGGAATCATGCCCCTTGGCATTTATCCAAGTGTGTTGGAAATTTGAGTCCACTTAAACACTGCACACAAATATTTATAGCACCTTTATTCATAATCCCCAAAAAACTCTAAACAACTGAGATGCACTTAAAAAGATGAATGGTGTTTTGGTTTTTTGTTTGTTTTTTTTTTTATTAACACCAACAGAGCAGGAACCAGTGAGGTGGACTTCAGCTCTAAAAAGATCACTTAAGATCTGAAGGGGCACATGCACCCAAATATTTATAGCTGTGAATGTCCACAATAGCCAAACTATGGAAAGAGCCTAGATGTCCATCAACAGATGAATGGATAAAGAAGATGTTTACACACACACACACACACACACACACACACACTGGAATACTATACAGCCATTAAAAAACAGAAAATCTTGCCATTTGAAATGATGTGGATGGAACTAGAGGGTATTATGCTAAGCAAAATAAGTCAATTAGAGAAAGAATTATCATATGATCTTACTGATATGAGTAAGTTGAGAGGCAGGGTGGGGGGTCATGGGGGGTAAAGAGGGGAAAAAATGAAGTAAGAATGGGACCAGGGAGGGAGAGAAACCATAAGAGACTCTTAATCTCAGGAAATAAACTGAGGGTTGCTGAGGGGTAGAGAGGGAAGGATAGAGTGCCTGGTTATGGACCATGAGCTATGGTGAGTGCTGTGAATTGTTTAAGACTGATGATTCACAGACCTGTACCCCTGAAGCAAATAATACATTATATGTTAATTAAAAAAAATAAAAAGGAAAGAAAGAAAGAAAAGTATTTAGAGTATAATATTCTGGGGAAAGATTTATTAATTTCAACACATTAAAGATAATATTTCACTGTTAAAAATATGAATCAGGTAATACTATTTGAGTTTATATACATTCACACACACATACACACACACATATATGTGTATATATATATATGCATGCATATAAAAAAAGAAAAGATGAATGGATAAACACATTGTGGTACATCTATGCACTGGAATACTTTCTCACTGATAAAAAAGAATGTAATCAAACCATGAAAAGACATAAAGGGACCTTTAATGCACATTACTTAGAGAAGCCAGCCTGAAAAATCTACATACTACATATAATTCCCCTAGATGAGAAAACAAAAGTGACAGTAGCAAGATTAGCAGTCGCCAGGGATTTGGGGGTAAGGGAGAAGATGTGGAACACAGGGGTTTTTAGGGTGGTGAACTATTCTGTCTGGTACCGTATTGGTGGATAACTGGCAGTTCATTTGTTAAAACCCATATAACAGAACAACATAGGAACATTAATGTAAACTCTGGACTTTAGTTAATAATTATCTGTCAATATTGGTCCATTGGTTCCTACAAACATATTATTTTGATGCAAGATGTTAATAACAGGGGAAATTTGAGGGGAAGTGGGGGTATGTGAGGACTCTTTGCACTATTTGCTCAGTTCTGCAAACCTAAAACTGCCCAAAACAATAGTCTATTAATTAAAAGAAAAAAAAAAGGGTTGATTATTTAACTGCAATTTATTATAAGGTTTTTCAACCTTACCATTAATTCAAATAGGAGCCTGAATGATACTGTAATTGAATAAAAGATTGGGTAGGAGTTGCCCTCTATAGTGTCTGCTACTAGAGAGCTCTGTAGCCTAAAGAATCACATGTCCTGGGATAGACTGTGTGCAATTAGGTGCTTAACAATCAGAGTTTATTGCTCCTTTGTGTAAATGCCTCCAATGGTTTCCCATCGACTTAGAATAAAATCGAACTCGGTGGGCCTTGCATGAGCTAGCCACCTTCTGCACTGTTTGGTGTGCTGCAGGCACATCAGCCTGCCTTCTTCCTACTCTCCTAGCTCATGTGAACCCACATTGCCTTCTCTACATTTTAAAAGCATCCTTAATCACTCCATTGATTCCTTTTGTTAGCTATGAACATGAACAGGATAGACAGCCCTTTTGTACCCTACCTCTACTCTATTATCCCACTGCATTTTGTTCTTTGCACTTGTCTTGGCACATGCATTTCATTTATGTCTGAAGCTGGCCACTCCAAGGTAGCTCCTTCAAAAGCAGGGATCTTGCTTGTCTTTCCACCAGTTTGCCCAATGCCTAGGATGTCATACGGTGAGTACTCAGTGCTTCACTGTTGAGCAAAAAATGGAAAAAAAAAAGGGAAAAAATATGAAAATGTGATTAAGGTCTTAGAGCATGACCTGGTTAGGTCTGGTTACATAGTCGTGGGGTCTAGAATCAATTATCAATGTTGGCCACACACAGGCATTAACAAATTCATGCAATATACTTTACCTCTCTGCCTTCGCTTCCTATGGAATCAAACGAGACTTCCAGCTTACCTGGGATGGAAAGCCTTTTTAACTCTAAAATCCTACATTCTTTATGATTCGAAATGATTGACGTCTCACTAGAGAGCCACTAATTCGATATATTCTATTAGCAGTGCAATTTCTGTGATGATGTATGCCGGTTCAGCATACTGGAACCACCTTTCAGAGTGACATTGTCACACATCTGGTCAAAAAATTAACGTTCCCATCTGGAATGATGCTTTTGGCAGGGACACTTAGTACTAATGCCACATGACCCCTCCATGATAAAAACAGAAAATGTGTTATGATTTTGCACCGTCAGGCAGGGAAACAGTTGACTTTGATTTTCCTGTTTTTTTTTTTTCCCCTGGAATCATCCATTAACCGACAGCTAGCACTCCACATCATATAAAGGGATACAAAATCTCATATGTCTTCATGGAGCTGTGTGTCTATTTGCTCTATCCTCCTTCTATAGAAAACATCAGCATGTACTTGATCAATGATTATTTTAGGTAAATGTGTCCCAGTATGACAAAAAACATGCCTGATTTGAAAACCTGCTAAAGGGGTGCCTGCATGGCTCAATCAGTTAAGGGTCTGCTTTTGCCTCAGGTCTTGATCTTGGGGTCCTGGAATCCTGCCCAGCAGGGAGTATGCTTCTCCCTCTGCCCTTATCCCTGCTCATGCTCGCTGTTTCTTGCTTTCAAATAAATAAATAAAATCTTAAAAAAAAAAAAGGAAAAATGAAACCTTAGCCGATATTCTTGTTGAAAGAAGGCTGGATCACAGGAAGACTCCATGTAATTCCAAGTTATTTCTGTGCCAGGAAAAGGCAGACTTCCTGTAGTTTTGTTTTCTGGGGTACATGCAGACTATCCAGGAGGATCGTGGATGCATCTGTCTTTCCCCCACAAAGGCAGATTCTACTGTTAAAGAGAGAAAGTGTGGTTGTTTCTGTCAATCCCCTGCCTTGGGTAAAATCTACTTCTTGCTTCAAATTCTCCTTAGATGATCACAATAGACTTGAGCCAGCACCTAAAACTCTGTCACATTCTAATGAGTGTACCCTTCCCTCTCTTGCTGGAGGTAAAACGATGTGTGACAGATGAGTCGCTGGTAGCAAATAATAGACACCTCATAAAGACGTGCTATCTGCTGAAAGTCATGGAAAGCCCACACATAAGGGCTTTCTAACAATGGTGTGAGAGCCAGGTCAGGATAGACTCTCTCAACCAGAACCTAGTCAGGACAATACTAATGGTTAAAAAAAAAAAAAGAAGAAGAAGAAAAAGGATTAACTATTAACCCTAGTCAACTTAAAAGCCAAAAGAATCACTTATCTTTCCCAAATATATATGGAGTAGAAACTCCTGCAGGGAGATAAATAATATATTTTACAATGCCTGATACGTATATTTTCTTGGTAAACATTAGTTTTGTTTTTATTTAAAAATGAACTTCATATTCTATTTGCTTAACTCCAAGAGCAGCCATGGTTTTTGAGAGCTTTCCAAGTGGATAACACTTGGGGTGGATGGGGTATGGTCTCTAAGTTTACAGAACTTTCAGTCTCTGGGGGAGGCACATATGCAAACATGCTTGAAGATTAAGTGAAATGAGTTCTGAGGAGCAGTTTGGCAGGACAACATTAAAAGCCTGGGTATGTGTGATTTATGTGAATCAGAAAATTGGAAATGGGCCATGGAGAGCTATGGTTTGGGCTGATCTTGCAGAGCGGAAAGGTTGATAGAACAATAGGAGTGAAGGCCGGATGGTGGAAACATTCTGATCATTACATTCTGCTTATTGCATTTAAGGTACCTGGAGCAAGAAGGCTGTTGGAATATCTGGCCAAAAATGAGGAAAGGAAAATGGTGATAGTGTTAGGTAAGCCTGGATGGGTAGAGGGGTGCTAGATATTATCTGCAGGATAATTCAAGCTGGGCTACAGAGCTCCAGTTTTATTCTAGAGCAAAGGAAGAACTGAGTGTAAGAGGTTTTACTCTTTGCATTTGTTTACTAACTTAATGAGGGAAGTGACATCAGTTTGACAGAGAAAACTTTGTTCTAAAATTGACTGCAGAAAAGCGTGTGCACACATGCATGTGCACACACACCACATCACAGACACATAAGCAAATTAGCTAAGTGCGTCACATTAATTCAGTGTGCTGATATTTGTTTTTATCATGGATGGGTGTGCTTACTGAGACAACCTGAGCTGCCCTAACTACGTATTTCCAAATTGAGGCTTCTCAACTCCAGTACTAGTAGGAAGCCACCATGAAGTAAAGAACAGGGCCAGACAAGGGGTAGACCATGGTGACTATCCCAAGGGCCTAGGCTAACACAGAAAGGTGGCTTCTCAGTGGACACTTGATGCCTAAAATATTCCGTATCTGTTTTCAAGGACATGGGCATGAGCAGCTCCACAGTCTTCTCACACCACTCATTAATAATAATGGAGCTCCTCAAATCTTGCAAGGTATGATCTTGGTGGCTTCAGGAACTGAATGGGCCAAGCAAGCCCATGAGAAACATCTGTGTTCTATCTGGTAACACTATGCTGGAGTTGAGGGGAGAACTTGGGGTAACAAAGGAGTACGGGGTAATACATATGCTGTGAGTTCTTATCATCCAATTGAAGAGTTAAGACCTACTTTGACACAAGTCTTCTGTATGTACAAGCTTAAGATAACTTTTGTTTATACACAACTTAAGTTCTTCTCCCTCATGAAATTTTACACTGTTTCTCATCGACCGCAACACTTTCCCCCACTTTTCCACAATGGCCCATCATTTATTTACTATTTACTCCATTTTCACATAGTTAAAAAAAATAATATAAGTACAGATAAATGCAGCTCCTACCACTAGGGAAACTGGCATGCATGGTTTTGGTAAAGTCACTTAACTCTGCTGATTCTATTATATTTTTGTTTTATCTCCCTCATACTGATTATAAACTCTATCCTCTCTTGGTCCCCATGTTCTGGAAAATCAATACAATTCTTCTAAATAAACCAACTTAATGTTTTTATTTTTACTTGATAAATTTTTGTTTTAACCTTTCCTTGGCCTCTCAACTGTCATGGAGAGTCATTTGCATTTATCTCCAAAATTATGTAAATGCCTGAAGTGGTTACTTTATATGCATGTATGGATTTCAAAGGTTAATGTATATATGACATTAATCACAAACTGAAAAGTGTTAAAATTTTATATTTCTGATTAACAGAGTGTGACCTCAGTGTATTAAAAATGACATTTTTATTGCTTTATTGTTATTTACACATAAAATGACCACTATGTAAAAATATCTCATTATATTTAATATACTAAATGCTGGTTAGTATGTTGGTGAGATGAAAATTAAAATTTATTCCAGGAAAACTTGTATAACTGCAAAATTGGTGTAGCTTGTGACACCAATTTTGGCAATGTGAAATGGTTCTTGAAAACTTAAAACATACTAATTTTTAAAATCTGATTTCTATTAATTCACCCTTAAAAAGAGAGAGAGACAATATTTAGGCATTCAGCATTACTTTTTAATTAATTCAGTAAATATTTGTTGAGCACACTTTATGAGCTGGACACCATTCTAGGATTTGGAGACAAAAATCCATTCTTCTGCAGATATTGTATTATAGTCTGGGAGTCTGACAGTGATGAGCACTAACATATGATGGCATAAAAGTCGTTGTTTTAGATATAAGGAGAGCCTTTTACAAAGAGATGACACTTGAGTAGAGATTGAATGGAATGAGGAAGGGAATCATAAGGTATCTGTGGGGAAGAACATTTATAATATCAAAATGTATAAACTACTCCAATACCCAACAACCATAGAATGGTCAAATGATCCTTGATATGGTGACACCATCTTGGTGTTCTAGAAAACCAAGAACATGTTGGTTTACACATGTTGGTTTACACCTGTTGACCCAGAATAAGTACAACAAACAGAACCCTACTTTACTTTCATTAATGGTTAGGTATATGTAATACAGTTCATGCACATCCTTCAAAATATGTATTCATATGTAATAAGTTAGGGAACTCTTTGTCTTTCTGACAAACTTTATTTCCTTACTCTGGTGTCCTATACTTTCCCCTCTTTCCTATAAATGTAGGCTTTTACCAAGGTTCACAACACATTCTACTTTTTTTTTAAATCTTCTTCATTTATGACTTAATTCACTTCTTCAGCCTGAAAACTAACACGCTATTTGTATTCAAGTCACAACAATTTTACTGAACACTCGTTCTGACAAGTGTTGAAGACATGTAGAAGGAAACATGAGTGATCCTTGGTTTCACAAAGCATACCATGTAAAGGGGGAGATGAGTGGATGAACAGAAACTCATAATACAATTTGAAAACGGCCTAGGATATGCAGAGGATTCCACTGGACCAAGTGTTTGTAAATATTGGGCTGAGGGCTCTGAGAGGAGGTCACTATGAATATGGTAATTTTTTTGTATTCAGTTTTGGAGGACACCTGCAACTAACTAGTTCAAGGAGGTGGGCAAACTATCCCAAGAAAGGGGACTTGAGCAAGTAGAATATGCAAGAGAGTTCATAGTGTGGAAAAGCAAAGGGGAGTGTTTTTTATGACTCAGGAAAGTGGTGGAGAGGAATGACTGCAGAAGAGGCTGGAGACTCAGGCAGAGACCAGATAATAAAGAACATGTGTTTGACTTTTTCCCATAGGTCCAGAAGATCTGTTATTTTAAACTGATGAGTAACATAATGAGTTTGGTACTGAAAGGAGTATTTTTAGCAAGTAGATACGTGAGTTATCAAGTTCTCTTTTATTGAGGTATAATTCATGTGTCATAAAATTTACTCTTTCAAAGTGTACAATCCAGTAGGTTTTAGTATATCTACATGTTCCTTTGTATGGATATATCATATCGTAGTTCTCATTGATCTGTCAGTCGATGGAAATTTGAGTTATTTCCTCTCATTGGCTATGAATATCGGTGTTAGGAACAATTGTGTGCACTATTTTGAATGAACAAATGTCTTCAATCATTTTGAGTGTGTATCCAGAATTGGAATTGCTAGGCTTTTGGTGAGTCTATGCTTATTTTTTTTATAGATTTTATTTATTTATTTTACAGAGAGAGAGATCACAAGGAGGCAGAGAGGCTGGCAGAGAGAGAGGGAAGCAGGCTCCCCGCTGAGCAGAGAGCCCGATGTGGGGTTCAATCCCAGGACCCTGAGCTCATGACCTGAACCGAAGGCAGAGGCTTTAACCCACTGAGCCACCCAGGCGCCCCTATGCTTAATTTTTTTTTTTAAATATGGCCTGCTGTTGAGTTGGGTCACACTCGTTCTTTAACTATCCCACTGAGTTCTTGCACCTCAATATAGAACATGGCATTAATCCCAGTATTAAAAAAATTCCCTCATCATCTCTCTCTCTAGCCCACTGTTCTCTCTGAGCATTTATAATGATCTACTCTTTTCATATTTATTTTCCCCAACTAGAATGCAGATTCTGAAGGGTGGGTCACTATTTATTATTATTACTGCTGTTGTTGTGGTTATTGTTATTTGTATTCAAAATTGCATTAAGAGCACGTCTTTTAGTGCTCATAACACTATGCATACATTATGCATAACACATAAGGCACAATGAATACTTGTTGAATGAAAACCTTAAGCAGTGTTATTATTCATTTTATTAGTTTCACCATACTGTTTTACCCAATACATGTATTTAAAAATTGTGCTGTTGCTATCTGAAATAATGGCACTTTTTAATGGACCTGCTATTAAGGGACATGGATTACCCATCTTTTTAATGTTGATTCCTTTTCTTTGTCAGTGAAATTTCTAATAACTTGAAAGAGGGCAAAAGTCAGACATCAAGAGGGAAAAGAGGCTGTGGAAGCCTGAATTAATCACAGCATGGTTAGTCGATGCCTGAATAATGTAGAGTGACTATGTGTAAAGTCAAGGGAAAGGAAAAGGAGTTATTTATAATAACCCTCCCTTTGAATGGTTTTATTTTAGGTATCTCTGGTGCGATCCTCTGGAGATCAGCTGACAGTATGGAGTTCTCAGACATTAGGGGACATAATTCGTACAGAGTTGAGAGGCATAGGAGCCAACTGTGGATTTCCATACCTCGCTCAGTCTTCAGTATGGCTGAAATACAAGTCTTCTGTACTGCATGGCACAAGTAGCAATTCTGTAACCAGAAACAGTTACAATTTACAGAGTCTAGTTGTTTCTGTAAAGAAATGTACCACTTAAAGAATCTGAAAGATCTCGGAGATGAAGATAATAGCAGATTCCTGAAGACCAGTATAGGTAGCCCTTCCGTATTTTTCCTGCAAATGCTCTATCATTTATAACTCCATGTTGTAAATGTCTGTTGAAATATGATTCACCATCAATACACCGCTGCTCTGTATCCATTTTTTTTTTTTAAACTTGTGACTAACATCCTAGTTTGGATTGAGGAGACACATTTTTTTAATTCTATTTAGTTAACATATAGTGTATTATTAGTTTTCAGGGATAGAATTTAGTGACTCATCAGTTGCATATAACACCCACTGCTCATTATATCACATGCCCTCCTTAATTCCCATCACCCAGTTACTGCATCCCCCTACCACCTCTCCTCCTGTAAACCTCTGTTTGTTCCCTAGATTAAGAGTCTCTTATGGTTTGTCTCCCTATTTTTATCTTATTTTAATTTTCCATATTAATTAAATCAAAAAGGGACATAGAGTATGCATCGTTCTATCCAGATCCATCAGAGTGTACAACTGACACCCATGTCCAATCCATATTTGCTGAGGTGGGATACATGAAGATGGCTACATCTCCTGGAAAATGTAAGGAGAGATGATTAAAAAAGAAAAGGGCAGCATTAGAATGATTCAGAATCAAAGCTGACTGCTCCCATTTGACCTCCACCTGGCAAATATAAATTGTGTCTGTTATATGTATGATGGTGTACAACAACCATACCTGTCTAAAGGGAATAAAGAGTTAAACAACAAGATCTCAGAAAGAGAGAATCAGACAGCTTTAATTCCTGCTGCTGAAGTATCAGTGAGCGACAGAGGGCTGTAACACAAATAATTATAATTCGGGTATAAGTAGTGGGAGAATGCCATTCAGGTGGCATCCACCATGAAAAAGAGAAATTATCATTTATAGTAGCTTAGTAAGAAAAAAAAACAAAAACAAAAACAAAAAAACTTGGGTAGCCAACAACTGTATTGAGCGAGTTTTTTGGGGGATGAGAGCAAAACTTGCAGAAATCCCTGCATTTCAGCAAAACATTAGATAATGTACGAGAAAGCAAATAAGTAAAGCTGTGGGAACACAATTAATGGCAACTTTCCTTCTAAGCACAAAACTTGGAAAGAGGAGGAAATGGTTTCTTAATGAGTAAGGGCAGAGGCATCTTCACTATTTGAACTGGGATGTTTCCTCTGTGCCTTAATGGGAATGCTGTATAGTATAGCAATGCTTCACCTCACTTCTAAGAAGTAGGATTTGCAGTTTTTTATATCTAAAAGGAGAGAAGGGATGAGTAAATATGTTGTGTTCAGAGAAGAGTGAAGACGAAGGCTGGCACACAGAGCTCCAAATCTGACATCTTCCAGAGAATCTTTGCCTCAGGTCGTTCTGATTGGCTGAAGGGAAGGAAAGTCAGTGTTTCTGGATTTGAACACAAGGAACTGAGAAGTCAAATGTTGTATGTGTTATTTATTGCACAGTTCATGATATCTGGCCTTTGTAGAAATAAATGCTATAGTTGTTCAAGATTTTCACACTGTTTAATCTGAGCTTGGATATTGACATCCTAAGGAGCCCTTACTCAGATTTATTTACTTACTTAGCAAAATTTGTCAAACATATACATATATACTATGCCTTTGGAACTTTCTAACCATTACAAATACAAATTCAGTGAATAAAGCAAAGTGTCTGTCTTCAAGAATTTGACATCTTCATTATGAATGAAGACAATACACAAAGGGATGAATGCACTTGAATCAGGTACAGGGATACTGACAGGTGGAAGAAAAAAACAAAAAACAAAAAACAAAGGCAAGAGGTGACTAACATAGCACTGTGTCACATGGGAATTGGTAAAGTTCTTTCCTGCTCCCCCACCACCCCATATGCTGTTTCTCTTTACTTCTTTAAGAACTGTTTTACAGCTGGTATTCTGAGCAGGGACCCTGGTTAAAGTTGGTAATGAGTTTGATGGATCAGGTCATTCTCTTAATTTGAAGAATATAATAATTTATAATAGTATAAGTGTTTCTGTGGTATTTTTAAATCTATCATATTCAACTGAAGCTTTGTGAACACAGTGACTTATGTCTATCCATTATTATACTTCCACAAGTTAACAATAAATCACTGGAGGAATGAATGAATGAATTTATGAATGAATGAAACAATCTGAGTTTTGCTCTCATTGGTTATTCCACGACAGTTATGGTGCAATAAATTCCACATTTTCAAAAGTTAAAATATAATAAAATTCAATTTTTCTGGTGTCTTCAGTACCCAAAGATATTTTAAGGGCCTCCTCCCAACCCTAGACTTCTGTTGTCCAGATAAATGAGGAAGGACAATTACAGGTACTATGATAATATATTCCTTAGGGCTTAGGGCTGGATATTTCCAAATCCTTTTTCCTTAGCTTGGCTAGGGACTTCCACTTGGGTTTTCATGGCCTCAGTGCTAGGGTCAAGGGTTCGGAATCATCCATGTGCTCTTGTCAGTTCAATATAGATCGAGGTTGTTTGATTGCAGTTAGTTTATTGTCATTCCTCAGAAATTTCCCAGGTGTTCTTATATTTGAGTCAGTCTAATTTTTTAGACTGCATGCATCTTTCCTTTTCTGAGACAAACAGTCTAATGTTATCAAAAGCTCTGTTACCCGACCAATATGCACAATGTGTTTCTGAAACAAGGGAAATAAGAAAAATGAGGGGTGGAGATAAGCAGAACTAGAGAGGGGTTTCCTTCTTTGCTGGAGAGTCCAGGCCATCGGTAGAGAACAGACATGCCCACTGGCCAGTTTACGGCAGCTTTGTTTTTAGGTACCCATAGCCAAATTTGAGTTAATTTGTACTTTGATAGTTATACAACAAATATGCATTACTTTTGCAACTCAAAGTAAATTTAATAAAGCTGAGCAAAGCAAGATAGTGTTAAAATAACAGTTTAATATTATGTTAAATTAATACTAATTTTAAAAAGTGTGGCATGAAAAGAAATTGAAATATGACTCTTCATTTGTCTAAATACACAATGATAGGAAATTAGAAAGTGATAGAATGATACATTTGGGGTGAAATAGAAAGGAATTTAAGTTGGTTCCCATTTTTGGGCAGGAGACAATCATATCACTTCAGAGAAAGATGAGTGTACAATTTCAAACAGAAAAGGAAAATAAATCACGTGAAATGTGGTGCCCATTGCTTCTGCAGAGCTACTCCACTTTCAGAAATATTTCCTAAGGCTATAATTTAGCAGTACTACAAAGATGAATGTACAAGGACATTCATCTCAGTTTTGTTAATCAAGGCAATGGCAACAAGCTAAATGCACATCAATATTGGATAGGTTATATAAATGATGGTTATTCAAGTAATGGGATACTCTGCAGCCTGTACAAAATTTGATGCATATATTTTTTTATACTGAGTTGGAAAGAATCCCATAACACATTTTTGAGTGAAAAAGCAACGGGATAATCTTCTTTATATAAAATTAACTGCACATGTAAGAGGGGGATAAAAGGAAGTATGAACAAGAGCCTGTTCCAGAAAGAAAAATCAAGCAAATTCTGGAACACACTTGTGTTTGCTGTCCCAGGTATCTTAAAATATGTCATCTATGATTCTGTGGCTTTGGAAGAGTTTCCATAATTAATGTTACTGCTTATGTAGTCACCAACATAGTAATGTTTTTCTTACATCACTATGGACTGAAGTGTGCTCTTTCCCGTCCAAATCTACATGTTGAGGCCCTAGCCCCCAGTGTGACAGCATGGGGAGATGGAGCCCATGGGAGGCAATTATGTTTAAATGAGGTCATGAGGATGGTGACCCCATGATAAGGGAAACATGCTTGCCTCCTTTCTCTGTCTAGCATACAGAGTCATGAAGAGAAAGTGACCATCTGCAAGCCAAGAAGAGAGACCTCCTCACTGGGCACCAATAGCCTGACCCCTTGATTTTGGACTTGTCATCCTTTAGAACTGTGAGAAATAAATTCTCTTTGCTTAAGTCACCCAGTCTACAGTATTTTGTACGTCAGCCCAAGCTGACTCAGACACACATTAAGTAACGCATCAGTTGTTTATTGCCATGCAAAAAATAACTCTAAACTCAATGGCTTAAGCAAAAACCCTTCATCTCATAGTTTGTGGTTGTTGTTTGTTTTTTGGTTCAGGCATTCAGAAGCAGTTTACTGTCTCAGGTTGACATTTAGACGTCAACTGGTCTGACCAGCAGCCATGTCAAACCTTGACTGAGATGGACAGATCAATTTCTAATGTCACTTGTGGGTCTGTTTGCCAGAACCCTCCATTCTCTGCTGACTGTTGGCTGAGGGCCTTGGTTACTCAACGAATAAACCTCTCTTCACACAGGACAGCTGCTTCCCCCCAACTCAGTGATCCAAAAGAGAGAAACAAAACCAATAATTCCATCACTTCTGCTATACTCCATGGCTTATCAGCCTGATATAAGATGGGAAGGGACAATACAATGTTTAACTATTAGGAATCAGAGATCATCGGGAGCCATATCAGAGCATAGCTATCACAAAAAAAGATCATTGTCCTATTTCACCTGCTTTCTATCTTACATTTGTGTTTTATTTGTGTTATGTATATTGCTTTGTAGTACAATACAATAATGTATCTAAATAAACAAGACCTACATTTAAAAATGATTCCACTAAGGGGCTCCTGAGTGGCTCAGTTGGTTAAGCTTCTGACTTCAATTCAGGTCATGATCCCAGGGTCTTGGGATCTACCCCTGCATCAGACTCTGTGGGGAGCCTGCTTCCTCTTCTCTCTCTCTACCTGCCTCTCTGCCTATTTGTGATTTCTGTCAAATTAATAAAAAAATAATTAAAAAAAATGATTCCGCTAAGACTTGAGTATGTTAACAATGACTTCATAATTCCAAGAACCCATCTTAATTTATTGGGTGAACATTGTTTTCTCTCAGAGCTCTGACAATATTAGAGTACCCTCCCAGTTCCTGTTGCTGCCACTTACTGTAAGCTTATTGTCCAGCTTAATTGTCATTCTTATGTGTGTCAAAAATGTTTACCTTCATAGATGCTTTTTTAAGATTTTATTTATTTATTTGACAGATAGAGATCACAAGTAAGCAAAGGGGCAGGCAGAGAGAGAGGGGGAAGCAGGCTCCCTGCTGAGCAGAGAGCCGGAGCGGGGCTTGATCCCAGGACCCTGAGATCATGACCTGAGCTGAAGGCAGAGGTTTAACCCACTGAGCCACCCAGGCACCCTTCATAGATGCTTTTAACACATTTTCATGGTCTTTAGTATTCTTGGGTTTTATTTTGGGCCACCACAGTATAGACTCTTTTTGTATTTGTCATTGTTTGAATGCATAATCACATGGTACAATTCTTAGTCTTTATCTCCATAAGTATTTTGCATCAATTTCCTCCTTCTGAAACTTTAAAGGCATGCCACACCTCCTTAGTCTATCCTCTCTCTCCTTCATCTTTATTTTATTTCATATTGCCTACATACTAGTTTCTCAGTGCTGTACTCTGAATTAAAAATATAAGTAAATAAATAACACAATCTTTTTTATTTATTTATTTATTTTTAATTTTTTTTAATCTTTTTTATTTAGCTATGTCTTACCTGCTGCCACAAATACATTGAATTTGTCATTTCAACAATTTCATTTTACTGTTTTTAATATTCAGATATTCCATTTGGATCTTTTTCATATTTCCCATGCATTTTTTTTTTTTGGGTCCCTATTTATTTATTTATTTTTAATTTTTTTATTTTTTATAAACATATATTTTTATCCCCAGGGGTACAGGTCTGTGAATCGCCAGGTTTACACACTTCACAGCACTCACCAAAGCACCTACCCTCCCCAATGTCCATAACCCCACTCTCGTTCTCTCAACTCCCCCTCCCCCCAGCAACCCTCGGTTTGTTTTGTGAGATTAAGAGTCACTTATGGTTTGTCTCCCTCCCAATCCCATCTTGTTTCCCATGCATTTTTTATGTTTTTTAAATTCTCTCATCCAGTTTTTGCTCCCAGCTTATTTATTCAACTTTTAATATGATAGTTTTCCATATTTTGTATTTGATAAACCCAATATCTGAATTTCTCAGGGATGATTAAATATGATCTATTTTTTTTGCTCATTGTCACTCATTATAACCAATTCCTTTATGTATTTGGCAATTTTTAATTGTGAGGTCATAGTTTATTGAAGGTAATCAGTACAAAAATATAAATGTCTTAATAAATAAGAATTTTAAGGTTAAAAGTAAATAGAAGTTTAAGGATAGCATACAAAAATTGTAATTATTAAAGTAACCAACATACAGACCTTCCAAATACCAGGTGAACACCAAACAAATAAACAAAAAAAAAAAAAAAAAAGAAGAAGAAACATTTTATAATGACATACTTTTTAAAGAGCATACAAACAGAATATATGATAAACTAGCAAAACTAAGCTTTAGTGTTTATGTATGTCCATAAATATAAATGAACTAAAATGAATTTTAAGAAAAAAAATGAAGCAAAACCCAACTTCATTATTAAAACAGAAACACATAAATTAAATACTTATAGATGTTTGAATATAAATGCATGGATACTTTGATTTCTAAGAATATGTATTAGGTTGGATCCTCTGAAGAGCTTTCTTACTAAAATATACCCAGTATGCAAAAATGACAAATTTGTGATTTCTAGGGTACTCCTTGTCTTTTTTTTTTTTTCCCTTGTCTTATTAGAAATTAAAGAAAATCTCTAAAGGTAAAATTTTTAAAAATATTAATAAAATAACCATAAGTAGAGAGCCAGGAAATTAAAACAAGAAAAAAGATAAAATAATGTATGAATTATCATATGCCAATATGTTTAAAACTCAGAGGAAATTCTAGAAATTATAAATTACTAAAACTGACACGAGGAAAAAATAGAAATCTTGAGACCTTAAAGAAGTAACCATTACAGATGTCAAGTTAGTAGTTAACTAAAATTGCATGGAAAAGGAAAGACAAATAGCCAATAAACATAAGTAGTCAAGAAAAGCATAAGAAATATGTTCCAATTCATTAGTAAGCAGGGAAATCTAAATTAAGACCACAATTAGAATCATTTTATACCATGAGATTGGCAAAAAATTAATGTTGATAATATCAAATATTAGCTGTGAATATTCATTAAATTGAACCTTGGCACACTGCTGGTGGGATTATAAATTAATGCAAGCATTTTGACAAACAATTGGGAATTACAGATCTGAATGGATGCATAAGACACACCAGCAGTCCCATTTATGAAAATAACTTTTAAACTCTTGAGAACCAGGAGACGGAGGCAAACATATTTACACTAGTGCAGCTCATACCAGCAAGAAACTGCTAACAAGCCAATGTGTGGACTAACATACTACAGAGAAAATGAATGAATTGCAACAGTCCACAACAACTGTGAATTTAGAAAAATATTATTGAACAAAAATATCATAGATTATCACAAATAGCATTCCATTTCTACAGATTATAAAAACAAGAAAAACAAAATGCTATATTGTTCAGTGAGATGTGTGACTTTTACTGTTGTTCTTAAATTAGGTATGGATTTTTTCCAGATGGTTTACATAGATAGTTTCCAGATGATAGATAGATAGATAGATAGATAATAGATGGATACATAGATAGATAGGGTTCCTTATTACATAGTGGTTTAAAAAAAAAAAAAAAAAAACCTAAATCTAAAAATAGCAAATAACCTGTGTTTAGGAAGAAACGTTTTTAATGTTAAAAGCGACTAAATGTTTCTTAACCTAGCCATGCAAAGATTTCTAAGTGCTGTGTGCATAACCACATTTAGAATTCCAAGGTAAGCCTTCCAACAGATTTAAACTAATTATAACTTTAAAGCAGAGATAATTCCAATGCTGTTTAAATTGTTTCCAAGCTTTTTATGAAGTGCATATAAGGTGACACTGAAATTGAACAAGAGAGGTAAAACAGACAAATCTCAATTTTAGTAAGTGAATAAATATTAACTTATTTTTGATAAATTACTATGTGCCAGGTATAGTTTTAGGTGTTAGGCTTCTGGCAAGAAACAAGACATAAAATCTGTCCTTTTATTGTATTGGGGGAAAGGAGAATAAATAACAAAAAAACTAATGAAATAAATGATTAGATGCAAAAATCCTAAATTTGGTTTCAGCAAGCAGGTTTTGGCAGCATATTAAAAAATTAATGAATCATCATTACATAATATTAAGGAAAATAAGAATTATTCAAAATTAAGATATATTTAATATAATCAATCATGTTATATCTTCAAAAAAATTATATCTATAGACATTAAAGTAAACTGAAAAAATTAAATGTATCATTGATTTTAGAAAAAAACAATAAAATAAGAGCATAAGAATTTGTAACAAATTTTATATATTTTTATATATATATATATATATATATAGTCACTTCAGCCTCAAAGGCAACAGGCACAAAAAGAAAATAAGAAAGTGCTCTTACTAAAGCCTAGAACAAGAATTCTGGTTGTTTATTGTCATATTCCTGTAGTAGAGCAAACATAAATATATACTGGAAATACATTTTAGTTTAAAAATAGTAAAGTAAAAATTAAAACTATCACAATTGGCAAGTATAGTGATTGTTTATCTGGAAAGTGAAAAATAATCAACTGAAAAACCATTGCAAAAATAAGAGAACCCAGTGAAGTAGTGGGATGCAAAGATACACAAAAGTGAGTGAAAATAATGGGCAATTAGAAATTGGATGGGACTAAGGAAATTCTTCTAAGATCTGAGATAGCAGAGATAAAATGCCTAGAAACAAATTTTAAAACTTTAAGTGTCTTTAAAGTACCTTAAAAGAAAACTGGAATAATTGGAAGGTGCATTGTAATTTTGGATGGGAACACCGAACATTGTGAATAAATCAGATCTTTATAACTTAAACTATATATTTAAAAATTTAATAATATATTTTAAAAAATACCAATATATTTTTGCCTTTTTATTTCAGTTAGGTAAGATGATTCTAAAAAAATAAAATAAAATTTAGTGTAAAAGAAATTAATCAAGAATACTATGGAAAAATATAGATAAAAAATAATAATGAATAGAGACTAACCCACAAGATATTAAAACTATTACAAAGGCACTGTCATTAAAACACTGTTGATGTGCCACATACATTTAAAACATTAAATAATTAGAATAAAAACCTACAAATAGATCCATGTCCATACAGAAATGTAGTTAGAAGAAGGGTAAATTCTAAAATAATTGGAAGAAATGTTGACTTTTCAAAAAACAATCTTGGCCTGACTGTGTAGACATGTGAAAATAAGTACAAAATGAATGTGTCTGTACTTTGTACATTAACCAAAAACAATTCCAAATAGAAAACAAAAATTAAATGTACAAAATTTGTTTAAATAATAGAAGGAGCAATATAATCACTGTATCGCTTCTGAAATTGGAGGGACTTTCTTACTGTATAAATAAAGTTCCATAAAGAATTTAACTTCTAAAACTACACCAAGTTAAAATATATATATATATATATTGTGGGGATGTCTGGGTGTCTCAGTTGATTTGTCTGCCTTTGACTCAGGTCATGTGGGATCAGAGTCCTGTAGAACTCACTGTTCAGCAGAGACCCTGCTCCCTCCGCTCTGCCTGCATCTCCCCCTGTTTGTGCTCTCTCTGATAAATAAATAAATAATATCCCTAAAAAATATATTGTGGGAGATTTGGCATATCACATGTGTAATTCATATCACAGACAAAAGGCTAATTTCCTCAGTATACAAAAGATCCAACATACTGATAAGAGTAACAACCACTTGCAAAAATGTGCAAAGAATTTGCCTACACTGTTCATGAATTAAAAACCATGCTAACAAAATTCTCAGTTTCAGTCAAAACTAAAAGAAATACAAATTGAGACTACATTGACATACCAGCTTTTCATCTATAGATTGACAAAGATAAAAAAGATTGGAGGAAATATTCTTTCTCAGGGCTGGTGATGATGGAAATTGGTATTAGCACTATGAAAAGCATATTGAAAATTATATCAAAGTGACAAGTAAACAAGCATTTTAACCTAGTAATTTTATTTCTAAAAAATTAATTCTGCAGCTATATTGCAGTATTTGTAAGCAAACAGCTGCTGTATGTGCAAGGTTATTCTTTGCAGCATTATTAAAAAAAAAAAAAAGACAGGAAACCACCTAAAGATCTATATGTAGAGTTTGATTTAATAAAATTTGGTGTATCCATACAATATAGTGAAAAAAAAGCTGTTACGTACTCAATGGAAAGATCACCAATTCAGGTGAGGGAACTGAAAGGGGCAGGGAAATTTCTATAGTGAGGAGATATAGATAGATAGATAGATAGATAGATAGATAGATAGATTATTTTATATATATATAATGTTTTTATGTTATTTATGCATTCATTTATTTATAATTTTGCCTTTTTGAAACATAAATATATTACCTAGAAAATAAAATTAAGTAATATAAAGACTCCAATTATAATAATAACAGTATCCTTCAAAGAACATTAGAAAACCCACACATGGAAGGAGGCCTGAATTTTCTGATGTTACCTGTTAGATCCAACCAAGCTGTATTTGATTTACTGAATCTAAAGTTGTGCCTTTTATGATGCTAGGGTTCCAAGGATCACAGTGAGCACCCCTGAGACTGTGGGATCCCCAGGCACTTCCCAGTTCTCCTGTTCTATTAATTATTCTTTTGAAAGGGAGTCTCTACTAAGTAGTAAGCTGCTTATTTAGTACGTGTTATTTTTTTCTAGTAATACACAGTAAACTAAAATGACTTTTTAATAAGATAGTCCCTGTTGCCGGGAAATTAGGTATTTAGGGGATTTTCCAGAGCATGCATTTGCTATAACCGATAGAGCAGAACAGCTCTTATAATATGCATTCTCTGTATGGAAAAATATGCATTTGTACAAATGAGTGTTTACTAGCCCAGGGTTGAAAATGGGTCTCAGATTCATATTATTCATTAAAATGTTCTCTCCACATCCCAGATCTGGTTAGGAGAGAAAAAAATAGTTTTAACCTGGTCTATATTGAATTTGAAATCAGTAACAAAAAGTTTTTCTTCCTTAAAACACGCTTTTACTTGCCAAATTCAGTGTGAAAAGTTACAGCAGAGAGGGTTCTTACTTTTACTTTACAGAAAGACATTTTAATAATTGATGTTAAGGATTTTCACAAAAGTTTCAAAAAATACATGAATCATAAGAATTTTGTTTGTAAGAATTAAAGAACAAGTGAATGGTACAATAACTCCACTTGGAAGTACAGGGGTTTTGGATAAATGAAGAAAAGGATTATATTTTGGTGAAATCATAGAGCTGGATGAAATGTATAACTATGCCTTCTGTTAGCCTTTCTCCCAACTTCAGAGAATAGAAACAATTACTAATGCCAGGACAGTCTCTAGGCTCAAATGGATCCAAGTTCACATACCTGGGCTTGAAATTAGTCTCTGTAGAAATTTGATGTTCTTGCCAATTTGCTATCCTTCAAATCAGAATAAGAAGAAATATCCAAAAGTAATCCATACAACAATAAGGTATATTCATGTACAGAACACTATATTCCTCCAATCCTGGGGCTTGCTCTAAAGATCACAACATTCTGAAGCTGAAAATTACTCTAGAAGTCAACTGATCAATGCTTTACATTTTATACACAATAAACAGAGTTTGGAATAAGGAATTGTTCCACGTGACTCAGTCAGTGAGCAGAACACAGAGGTCTAGGATCCAGAATTCCTCATCTCTAGACTCCTTACTCCCAATCCCCTTTGCAATAGTCTTCCAGATTAGATCCATCAAAAATTGCACCACCACAACTTAGAAGTATGACAGACACGAATGGCTTTCATTCCCAGATTTCATTGTCACCCATCTTCCTTTTTACCAATTTTACATAATGGATTTTTGATAAAGAATTTATTGAAAGGTAAATACTAGGGTTATTTTTCATAAAATAGAATTCCTAATAACACAAAATATTGCTGATACATGACCAGATGACCTGCAAAAAAAACAAAACAGCCAATAAAATGCATACAAAAAAGAAGAAAGGAAGAAAAGAAGGAAGAAGGAAAGAAAGAAAGACGAATGTGTAATAGAATTCAAATTAAAATGAATCTGGGAGTCTTGAAACATTAGGTGAAAGATGTCTGAAGCTCTCAAATCTTAACTTCAATTCCTTTCTTTAGTGATTTAATTTTACCTTAATTTCCTTACTAACTTGAGTCCATATTAATTTACTGACTCTTCTTCTGTGGGGAGCAAAATTTGCCACCCCAAAATGTATCTCTTTGCATGAGGATTATTTCAAACTGATTATCTTTTATATATAAAAGATATATATTATATATATATACATTAGATAGATATATAATAGATAGATATAAAATATATATAGATTATATATATAATTTATTATATATATAAAATATATAAATATATATTAGATAGATAGATAAAATATATATTTATAAATCTTATATATAAGATATATATAAAATATATATTAGATAGATAGATATAAATATTTATATATATATATATATATATATATATATTTTTTTTTTTTTTTTGACAGAGAAGGACAGCGAGAGAGGGAACACAAGCTGGGGGAGTGGGAGAGAGAGAAGCAGGCTTCCTGCTGGGCTGGATCCCAGAACTCTGGGATCTTGACCTGAGCTGAATGTACATGCTTTAGGACTGAGCCGGCCAGGAGCCCCTCAAGCTGATTACTTTTAAGAAACAGGAAACTCCAAACATTGCCTTTCCACTAACTTCCTAAAAGAATTTAGAGGACTTGCTTTAGGAAGGGTGATACCACCACAGAAAACTACATTATAATGTGAACTAGGGGCAGATAGGGAGGAACTTAGCAAAGTCTGCTTGTTATATTCCTCCTTGACCCCTATCTCTGGGTGTCCCAGCAAACATTTGTTTACAAAGCATTTACTCTTTTCATCTTCCTATGATTTGTCTTCTTTCCTTTTAAAGTCCCAGGCCCTACCACTCACCTCTTTCTTAGCTGGGAGTGGCATATAAACCACAACTTCCTGACCGCCTGGTGACTTCATATTCTTATGGAGCCCCTGTATATATGTAATTAAATTTTATTTTCTCCTGTTAATCTGACTTGTATCAATTTTATTCTTATGCCAGCCAGAAGACTTTTAAAGGGTATAAAAAAATGTATCCAGGGGTGCCTGGGTGGCTCAGTCATTAAGCATCTGCCTTCCACTCAGGTCGTGATCCCAAGGTCATGGGATAGAGCACCTCATCGGGCTCCCTGCTCACTGGAGGTTCTCCTTCTCCCACTCCCCCTGCTTGTGTTCCCTCTCTTGCTGTGTGTCTTTCTGTCAAATAAATAAATAAAATCTTTAAAAAAAAGTTTTCTTCCCAACACTTGTTTCCCAAATCCCTATAAATCAAAATGCAACATCATTCGCTATATACATAATCCTTCTCAGCCACTCATTCTACGCCCACTATCCCAACTACACTCTTCAATTCTGTCACATATATACATTTGGATTTAATGGTCTTTAACTTAAAATAGATCTATCCCTTCTTAAATGTAAATAAAATAGTCTCCCTTTGGTCTGGCATGCTGCATACCCTGAGCTGCTATGAGTTTCATTCTTTCCCAACAATTAAACCTTTCGAAGGACAGTTTCTGCTCATGTTCCTACACGGAGACTGCTCTTCATGTGAGCCAGTGCTCCTCAAGGTGGAGAATTGAACACCATATCCAAAGTCCTCACATGAATGTGTGGCTCTCAAGCAGTGTTTGGGTTAAGGCACTAGGGCAGGGTGGAGGAAAATATGTAGACTATGTATTCAACTGTGTAGGGCCAAACTGCAACTGTTAATGATCAGTATATAATCTTTGGCAGATTTCTTGGCTTTTCTGTGTCTGCTTCCTCTGATGTAAGCTATGGACCATAATACCTACACAATAGTGCATGGTTGAGAAAATTGTCATATCTAAGAGATTTGAAACAACATTATCTCCACCTTCCTCTTGTTCAGTGTAAAAGACAAACAGCACTGGATGTGATAAGGATAGTTTTTACTCACAATAACTACTGCAAGGAGGGAGAAGGTCCAACATAGTAAAAACTGAGCTCAACTTCACTGAAACAAAAGAAAACAAAACAAAAAACAAAAACTGGAAAAATTTTTAAGGCCAGGATATGCTAAGGGACCCCTCCCTACCATAGACCAAACTGTTCTTCAAGTGCCCCAGTGGACACAGAACTTAGGTTTTAGGGGACAAGAAGATCATTGGCTTTGGGGTCACAAAGATTTAACGGCAAAGCCCAGTTTATCAATTTCCTACTACTTGTGTGTTTGGCACTAAGCCATTTAAACTTTCTGAACTTGTGTTTTTCATCTGAGATTATTGTGTGTAATTTAAAATTGCAAAAATAGGGGCACCTGGGTGGCTCAGTGGGTTAAAGCCTCTGCCTTCAGCTCCAGTCATGATCCCAGGGTCCTGGGATTGAGCCCCATGTTGGGGGAGTGGGGGGGGTTGTCTCTGCTCAGCAGGGAGCCCGCTTCCTCCTCTCTCTCTCTCTGCCTGCCTCTCTGCCTACTTGTGATCTCCATCAAATAAATAAATAAAATCTTTTAAAAAATAAAATAAAGTGGCAAAAATAGTTGTTATTTCAAAGAGTCATTATGAGAATGAAGAGACATGATGCATATACTTGTTAGGTTTGACAAATAATGAAGATTTAATTTCTATTATTCATCACTTTATTAAATAATTATTTGTATACTATTTAATATAAATGATAAATTATATTAGATGTATCATTATTGTTTAATTGCATTCACACTCGATATTGATTAAATAAATGATTAAATGTTAAGTTTCTTGTCTTTATTTCACTATTTATGTTTATAAATAATATACAATACATATTACCTTCTCAGGGATATCACTTAATGTATTTCACTTACACACCCATCATGTCTCTAGAATCTTGGACTTTCAGATTTGCAGATTCCCATAACACTATTGCCCCTTTCACATTAAGTGAGAAAATACCTTTCTCTCTCTCTTTCTCAATCTCTCTGACAGTTTAGAATTCACCCACTTCAAGTGTACTATTCAATGTGTTTTTCCCCCCTCTTTTATAGGATTTCCTCAGTATTTTAGGGAGACAAAGGAAATTATATGACTATGCTTTTCACTCCAATTAATATAAGTGCATTTTGTTCAAGCATCGGAAGAAATATTATCCAGTCACCTGTGTAGTAGGATACCACTGAGAAGTAGTAACCCTTAATTTGTTCCCTATCCTTTACTTCCTTTTACTGTACCCATTATCTCAGGGGAATTTGTTCTCCATAGAACAAAATAGTTCAATTACTGCTTTTGCATTTCTAAAGCGGGCATTCTGGCTCATGCCATAAAATTGGGATATTTCCTGAGCCACCTTTTCCTCTCTTGACCAAGAAGAAATAGGCCTTTCCAGAAAAAGGATCATGGATATAGTCAGACTGAGGAGATATCAGGTCAGATTTTCCCGAGCAATTTGCAGATGGGATTCCTTTTTTTTTTTTTTTTAAATTTATTTTTTATTTATTTTTGGCATAACAGTATTCATTATTTTTTCACCACACCCAGTGCTCCATACAATCCATGCCCTCTATACTACCCACCACCTGATCCCCCAACCTCCCACCCCCCTGCCAATTCAAACCCCTCGGATTGTTTTTTAGAGTCCATAGTCTCTCATGGTTCACCTCCCCTTCCAATTTCCCCTAACTCCCTTCTCCTCTCTAACTCCCCATATCCTCCATGTTATTTGTTATGCTCCACAAATAAGTGAAACCATATGATAATTGACTCTCTGCTTGACTTATTTCACTCAGCATAATCTCTTCCAGTCTGGTCCATGTTGCTACAAAAATTGGGTATTCATCCTTTCTGATGGAGGCAAAATACTCCATAGTGTATATGGACCACATCTTCCTTATTCATTCATCCGGTGAAGGGCATCTTGGTTCTTTCCACAGTTTGGCGACCGTGGCCATTGCTACTATAAACATTAGGGTACAGATGGCCCTTCTTTTCACTACATCTGTATCTTTGGGGTAAATACCCAGGAGTGCAATTGCAGGGTCATAGAGAAGTTCATTTTTAATTTCTTGAGGAATCTCCACACTATTCTCCAAAGAGGCTGCACCAACTTGCATTCCCACCAACAGTGTAAGAGGGTTCCCCTTTCTCCACATCCTCTCCAATACATGTTGTTTCCTGTTTTGTTAATTTTGGCCATTCTAACTGGTGTAAGGTGATATCTCAATGTGGTTTTAATTTGAATCTCCCTGATGGCTAGTGATGATGAACATTTTTTCATGTGTCTGATAGCCATTTGTATGTCTTCATTAGAGAAGTCTCTGTTCATATCTTCTGCCCATTTTTTGATATGCTTGTCTGTTTTGTTGTGTTGAGTTTGAGGAGTTCATTATAGATCCTGGATATCAACCTTTTGTGTGTACTATCATTTGCAAATATCTTCTCCCATTCCATGGGTTGCCTCTTTGTTTTTTTGACTGTTTCCTTTGCTGTGCAGAAGCTTTTGATTTTGATGAAGTCCCAAAGTTTATTTTCGCTTTTGTTTCCTTTGCCTTTGGAGACATATCTTGAAAGAAGTTGCTGTGGCTGATATCGAAGAGATTACTGCCTATGTTCTCCTCTAGGATTCTGATGGATTCCTGTCTCACATTGAGGTCTTTTATCCATTTTGAGTTTGTCTTTGTGTATGGTGTAAGAGAATGGTCGAGTTTCATTCTATATTTTTTCCTGTTTTGTCAAAGATTATTTAACCGTAGAGTTGAGGGTCCATATCTGGGCTCTCTACTCTGTTCCACTGGTCTATGTGTCTGTTTTTATGCCAGTACCATGCTGTCTTGGTGATCACAGCTTTGTAGGAAAGCTTGAAATCAGGTAGTGTGATGCCCCCAGTTTTATTTTTGTTTTTCAACATTTCCTTAGCGATTCGGGGTCTCTTCTGGTTCCATACAAATTTTTGGATTATTTGCTCCAGCTCTCTGAAAAATACCGGTGGAATTTTGATCGGAATGGCATTAAAAGTATAGATTGCTCTAGGCAGTATAGACATTTTAACAAGGTTTATTCTTCCAATCCAAGAGCATGGAATGGTCTTCCATCTTTTTGTGTCTTCTTCAATTTCTTTCATGAGTGTTCTGTAGTTCCTCGAATACAGATCCTTTACCTCTTTTGTTAGGTTTATTCCCAGGTATCTTATGGTTCTTGGTGCTATAGTAAATGGAATCGATTCTCTAATTTCCCTTTCTGTATTTTCATTGTTAGTGTATAAGAAAGCCACTGATTTCTGTACATTGATTTTGTATCCTGCCACGTTGCTGAATTGCTGTATGAGTTCTAGTAGTTTGGGGGTGGAGTCTTTTGGGTTTTCCATATAAAGAGTCACGTCAGCAGATGGGACTCCTGCTACTACTCCTTATCAGATTCCTACCCCCAGAGCACAGCTCCAAGGGTGGGAAAGAGCAATGGGATCTCCCAATGAGGTGGGAATCTGCAAGTAGAAATCATAAGTGCCATCTTGTCACTTGAAGCTCTTGCAGAGGTCCTCAGCCTAGGAGCACAGGATGCAAGGACACAGCTGGACTCAGTAGCCTGCCTTTCCAGAGACTGCAAACCCAGAGTTAGGGAAGTACAAAACTTAGCTGAGAGAGGTAGTTTGTGGCCTGTCAGAGGCTCTGTGATTAGGCAAGGTGATCCCCGTGAGGATGTCAACATGCTTCCTGACATAGGAAAACGGATGGGGACTCAGTAGTCTCAGGCGTCCCCTACATGAAGAGCTGTAGGAGAGAGAGCCCTGCTTACGTCAGCAGGTGCTGGGTTGCCATGAGGCAACATGGCAGCCGCCCATCAGGGGCACTCTTCTCCTCCAGGCCATGATACCACTTGGAGATTTAGATTAAGCACTAAATTAAGTCCTCCCTCTCATCTACTTGGGAATTTAGACTCGATCATGCCTACAACAGGGAAAAAAGAATATGCAGGGTTGAGTTTTTCTTGAGATAAGTCTCTAACCTGAGAAAAAAGGACAAACTGAAATCTAAAATAATGAAGTTATAATCTGACACCACAGAGTTTGATAATCTTAGACAATATTACCTCTTCATTGATTTGGGGTTTAGTGAATATTGGTGGTAACAGTCTGGAAGACCAGTTCTGTCTCTAATTGTATGCTCTTATGCAAGCTACATCTGCCAGGGATGTTTTCAGATAATAACTTAAGGGCTGGAAATTTCAGAGAACCAAGGCAAGGCCTTTTACTTGTGTGTACCTTTATAAAGGGACTACCCATTTATTTTAGTGATTTTCAGACAGTTTCCAGTTTCTCTTTCAGTAAGGATTTCCACTTTGCTATAAGAATCAGATGATAGCTGAGATTGCCAAATAAATGAATTTTGTATGAACCTCTAGAAAGTATACCTAAAAACATAAAAACAAAACAAAACAGAAAACCACAAAGAAACAGTATGTGCACGCACACACACACACACACACACACTCTCACATACAATCTGAAGTTGAAGAATGTCATAGCACTACATGAACTTAGAAATGAAATCCAACTTTTTCATTTTATAAAGAATGAAATCTCAATCCAACCAAGTGTTTGAATTGCTGGAGAATACCGAGCAGACCTGTCTGAGGGTCGGACTCAAATGTCCCCAGCATTTGATCTGTGGCTCATTTTACCCTACAAGGTGGATAGCATCCAGAGAAGGCTCTAACTCAGGATCTTGGCAGGGAAGAGTGATTTTTTTTTTTTCCCTGCTACAGTAAGACAGACATGTGGGAGATAGCAACCTCCTCCATATACTAGATACATTTAAACTACATTTGCATAAGCTTTAAAATGCTGTGGGTGTTATGTGCTCTATATAAATTATAAACAGTAAATGAAGACTTTGGAAGAATGCCAATGCATCCCAATCAGCACTCAGCCCATTTGATTCCACGCTCTTTACCTCTGTTTTTTTTCTTGTTTTGTTTTTGTTTTTGTTTTAATGTAAACAATAAGGATTATGAGATTTGTGCCCAGCTAACAATGGACACACCCATGCATGGTCTCTCAGTTACTGAGTATAAAGAGGCGATTACTACTCTCATTTTATACCTATTGAAACTGAGGCTCAGGGAAATTGTCATAAGTTAATAATAAGTAGCAGACCCAGGAGTTGAGTCTAACTTTAGAACTTTTATGGGATCAAAGAACCTGGCCCTACAGCAGTTTTCTTCCATCTAAAAGGCATTATGTAGGCTTTCGAGGAATCATATGAATGTAATTAATGACTTTTCTCTGCTATAATTGCATGAGCATAGGGTCTGGATTCTGAAATCTTGGTTCTCCCATTTACGCACTCTGACCATGGTAAGATACCTAGCCTCCCAGAATTTAATTCATAGATTCATAAATTCATTAAGCTTTCACTATGTGCTTCTGTGCTAGACAAAACCAGGTGTTAAATCTATGGCTGCAGGGAGGGAGCATAACAACATGACCCCACCTGAAGGTCCTGTTTCTTAATGGGAAGAATGTGTTGTAATTGCCGCCATGTTCCCATGCTTACCTCCAGAGGCCTGTCACATGAACTGAATGAGGTATTATAAAGGGTTCATAAAACGTAATATGATATATAAATCCAAAGGGTCATTACGAGTATACTTTACCCAAGGGCAAAGAAGGATATCCTGCATGTTTTTCTTTATTTTATAACCATTGGTTTTGGGATTTGTTTGTTTTTAATATTTCTAAGAAGACCTGAAGTTCTCCAGGCAAGTTAAATAGGAAAAGAATTGTTCTGTTTTGTTTTTAATGCAAAGTACATTGTTGCTTCTCCATAGATTTAGGTATTAGCTTTCCTTTAGTCTGAAATGCATTAAAGCATTGCCTCCAGAGGTCCTAGGAGCAATGTAGATCTCTTACCTAAATTTGTATATGATTTCAGTGCAGGAAAGAGAGACCACTGAAGTCTTTAGCAGGAAGGGATTCAACATAGGGAATTAGGTGCTTACAAAACTGGAAAACCTGAAGAAGCAAGTTTGGAGGGATACCAAACATCCCATAGAGGATCTATTGTCGCCAGGAGCGCCAGGAGGGCTATTCCAAAAGGAGTTCGCAGCAGTAAATAGGTCCTTGGAACTGAGTATCGGGATCCGGAAGTCAAATGAGGAAAACCCTAGGGCGTCAGCTTCTCAACGCTAATCAAGCAGAAGAAGTAATTCTGAAAAGCTGCTGTGAGAAGACCTCATGTGTCCACTGTCCTGGGCCACAGGTGATGGACCCCGTCCTGCCTCCCTTGTATTCCTGAGTCGTCCAGGAGCCCTCTCTGCAAGAAAGGCTGTGCAGATAGAGGTCATGGCTTCCCAGCCTTTCCAATGTGACCGAAGATAGAAAGGTTTCCTTTTGGCAATCTAGAATGTATGAGGCCTTGGGCAAAGACACAGTCCCTGTTTTTCTCCCTGCGAATAGGAAAAGGCCAACTTTCTCATTCTGCCAGATTGTCATTTAAGGTCCAAGAAATTAACAAATGCAGATGCGCTTTTGAAAAAGGTCACAAAAACGAGAAGTTGTCTGTCTGTTTTTGGTCACTATTTTGTGTTTGTATATGCATTGTATTTGTTTTTCTACTTAGATGTAGGTGAAAGCTTGCAACTTTATTTTTCTCTTTGTTCTATGCAGATTAAAACAGAACTCAGAGATCAAAGGCTGCCTGAGGAACACTGGTAAGGAGGAATGGGGAATCTCATATTAATGGGAGAGAAGTTTCTTAAACTTTATAAAGGCAGACCACCTGCCTAGGTCCCTAGAATTAAGAAGGCAGAGACAATCCTGGAGCCAGTTTGGTATGGAGGAAGCTATGCAAAATTGGATGAGCTGATTAAAACTCTGGATTATCTCTCCTTAGGGGTTGGTTTTGAAAGCAACTCAAGCAGTGGGGTCAGATTTCTTATTTACATATGGGGTGACAATGTTTTCCTTCACAGAATTTCTGGAAGGCTAAAATATGACGGCATTACAAAAGGGATCTCTAAGTCCAATACTAATTACATGCAAGGAAATATTACTTACTATTTGCTGGCAAAAAAATGAGAACACCATACTGCTGGGGGTGAAAGAAGGATGTTGTGCAAAAGAGAGGGGAAGATGTGTTAGAGGCAGCTTGCCCACGTTTTTTCTCAAGTGCCATCCCTAAATAACAGTTCTCAGGTTGCATGGGTCCATTTGAGACCCCTCGAATAATAGCAAGGAGCAAGGTGGAGAGGAAAGTACACTCGTGAGACCACTTCTTACCTAACACTGTGATTTTGCAATTCATCTTTTATTCTAGAAATAGAAGTGTGAGGTAGTGATCATTATCTTTGAGGGGTTTTGTTTTGTTTTGTTTTGTTTTTGGTTGCAGATGCCAGAGCTTTGAAATGCTAAGAGATGTGAGGTCACTTAGGCAGTGAGGAGGGTGGAGTCAGAGTGAATCAAAGATTTATCTGACCTCAAAGCTTGGGTCTTTTATATTCCACAACACTGCCTCTGAGTAACAAAATGGTATCATTTAGAAGCCAAAACATCTTAGCCAATGCTCTAAAAGTATTATCCGAAGGAAGATGCTAAATTTTCCTCCGAGGTAGAAATGTAGTGGGTGGTTGGGAGAACTGGCTTTGAGGAAGACAAACCACCCGATTCTGGATGCTGGCTCTATAATTTGTCTGTGATGTGGCCTTAGGAAGCCTGTCAGTCACTCTGTGCTTCAGTCTCTTTATTTCCAAAGCGGGGGTTTACATTAGTCACTAACCCACAGGGTTAGTTTGAGGATTAAATGAATTAATGCATAGAAAAACTTGAGCTCAGGGGTTGCCATAATATGAGCCATCAATAAATGTTTGATACTATTATGAAAATAGGAATGAGAATAAAACAATGTATAGCTAAGAAGTAGCTCTGGAGTTAACGACATGGAACAAGATTAAAGTCCTGATTTATCACAATTATAAAGGGATCATTACAACGGTGACCCACAGCCTTCATCAAGACCTATATTGGTATCTCTGGGAATAGAGGATTCTACCCAAAAGAAAACTGGAGCTCGGTCAACGTTTTTATTTATCTCAGTTTCTCTTAAAATGTTGCTAACTAGAGATAAACCAAACTGATGGGTTAAGATGACTTTGTTCTGATTAATTTTACGGTAATTCTGAGGGCTTCAGTTTTAAATGAATTGTTTGAATACTAAATTATGCAGCTTTATGATCCAGGAGATAAGCAGCAGCTCTAAAGATGCCTCTGAGACTTGAAAGAGACGGCATGAAGCTCATTATTGCCGGCACATTTAACATGGTTAAAGTAGGGGAAAATAGCCATTAAGTTAATGTAATAGTTAAACTGCATTAATTTGAAAAACTGCGCAGTGAAACGCTTACAGCAGAGAATCTATTTTTTTTTTTTCTCTCCTTACGCAAGGATGTGGAGACATCCTTAAAAAATAAAATAAAAAGGGATGCCTGGGTGGCTCAGTAGGATAAGCCTTTGCCTTCCGCTCAGGTCATGATCTCAGGGCCCTGGAATCAAGTCCCACATCGGGCTCTCTGCTCAGCAGGGAGCCTGCTTCCCCCCCCCCACACACACACCTCTCTCCCTGCCTACTTGTGATATCTCTCTACCAAATAAAAAAGTAAAATCTTTAATAAATAAATAATAAATAAGAAATAATAAATTTATTAAAAATAATACATAAAAATATATACTAAATAAATAAATAATAAAATAAAAGGCATTTTCCTGCCCTCCACAAAGAGTTTGAAGTTTTAGACTTTGTACATCATAGGTGTACTCTCAGTTCTGCGGGAGAAGAAGGAACAGAGGACCATTTGGCCCCGTTTGTGATGGGTGCTCCTGGACGGTCCCTGTTAGCTGAGTGGTCAGTTCTAAGAAAGGAAAAGCATCCCCAGGAGACTCTCATGGGAAAACTACAATGAGCTTGGGAATTTGTATCGTGGGGAATGGCAGAAGCTCTTTAATCCCTTGCAATCTGGGTACTTTCTGGAGAATTTAATAAAACGTAGGTTTAAGAAGACTCACTGATAGTTCCTAAACAACTACATAGCGTGGCATTTTACCAGTTCCCTCTTTCCTTAAAAGCATCACATCTTGGTTGCTTGAGGTTTTGCTCTCCACCAGCCATAATGTCGGCGCCTTTTCCTGTCTTTCCGACGTTCCTACTTTTTAATTATCCTGTTTGTCTTATTTTCTGACCCCAAACAGCATGGCTTCTCTGGACTGGGGCATCCAAGACTGGTGAAAATGCCAATTCACTACTCCCCACCCTGATTCTGGTTCTGTGTGTCTGGAACAGTTCTTCCATAACTGGAATCCTAATGTTTTGCACATAATTCAGATGTTGGACAGAAGTTTACTTGAGTGATGCCTTAAGAAACAGTGATTTAGCAAAAGATAAGTCTTATGCCAATACAGAGAGGAACAGCATGCAAGTATTTCATCAGTCGAAGACCATTTGCCCATCCCTGAGTGGACAATGAAAGAATTAAGTGTGGTGACTAACTAACTGCAAGTTTTATGTTCAAACAGGTCCCTTTGAGGTAATGAATGAAAAATGTATTTTTCACATGTTTTTTGATTGATTAGCAGGTTTCATTATATTAGTGGACTTATAAAAGAGCGTTATTTTCAAAAATTTTAATTTTTAAATTTTTTTAAGATTTTATTTATTCATTGATACAGAGACAGAGACAACGAGCACAAACAGTGGGTGGGGCAGAAGGAGAGGGAGAAGCAAACTTCCCGAGGAGCAGGGAGCCCCGATGCAGGACTCCATCTCAGGACCCGGAGACCATGAGCAGAGCAGAAGGCAGACACTTAACTGCCTGAATCACCCAGGTGCCCTCAAAAATTGCTTTTAAATGTTAAATCCTTTCTGAAAATAAAATAACATCTATTTATAATATCAGTGTACACTACCTCACAGTAAAAATTATTTTTACATTTACTATCAGTTAAAAAGAACATAAACAGAGCATTCTTAGTACACATCTACTGCCTGAATCAGTTTCGTGGCCATTGCTATCTCTAACACCATGCTACCAGTTTTGGTTTTTTTTTCTTAAAAAATGAGGTTTTTTTTTTTTTTTTCAATATAATCTCACTTTAACATCTTTCATAAAATCGCATGCAGTTATGATCAGAGTTGTATTTTATGGTTAATAAATTTGAAATTGTTGAAGCTTTCAATGACTCCTTCTCTGTAGGACAGATTATTTTTAATTAAATAAACTACTAAGATGGCAAACTGAGAATAACTTTATTAAATTCAATATATCCTCATTTCTAACTTCTTATATTTAAATACTTAGCCTAAATATGTTCTTGTTCAAAGGTACTGTCTTTTTCCTCCTCAGTAAAAATTCATTTACTTGACAAATATTTTTATAAGAAACCAGTCAACTACTTTGTCCAGAGGTTATTTGTTTCATCAAATTAAGCTGTAGCAAAATCATAATTCTTCTGAAATTCATTCCATTTAATGGAGAATATCAATTATCCAATAAAATATAGGGGCTCCTTTTAAACATGCTTCCCCAAAGTTAAAATACACAAAGTGTAATTATATAATATCAAATTAAATATCAAACTCATTACTTATTTTGTTGATTCCTTCCCTCACTGTTGTAAAAATAAATTCAAGGTTTTTTGTTTGCAAGATAGCAGTTGCCTAAAAGTCTCAAACTCTGAAGTTTTTAAGTTACAACTAATAAACACTGCAATAAAAATTTCTAGCTGCTTTGGAAAAAAAAAAAAAAGAAAATTTAAAGAATTTCTTTCAGGGGTGCCTGGTTGCTCAGTGGTTAAGCATCTGCCTTCAGCTCAGATCATGATTCCAGGCGATCTCTAAGTCAGGCTCCCTGCTCTGCAGGAAGCCTGCTTCTCCCTCTCGCACACCCCCCTTATGTTCCCTCTCTTTCTCTCCATTAAAAAAAAAAAAAAAAATCTTAAAAAAATTTCTTTTAAAGTCTTCATTTTTACCTTAGGATGCTTAGAGTAAGTTATAAAGTGACTTGTAATATTTTTAAAGTCATATTGAAAATGAACAGCAAAAAAAAAAAAAAAAAAAGAAAACGAACAGCAAAGAAACAACATATATTAAGCATATATTTGTTTTATTCCACATCAGTCTCATAACAAAATTTAGTAGTACAATTACTCTAAATGTTTTTTATGTAAATGTATTTGTACTTTTGGCAAGGAAGTATAGCCTTTACTTCAATCGGTAAAATGTTGCTGTTTGCTTGGACTAAACTATAATTCATAGATGTACCACATGCAATTCCAGCTACATTTCTGCTTTGTAGGTGTCCCAATTAGGTAACAACTTTGTTCTACTGTGAAGTTGTGTCCTAGTAAAATTTATATTACCATTAGCACTATGCAAACATAATGCCATTTTTATCACCGCATTTTAACTGAATTTATAGCGGCATTCACAAAATTGTCAAATGCTTGTTCCTAAAAAAAATATTTCAAAAGCTTTTCTTGATTCTGTGATACAGATAAAACCCACTGAAGTGGAATTAACTGAGTTTCTATTTGAAGTCCTTGTGCGCAGTTTTTGTAAAAGAAAAGCCATTCTTTGAAGTAGATGTTGACAGTCTTCTACCTTTCATATGAGCAGAGGTGCACCATGGCTGCGGGTGGTCATACTTGATGAGCATTTTGTGCAAATTATTGGTTCATTGGCAAAATTTTGATACATGGAAATTAAGAAATTATTTTTTTATTAAAAATGGATGTTTTAATTTTAATTTTTCCACTCAGTGCTATCAGAGCAGCTTACTGAAATATAAAAGAAGTACTACCAATTACATCATTAATTGGTTGCTATTTTTATCTGTATCCTATAATAAAAAAATAAAACTAGTGCAGCAAGAACATTTAGAACGTGCTTTATATACTTTTATACTGAGGAATGTTCAACCTTTATTTTCTGTGCATATTTCACAAATAGGAATCCTATAGCTTTACCCATTTACTATCTATGGGATTGCAGCCTGACAACGCAATAATTCTCACCCACACAGGGAGGGTAAAACAATCAGTATTTCCTGCTGCATCAAGAGGTTGCAGAAGCACCTACTTTGAACACTTCTTCTCCCACCTTAAGGAAGGAGTGAGAATTTTCCTTAGCCATGTCTCCAAGTGCCCTGCAAACTGACCTTGAGACACAGATGGTCCTTTGCTTGACCTGGAAAGGCTGAAGAAAGGGAAAGCCTTATCAGTTTAACTGAGTGATAAGTGTCCTTTTTCTACATGTGTCACACACACACACCTACACACACACACACACACACACACACAGGAGATCAGGACAGAAGCTAAAAATATGAAGGAGATATTCATGAAACCAGTTCTGGTTTATGTCATGCAAATATTAATACTAATACTTAATTTAAAATAAAAAAAAAATCTCAGACAACTTCTCCACTGGACAGGACGTTATGAAACAGTAATAAATCAGTCTGAGTAGGCAAACAGGATTTGCAGTCACCGCAGTTGTAAGCAATCAAACTCTGGGTCCTGACATGTTTGCAAACATGGATCCAGGATACACAGGAGAGTATGTGAAAATCAAACAAAACCAAAAAATGGAATGGGCACTGTGAAACAGAAACAAATAAATCAAAAGAAGATTTAGTGGGATATCAGGTAAATAGAAAAAGATTTATTACAGGAAACCGATACAAGTTTAAAAAAAAAAAAAAGTCACTCATGATCATTAATAAAATGCATCAAGGTGGGTTGCCTTTTAAAAAAACAAACAAACCTCCATATTTATCCTCATGGGGGAAAAATTGGTGAATCAGATGATAAGCAGGTGTTATGGTAGAATAACATCAATTGAGATAAAGGTTAGGAAGAAAAATTGTATAGTCATAAATAAAAGTTTTATAGTCATAAATAAAGTTAAAAATGTAACGACATCAACATGCTGTAGGTACAAAATATATAAAATGGTTATGGAACCCAAACCAATACTAAACAACACATACTTAGGGACACTAATGAAAATGGGGATACGCTCCCCGATATTCAGAAAGCTAGGTAAGGATGGTACTGAGGAAACTCACACATTCAAAGAATAGAGAACAGAAGTCCAAATTACCCAGAGTAGACATCACAAAAGTGGAGGTGATAAAGTGGCAACAGAAGCAATAATCTATCTTATAAGAGATGATGTTTCATTTTCCAGAACAGAAAATAAAATGTGGCTACACACACAACACACCATATTCTAGGGCTCATTCCTGGCAGCTTAACATTTCTACTTTACGTTATAGACTTACTTATAAATACTATCCTATACAATCTACTTTATTTTTTTTAATTTTTAAAAAATATTTATTTGAGAGAGAGATAAAGTGCATGCACATTGTGGGGGTGGGGTGCAGAGAGAGAAAATCCCAAGCAGACCCCCCCCACCCTTGAGCACAGAGGCCCAAGCTAGCTCAATCTCAGCACCAGGAGATCATGACCTAAGCTGAAACCAAGAGTCAGAGGCTTAACCACTTAACTGACTGAGCCACCCACACATTCCCACAATCTATTTTAAATCTTAAAATAATGACCTTAAAGTCAATCCACTGAGGCACATGAAAGTAGGGAAAATGGACCAATAAGAGAGTGATACCAGTGCTAGCTTTTAAACCTTATTATAAAGCAATGATTATTTAGATAAGTTTGATTATAGTAGAGGAATAGATATGCAGGTGGATATAGCAAATGAGTTAATAATAAACCTAGCAAAAGAAACAAAAGAGCAATATAGAAAAGAAAATTTAAAACCATGTAGAAAGAGACATCTATTCCAAAATAAAATTGGATGATTATGTAGCTATTTGAGGAAAATATTAAAGTTAGGTCTTTCTCCCATGCCACACATTAAACTACATCCCAGATGGCAAAAAATGGAAAAAATAATAACTTATGAAAATTAGGAAAAATATAAGCAACTAATGATCCAATTTGTGAATGGAGACAAGTTTTCTGAGTGATCATCAAGTGAATTAATCACAATAGAAAATATCAGCATACTACACTACTTAAAATGAAAAGAAAATCCTCTAAATCACAATGAAGGGTGATTTAGAAAGGCAAAAACATACCTTGAAGGCAACAGACTCCATAAAGGGATAATATTCCATATATATACACACATATATATGTACATATATATGTATATATATACACACATATGTATGTATGTGTGTGTGTATGTAATCTAAATGACAAGAAAAGTCCTAAGAACTAATAGAAAAGGGAACAAGGGTCATGCACAGATAATTCATAGAGAAGAAATGTAAATGTCACGTAAAATTTGCAACATTATTCAAACTCATTCCTCATTGCTGGTGGGAATGTAGACCCCTAATCTATTTTGGAAGAGTTTGCATTTTCTTTTCACATAAAACATTTACATGCCTCAAATCTAGCAATTCCATCCAACCAGATAGAGGTCTGTAGGCGCACAGAGGGAAGTATGCAAACTGTTCATGATGGCAACACAGGCTAATCACTACCCAGAATCTGGAGGAAAGATGGAATCTTGTAAAATATTTTATACAGATTTTTACATGAAAAGACACAGAACTCAATGGAAACAAACAAACAAAAGTCAAGGCAAGATGTGTAGTGCAAAGAACACAGGCAGTCTTTGAAGAAAGAGTTAAGAGAAAATAAATTATTTAGTAGCTACCTGTCTTAGTCTGTTCAGACAGCTACATAACAGCACAATAATAAAATACTATAAACTAGGTAGCTTACAAGTAACAGAAGTTTTTTGTTTTGTTTTGCTTTTCTCGTAGCTCTGGAGGCCAGAAGTCCAAGATCAGGGCTCTGGCAGAGTCTATGTCTGGTGAGAACTTTTTGGATAAGTGACTATCTTTTTTCCCCATGTCCTCACATGGCTGAAGAGACAAGAAATCCTTTTCCAGCCTCTTTTATACTTAATCACCTCCCAAGGGCTTCACCTCCTAACCATGTTACCTTGGGAGTTATGATTTCATTTTTGAATTGTGAATTTTGAGTAGACACCCACATTTGATCCATAACATTACCATTTATTCAAAATACAATTAATCACAAGAGATCAGAAGCTCTCAGGGTGCACTAGACTATACTTTCTTGGTTAGCTGTGCATCCATTTCCCAGGGGCTGCTGCAAGAAGCTCCCACAAATTGGATGATTTAAAACAAAAAAATCATTTTCGTCGTCTGGAGGCTACAGATCCAAGATTGACATGTGGAGGAGGTTGCTTCATTCTAAGGGAGAATCAGCTCCATGCCACTCTCTTAGCCTCTAGAGAAAAGTGACTGTTCCGGAGGCTGGAAGTCCAAGATCAAGATGTCAGCAGGTGGATTTCTTCTGAGGACTCTCCCCTTACCTTACAGATGGCGGCCTTCTCCTTGTGTCTTCACATGGCCGTCCCTCTGCACATGCCTGTGTCATAATCTCCTCTTCTTATAAGGACACCGCTCATGATAGATCAGGACCTGTCCATATGATCTCATTTTACCCTACTTATCTCTTCAGGGTTCCTGTAACTAAACTCAGTCACCTTCCAAGGTCCTGGGGACATTATTCAGCCTGTAACAGCAGAGAAAAAGTTGAGAGCAGGCTATTGACACAAGCTGTAAATGGAAAATTCCTAAGTCGATCTGTAAATATCCTACACTATCTTTAGGTAAACAGTAAAACATAGGTTACAAATGCTTTTACATATGTGTCCTATGTCTAAAGCTGTACCAGCTTGTAAAAAATTCTGAAAGAAATGTTCAAAATCAACCATACATCCTAAATGGCAGGAATAAATATAAGTGAAAGAAAGTTTCAGGTCAGATGCAGAGGCTAGATTGGCCTAATCTTGTTTCATGCCTCAGGTGTTACAAATGTCTTTGCAGTGGAGCGACTCGCATATCCTGGTATTGCGCCAAAGCCAATGATTGGCGGGGTGGGGGGGGTGGGGTGGGGGGGGGCTTCCTTCTACAGAGAGTGTAAATAAGCAGTGATGATTAGCCCTTAACCCTGGGCTTGAAGACCTCCGTAAATATGCATTCTATTCATAAGCCAATTTATTTGTAAACAAATCACTGTATTTATTGCTTCAGTTTTAGTATTTCCACCTTCAAATACAGAAGTTTGCACTGGTGAATCAAAGGAGAATGGAACCTGTCAGGTGACCTGATTCTAATGAATCTGTGTCCAATCACATGAAAAGTATAACCAGTTAATTAGGGAAAAAAATAATAAGATCAATCAAACAAAAATTAAAGTGGCCTCTTCACTAAGAATCAACTTTGAGTGAAGTCAATGGCCCAGGGTCATCATGAGGCAATTTTAATGCACATAATCCTGGTGTCACCTGCTTCCCAGACAGGAGTCTATTTGGCTTTATCTTATAAACCCAGGGACTTGGGGGATGTTTCTATGACCCTGCCAAAATCCTTGAATTTTTTTTAATATTTTATTTATTTGAGAAAGAGAATGAGAGAGAATGGGGGGGGTGGTTCAGAGGGAGAAGCAGACTCCCTAATGAGCATGGACCCTGATGCAAGACCGGATCCTAGGACTCCAGGATCATGACCTGAGCTGAAGGCAGTTGCTTAACCAACTGAGCCTCCCAGGTGCCCAAAAATCCTTGAGTCTTAAGAACAAAAGCTCTATTTACTCCTAATGACAATGGTGCTCTGAGGATTGGATACCGAATGGACCATTTATTGCAGTTGACTTTGAATTCAAGTCCTTTATTTTCAGAGTAAAGAGACTCAAGTTGAGAAAGAGAAAATGATTTTCTCAAGATCACACAGGCTCTCTATGGCAGATCTGAACTATGCTCTGTTGGAAATCTAGCTTCAAAATTCTCCTGGGAAGATCAACTGTTAGATTTTTCCCTAGCAGACCTCAAGTAGACTCCAGTTAGAAAATTGTTTCTGTGATTCCCTTTGATGAATGACTAAAATATATTAAGCAGGTGATTAAAAGAAAAGCTGCATAAGTGATTTAATGACCCAACTCTCTCTTTCTTACCAGATAAAAAATGAGTTTTGAGGGATGCCTGGGTGGTTCAGTGGGTTAAAGTCTGCCTTCAGCTCAGGTCATGATCCCTAGGGTCCTGGGATCAAGTCCTGCATCAGGCTCTCTGCTCAGTCCCCCTGCTCCTCTCTCTCTGCCTGCCTCTCTGCCTACTTGTGATGTCTATCTGTCAAATAAATAAATAAAATCCTTTAAAAAATGAGTTTTGAGCTAAGGTGTTTACTTTATTTACATTTCATTTGAATAACTGAATAAAATTTGGGAAGGGATAAGAAAACAAACAAACAAACATAATTAACGCTAATGTCTGTGATTTTCCTCAAGAACACAGCACATCCTTTGTACCTCATGTACCCTTGCACACTGGCCTCAACTAACATTTCTTCTTCATGTTTTTCACATTTCTATTTACTTTACCTTAATTGCACCCAAACTACTTGTCATTCCCCAAACATGTCCTATTACCTTCTACTTCTGAAGCTTTACATGTAGTAATCCTTTAGATCTTAATTCTCTCTACAGGAAAAATAATACTGAGTGCCCATTCTGTACAGGTACTTTACCTTACCTTCAACATTTTAGTTCTAAAAAGTTAAATTGGGGGGCGGGTGGGTGGCTCAGTGGGTTAAGCCTCTGCTTTTGGCTCATATCATGATCTCAGGATCCTGGGATTGAGCCCCACATTGGGCTCTCTGCTCAGCAGGGAGTCTTCCCCTTCTCTCTCTGCCTACATGTGATCTTTCTCTCTGTCAAATAAATAAGTAAAATATTTAAATTAAAATTGGCTGAGACTCTCTAGTAATCCAACAATTTTTTGAAAATGTAATTTCTTGCCTTATTTCTGTGCCCAATTCTCAACTTTTCAGTTTCAATAACTAGGCTTCTGTCTTAGTCCCCCAGTAGAAGTCTACCACCGAGCCAGTCACATTTTCTTTCTGTTTAGGGTTGTGTCACTCTCTGTCACTATCTGCTCTCTGCTTCATTTCATCTCCCATGTGTCATATTATAAGGAACATGACATCAATTAGTAGCCAAAAGGTGTGGGTTAGACTTCTAGATTTACCGTTTCCTGGTCATACAAATAAAGTAAAATCATGGTCTTTCTGAGTATTGACTGTGGAAACTGGCTATCGGTACTGACTTTTCTGGTAGATATTTCTTATATGCAGTATAGGTAGAGTGTACCATAAACACTAAGGTACTATGCAAAAGATTGGGGGGTTAGCAATTAAAATGATATTTCCCTGCTGAATCTTTTGTTGAAACTCTCCCTTATCCACCAGACCCTGTGGATCTCTACCACATGCCTGCTACCAGGGATGGCCCATAACCCACATGCCTGAACTAACTCTCCTCTCATAGGCTCCTGAGACTAGCCTTGCAGAGTTCCCATTCAGGAAAAGACCTCACTCATACTTGAACGTGTCAGAAAGCCAATTCAAACTATGTAAGAAAAAAATGGGAAATTTTAGCTCACATACATGAGAACCCCTACCAGTGGTCTGGCTTCAGACATTACCACATCCAATGTCTTTAAAAGATTTATTTCTTCTTCAACTGTCAGTCGTGGTGATCTAATGTCACAGAAGAGAAGCTGCTTGCACTGTTAAAAGTGTATCATGTTCAAGATCAACAGAAATGATGATTCTCTATCATTTCCTGGAACTATGGAGTTCTAGAAAAAGGTGGAATTGAATCTTCTTGGATTGGTTTCTGTCAAGAGTTCTTTCTTTCTTGGCCATGGAGGATAGATACACTTATTTCCCAGATCAGAGTCCCATGCCTCTCCTGGAGCTTAGTCATGTGGGGAGTAATTCTGTTTGAACTCCTTAGTCTTGAGAGGTAGAGAAGTATACGTGAGGAGTTACAGAGTGATGAAGGCAAAGTAAGGATGACTAAGTCCCAGGGAGGCAAAAACAACAGATATCCCTAAGGTCAGCTTTGCTTTGTCCTGCTCTTGGTCACTTCCATTCAAATGCCCAAATACCCTGTACCATGCCATAAACCTTATCTGACAGCAGGCTTCACCCTGCCTCTTCTCTTGAGCTTATTTGAGATGCATGCTTCTTCAGAATGCCTTTTGATAGAATTAAAAACCAAGAAGAGGAAAATCTACTCTAAGCTACTGGTTAAAAAGGAAGGTAGGGACTCTAAAAGTATGATGGTTCTAAATTATTAAAGACATGATATTAAAATCAAGACCTCTCAAGTCAATTGATTTTCTAAGAACCAATCTGAGTATGTGAGCTGGTCTCTAAAAGGACACAAACAGATTCATATTGTTAAGGACTGCAGTTTACAGCTGTCACTGCTTCTGGACAATTTTTTTTTTTTTTTTTTTTTTTTAGCGGACTACGTGCTGTGTGATTTGGGATAAGCCAGTTTTACTTTCTGGGACTCAGTTTAATTAAATGTGGAAAGATGATTATTTATTTAACAACAACAGCAGCAAAACTATTAACCACTTCCTAACGTCCAAACACTGAAAACATGCCAAGGAAAGAGCCCTTGATCTGAGTCTTGAAAGATGAGAATGGATTTGTCAGAATGACAAAGGTGTGGGCAGCAACTGTGTTCCAGACAAAAGGCACATTATAAGCAAGCCAAGGATTGTAAAACAACTTGGCAGTTTTGAGTACTTCAAAGAAATTTAGAATGTGAAGAAGTGAAGGATGAGATTAACAGATCTTAAATGCAGAGCCTGTCCTTTCTGGTCTTGCATTTTGAATTTCCAAAGATGAGTTTTGCAAGCTTCCTTTCAAATTCAAATTTAGGGAATTTAGGTTCAGGTTAGCACGAGGACTAGGGGACCTTACCTGTGAGAGGAAATGATCATGATGTGATTGGCGTCTGTGTTTGCTTTGCAGTTGAAAGGGCCTTGTAGGAAATTATCTGATTTAGTCTGGATGAGAATTCAGGTTTTTGTTAAGCAAGTATTCATTTCTATTCCTCTCCCACTGTGGAAAGAACAATCTTTTCTACTTGTTGATATAGGAATCTTGGGCTCAGGTAATTGTCCAGGAGATTAATATTCCTTGTTTTGTGGCACCTGGGTGGCTCAGTCTTTAAGGGTTTGCCTTGGGCTCAGGTCATGATCCCAGGGTCCTGTGATCCAGCCCTGTGTCCTCTGTCTGGCCTCTTGCTCAGCAGGAAGCCTGCTTCTCCCTCTCTGACTCCCTCTGCTTGAGTTCCTTCCCCTTCTCACTGTATCTCTCTCTGTCTAATAAATAAGTCATATCTTTAAAAATATAGACAGAGGATGGATAGATGATAGATAGAAAGATCCATCCCTTGTTTTTCCAGCTGATCCAAAGAAAATAAGGAGTCATGTGGGATGGAGTTAAACACAACGCGGGGACAGGAATCAAGTCCACAGTCTAAAGAGGAAACACTTAGCTAGATCAGCTGAGAACAGCCTGTTATTGAAAGCTGCTGAACTTGGATGGTCTGTTAGGCAGTATTATTGTGACAACGGCTGACTAATAGTCTTCTCTAAGATAAAAGTGAAAAGAGACATCTGTACTTCTCCCTTCACTTCTTGTCCCTTCATTTCTTCTTGTTCCTTCATTTCTTCTCCAATTCAAAATGACCAGGGTTATTTTGTGGTGAAACCAGGTGTAATTATGTAAAACTCAGTAATACAAATGACAGCTCTTTAGGAATAACTCTGCAATTAATTATTTGCCGATTCACACATCTGGGACCCTGCATGGTGAGGCACCAAAACAAACTAGCCTCTATGGAACAACTTACATTAATGCCAGTGTCATGCACAAGCTCACGTGTTGCTCAGTGACAATGATCAGGTTGAAAAGTAAAAGGGGGTTATGTCGTTCTTCAGCCTCTGCTCCCTCAAGGCACATGGAGGCTGTCACAAAACATGGCAACCCTGTTATTAGAACTCTGGAAGATATTTTGAGTTCATTGCAGCAATGCTTTATGCTCTATACAATTGTCTATAAAACAAGTGATGGTGAATTACATTTTAAACACATCATTTTATCCTGTACAAGTTCAGAGCTCTGTTTCAAGATCTTCATTGTAGTACACACACACACACACACACACGCACACACAGTTATAAATAAAACACCTTAGTGGTTTGCCAAAGCTCTAACGTGGCATAGAAGAAATTTTGCAATCTGATCTTTGCTTATTTCTTTGTCCTCATCTGAAACCATTTTACCTCTTCTTGCATCTGTCAAATTCCTTTCTGCTTGGGGCTTTGCAACTGCTGCTTTTGTTGCTTAGAGCTCTTCTCATCCTTCCCGTTCATTTAATTAATGTCTATTCATATTTTTGCTATTAGTTCAAACCTCCTAAGGAAAACTTCCCTGAATCCCCAGCCTACATGTAATTTCCCTGGAAAACATTCCAACGGCTCCCAGTCTATTTCCTTCATAGCCCTCATCAAAGTTTGTAATTATATTTTCATATAAGTGCTTCCTTAACATATTCTCCTTCACTCTGCCGTAAGATCTATGTGAACTTGGCCTGATGGCAAGTCGCTATTCTGTATGCAATGCTTAGTGTGAGACCTGCTGTATAAGCAGGATAAAGACACATCCCGGTTTGCCTATAACAGTCATGGTTTGTGCATATTATATGGCATAATTAATGCTCTTTCATAATTAGTACTCTTTTTCGTCCTTAAAATTGTCCTGCTCAGTGCAATAGATCATGGAGTCATGGCCCTTGTAAACGATCTCAGTAATAACCCTGAATGACCCTCTTTTACTTTAGTAACAATTTGCTCACCTAAACCTCTTTGTCCCTTCATGTATAATGGTTCCACTTTAGACATTCTTAGATGTGTCTAAATTTGGAACAGAGATTGAGCTCTGGTTGTCACCTGAGCCACATAGTACCTTGAAAATAGTCGGGGTCAGTAAGCACTATATTAAAAGGTGTTTCAAGTCCTCCTTGTCATCATGGCTGAAAATTCTTTCAACATGCATCATAGATCTGGCACTCCCTAACAGCATTTATTCATTTATATCTCAAGTCAATAATCACGCACCCAGAGAAAACTGGGCTATATCACATATTGTTTTAAGAGCATAGGTTCTAGGACCTGATTCCTGTGGAGTGCTGACACCAATGAAATAAACACAACTGGTGAAAATTATAGGGAAAAAACACAACTATTTATAGTATCTGAAAATTATTATATGATCATATGGGAAAGTTAAAAAAATCCAAGAAAATCTACTAAAATTTGATGAGAAGAGCAAGAGATAAATAATCACAAAAAGGAAATTCCAGAACAATGCATCTTATGCATATAGATAGAAAAATCTTTAATGAAATACAAGCAAGCCTATTCTACTAGCATATTAGAAACATAATTCACCATGACCAAGTGGGATTTATTCCAGGAATCCAAAGTTGCTTTAAGATCTGAAAATCAATTCATATAATACAGCATATCAATAGAATATCAAACAAAAGCCACATGATCATATCCATTGATAAATAAAAACTTTTTATAAAATCCAACTTTCTTAAATAATAATAATAATAATTATATATAAATAGTAATAAAGAAAGCCATGCTTTCTTTAAAAGATTTTATTTATTTATTTGACAGACAGAGATATCAAGTAGGCAGAGAGGCAGGTAGAGAGAGAGGAGGAAGCAGGCTTCCCACTGAGCAGAGAGCCCGATGCGGGACTCCATCCCAGGACCCCACGACCGTGACTTGAGCCAAAGGCAGAGGCTTTAACCCATTGAGCCACCCAGGCACCCCAGCCATGCTTTCTTTAATAAAAAACACTCAAGAAACTAGAAATAGGCGGAACTTCCTCAGTCTGAGAAAGAAAATTTACAAAAACCCTAAAGATAATTTCATACTAACAGACAAAAGACTGAATGCTTTCATCTTGAGATTAGGGGCCATTAAGAATATCTCTTCTCTTGTGTAAACCTGACGATTCACAGACCTGTACCCCTGGGGATAAAAATACATTATATGTTTATTAAAAAAAAGAATAAATAAATTAAAATGTGCAAAAAGAAAGAGAGAATATCTCTTCTCACTATTTAGTGACATCATACTTGAGATTATAGGCAGGACAATGGCACAAAAGAAAATTAAAATTAAAAATTAAAAGTATCAAAATTGAGTGACCATAAATGAAACAATTCATATGTGACACTATCTTAAACTAAATGAAAATGAAAAGTGACATGAAAAATTGTAAGATGCAGCCATGTTGTGTCAGTTTCAGTCTGTTATTAGTGATACCATTGGCTAGGAATGCCTGAGGCACTTAGCTTGGGCCTGTATTATTTGTGGTAAGGCCCCACAGAAATTTTCCAGACTGAAGCCAATGTCGTGGCTGGACCAGCCCTTGAGGTTCTTATTATGATTGCAGGATAACACATTTCAGGAAGAAATCAACAGGAACTTTAAAGAACAAGATTTATTACTCACAGGTCATGGAGGGTACACAGTATGCATGAAGGCCACACAGCTAGGACGTGGGTAGAGACAGAGGAAGCACAGACCCGAGGTCTTGCCTTTATTAGTGTCTGAAATTGGGGCACGGACTGTTTTGTGAGTTCTCTCCTTATTGGCAAACTTAAAGCATGAGAACAGGAATTAGGGTGGGGGATGGGAGAAACAGGGTCACTCAAAAGGTCAGTTACCTAGGTCAACCAGCAAACATTATGGGTGGGGGTTGCCTAGTTTCTTATCTGATTGTTTTGCTAGTGGCTGTGTCATACAGCTGGAAATATATTTATTCAGGATAAATGCCTTTGAAATGAATGCCTCAGCAATCAAGAGCTTAATGTCAGGCACTTACATTATAATCGAAAAGCTTAATATCCAGCACTTGCACTATAAGCAGAAGCAGCACTTAGAGGGAAATTTATAGCATTGAATGCATGTATTAGAAAAAGAGGGACCTAAAGTCAATTATCTAAGCCTCCAAAAGAGGAAAGTAGAAAAAGTGTATCAGATTCAATTCCATGTAAGTGAAAGAAAATAAATAATAACAATTAGAGCAGAAATCAATGAAATTGGAAGCAGAAAATCAATGAAACCAAAAGCTGGTTCTTCTAAAAGATCAATAAAATCAATAAGCCTCTAGCTAGGCTAACTTAAAAAAAAAAAAGTAAAGTAGGAGTGAGGGCATGAATTTCTCATATCAGAACAGAAAGAGGGGGCATTATTACAGATCCCGTGGAAATTAAAAAGAGATGATAAAGAAATAATATGAACAACTCTTTGCCCACAAATCTGGTAATCTTAATGAAATGGGGCCAATTCTTTGAAAAGCACTATGTGCCAAAATTTACACAAGAAGAAATAATCTCAATAGGACAACATCTATTAAAGAAATTGAATCAATAATAACTTTCCGGAAAAGAAAGCACCAGGCCCAGATCAGTTCACTTATGAACTCTACCAAACGTTTAAAGAACGTATACTAATTATCTACAAACTTTCTCAAAGGATAGAATCAAACAAAATACTTCTTACACATTCTATAGGCTAGCATTAACATAATATCAAAACCACACATAGGCATTACAAGAAATGAACACTATAGGCCAATATCTCTCATGAAAGTAGATATAAAACTTCTCAACAAAATATTAGCATATCAAATCTCTAAAAAGCAAAATAAGAGTTATATACCACAACCAAGTAGAATTCATTTCTAGATTATAAGGCTGGTTCAGCATTTGGAAATCAATTAATGTAATCCATCACATCAATTGACTAAAATAGAAAAATCACAAGATCATATCAATACATGCAGAAAAAGTATAGGTCAAAATCTAACACCTATTTATAAAAAATCTCAGTAAACTGGAAAAAGAGGAGAATTTTCTCAACTTAGTAAACTATCCATAAAATCCTACAGCTGGCATACTTAATAATGAGAAACTTGAAGATTTCACTTAGATAATATGCAAGGTAATTATGTCCCCTATTACCCTTCTTTTCAGTGTCATACTTGCTACTCTCATAAGGCAAGAAAAATAAATAAAAGGGAGATATAAAACTGTTTTTTATTTGCAGATGACACGATCATCTATGTAGGAAATCTAAAGAATCAGCAAAAAAATTCCTGAAACTAATCAGTGATTATAATAAGACCACAGAAATAAAGTTAATACACGAAAGTCAATTGCTTTCCTCTACTAACAATAAGTAAGTGGAATTTGAAGTTAAAAACAATGCCATTGACATTGGCACCCAAGAAAGAAAATAGGTCACCACAGAAAGGGGGGACACATTTGAAAATCCTGTAACTGATAGAAAACAAAACAAAACAAAACAAAAAAAAACCCCTCTTATCCAGAATATATAAAGAATTCAAAGAAGTTGATACTAAATTAAAAAAAAATAATGAAGAACAAGAAACAAAATCTGAATAAACATTTACTCAATGAGGATGTACAGATGTCCAATAAGCACATGAAAAGATGCTCAAAATCAGCAACTATATTAGGGAAAACAAACAAAAAAAGCAAATGATATCATTGTACATCCCACTAGGATGGCAATGATTTAAAGAAATAAGGAGGGGCACCTGGGTGGTTTAATCTGTTAAGTATCTGACTTGATCTCAGCTCAGGTCTTGATCTTGGGGTTGTGAGTTCAAGTCCCATGTTGAGCTCCACAGGGCATGGAGCCTACTTAAAAAAAAAAAAAAAAGAAAAAAGAAAGAGAGAGAAAGAGAATGAAACTGAAAAAGAGATGATACCATGTATTGGGGAGAAAGTGGAGAAGATATAGATCCTGCTAATGAGTCTGAGGCTTATTTGGGGATAATGAAGACTTTGTTGAAGGTAGTGATTTGTGGTAAAGGCATTTAGAACAAGGGTTGGCAGGCATTGTCTGTATAGGGTCAGAAAGTAATACTGTAGGCTTCATGGACAATGTGGTCTTTGTCACAACTACACAGTCCTGCTGTTACATAGCAAAAGCAGCCATAGTAAGTTTGTATATAAATGTGCAGTGGTGTGTTTCAATAAAACTTTATTTAAATAGATAGGGAGTGGGCTGGATTTAGCCTGAAAGTAGTAGCTTTCCCCAATTTAAAGCATAATCTAGCATTTGGTCAACACTGAACATGTTAGTTGCTATTTGCTATACACTAAGGAATCTAGACATAATCTCTGCTATCATGGGAGTCTGAACTTCCCTCCCCCTACAGTTCCCTTTACAATTTTTGATAGTGGGCAGTGATACAAACCAGATAAACACTCAGCTACTGGACTAGCTATATGAAAATGATATTTGGTCATAAGAATGAGTAAGTTAAATCGCTAGAGCTTGTGCCAGAGACCAGAAGAAGCACCAAATCTCCTTAGTGACTAAACTACTCTTTGAATACCTCCTGACCCATCTCTTAGGTTTCAGAGCCTAGAACAAAGCTGAAATGATTGTGTCAGATCTGTGGAGAAGCAGGACAATGGGTCCTGTTCTCTGTGAGGCAGCTCAGAAACTGTTATGCATTAATGGATAATATATTTCTAACTACATTTTTTTTGAAAAACAAACCCAAAATTTGTAACCCAGCATTCTAATGCCTCTAGAACATTGCTTTCAACCATATTAGCTTTTTAACCCAAACTCCTTCCTCCTAGAGTCAACACTGCATACTACTCATATCACTGATGTGCATCCAGAACTTTCTAGTCCTCCTCAATCATAAGGTGTTAATGTCTTTTTTTTTTTTTTTTTTTTTAATCCTGACCTGAAGTCTTTGCTAGTTTCATCCTTTCAGGGGCACATGGGAACTTTCAAGTCATGAGACACCAGGAAGTTCCCTCAGGCTCAACTTTCCAGTTTCCTTCTATCACTATCTTGTTACCACCAGTCTTTTCCAGTCTTGGTCCTGGAATATCTGCTGCCTGCTATATTTTCTTAGTGACAGTTGGTCTTCTACAATAGAGCACATATTTTGCATATGGTGGACTCTCTATACATGTACTTATTGAATGAATGAATGAATGAATGACTATGATCTAGGCAAAAGCATCTGGTTTAATGTCAATGTCCCAAGAAGCACACTTTAGGCATTCAGAAAAGCAAAAATCCTTTAAGTTTCATTTTTTAATCTATAAAATAAGATTGCTTAATTATAACCTGTGTAAGTTCTTTTGAGCTCAAAAGTCAATTATTTGAATACAAAATACCATTTTATTCATACATTTACATGCTGATTTACATGCTGAAGTTTGCCACATACTTTACATTTACATATATCTCTGTAAGGATAGATTGTGCAACATACGAAAGAAAAAAAAAATGCAGACCAGAGTAGCAATGCAAGTTGGCAAAGACCCATTCTTGTTTCTCAAAGCCAGGCATCAGGGTCATAGAATTTTAGTGCCAGTTGTATCTTTATGTTCCCTTAGGATTATCCAGAGGTTTGATACTGTAATCTTGGCCCCATGCTCCGTAGAGTGTACAGTGACCATCTAAGTCACTTCAGGTATTATGGGCTGAGTATTCATGTCCTTCTAAGTTCATATACTGAAATCCCAACCCATAGTGTAATGGTACTGGGAGGTGAGGCCTTTGGGAGAGTTAGACTAGATCATGAAGGTAGGACCCTTATAATGAGATTAATGCTCTTACAAGGACATGAAGGGAAGGAGGAGTATTTCTCTCTATGCACGTGCACCAAGGAATGGCCATGTCAGGGAGAGGGGTCACACCTATACCTTTCTATTATCCTGATCTCAGACTTCCAGCTCCCAGAACAGTGAGAAATACTACTGACCCTTGAACAACACAGGTTTGAACTGCATGGGTCCAATTACACATGGATCTATTTATACACGGGTCCACTGATAAGTGAATTTTTTATAGTATAGTCTTATAAGTGTATATTCTCTTTCTTATGGTTTTCTTTCCTTTTTTTTTTTTTTTTTTTAGATTTTATTTATTTACTTGACAGAGAGAGACATAGGGAGAGAGGGAATACGAGCAAGGGGAATGGGAGAGGGAGATGCAGCCTTTTAGCTGAGCAGGGAGCCCAATGTGGGGCTTGATCCCAGGACCCCAGAATCATGACCTGAGTCGAAGGCAGACACTTAACCAACTGAGCCACCCAGGCAACCCCTTATGACTTTCTTAACACTTTCTTTTCTCTAGTTTATTTATCTTAAGAATTCAGTATATACTACATGTACAAAATATGTGTTAATTGACTGTGTTATCAGTAAAGTGTCTGGTCAATAGTTAGTTATTAGTATTTAAGTTTTGGAGGACTCAAAAGTTACTTATGGATTTTTGACTAAATATAGAGGGTTCTGATACTCCTAAACCCTGCATAATTCAAGAGTCAACTGTAAATGTCTGTTGTTTAAGGCATTCAGCTAATGAAGCAGCCAACCTAACTCGAGCTAACAAAGACATACATTTTAAGAAGGAAAATAAGGCTGACTCATCCTGAGTCAGAACACAGTTCCCTCTCAGTCCATTATTTTTTTATTTTTATTTTTTTTTGTCTTGTGGGCCAATACTTTTGCTTCATAATGTGGACAAGAAGAGGTGCAGTGCTGTCTATCCTGACAACACATTCTTATTGCTCATTTCCATACTGGAGTCTGTAGTTCCTGAGATAGGCAGTGCCCATAAAGTATCCTTATGCAAAGAAAAGAAACAAAACAAAACACTTCCTCCTCCAGAGAAGGCAGCTCCCTGGTGGACCAGTGGTTTGGCAGGTAGACTGTAAGCTGAATTTTATCTGCCATGCATCCTTTCCTAGGTGCCCACACTGTTGGCAAATGTGTGGCAAATTCATGCAGCAGTACCGTATATAGGTCGATTTATTCCAGCTTTGTCTGAATTTGTCCAAGAAGTTTTCTTCAACTCCAAAATCTGTAAGAGGGTGAGAACCCATGCCATCCCATCATACCCTGGCCTGTGTTTATGGAAGGGGGTGAGAATTGATGCCATCCCATCATACCCTGGCCTGTGCAAATGGAAGGAGGTGAAAACTCATTCCATCCCATCATACCCTGGCCTGTGCATATTGAAGGGGATGAGAATCCATGGCATCCCATCATACCACAACCATGTGTTTGCTGCTCTCCTCCTATGGTGCTTGTTATGCCATGTAACTACCATCCACTTGTATATGCTTATCATTACGTTGTTTCTGCTCTCAGAGTCTATTATGTCTCTCCCCGTTTCTAAACATACATATAAACACATAATTCACACACACACACACACACACACACACACAGACATAACCTCATTCCTTCCTATACACTCAAACACACACACTCAAATAAACTCACCACCAGTTTTATCCTGTCTTCCCAGTCCTTTGTGCTGCCTTCCAGGTTAAATGCTCTCTGTATCTCAGAAGGTTAAAGTTTACTATTTTCCTTTTTTGTTGTTGTTGTATTTTGTGGTGTTTCTTCTTCTTCTTTTTTTTTTTTTTACTGCTTTCCTAATAAAGGTTGATTTTGGTCACTTTGTTCATTGTTAACCTAACTTCAATTCCAAGACACAAATTCATGTGCCAAAACTCACTCCAGAACTTAGAGTTTTGTTTTGTTTTCCTATTTTAAGATTTATTTGTTTATTTATTTATCTGAGAGAGAGAGGGAGAGAGCGTGCACTGGGAGAGGAGCAGAGGGAGAGGGACAAGCCATCTCCCCACTGAGCATGAAGTTTGATGTGGGGCTCAATCTCAGGACCCTGAGATCATGGCCTTAGCCAAAATCAAGAGTCAGTTGCTCAACTAACTGAGCCACTCAGGCACTCTCAGAACTTAAGAGTTTTCTAAGCCTATTCATCCCCAGTATATCCAACACCTCATGGAAGATACCCTTTCTCATCTCATCCCCTCCTAAAGAAAAGGGGATTATTTTTATCAAGGTGATTACTAGGTGCCATAGATGTCACATTTAATATCTTGCTTGATCCTTAAATGATCATAGAAGTCAGCATTGTCATCCCGAGTTTACAGATCAGAAACTGAGAATCAAAATGTTGCTCTACCTATTAAGGATTATATAACTAGGAATTTATGGACATAGTCACTTAACAATTTTTTTTAATATTTTTATTTATTTATTTGACAGACAGATCACAAGTAGGCAGAGAGGCAGGCAGAGAGAGAGAGGAGGAAGCAGGCCCCCACTGAGCAGAGAGCCCGACGTGGGGCTCGATCCCAGAACCCTGGGATCATGACCTGAGCTGAAGGCAGAGGCTTTAACCCACTGAGCCACCCAGGCGCCGTAACAATTTTTTTTTAACTTCAAAATTCATATTCTTTCCCTGATATTAATCTGTCACATTTAAGAAGCTCTTAACAAAGAGACATGTGGTCAAGTAAAGTTTACAATCAAGTCAGTCAAGTTTAAAAATGAAAATGTTTTTATTTTGCTGCACACCAGTGTAAGTACAAGAGTAAAACAATTCATAGAAATGACTGCAATTAATATTGCATCTACAACTACCACATCCGTGACCCATCATTAAGAATAGATGACAATGAGGACACCTGGGTGGCTCAGTTGGTTAAGCAGCTGCCTTTGGCTCAGGTCATGATCCCAGGGTCCTGGGATTGAGTCCCACATTGGGCTCCTTGCTCGGCAGGGAACCTGCTTCTCCCTCTGCCTCTGCCTGCCTCTTTGTCTGCCTGTGCTCGCTCGCTTTCTCTCCCTCTGTCTCTGACAAATAAATAAATAAAATCTTTAAAAAAAAAAAAAGAATAGATGACAATAATGTACTGATTGCATATCTAGTTTATAATAATTGAAGGAAACTCAAATCTCCATTCTTCTTTTTCTTGTTTCCACAGTCTTTCCCCCCCCTTCTGTCCATTTTCTTTCCTGACTGTTATAAAGTTATGCACTGTATTATGACTTCTCCCTCAGCAATGTTTATGTACAAAGTCATGAACACGTAAGACTTAGGTAAAGATAAAAGCATACTTAATTTTATTCTGTTCGTGTATATCAGAAATTGGTCCAGATGTAGAACTTGGTAAGGAATGAGGGAAAACAAATACTTCCAAAAAGACCTTGTGCAAGAAGAAACAAGGTGGACATTTTAGATTATAAAGTTGGTTGTTACAGGCTGAATGTGTGTCCTTCCCGCCAAATCTGTATGTTGAAATTTTAGCCCTTAAGGTGATGGTACTAGGAGGTGAGGCCTTGAGGGGTGATCAGGTCATGAGGATGGAGCCCTCTTGAATGGGATTAATCCCCTTAAAAAGAGATCCCAACCCTGGCATAGCCAGAGAAGTTCTGAGAAAGAACAAAACAGGAGGCATCACATTCCTGATTTTAAGCTATATTATAAAGCTTCAGTCATCAAAATAGTATGGTACTGGCCTAATAACAGACAATTAGGCCAATGGAACAGAACTGAGAGTCCAGAAATAAACCCAAGCATATATGGTTAACCAATATTTGACAAGAATACTTAATGGAAAAAAGACAGTCTCTTCAATAAATGATGCTGGGATAATTGGATATTCATATGTAAAAGAATGGAACTAGACCCATATTTTAATGCCACTCACAGAAATCAACTGTAAGTGAATGAAAAACTTAAATGTAAGTTCTGAAAACATGAAATCACTCTGAGAAAACACAGGAACAAAGCTCCCTGACAAGTGTCTTGATAATGATGATTTGGGTATGTCACCTAAAGCACAAGAAACAAAATAAAAATAAATAAATAAATAAATAAATAAATAACTCATATTAAATCAAACTAATAAAGGTTTTCACAGCAAAGGAAACCATCAACAAAGTGAAAAGCCAACTTACAGAATGGGAAAAATTATTTGCAAACACCTATCTAATGAAAGGTTAATACTGAAAACATAGAACTCCTACAACTCAATAGCAAACATATGTGTGTGTGTGTGTGTAATTTAAATTTAAAAAATACCCCAATTAAAACATGGGCCAAGGACCTGAGTAGACCTTTTTTCTAAAGAAGTTATATGAGGGGGCGCCTGGGTGGCTCAGTGGGTTAAGCCGCTGCCTTTGGCTCAGGTCATGATCTCAGGGTCCTGGGATCAAGTCCCGCATCGGGTTCTTTGCTCAGCGGGGAGCCTGCTTCCCTCTACCTCTCTCTCTCTGCCTGCCTCTCTGTCTACTTGTGATCTCTCTCTGTCAAATAAATGAGTAAAATCTTTGAAAAAAAAAAAAAAGAAGTTATATGAAAGGCCAACAGTTACATGAAAGATACTCAACATCACTAACATCAAGGAAATGCCAATCAAAGCCATGATGAGATACCACCTCACACCTGTTAGACCGGCCATCATCAAAAAGACACGAGATAACAAATGTTGGCAAGAAGTGAGAGAAGCAAACACTTGTGCACTGTTGGTGAAAGTGTAAGTTGGTGCAGCCGCTATGGGAAACAGTGTGAAGGCGCATCAAAAAATTAAAAATAGAATTACTGGGATACCTGGGTGGCTCAGTGGGTTAAAGCCTCTGCCTTCGGCTCAGGTCATGATCCCAGGACCCTGGGATCGAGCCCCACATCAGGCTCTCTGCCTGGCAGGGAGCCTGCTTCCTCCTCTCTCTCTGCCTGCCTCTCTGCCTATTTGTTATCTCTGTCTATCAAATAAATAAATAAAATCTTAAAAAAAAATAGAATTCCCTGTGATCCAGCAATTCCATTTCTAGGAATTCATCCAAGGGTAAGGAAAACACTAACTCAATAAAACACCTGCACATTCATAGTCATACATACATCGTCATCATTTTTTATAAGAGCCAAGACAAAAACAACCTGAGTGTCCATCAATGGATGAAAAAGTTGTGAGATATATAAATATAAATAAATATAAACTTATTATTATTATTCAGCCATAAAATAAAGGAAGGAAATCCTACCATTTACAACAATGTGGATAGACCTTGAAGGTATTATGCTATATGAAATAAGTCTAACACGAAGACAAACACTGTATGGTTTCATTTACATGTAAAATCTAAAAATAATGGTAATAAATAACATAAACCCATAGAAGAAGAGATCAACTTTGTCGTTGGGGGGTAGAGATGGGGGTGTAGAAGGGAACTGGAGGGGGGTGGTTCAAAGTTATAGTCCTCCAGTTAAAAGATAAAGAAGAGCTAGGGGATTTCATGTATGGCATGGTGATTATAAATAACGCTGATGTATGATTTATAGGAAAGTTGTTAAGAGTTAATCTTAAATGTTCTCACCAAAAGGAGAAACATTTTTTCCTTTATTCCTTTCTTCACTCTCTTCCTTTTATTGCACCTAAAGGGGAAGACGGATATTAGCTAAATATGTTAGGGTCATTATTTCACAATATATGTAAATCAAACCATCACGCTATATGCCTTACACTTATACAGAGATGGATGTCAATTATTTCTAAACAAAAAAACAAACAAACAAAACAAAACAAACAAACAAACAAACAAAAAAGCAGGGAAAAAGGAAAGAGAGAGAGAAATCCCAGAGATCTCTCTCACCTCTTTGCCAGTGAGGACACAGCCAGAAAATCACCTGCTGTGAACCAGAAAGTTGCCTCATCAGACTCAAATCTACCCGAGCCTTGATGCAGGACTTCCTACCCTCTAGAACTGTGAGAAATAAAAGTTGCGTCATCTACCCAATCTATGGTATTCTTGTTAGAGCAGCCAAAACAGACTAAGGAACTATCATCTCTTCGATAGATGAAAGGAGAAAAGAAAAAAAATATATGTATGCAACAAAAAAGAAACATTCTTACTGAAGCCTTAATCTAGAGCGCATTTGAATACTTGTGATGATGGGGAGACAATTCCCTTTAGACGGGTCACACATTGAGGGAACTCTTTAACTAATTAAGTATAAACCTGACTCTCAGAGAAGCGTCTCTTCTTAATTCTATCTTTGGGAGCCACAGAGAACAATTGCTAAGTTTTTGTCACACAGTCATTCATACACAATGACAGCAAGATATTCAAATGCATGACCATCCACAGTCCAGAACTGGCTACGTTAAAATGTCATTACACTAATGAATTCCTAGTCAGTGAAGAAGACCAATAATTATAACTTTTTTCATTTTCCCTATATACTGCATGGACTCATTCCCTAATACGTCTCTCTCCAGGCCTTAGACTGAAACCATACTGAAAAACATAATTGCCAAGGAATGTGTGCAATTTCTGTCCTCTTCAACTTCCGTGCCATAAATACCACATTGTCCTTAGCCTGTATTACTCTTTTCAATATTTTTGAACAAAATTCTATTCATTTAAAAGTGTATTTTTTAAATGAATCTCATTTAAATACCATCTCAAATGCAGTAAAAATGAAATCATGGACTTTGGAGTCATGGTTTAAATTTGCCATTTACTAGCCATAAAATGTTGAGCAAATTGGTATCCTCTCTAAGCCTCTCAACCCACAGTTCAGGTCTTAACGTTCCCTCTTCTCACTGGATAAACTCTTTCTTAGGTGACCCCACCCTGGCCCATGCTCTTAGATAGTGTCAATACGCTGAAAACCCAGGCACCTGGGTGGTGTGGTTGGTTAAGTTCCTGCCTTCAGCTCAGGCCATGGTTCCAGGGCCAGGATCAAGTCCCTGCCAAGCAGGGAGCCTGCACCTCCCTCTTCCTCTACCCCTCCCCTAGGGTGTGTTCTCTCTTGCTCAGACTCTCTCTCAAATAAATAAAATCTTAAAAAAACAAAAACAAAAACAAAAAAATTAATTTCAAACATATATACCCAGCTGTCTATTGAACATCTTTAGTTTTATATTTCAAAGTAATATGCTCAAATGAAACAATTCAAATCTCCTGTAAAACAAACAAACAAAAATTTTATGTCCACAGTTTTTCTTATCAGTTAATGGAGTTCTCACAAATCCAATTGTTTAAGCAGAAAATCCACAATGTATCCCTTTTCCTCATTCTCCCAAATCCAATCAAATGCCAATCCTGTCTCTGGAAGCTACTATACCTCAGAGCCACATCTGTACCCACTGTTCTAGCACAAGCTGACATCACCTCTCTCTAGGGCCACCTTAAGAGACCTTACTCCTCTTGTCCTCTGTCATCCATTTTCCAGAGAATAATAGCCAAAGTAAATTTTAAAAAGAATTAAATATACCCCCTCTGCTTCAAGACTTTGGATGCCTCCCTGCATGCTTGGAATGCAATAAAAGTTTCTGGCTGTCACCTACAAAGTTTTTCAGGAACTGGCCCCTATCCTCCACCTGTCTAACTCCCTACTCTGCTCCCCTTCTTCACTGGCTTCAGCCAGTTTTGCTGTTTTGTTTCTCTTCTCCTGTTCCTTGGGTGTCTCCGCTCCTGTTTCTCCCTCTCGAGAGCTCTTCTGAAGAGTCTTTCCATTGCTGGCTTGTGTTCAGCCTTCAGTGCTTAACACAAATTCAGTGTCTGCCTCCTAATGTATTTAATGTTTTATGATCTGTTTGTACCACTAGAATAATAGGAGGTGGAAAGAGAGGCCGTGCATGTTCTGTGCACAGACACATCCCAAGAGCCAAGAACAGTGCCTGCCAAACAGTAGATCCCAATATCTAATATCCCAACATATCCCAAATAAGTGCTTGTCTTCAGTGCATGTGTAAATTTCAGTTTTGTCCCTACCACTAGGGATGATGGTAGTGTCTTTCTTAAAATGTGTATGTTTAGTGAGATAATGTTGTATATTAAACTATTTTAGGGTTTATATTGCCTTTTCCTTTCTCAGTGTTTTACATAGTTTCTGGATAACGTGACTGCTAAATATAATCTGGATACATTTTCTTTTAAATATTAGAAATGGAATGCACTTTGTTTCTAAAATTATATCGCGTGTCTGAACATGAAATGTAAAGTCCAAGTCTCTATAGACTTGTTATCATATTTAAAAGACTTCTGATTTTAGCTATATTTCTAAATGGCATCATTTTCGTTGGCTTTAATTTTAAAACCCAAAGCTTGCAATAAGCAGAGTAGGAACTCAATTAAGCATAGCCCCTAGTGCAAATATTTAATCCCGTTCTCATCTCTATGCCATTAATAGGGCAATCACCTGGAAATAGGGGGCTTGATCATCGGCATGTGGAATAATAATTGTGATGTGATGAAGAAAAGTGGCTGCATGAATATTAGAGGTTTTGAATCCGTGTTCACATCCCCTAGTTACAGATCATTTTTTTTTTTAAAGTCTTCACTCTGCTAGGATCAACAATTCTTAAAAACAGATTAGACAAGCAGTCCCCTGTTGTCTTATATGTAAAAACAATTAACAGAGCATAAAATTAAGGGCCCTGAATACATGAATAAGTAAAGTTGAAAAGCACTAGGTAATTTAGTACGTGGAATTAATTGCTCATCTTTACAATTATCCAAAGAATTAAAATAATTTAGTAATGATAGTAATTCTTAGCACCACATACTATTTTTGTGTTTTTTTCCTAGTATATTAATTATATCAAAGGAATAATCTCATCTGATACAGTGAAGTAGACAGAGCAGTTACTACTTAAATATTTTAATAAGAAACAACATGAAGTCTACCTACAGATAGGAAAATAAACTACTATGGTGTGTGGGTTGCTCTGTGTAACATTTTTGCTCTCCAGTTCTCCTTACAACACTTCTAGGCAAGTCAGGTTTAGTGTGACTTTGTGCATGTAAGACTCAGAGCTTTCAAATGACTCAAATAGGGTAACACAGCTCTTTAAGAGTCATCTCAGGAGCCAACAGAGGTGGGAGGTGGCAAGTACTGAGTAGAGGACAACACTGTACTGGTTCTATCCAGAGGCTCATAACAGCCTCCCCAGGATCCTGCATCTGGGAGAACCCCACACTGCAAGCCAGAGTTTAGTAGTAGTAGTAGTATTGCCCATAGAAGGATTATTACAGCCCAGAGAGGTCAAGCTGTTTGCTCAACATCACGCAGCTGGCAAAGCAGAGGAATAGATATCAGATGGAGATCCCAGCAGGGTCCCTGAAACTCCTGTTCCTGGTACTACTAGCTCAGGGTGTGGGGGTGAAAGTCAGAGCAAAGAGAGAAAGGATATCTACGTTCAAATCCTTCCCTATGGTTTGTCAGCTGTGTGATTTCACATCACTTCCTAATCTCTCTGAGTTGATTTCCTTAACGTCTAAAAGTGGAAGGAGGGAAAAAAAAAGAGAGAGAGAGAGAGAGAGAGAGAAACCTCTTCATAAGAGTCATTTGAGAGGATTAAGTGAGACAATGTATGCAAAGCTCTTAGCCTGGGGCCTGTGCCATTTTTAATGTTTGATACATATGAGTAACTATTATACCACAAGCCAGTCTTCTCTACCTCTCCATGAACTTTCAAGAGTCACAGAGCAAGGACATGCCCTCAATAAGGAGACGTCTGGCTTCCAGCTCCCGGCATTTTCACTAACCATGAAATTGCCTTATTTGTTATTTGGTGTCCTTTGGTCCTACTTCTCTGCTCTGGCACAGAATTGCTCTCGCACCACAAGGAGCAGTTGCAAGAAACAATGGAAGTCATTCCCAAAGCCCTTGGCAAAGGCCCTGGGGCAGTCAGGGAGGCCTTGGAAATGCCCTGAGACACAGACAGAAGCAAAGCTAAAGAGCCAAGTCTGTACATGGAGAAGTCGCAGCAGGCTCAGAATTAGAACAATCAAGGCTGCCCTGTTCTGAAGTAGCTTGCTACCACATGAGAAAGGGGAGTGGTGTGGCAAAATTTTCCCAACAGCTTCGTGTTATTTGGTATATGTGCTGCCGAAGCGAGCACAACTTCGTGTTATTTAGAACCTCTGCTCCAGTTAGTCTGTTTCTGGGGAAGACGGTGAAGATGAGAATTTGCGCACCTGGCTGCCTTTCTCATTGTCTTCAGAGCCTCCTCTGTCTGAGGTGAGTCTTTCAGGCACCAACATAAAAATAAAGCCGATGGAGCTGGCGGGAGCCCAGACCACAGGGACAACCAGAGCTTGTCAGCAGTCTGCAGAGGGCAAGGGAGTATGAAAAGAGGGGCCAGGACCTGGCTGCTCCCTGGATCTTCACTTTCTGTCTACACCTCAGTCACCACCTTGGTCCAAACCACCATGACCTCATGCCGCTCTGCAGTGGCCTCCGTCCTGGTGTCCCTCGCCGTCTGGTTTGCTACTCCCATTGTAAGCGAGTCACCTATAGACCACACAGGTCAAATGAAGCCACTACTTTGACCTTCCTTGTTTCACACCCACACACTGGAGGATGAACACCTACCCGTGGCCAAGAAGACCCAGAATGGCTGACCAATGCTTCCTATCAGGTCCTTTATGCTTCAGATTGGTGCCATCCATTCTGTTATTGAAAGTCCCAACTTCCTCCTGCCACAGGGCCTTCCTACGTGTCGGAAAAGCACATCACCTTTGCTTTCCCTGTTGACTCCTTTCCATGATCCCTCCTCAAGGTGCCCCAGGTCGCTGCTTCAGGAAAGCCTCTCCCTGACATTTCCCTGGGGACCAGGGACACCGGGTCCTGTGCTGTGTCAGGTTCTGTGTGAACTCTCAAAGGAGAGTTCAGGATGATGAGGCACCAACCAGAACCTAAACAAAAAGGAAAAACCCAAAGAGCCAGAAATCCTTCAGATTTCAAAGGAGAAAATACAATAGAGATAATCAGTCACACTGATGCTAAAAGAACCGAGAATGGAATCAGAGGGAAGTAGGCTATGTACACATCATCACCAGTAAGGACCAGCTAGGAACCATGGATTGAAGAAACAAGGAAAACGGGCAATTTCACTTCCAGGAGGAGACGCAGCCACCACCAAAAGAAAGAAGGAACTTAACTCCTTGATCGTCCCTTCCCCACTCCCCCTGAACCTCTGCCACTGCCTCAGATCAGCTGAGCTCAGCCCTATCTGCAGAACCCCGCAGCATCCTCCAACAGACAGCCTACCAAGAGTGAGCAAAGATCCAGGATAAGCAAAGGTGGATATAATGCTTATTTTTATGTTTTGCTTAATGTCACTGTCCAACTTCATGGAGCCTGCCACAGGCTATGCCTCTGTGCGCTCAGCACAGTGTTGCCGCCTGCATGAATCCATTGTCCATGGACAGTTTCAAGTGCATCTGTACACTAATTCACTAGCCACGATGTCAATCCTGCATAAGGAGTAACTACTACGTAGTGGACACAGCAAACCCAGATGACTGAGGCTAGCAGATGAGGAGAGGGAACAACGGACAAACAATTATGTAAAATAAGTAGCAAGTCAGATGATAAAAAGCAGCATGAAGAGAATGAAAAAGGGCAGAGGACATTCTGGGTGAAGACATGGTTTGGAAATCCCTGAGCTGGTGAGCTCCAGGCAGAAGTGGCAGGAAAATGTCTGGAAAGCAGGGAGATAGAGTGATTGGCCCACGGAGCAAATGGGGGTAAGAGGAGATGAGTTTAGGAGGTGGTTTTGGGGAACAGGGTGATTGCAGATTACTTAGGGTCTTGGAACCCCTTTTACTTTGAATGAGGATAGAAGGTGTTGAATTTATGAATCATCCCCATGAGTGAGTAAATGCAAGGTGGTGTCCATCTCAAAAGGACTCCTGAGGGTTGTAGAAAAGCTCAACCCAGCCCGACTCACCACATCTATTAACCCATGGATTTGCTGATGCCTCCTCAGCTTATGAATTGAGTTCCCAAAACATTTGAAAATCTCTGCTGAGACAGCTAAAAAGAAACAGCATCCCCCTAATAATCCAGAGCCAGAAGAACAAGGAGAAGGGAGGGAAACTAACAGCTCCTGGTACGTGGCAGGCAGTTTTCCATCCGCTGATTTTCAAACTTCACTACATCACTGTAACCAATAAACTATCCTCAGCTTCCAGACTAGAATATTGAGGTTCAGCAAGTGTATGTGCCCTGTCTGGCAGAAGTCAGAACTGCCGGTGAATGACCTCTTTGTGCTATATACAGTGCTTGACCCTTTTACTCGATGTTACTGAAATTTGATGACATCATTTTGGATAAGGTATAAAGCAACTAGGGGAGATACTAAAGACGGAATTTTATAAAATCATAGAAAATCAATGAACAGTGTGAAGGGAGAAAAAAAAAACAGCATAACTGTATTAACAATGTTTTAAAATAATCCATTCATTCACCCAAAATTAATGATGCCTCTTTTCGACAAAAACATGTGGAGTGCCCATATGTACCAACAAATAGTATCTGCTAGTAGTCCTGTAATTGTTATTAAATACTGACCGCACACCATGCATTTATATGCTAACTTGTTAATTTGCTGATTCTTCAAAGTTAAGAATCATTACGCTCCTATGGTATGAGAGGAAATGCTGATGGAAAGAAGACTAGCTTTCCCAGGCTCACACAGCTTGCAAAGAGCTGGAATTTTGATCTGGTGTCTGGAGGTGCTTTTGACCCCTGCTCAAAGCAGATCAAAGGGACAGTGACAAGAGCAGGAGATCGGATGAGGTGTTTAGTGAGATTGGGCAATGGGGAATTTTCTTCAATGAGCAGGATTTAATTGGGGCTCGGCCACTGAATACTCAGTAAAGTCACTGTTGCAAGGATATCGGCATCCCTCATCTGTCTTCACCATCCATGATCTACCTTCTCAGTGAAAGGGAAAGGTGGCTTTCCCATGTTTTTATGCATGAGGACTTAACCACTGCCAATTTTTTGTATCCGTGAAAATGCACAAATCAAATGAAAGAGTGATCCTGTATTTGTTTTCCTTTTTCTCTAAAAGCGCTTTCCGATTCCTTGGCGTTCACACTCCTGGGGTATGGTGTCCTTTGTGCCCGCTTCCATCCCTTCACATATTAAAAGGAAATGGAGGCACTTCTGCAGTTATTCTGAGGATCACACATGACAAATTTTTAAGAGCGTTTGCTAACATCAGGCATTAGTCTAAGCACATTAGAACAGCCCTCTGCAACTGGGGCAAAGGAAGATTAAATAAATTCTTTAGAGACAAACAGCTAGCAAGCCCAACTGATGTTCAAAACCAGGAGTCTGGCTCTGATGTTCTTGCTTTTCACTTCTTAATAATGCTTCCTCCTTGTAAATAGAGACAGCACAGGTAAAGGGTCCTCACGCAGGAGTCATGAGAGGTAACCATTGGGACAGTCATGCTTCTCTCCAGGGGTGAACAACCTAGACTTTGCCAAAACACCTTTTTGAATATCTCTGGTTGTGGTCTATCTTTGCCATTTGATCTTGGACATTTTATTCTATTTTATTTTAAAGATTCTATTTATTCTTTTGAGAGTGAGAGAATGAGCAAGAGAGAGAATGAATGAAGGGGGAGGAGGAAAGGGAGAGGGAGAAGAAAACTCCCTGCTGAACTCAGGGCTCAATCCCAGGACCTCAATCCCAGAATCTCAGGATCACAACCTGAGCTGAAGCTGAAGGCAGACACTTAACCAACTAAGCCACCTAGGCACCCCGATCTTGGATGTTTTAAATCCCTTGCCCCTTCTGAGCAGCATGATTTTAAGTTTATTTTAATTACTCTTATCTGTAAAATAGAGTTCATAATACTGACCTGTGGCAACATAGGGATTGTTGATAATCAAATGAGGTGGTTTGGGGTCAAAATTCTTTGGGGAGATATTAATAGTATAATAAACATCAATTATTTCTTGTTTGAACTTAATTCAATTCCTAATTGTTTTCCCCATCATCTTAGTGAAGTTCAGATCAACCATGCCAACTCCCAATTTTTATAAAATAACTGCAACATCCCCCACCTGTCATTCATGATTTGATTTCAACGTGTTTTTCAACTTCATGTTTATTCCTTTTGTTCATCCACTGGATTCTAACCTAACATGATTCCCAATATACTACTTACACACATTTCCTCTTCTTTGCCTTTGATCACATTTTTTTTTCCTCCAATGAGATTGACTTTCTCTTATCTCCTTTCTTATCCAAGTTGAATGTAGTGTTGCCATTGAATGCGTGGATTCCGGAGTCTATGTAGGTTCAAAGTCCTGCTCTGCTGCTCACTAGCTGTGTGATCTTGAACATATTACCAGTGTCTCTGACCTTCAGTCCTTCTGTTTGTTTGTGTCCCTCCAGAACTTGTATGTGGCAATTCTAATTCCATTTATTTATTTTTAAAGATTGATTTATTTTCTTATTTATTTATTTATGTATTTATGTATTTATTTATTAGGTGTGGGCAGAAGGAGGAGAGAGAATCTCGAGCAGACTCCCTGCTGAGTGCAGACACCCCAATGCGGGGCTTGATCTCACAACCCTGATCATAACCTAAGACGAAACCAAGTCAGATGTTTAACCAACTGAGCCATCACCCAGACACCCCTCTAATGCCATTTATGATGGCGTTAGGAGATGGGACCTTTGAGAGATGGTTTCATACAAAGGGGCACCCTCATGAATGGAATTAGTGGTCTTATAAACATATGCTACAGAGCTAACGCTGCCCTTTTCATCATATGAGGATACAAGTAATCTGTGACATGGAAAAGAGACTCACTTTACCATACTGGCACCTAGACTTCTACACTCCAGAACTGTTAGAAATAAGTGTTTGCTATTTATAGGCTACCCAGTCTTTGGTATTTTGTTATAGCAGCCCAAAGAGACTAAGACATGTCCACTCACTTGTAAAATGATTATCTACTCACTGGATTTTTATGACTATTAAATAATATTACCTATAGAACAGACTTAGGATATTGTTTCACATGTAGTAAACACTGAAGAATTACCTATAACAATAGCACTGATAAATAATTCTTATCCAAGAACCAACTCTTTCTCAATGAACCAGTATGCAATAACCATTTAAGTATGATTGCTCCCTCTTATAGCAACCTATAGAAATTTCCTTATGATTCTTTTCTGGCACTGAGAATTCCTCACTAGTGTTGCAGATATATTCATAGTTAGTAAATTATTCAGTCAATCAGTCACCGATAGTCATTTATGGAGCATGTACTATGTGGTTGATAGTTTGGACAAGGAGGATTCAGCAGAGAATAAGGGGAACAAAATCTCTGCCTAGAATTTGAAAATGTGTACTATGGGAAGGCCTCAAAAAGAAGAAAATGTAGCTAACATAAACAAAGAGGAGAATTTAGCTGCATGGAAATCTGTGACAACATATGATGAACGTAGAGAGACAGCAAGTACAGCCCTTCTAACTCAAGAAGTAGCTTGGAATGTTCGAGAGATGGATAAGAGAATCTACTGTGGTAGAATGCCAGGGAGAGTTGGAGATCAGTGGAGGGTCAGCTGAGAGACAGAATGGAGTGGGGTCATAAATGGCATTCCTGGTCATGGGGGTGACTTTGGGCTTTACTCCAATAGGAGACCATTACAGCAGTTTCTGTGAGAGAGAAAGATTCTCAGATTTATAGTGTGATAAATTCATTCTGGCTTCTGGGAGCAGAATGGCTTAGATCATCTAAGAGAGCATGCCCAAGCTGTCGCAATGCTTCAGATGAGGGATGACTATGACTTGTCCTAGGGTTTTAATATTAGATTTGAGAAATACATGGTTTTTAGTTTCTTCTGCCAGATTGCACTGCAATATTTGTTACTCTATCTGTTGCCAAGACACCCAGCACTCAAATTTGCACATAGTAGGTGTGAATACTTTCTTATAAATGAAGTAATGCATACTGAGAAAGTTAAAACTGGAAAATACAGGTGAAAACAAGCAAGACACCTGCTCTATCTCAAGATCAAAATATTCAAGAGACAGAAGAAAAACAAGCCACTCAGTAACTCTTAACCGCTTCTATTTTTATCATTTCAAGAAATTTATGCACATCAAACATAAAATACGCTTGTCAGCAAATCTATCACATTTTCAACTTTTTCACAGAGCAGCTGATGTGTAAAGCAGCTGGTCCTGTGCCACAAAGACTTTTAAATGACTGACTTTTGGCAAAGGCCAGGAAAATAATCACATGAACCCTGCTGTCTTCCAAAGATCAAGTCTGCTTCATGCCAGCTTGGAGAGAAAATTAAATATATAGCCAGAGATTCAGTATTCTCTAGGAAGTCTAAATTTAGGTGGAAAATATCCTGGGGTGAAGATATAGAAATCCACAATTCAACTCATTATATTTTCCCCCAAAGGGCTCCTCCTTTTGTATTTCTTGTTGCATGGTGGTTAAAAACACAGTTTGGGAAGCAGAGGTCTGAATGCCTCTTATTATCCATTTGACCTTGGCCAAGTTAATTGGCTTCTCTCAGCCTCAGGTTTAGTGTATAACACTGATAAAATATTTATTGTAATGATAATAGCTAGGATTTGTTTAGTGTACACTATGTTTCAGATGTCATCCTAATACTTTACATGTGTTAACGCCTTGATAATTACAACAATCCTATGAGTTAGTACTATGTAATAATTATAATTATGCCCCCATATCAAAAATAAGAAAACCTGTGTACTAAGTCAAAGTGGGGGTTTGTCCCTTGTCCAAGGCATCACACCTAGTAAGTGGCAGAGTTGAGTTTCAAAGCCCTGATTTATGGTTTGAGATCCGAAGATTTTCTTTGTTGGCTAACACACCACCTTTGGCTGCTGTGATGTGCTACTACAGAAGGATGCAGACCCCAAATTTCTTGCAAGGATCCAATGAGATGAGACATGTACAGAAACCAGAATTGTGCCTGGTGCAGAATATACCCTAATCTACCACAGTTGACATTTTATTTGTTTTTTGATATGTATAGAACAAGAATAAGTGACATGTTTGTAGCCAGGCAAATAACACACACACACACACATATACACATATGTATACATGATATATAGTATATATAGTTTAAAAATGTTTATTGAGCACTGAATATATGTGAAGCATTGTTTTAGGAGCTATTATATGTCAGTGAACAAAACACAGAGAGATGCCTCCCCTTGCATGACTAATATTCAAGGGAAAGAGTGAACAATAATTATAATAAATAAGCAAATTGTATTATATGTTAAAATGTAGAAAGGTCTGTAGGATAAACAAACAAATCAGTAGACCAATCTTGAATGCCAGGTTGTAATGTTTAACCACCTAAACCATCACCCAGGCACCCTCTAATGCCATTTATGATGGCCTTAGGAGATGGGACCTTTGAGAGTTGGTTTCATATAAGGGGGCACCCTCATGAATGGAATTAGTGGCCTTATAAACATATGCTACAGAGCTAACCCTGCCCCTTTCATCGTGTGAGGATACAATCTGTGACATGGAAAAGAGACTCACTTGACCATACTGGCACCCTGATCCTAGACTTCTACACTCCAGAACAATACATGAAATATATGAAACTATACATAGAGTAGTTGAGGTCAACCCCAGAGAGTGGGTATGATTTGAGCAGAGTCTTGACAGAATTGAGAGAGTTAGGCATTTGGATACCTGTAGAAAGAGTGCCCTAAGCAAGGGGGATCAACTAGAACCAAGGTTCTCAGCAGGGGTTGGGAGAAAGAGAGAGCCCAGGTGTCTGGAGTGGAGTGAGCCAAGTGGAGTAGCCTCTGGCCCCACAAGGGAGGGTAAAGGTCCTCATTGAATTAAAGTACTTGGGCTATCATCTTTAGTTGAATGAGAAGCCGTTGCAAGTTTTGAGCAAAGAGATGGCCCAAAATGATGTAGTGTTTAATGCCTCTGGTGGCTATATGAGAACACACTGTTGGGCTATGGGGAAGGAGGAGGGAACAGGACAGTGTCTGCAGGAGTCAGGAGAGGAGGACAAGGGCAACTCAGACCAGGCTCAGCTGAGCAGGAGGGAGCAGTGGTAGGGTCTGGGCCTGGCAGTGCTTAGTGTGGTGCCACCAGGAGTTCCTGGAGAGTTGGATCCTGAATGGGAGTCAGTATTAAGAGTTTGGTCCGAGGGCTGGAGGAGAGGGATTGTCCTCATCTGAGAGGATGTGGTGATGGGTGGAACAGATTCCTGGGACTCCTTTTCCTTCCACACCACATCCAATCAGCCCTATCCATAATAACAAGAAAACCCACAGTCACAGCCAAACTGATACAAGTATCTAACATTTAATCAATGCATATTATTTCTTCTTTGCTGAGCACTTGTCTTGAATGACCTCCTTCAGTGCTGATAGTAAATCACATGATTTTTATTAGCTACATGTTTACAGATAAAGGAAACTAGGCTTGAAAGATACAGTAATGTACTCAAGGTGACAAAGACATTTTATAACAAAGTCAGGATATAACACCAAACATTTGTACTCCATAGTCTGAAGTCTTGACAGCTATGATAAGCGAATAGACATATTTAATTCTCTTACGTGTTCCTAAACACCTCTGATGATTGTTAGGTTCACATGGCTTCATCACTCTGTGGCATACCTAATGTGATAGCTTCGTATCTGAGATCCCTTCCTCTAATCAGGCATCTCACCCAAAATCAGAGCAGAGATCTTTGTAAAAATTTCCAAATTAATTACATCATTCCTTTCCTCAAATCCTCTGATACTTCCACATTATCTGCAGAATAAAATAAAAGTGCTTTAACAATTTACTCCGGCCTTGTGGCTGACACAGCTGGTTCTTCCTAGGAAACCCGTCCTCCCATTTTTGCTAACAGCACCCTCATTTTGGCCATGTGCCCAGGCCCAAGCAAATAAGCTCAGTCAGTGGGTGATAGTCATGCTCATTGCATCTGTAGTTAGTTATCTGTGACTAGTCTAGGGGTGAGCCCGTAACCTTGCCCTCACTAATGAAACACAGGCAGCATTGCCTGGCAAAATATACAGTACCCAATTAAATCCTAATTCCAGATGAATAACAAACTACTCTACTTAGTATGAGTATGTCCTGAATATTGTACTTAACATTACTCATCATTTATTGGAAATTCATATTTAACTGGGCATCTTGTATTTTTTAATTCTAAATTTGTCAAGTGTAAACAAATAGAGCAATATACTGGGAGTTTACAGTGTTTTATCTCCTTAAAAAAGGGAGAACTTAAACAGAGGGTCGTCTTCTCCCACTGTTGCTTTCCAAGGATGGGATGCTCTTCTGGGCACTCTAATATGTTTGTTGCTTTGGCAGCCACGTTTCAAGAATGAGGGAAAAGCCAACGAAATGGCACACATGTGAACCCAGTACCCTAATGTCTTTGGACTACTGAGTTGGATCTGGAAATTCTTACTTGCAGTCACCAATTAGAAGCCTGCATTAGTCAAGGCCCCATTACGGTGGCTGTCTAGGACTAGCCATTCAGGGCTTCTCAAGTGATGAAGGCGGTATATGATCTCATCCCTATTAATCTCCTAGTCCCACTTTGACCATTGCCAATGATGGGAGTGTACCTTCTAGTCCTTTCAAATTATCTGTAATTCCCAAACATGCCATGTTCACTCAACTGGATTTTTACAAAAAGATAACATATGTCTTACTCCCCTAACATATACTTTGATCTCTGATCATCTGTCACGTATTCTTTAAAATTATGATCAAAGAGTCATTTCTTATTAATGCATTTATTTATTCATTAACCCATTAATTCATTTGATACACATTTAGTGAACATGTGCAATGGTTTCATGACTTTATTAGATACAAAAAATATATCTTGAACAGTACAAGCACTCTTAGTGCCCTCAGCAAGCTCACAGTCTGGTGGAGCATCCAGTGTTCAAAGAAATAATTTTGTCATGATTTATTTCAGTTCAACAGTGAAAAGTGTTAAAACAGAAAACGGATAGGGAATAAGAGAAAAAATCAGTGTTAATTTGAAACATTTTGAAAAGAAGGGTCAAATAAAGCTTCTCTGAGGAAGAATATTTATGCTCAGACATTAAGAGAGATCAGGATTTAGCCCAAGACAGAGTTAAAGAAAAATAATTCTAGAGAAAGGAGATATTGTGTATAGGGAATTTGGAGGAGGAAGAGGTAGCTGCTTTGGAGGATGAGAGGGCAAAGGCCAATGTGTCAGGAGCATGATAAGTTAAGAAGGTGTGACATGGTTTCCAGAATAATGTCCTCCTGCCCCAAGATGCCCATGTTCTCATCCCCAGCAATGGGAATAAGTTGCCTTCGTGGCAAAGAGAACTTTGTAGATATGCTTAAGTTAAGGACCTTAGGACTGAGGATTTCCCCAGATGATCCAGGTGAGCCCAGCGAGAATTATAGGGCCATTCTAAGAGGGAGATAGAAAAAGCAGTCAGAGAAGGAGATAAGACGGGGGAATGGGGAGCAGAATGATGTGATTTCTGGCTGAGAGCCACCAACCAAGAATGTGGGTAGCTTTTTGAGCCTGGAAAAAAGCATGGAAATAAATTCTTCCCCAGAAACTCCAAAACACAGCCCTGCCAATACCTTGATTTTTGCTTCCTGAGACCCATTTTGAAGTTCAGACTTCCAGAATGATAAGGTAATGCACTTGTGTTGTTTTGAGTCTCTTAAGTTTGTACTAATTTCTTACAGCAGAAACAAGAATCTTCACATGCATGGGTAGGAGCTGAGGCTATAGTGTGAGAGTAAGAGGCCTCAGGAAAGAAAAGCAACAATATTGTATCTATCCGTGGAGCCTGAGGATCGTTCTCAAGGTTGCAAGAAGGGATGACATGATAGGAAATCTTATTAAACAGGCCCCTCTGGGGCACCTGGGTGGCTCAGAGGGTTAAGCCTCTGCCTTCCGTTCGGGTCATGATCTCAGGGTCTTGGGATTGAGCCCCGCATCAGGCTCTCTGCTCAGTGGGGACCCTGCGTCCCCCTCTCTCTGCCTGCCTCTCTGCCTACTTGTGATCTCTGTCCATCAAATAAATAAATAAAATATTTGGGTATTAAAGATAGGGGGACCCCTCTGGCTGGCTGGTGGATGGAAAATGGATAAGAAGAGCACAAGCGGGAATACCAGGAGGCTTGTTACAAAGGCGCTGGCGTCCCCGCAGCAGTGATGTTGACCAGAGCGAGGTGTGGTCTTGGTGAGACTGTGAGAGCTCTTTCTGGACTGCTATGAACAGAACTTAGGGGTGCAGGAAGGGCATGGTGGGCTAAGGAGGTGCTGCTTTTGACTTCCAGTTTTCGCCTTGAACAAACAGGTGGATGGAATTACTGTTTGTGGAAAGACAGAATGCTACTCACAACCAGACCAGCCCAGTTTAGGGGAGATCCCAAGATGAACTCTGTTAGTTTTGACAGAGCAGAAAAATAGGCCAGGCAAAAATGTTCGACAGGCACCTGGTAAGTGGGTCTGAACTTTAGGAGAGCAGTCAGGTCTGGGGACATGCATGTGGCAAACAGAAAGCATTTGATATCATGGGAATGAATGGTAACACCTACGAAAAGAATACAGAACGAGAAGAGAACCTCAAAATTGAGAGATTTATTTATTTATGTATGTATCCATTTATTATCTTTTGAAGCATAATTAACATACAGTGTTGTATTAGTTTCAGGTGTGCAACATAATGATTTAATACTTTTGTCCATGACTGAGTGTTCTTCATGATAAGTGTCCTTTTCTCCCCTTCATCAATTTCAGCCATATTCTGGCCCTTCCCCTCTCATAATCACCAGTCTGTTCTTTGTATTTAAGCTTGTTTTTCGTTTGTTTGTTTCTTTTTTTTTTTTTTTTCTGTGTTTTGTTTCTTAAATTCCATATAGGGATGAAATCATATGTTATTTGTCTTTCTCTGACCGACTTACTTCACACAACATTATACTCTCTTCTCCATGAATTTTAAATGTGTTGAGGCATCTGGCAGGCTCAGTTGGTAAAGCATGCAAGACTTGATCAAAGGGTTATGAGTTCTAGCCCCATGTTGGGAGTGGAGCCTATTAAAAAAAAATAAATAAATGTGTTGCTATTCTTCCCTACCAAGTACGAGGGAGAAGCAGCAACATTTAAAACTCATGCAGAACAGATGCAGGCACATTATAACCCTTAGGATCAATCCAGACTGCTGTGCAGTTTTATAAATAAAAGTGTCTTGATCCACAGCAATGCTCACATTTTTGTATATTGTCTGTGATTGCTTTTATCCCAACAAGGAAAGAATTAAGTAGTTGTAACAGAGACCTTACAGCCCACAAAACCTAAAATATTTACTATCTGACCCTTCACAGAAAAATTTGTTGAGCCTTGATGTAGATGAGGGGTAAATACAGAGAGCTTAGGAATGTTCCATGATAAACTAAAACATTTTTGTAAGTATTTTACTGGTCTCTACCAGAATTAATTGTTTCACCTTCTCTTCTTCCTCCCTCTCAAAGTGCTGTTCAAATACCACCAGTATTTGTCATTTTATTTTAATTTCCTCTTACTCAGCTCTGTCCTAGAACAGACCATGAGCTTCCTGCGGGCAGAGACTGTAATGTATCGTTTTCCTATCTGCATCTCCAGAGTTTAGCACAGAGCCCACATTGCACGGCATGTTTGCTCACTGAATGAACCCACACTGCAAGAGTAGCCATCATAAATCAATTAATCTGTATTTATTCAGGGATTATTAAGATGTAAGCCTTTCTTGATTGATGGCACGAGAGAATTTAGTAGGGCTCATGCCTAGTACTCATAAAATAAGATAAAGGACCAGCCACTACAAAGAATTCATTTAATAACAGTAAGGAAAGACTACATAGACATCTTCATGATTACATGTGATTGCTTTCATATCCAAAGCCTGCCTCTTGGACAGCTGGTGAGAAATTCAGTCTTTTGGGAAACTCCCCAACTATGAGGGAAGACTTGGGACGTTTTCCCCAGGGAAATATTAAAGATTTGTTTAAAGGTAAGAAAAAAGTCATGCGGGGCGCCTGGGTGGCTCAGTGGGTTAAAGCCTCTGCCTTTGGCTCAGGTCGTGATCCCAGAGTCCTGGGATCGAGCCCCGCATGGTACTCTCTGCCTGGCAGGGAGCCTGCTTCCCTTCCTCTTTCTCTGCCTGCCTCTCTGCCTACTTGTGATCTCTGTCTGTCAACTAAATAAATAAAATCCTAAAGAAAGAAAAAAAGAAAAAAAATCATGCAGAAATGGAATAATATCCTGAACACTATAGTTACAATTAATATTTGTATCGAAAATGTATGAAGTTAACATTCAAAATATAGATGTGTAAATTAACATCCAGCAGTAGTAACTTGCCCTGTTTAAAATGTTAAATGAGCATATTTATGTTTTATACAGGTGCATCTATCTACTTGCAGTTTACATGCAACAGATGTTTTTGGAAATTATTCACTTTCCAGATTATTTTCTTTCCATTAAAAAAAACAAAACAGAAAACCCTTCATCCCAGACTCTGTTTAGTTAGTGAACTCTGCTGCTTTAAGCAGTGAGATTAGACGAATTACATTCGCATAGGACTTTTCAAAACCATGGCTGTTGCAGAGAGGATGGTCTAGCCATACTGGATGTCCCCGGATATAAGTAAGAAATATTTCCCTGACATTCATCCTATTTCTTTTCTTGAAATGCTTTCTCCAGGATCTTTACGTTTGTTCCTCCAGGAACCCTTCACTGAGTATAAAGTCTGAAATACGTTGTCTGTCGCATCCCCCTAGCCACTGCTCTTATGTTCCCCTTGGATGCTGTGCTTGTCCTTATCATTCCATTTATATCAAATTTAATTTTCACCTGTAACTCAATTTGTATCAGTTATTTACAATGCCACACAGTCGTTGCATAACAACCTCAAATTTCAGTGGCATGCAATAGCAAACGTTTATTAGGCTCACAGTCTGCAGGGTTCATCTGATCTGTACTAGGCTCACTTGTGCATTTGGGGTCAGCTTCAGGTGGGCTTGGAGCCTCTGCTGATCCTGGCTGGAGGAGATCATCTGTCAGCTGATCTGGGATGGCCTTTGCCCTAATCACTTCCGACATGAGTGATGGCAGACACATTGTCCTGCCTGTGGCAAAAGAATGAGAAAGAACAGATCCAGCCATGCACGTAATTTTCAAGTCTCTGCATCATCTTTTATTTTCTCTTCTTTTATTTTCTTTCTTTCTTTCAATTTATTTACTCAGAAGAGAGAGAGAGAGTGGGGTGCCGGGGTGGCTCAGTGGGTTAAAGCCTCTGCCTTCGGCTCAGGTCATGATATCAGAGTCCTGGGATCGAGCCCCACATCGGGCTCTCTGCACAGCGGGGAGCCTGCTTCCTCCTCTCTCTCTGCCTGCCTCTCTGCCTACTTGTGATCTCTCTCTGTCAAATAAATAAATAAAATCTTTAAAAAAAAAAAGAAGAAGAAGAAGAGAGAAAGAGAGACAGCAACAGGGAGGAGCAGAAGGAGCAGGAAAGAGATTATTAAGCAAACTCCCTGCTGAGCATGGAGCCTAATCGGGACTCCATCTCAGGACCCTGAGATCACAACCTGAGTTGAAACCAAGAGTCAGACACTTAACTGACTGTGCCACGCAGGCACCCCATTTGCACCACATTTTCAAAGACACTTTAGGCAATGCTAGAGACTAGGCTTAATATAGAGTTAAGGATAGAGAAGCCCACACCCCCGAGAATGGAAGGGCTCCCCAGGATCATATTTCAAAGGGCACGAATGCAGATAAAAGTGAATAATGAATGCAATCAGTCAGCTGCAAGACTCCATTATGATGAAACTTTCAGGGCAGAGAGTGTACTTAAGCAGAGACTGTGGAGACCAAACACCTGGGTACAAATTCCCGTTCCTCAACATAAAAATCTGTGCAACTTGGGTGAGTTGCTTACCCTCTCTGTGCCTTGGGTTACTCATTGATAAAATGGAATTGATGACATTATGAACCGTATAGGTTTGCTGTAAGGTTGAAATGTGTTATGACACGCAGATTGCTCAGATTAGTTCATGACACAAAGAAAATGCTTAATGAATATAGTTAGTAGTAATATGGTAGTAGTAGTTATCTACTACTAGCAGTATCATTTTGGCTTGAGGGTCAAAAACTAGATTTTGAATTAAATTACAGTTAATATATAGGAAGAATTGAAGCATGTATCAGAATAAAGTTGGCTGTCCATACGAAATCCTAATTTTAGTAGTTAAACATAATGAAAGATTAAATCCTGCTCATATAACAGCATACATGTTTCTGGTCAAGGATATCTTTCAAACTCTGTGCATCCCACCTAGAGTCTAGCCCAAATAAAGGCTCAAGGAAAATTGATCCCAGTCTCTGTAAGAGGTAATATTTCCATTGTACCTAGTCCTACAGACAGCAGTGATATAGGAGAATCTGTAACAGAATGTACAGACCCTCATTCAAAAATAAAGCTTCACACCGAGCTGCTGGGCGTGGGGGGAGGAGGGTTGCTTACAGCAGACAGCGATCAGCTGTCAGTTCTCCCTGGGGACTGTCTCATCTCCAGAGTGCTGCTCGTACAGCACTGCACCCTCTCTGGCATGGCCAACACTTAGTGACTGATGGAAATAGGTGCGTGAAGATCTGACCCTCCCACCCAGCATAGAATTGCTAAAGAATAGCTTTTCCTTGTTTTTCCCACCTGCAGAACTCCTGGCAAGCTAAGTCCTCCACTGAGAGGGCATCCCAGCCTACCCTCTTGCTCCTTAATTCTTCTTCCATCCTCCACCTTCCACAGGTGTTGATTCCAAGGATACCCCTGGTCACTGCCCTCAATTCAACTCTCCATCTCAGAGCCGGCTTCCTGGAGAGCCCCACTTGCAACGGGTTGTCGAAAAACCCAATGAACCAATTTGCGTGAAAGACTGAGCATCTACACAGTGCCTCAAGCAACAAGTTTGAGGCACAGCTTTTTTTTTTTTTTTTTTTTAATATATATATTTTAATATATATAACTGTGTGGTGGCCATACCTGGAGCCTGGGTCCTGTGCATGGAGAGTCTGGTGGGGTCTTTAAAAAATGGTCAGTAAATTCCTGGCAGGGAGACTTAGGTGAACACAGTCTTTTTTCAGACAGAGGTCGAGGATGAGAGAGCCTTAGGCCTTGGAAATGGCATCAGAAGGGGTATTGTTGAAATTGCCCATATGGCAGTGTAGCCCCGGGCTGAGGTGTCACCGTTATCAATACTGGCCATCATCAGTAGCTTCCTGGACACAGGAGCTGAGACAATGTCAGTGTCTCTGGGAGTAGGGATGAGGCACACCAGCATAGAACTGCAAAGTCACTTTGCATGGGACGTTATGAGGCTTGCTGATCTTGTTCCCCAGGATCCTTGCTACAAGAGGGCTATGGAAGGTCTAGCCAAGATGGTCTGCCCCATGGAGGGCAGTGGCTATCTCCATGGATCATTTGACATCCAAACCGATGTGTCCAATATAATATCCAATTGCAACAAATGCCTTGAACCAGGTCTGCTGGCCAGCAGGGGTCTGAAAAGCTCTTTTTAATTTAATTAATTAATTTGTTTATTTTAAAATGTTATTTATTTACCTGACAGAGAGAGAGTACAAGCAGTGGGAGCAGCCAAGGGAGAAGGAGAAGCCGACTCCCTGCTGAAGAGGGAGCCTGGCATGGAGTTGGATCCCAGGACTCTGGGATCATGACCTTAGTCTAAGGCAGACGCTTAACTAACTGAGCCCCCCCCAGGTGTCCCTGACATGCACTTTTCTAAAGGGTCATATTTCCACCTCTGCCAGCACAGTGCTTTTCTCAATGTTTTGTACACGGGGGTACACACTGAACAGATTGGTTTCTGACTGAACTAACAAAATAACAGACAAATGAATATAGGATGCTAACTCATTAGGATTTTTTTTTTTTACCCTGAATGATGTTTTTTGAGGTATAAAATGATGCACAGACACTGAAATCAAAACACAAAATAATGACAGTGTGGACATTGCCTCACATATAAGAAACCCTCAGCTATTAGAAAGTAGCAAATTTTTAGAAAAAGAACAGAAGAATAGGAGAATTGGCAGCAACATCTGGCTTATGAAAGCAAGATAATGTAATATACAAGCACTTAAGCAAGCAATTATGCCAAATCGCAGAATGTCATTTTGACGTGCTACTTAAGATGCTCTTTCATGTTGACCTTTGCGTCAGAAGACGTGGCTGCTGGCTGTCGTGCATCTGAAGATTATGAATGCTAAGTGGAAAGGCCAGAGAGGCTGAGCAGTTCCTACTGGGCTTGTCTCTGGATTTCCATGGTTGAGTGTCCTGAGTGATAGCCGTGGCCTTCATGACTGCACATCCGCCACCGTGACATCAGTAGGAGAGCATGCAAGCATGAAATTCAAGCAACCCTTTCCACGGACTGAAGTCCTTCACAAATTCCTCATCACTTGCAGGCTAAGGTTGAAACTCCTTAGTGCATGGAAAAGATGCATCAGGATTTTACCCAGCCCTTCTTACGACCCAATGATACCAAGCTTTTTATATTTTCTATTTGTTTTAATAGAGCCAGCAGTCCTTCTGGTTTCTTCTGGCAAAATCACCTACACTCCTTGGGGAAATGGAAGCACACATTTAATGTGGTTTCTTGGGGATTGTCCATCTCAACGTCTTGCCAAAAGAAGCATTACGGTCTAGGGGCGCCTGGGTGGCTCAGTGGGTTGGGCCGCTGCCTTCTGCTCGGGTCACGATCTCGGGGTCCTGGGATCGAGTCCCGCATCGGGCTCTCTGCTTGGTGGGAAGACTGCTTCCTCCTCTCTCTCTCTCTGCCTGCCTCTCTGCCTACTTGTGATCTCTCTCTGTCAAATGAATAAATTAAAAAAAAAAAAAAAAAAGAAGCATTATGGTCTAAGCAGGCCATGGGATTCCATTCAAGGCGAGTGCATACGGGCCTATGTCAACACGGAAAACTGGTACACAGTTTTTGTGAAGCAGAATCTTTCTGTTTCTGGCTTGGCAACCGTTAGAATTAAGGCTTTCAAATACAAACCATATTTTTATCATATGAAGTGATTTTATTTATTTGCAGATAAAGCCAAAATAGGGAAAAAAGAGCCAATGGAGCGTGGGGGGAAGATAGATGATAGAAAGATAGAATAGAATGGGAAGATACTGATAGATAGATGATAGAGAGAGAGATAGATAGATAATGAGATAGATAATGATTGATAGTAGATAGATACAAGGCCAGTCGTAGGTAAATAGATAGATATAATCCCTGACAACACTGTATGAGCCTCTGCATTTCATCAGGCCTAAAGGAAGATTCTCCCTCAGATGTTCCTGAATGTGAGTCAACATAATACCTTGTAAGCTTAATCTGGCTAAGCTTCCTTTCTGTCGCTAGAACCTCTATGAGACCCAATACACTTGGTAATATTTAGTATCTCAGAGACATTTTACAATCTATTTGTTCTGCTTGGGATGCATGTCTAGTCTTTGACTATTTGATCAACTTCTATTCATCCTTCAAAACCCATATCTAGTGTCACATGCCTGAGAAAGCCTTCCCTTTCCTTCCTGCCCTCCATCCCAGCTGAGAGCTAGTAAATCCTTCTCTAGCATGACCTCTGTCATGCAGTCTCTTTTTCACTGGCCATGCTAAAAGGTATCAGTGATATCTTTGCTTCTGTGTCAGTTTTTCTCACTTATTTGGAGAAGCTTTGGAAGTAAAGGTTGTGACATTTTCCCATCTTCTATTTATTCCAACAGCCTGGCAGAAAGGGTTTTTGAAATGTAAACTGATTTGAAATTTGGACTCTATCAAGTTGTGCATCAATTTATTTTTATAATTTATATTTCTATCAAGCCTCAGATGGTTACCTAACATGTGCAAGCATGCAAGCGTAACATTGAATGTGCATAAGAAAGTGTTTTGGTTATGAGCACTACTATTTTACCCCTGTTAAAGCTAAGCCAGCTGTGGGTCAGAGGGTTTCAGCAATGTATACAAGTTTCCACAGACAGAGGGTGGCAGAGACAGGATTCAAACTCAAACCATCTGGTGCTAGAAGCTGGCTCTTTGTAGTTTCGGGATTACGCATTTCATACGAACAGGATCCCTCAAGCTTTGTTGAGGATAACATGCATCCAGGCAAACCACTTCAGTGGAGCTAAGTAACACAAAATTTGTTGGTCTGGGAGAAGAAGTGAGTCTGGCTAGGGGCATGGGAATATATTCATTTTCTATTGCTTTGTAACAACTTATCACAAATGTAGCAGCTTAAACAATACCAGTTACTATCTTACAGTTCTGTAGGGTCAGAATTTGAGACAAGTCTTAAGTAAATTCTCTGGTCAGGGTCTCATACTCAAGATATTGGCTAGGTTGCATTCTTATCTGAAGACTCTGGGGAAGAATCTACTTCCAAACTCAAAGGCTGTTGGCTGAATCCATTTTCTTAAGTATAAAACTGGGATCCAAGTCTTCTTGCTAGCTCTTGGATGGGGTCACTGTCAGCTCTTAGGGGCCACTCACCATTCCTTACCATGTGATATCCTCCAACTTCAAAGCCAGCGTTGGAGACTCCTCCTCTTGTCAGTCTTTTCTTCCCTTTCAAGTATCTTTTCTCTGAAGGATTCCAGTCCCCTTGAAGAACTCACCTTATTAGGTTGGGCCCACCAATTGGAATCTTTTTTTTAAGATTTATTTTTTATATTAACATTTAGTGAATGTATTATTTGTTTCAGGGGTACAGATCTATGATTCATCAGTCTTAACAGTTCACAGCACTCACCATGGCACATATCCACCCAGTGTCCATCACTTGGGAGGCCTAAAGCCCATCCCCCCCCCCAATTCCAACAACCCTCAATTTGTTTCCTGAGATTAAGAGTCTCTTTTGGTTACTCTCCTTCTCTGGTTTCATCTTGTTTCCTTTTCCCCTCCCTTCCCCTATGATCCTCTGTTTTGTTTCTCCTTTTCCCCTCCCTTCCCCTATGATCCTCTGTTTTGTTTCTTTCTTATCTTAAAGCAACCTGGTTTAGGAAACTTAACTACACCTGCAATACCTCTTCAGAGCAACACCTAGATTAGTGCTTGGTTGAATTACTGGCAGAGGATGTATATACACTAGAGCCTGAGAACCTTGGGGGACATCTTAGAATTCTATGTACATGGGGTAATGCATCATTTTATTATAAACATATTTGCATTTTCCTATTGAAATCTTTCTACTGTGAAACCTCTCCTGTGACCCCTGATTCCTCAAAAATTACTGACAGAATCTGTGGTGTCTCTTAGTGCTGTATGGGGAGCCCAGCGGTATAAATGCCAAGTCCTGCTCTGCCATCAGACTTTGCCCAGGAATCAGCATTCTTTTTTGAGCAGACTTAGCAGCACAGAAACAAATGCTCTTAGGGAAACTTCCAGGGAGAATAGAGTGGGGAACTGCAAAAGTTACTTCTTCCAACATGGTGAGAATTCTAATTTCATGTGTGTACCTAGATCTGATCCTTTTAGGATTGCACGCTGATGTGATTATACTTTTGTTCAATTGATTTGGAGACATGGGTGAGTGAAAAAGTAAGTTCTCTTAATTTGCACAAGATCAAAAGGACAGATGCTTAGAAGCAGTAATAGGTCTCTACTTTGAACTACTTACAACTTCATGAATGAGCTGAACCCAGATTTACATATGTAATATAAAAATATATATGCATATGTTTTATATACATTTATATTTTCTATGTGATTTATATATCTATCTATATCTATATCTATGTCTATGTCTATATCTATATCTATATCTATATATGTAATACAGGCCAAATACCTGGTCTGGCCAGATATGAGTAGCAGATTGAGTTAATCTTTAATGTTTTTTGGAAAATAATAAAGGTTTAACATGAGTATCTTATTTTGAGTTCCCCTGTAAGCAGAGTCTAAGGCAAAGTTCCAAGTGTAATTTGTTGATTTAGGAATTGAAGAAAGAAAGCCCTGGCAGATAAGGATGTGGAAAATGGAAGGGAAGGCAGGTTTTCAGGGTGCTCTATCAAGCCAGCTTCACTAGTTCAACTAACTAGAGTTTAATGCTACTGGTAGACTCTGGAAACTAGGCGAGAACACAAGGTGTGTTTGCTGAAATGGCAAGGACTATAATATAAGCAGGTCACCAAAACAAAAACAAAAAGTACAGCAGAGAATGAGTTCACTCCAAAATCTTTTTATAATGAAGAAAAATCAGGTGTTGGGAAAATACATTCAAAGTTCTATCATATGGGGACCTGAGTGGCTCTGTTAGTTAAGCATCCGCCTTTGGCTCAGGTCATGATCCTAGGATCCTCAGCAGGGAGCCTGCTTATCCCTCTCCCTCTGTAGCCCCCACTGCTTGTTCTTGCTCTCTCTCAAATAAAGAAATAAATAAAATCTTTCTTTCTTTTTTTTTTTTTTAAGTGCTAGCAGTAGGCTTATACCTAAGAACTCAGAGTCAAGACAGAGAAAGAGAAAGATAGGACTGGTAATCAGAAAGGAGCATCTAGGGTTCTTATGTACAGGCATCTACATATTTCGAATAGGTGTGTACCCTTTGAACAAACATGGCTGACATAGCAAAATTTAAAAAAAAAAAAATGTAGGTAGGACAGTTTCCTGCCCTTTATTCCTCTCTGGTCAATCTAGTCCATCTTCCTGGAATATACATTGCCCCATTATCTGCCTTGGAATGGTCTACCCAAGATCAAACTTGTTACTTTCATTTTTCCTGATCTCATTCACTGTCTAAATTATTATTATTATTTTTTTTCTCCATGACCAAAGTATATTCTGCTGGTTCTTCTCATTGTCCCAGAGGTTTTATTTGAGGATATGTTTCTGTCTTTGTCTTTCAGGATAGCAACTTAAGTCTTTAGTGTCCCAAACATCCCTTTGAATACTCTGGCCTGGTACTTGGACATGCTTTTGCTGGAATCTCCTTTGCTCTCTTGATCTCTGACAAGGTAAAATTACAGAGCAGGTCGGACAAACTCTGTTGTGGGTGCTTGGCCCAGACATGGGGGTGAGCTCCACCTCATCTGAGGTTGGGATGCATGAAAAAGATGAACATGTATTAAACAGATACTTGATGGACTCCAAGGCCAGGGTCAGGTTTGGCAGCCCAGATGGCAGTCACATGTATTTCCATTCATTGAGCAAAGACCTGATATCAACAAGGAATGGGGATTCAGAATATAAAAATAATGAAAACAAGATTTTTTTTAAAAAATTATTTTATTTATTTATTTGACAGGCAGAGATCACAAGTAGGCAGAGAGTCAGGCAGAGAAAGAGGAGGAAACAGGCTCCCTACTGAGCAGAAAGCCCAATTCAGGGCTTGATCCCAGAACCCTGAGATCATGACCCAAGCCGAAGGCAGAGGCTTTAACCCACTGAGCCACCCAGATGCCCTGAAAACAAGATTAAAAGAGAGTCAACAAAGAAGTTTCAATGGGGGCTCTGGTAAAGGTGAGAAGAAGTACAGGAGTGCACATTATAAACATTATGGAAGCTCTGAATTTGTGGCCTGATGGCTATTCCACATTTTTGTCCAAAGCAGTGCACTATGCAGCCCCTCCTTGAGCTAGAAAATACTCCCTCTCTTCCCTTCCACTTGGACCTGTTAATAAGTATTAAGATTTCAGAAACCTATTATTATCTCTGTAGGCCAAGTGTTAAGCATAACTAAGCTAAATCATGCAGCCAAGGGAAACAACAACAACAACAACAACAACAGAACTGTTTTGTCCTTTATCTTTACTTCTGTACATACTATCCCTACTAATTTTTCATTCTTTGTGTTCAGAGAAAGCTTCTGACATTATCTCCTGAAAGATAGATAACCTCAAAAATCTCAGTATTTGATTAATGACTTTTCTTTAAAATGGTTCTGCCACTTCTCTATCTTTCCCATCTATAATGTTTTATTTATCTTTGAGGACATTCTAGACTTCCTTGAAATGTAAGATCTAGATGTCTTAAAGTCTCTTGCAGGTTTGGATGAGGGATAGAAAAACCAAAACAAATAAACAAAAAGCAAACAACTAGTTCAAACAAGCTAACATGTATCTCTAATTAAAGTTTGAAAGTAAATATTAAAAACTAGGGTGGTGATTCCAGGGTGGTGATTCCCCTCCTTCTATCCTGTGGTTCTACCATCAGATGCTCTCATTTTTAAGGTAGCTTCAGGATCCAGCATTAATGTGGACACTTCCCGTCTATTAAAAGACTACATTTTAGCCAACGTGAAGGTGAAAAGAACAGAGGACAGACTTTCTCTTTAAGGATATACAGTTGACCTTAAATAGCAGAGCTTTGAACTTCACGGGTCCACTTACACATTGATTTTTTAATAAACCTAGTTCAGGACTGTAAATGTATTTTCTCTTCCTTATGATTTTTTTTAACATTTTCTTTTCTCTACCTTACTTTATTATTATTAAGAACACAGACTGCATGCAAAATATGAGTTAATTAACTTTTTATGTTGTCAGTAAGGCTTCCAGTCAGCAGTAAGCTAAACAGTAATTCAGTCTGGGGGGAGTCAAAAGTTAATACAAGGATTTTTAACTCTGCAGGGACCGACACCCTTAACTCCCATGTTGTTCAAGGTTTTAACAACATTCCACAAGATGCCCTAACCACATCCACATACATTCTGTTGGTCAGAACATTCTCAGAGCCATATTTAGTTGAAGGAAAGATGAAAAATCTGATATACTTGTGTGTATTCTCATGTATCCCTCCAAAAGTGTGTGTTCTATCTCTAAAGCAGAAGAGTGCAATAGGAATTGTACAAAGCTTGCAGTTCTGGCCCCATTCCCAACATACAATAGAAAAATTTCCAGTTAAAAGATAGCAGATTAAAACAAATTTTACTCTATTGTTCTATCTTGAAACAAACAGAGAGGGAATATTAACTAACTCAGTATGCCAAAATCAATAATAAGGAAACAAACAACCCCATAAGAAGTGGGTAAATGATTTGAACAGATACTTCACCAAAGAAAGCATATGGGAGGCAAGTAAGTGCATGGAAATATGTTTGACATAATTACTTACTAGGAAAATGCAAATTAAAACCACAATAAGATACTACTAAAACCTATTAAAATGGCAAAACAGAACAAACAGAAATAAAAGCTTGGTAATTCCAAATAGTGGCCAGGCTGTGGATCAAATAGAATTCTCACACATTGCTTATACGGGTCCAAAATGGGTCAGCCACTTTAGGAGCCAATGAGGTGTTTTTTTTTTTTTTCCCTCAGGTTAAGCATATACATGTTATGCAAGTAATTCCACTCTTAGGTAAAATCTAAATGAAAAAAAAAAAAAAAAACAACTTATGTTTGTATAGATGTGCAAACAAATATATATAAAAGATGTTTCAATAATCATCCCAAACTGGAAACAAACCAAATGTCACTCAGCTGGCATGGTGAATGGATTGAAAAAAATAATAATAAGTAAACAAAAAACCTGTGGCATACCCATGCAATAGGAAAAAAAAAATACTAACATGCGCAAGAAAGCAGGTAAACCTCAAATGCACTATGCTGGATGAAAGGAGCCAGTCTCAAAAGGCTGTATGTGTATACTTTCCTTTATAGGACATTGTGAAATAACACAACTGATTCAGAGACTAACTCAGTCATTTCTAGGAGCTGGGCATTGGGAAGAATCTGATGAAGAAAAAAGGAATGAGTGTGTGTGTGTGTGTGTGCGCGTGTGTGTGAGAGAGAGAGAGAACATATGTGAGGGAATTATACTATATCTTGATTGTCATGGGGGTTACATGCCCATTTATGCTTATCAAAACTCAGAGAACTGTAAACTAATTATACTCCCTAAATTTCATTGCATGTAATTACGGAAAAGATTTTTTTAAGTGACGTAAAATAAAAATTAATAAACTCAATTAGAATAACACCCCGCATCGCTCAAATGGCTAAGTGTATGATCGCAAAAATTAGATTGAAGATATTCCAACCCACTATATTTTTCCATTAGATAAAAAAAATTACTTAGGGAAATAATCAGATTAAGGTCAGGTGAAAAATAGTGATTTTTCAAAAACTATAGTGCCAACAGAGGAAGGGAGGAAGGGAGGGAGAAAGTGAAGAAGAGGGAGAGAGAGAGAGAGAGAGAGAGAAGCAAGAAATAGGAAGCGAGAGTTGGTGGAAAATCAGTAAAATACAGAAGATCCTGGAACTTTTCCTTCAAAAGGACAATCTGGTAATGGTTACTGGAACATAGACTTGACTAGACTCAAATACATAACAAGTCTACTATTTTATTTAAAGACATTTGTATTGGCAAGACTTAACAAACTTGTACTAAAAATTCTTATAAAAATGATTCTTAAATCTCAAGAATTCTTTGAGCAAGAAGGGTACAGAAAAAAACAGTGCAGATCAAGGAGAGTATATTCCTTAATACTCTCTTTAAATGTAGTCAAGGAGGATAATGGAAAACAAAAGCACAAGAAGGCAGAGGTAAGAGCCATGGAGAAGCATAGGTAAAGCAGACCTTTCTGAAGGTCAGGATCATAAGCTTATCGAGGACTAAGTCTACACCCAGGGTAGGGGAACTCACTGAGTGTAACTAATGGAATCAAAAGAATTTTTCAGGACCATCACCTTTCCTGATGGGAATATCTGCTATGGTTATTCTTTCTCTGATCCGTTAGGTGCCTGGTAGGTGACAAATAGGCTCTTCGTCCATAGTTCTTTAGGTCAAGAAAAGAATATCTGGACTTAATGCAACCACACTCTTGCAATATTTAGGGATTCCAGACTTTGGCTATGATGAACTTGTTGGTTCAAACTTGGAACTTCAATTGCCTTCCTTGGGAAAGGGATGATTATGTTCCATATGAGAAGAAGGGGATAAAGGAATAAGTAGACTGTGCCACAGCTATAATCCTAAACACACATTCTCTCTGATCACCCACATTTTCCAACTTCTTTCCACTTTGACAGGACTGCGACTGCATCTTATCAATGGGCAGTGGGCAAAAATGAGAATATCACTTTTTGCCCAAAGTGTGTAAGAGTCTAATGCACAATCATACAGCTGTCTCTTCCTCTGTCACGGAGACCCAGATATTCTTGAATTTCAGTTGACACACAGAGAATGCATCACATAGAAAGCATCTATCAGCTGGTCCCTGAGTGAATGGAGCCGATCCCTCTCCCTTCCGCATCAGTATTGGCAAGCAATGGACATGTAATAGAGTGAAAATAAACTTAAGTTGTAATAAGCCACCAGAACAATATCTAACTATGCTAAAACATTTTGCAATTGCGAAGACCATAGTTTCCCAAATATAACTGATATTAGAAAATGAATTATGGGTTTCCTGAAAGTACAACTATGCAAATGTGTTCTATTGTACTTAAAATATTTATTGCATGCAGGACATCTCTCTTTTAAGATACTTGAGTTGATTGTTTGACCATGAATTTTGTGACATTTGTGTCCCCTTCACTATAAAAACATTCCACAGCCCACTATGAGACCTTTGTTCTTGAACATCTTCAGATTGTTTTCCCTAGTACTTACAACATAAAACTTTCTATAGCTTCTCTCTATTCTGAAAATGAGCATGCTTTGTCTTTGTCCCACTGAGTCTATAAACTTTTTGAAAGGAGAACTATTCCTGATACGGAATCATGTTCCAACTGAATCAGGTAAAATTAAACTATAAAAATGTAGGAAAGACTGTGCTGTGTCACTCAATTAAAATAAAACAATGATTGACTCTTAAAAGGCATATTAAACAAATATTCATTTGACATTTATAATTTCTATTTCTTTAGTTTGGTGGAGAACCGCGCCTTTTCCAACTACACATAGGTGGTGATCTCTTTCCTAAGGACATCTGGTTTTATACATTAAATCTGAGACAGTTTTGTACCAATCTTTTTTTTTTGAAAAAAATTCCATCTGAGAGAAGAAATCCCAAATGTTTTATAATATCAGACTCTTGGCTTGATTTAATGCATTCAAGAATACAAAATTTTTATCTGCCATACAAGTATGCTGAAACTCCATGAGATTTTCCCACCCATAATTTGAGTTTATTGACCTCATGAGCTCTGAGAAAACAGACTGAATTTCTTTTAGGAATATAAAGGCCTAAGGAGAAAATGTAAGTGAAAAAGATAGCCAGTTGAAGCAGTCAGGTTTACTTAGAAAAAAAACAATCATCAAGTGAACAATTCTTGTGTGTCAGAAACTGAGCTGACATCATCAGTTATTTATTACTTAAATAATTCTGTCCAGTAGGTGATATTATTGTTATTGTCAAATCAACTTAACTAAGGTGAGTTTGCATATAATACAATAGTCGGAGCATCAGATTCTGTACTCAACAAGGTTTCATGATCATGTGGAGCCAATTCCTTAAAATCTCTCTGTCTCTCTCTCTGTGTCTGTGCCTTTGTCCATCTGTCTCTCTCTCTCTAAGTATATAATTTTGTGTGTGTGTGTGTGTGTGTGTGTGTGCACAGACACATACACATCCTGCTGGTTTCTGGAGAATCCTGGTGCTACTGTAACAAACCCCTAAAAATATGGAAGTAACTTTGGAACAGGGTAATGGGTAGAGGTGGGAAGGATTTCAAGATTCACATTAGAAAAAGCCAAAATTGCCTTGAAGAGATTGTTGACAGGAATGTGGACACTCAAGGGGGATTCTTATGTGTTATCAGGTGGAAATGAGAAGCATATTCCTGGAAACTGGAGGAAAGATGATCCTTGATATAAGGTGGCAAAAAACTTGCCAAATTGTGTTCTGCTGTTTTGTGGGAAGTAGAAATTGTAAGTGATGAACTTGGATACTTAGCTGAGGAGATTTCTAAACAAAGCTTTTCCTTGCTCCTATAAGGGCCTACTTAGCCAGAGGGATTCCATCTTGGATTAAACAGCCATTTTGTTGTTTATGCAGTAAAATACGGTTGACCAGTCCCTGATAACAGAGCCCAAATACAAGGGCTGGTCAGGTCAGGTGGAGATAACGGAGCCAGAATGCAAGGATGGTCAGGCCAGGTAGAGACATCCAATCACTATCTTCCTAAAGAATGTGGGCCCCACCTTTTGGGTACCTTTGGGCGCCAATTCTGACCAAGGTGATAGGCTAGTTCAAATAGCTACTAGAGGTTAAATTGTAATCCAGTTGGCCACCTGTGTGTGACCTAGCATGACTATGCAACTTTCTCTGTGTGTTGCAATCTCATTGGCCACCTGTGTGTGACCAGGCTCAACCACATGGCCTTTGCTCTACAAAAGTTAGTCCGTGAGGCTGGGAGGGGTCGCGCTCTCTCTGTAAGAGGCCGCCCCGACTGGTCAGTTTGATTCTCAGTGCTTGGACAAAATAAAGCTTTGCTTGACCTTCGCTTTGTATCAGTCTCGCTCCTTTGATCACGGACCCTAACACTCCTATAGTAAAATTCACGAAGGGTGAGGGGGTGCCTGGGTGGCTCTGACATCAGCTTATTTCATGATCTCAAGGTCTTGGGATCAAGCCCTGCATGGGGCTCCCTGCTCAGTTCTTCTCCCTCTGCCTTCTCCCTCTCTCCACTGCCTCACTCTCTCTCTCTCTGTCGAGTAAATAAATAAAATCGTTAAAAAAAATCAAGTTAAACATTTAAGAAGAGTAAGAAACACAGAAAAGGTAATGTTGGATAAGAGAACCATGACCTGAAGACTTGGAAAAATCTCAACCTATCCATATTGCAAATAATGAGCAAGTGTGTTCTGGAGAGAACACCAAATCTGTGGCTGGATAATTATTCCATAAATTGGAATATCTGGTTCATAGGGTAAGTATATATTTAGCTTTTAGTGGAGCTGCCACTGTTTGCACAGGTGAGTGGTATGTGGGGAAAAGGCAGAAGGAAATATAGAACAGATGAAATTTCCTTATAACCTGCAGCCCATTGACAACTACTTGAGTTAAGGAAAGGATAACATTCCTCCAGGAACTCCCAACTATCTTAATGTTAATGCTTTGCTAGAGGGAAAAACAAAGTTAGCTTGACAATAGTTAGGTCTCCAGGATCCTGTGACTCTTCTTTAGCATAAGAAGGTCCCTTTGGAAACTTCCCTTTGTCATATGTCCCACAACTCCGAAGTATATAATCAGCCATTCCTCAAAACTCCAGTGCAGCTCCTTCTGCCCAGGGGTCCTTTCTCCCTGCTTTAATAAAGCCACTTTTTTGCATGAAAGACATTTCAAAAATTTCTTTTTGACCATTAGCTCTGAACTCCAACATTCAAAAACCACATCAAGTGTGTCATTGTATATTCCTACTAGCAAATCATGAGAGGCCCATCTGTTTCCTATCACCAACATTTGGTGCAATCAGAATTCTTTTTTTTTTTTTTAAGTAGGGTCCATGCCCAGCATGGAACCCAACATGGGGCTTGAACAAAAGATCCCTGCCTAGATCAAGACCTGAGCTGAAATCAAGAGTCAGACACTTAACTGGCTGAGCCACTCAGGCACCCCCAGACTTTTCCATGTTAGCTGTGTTGATAGGTTTATATTATCTCAGTACGATTTTAATCTGTTTTCTTCATCACTGATGATGTTGAGGATTTGTTCATGTACCCATTTGCTTCTTGTCTTGAGCACACCATGAAGGAGCATACACAGGTTGTGTCTTCCCACAATGTCACCTTTATTCAATCATAAAGCAAATTTAAATCACAATTATAAAGCAGGTTCAGGATTCCAAACTCATTGACAATTCACTATGTGATTAAACTTGGCTTCTTACCTGACACACAGAGCAGGACAGTAGACAAGCCACACAACAAACAAGATAACAGAGGGGTGCAGGAAGTCAAAGAACCAAACAGGAAGTCAGTCTGTGGGCGCACCGCTGAGATAAGGCCTCCGTCTGGTCCAGCTCTCAGCACTTACTGCTTCTGATGTTCAAGCAGGAAGGATCTCAGTTCTGTTTGGAGATCCATTGGCAGAGCCTTCAGCATCAGTATCCTTTTTTCAGTGGTCAGACATAGACAATGTCTGAAGAGTCTGGCAGTTTGCTGCCAAAATCCTTCCCTTTTTAAAAATATTAATTAATTTTGGGTCTCTGCAGACTGATAAGGTTTTAGAATATAGGTAAGGATTGGTGGGTGACATCTGGAGCCAATGACCAAAGAAGAATTCTTGGGATGTCTTTGGTGCAAAAGCACAGGGACAGGACCCATGGACGGAAAGGGCTGCTGCACGAGGTTGTGAGGGGGTGGGTGATTATATACTATGGGGCTGGAGGAGGTAAGGAAAAGGGAGGTATTCAAAAGAACTTTCATATGTTAAAGTTAAAGAAGACTCCTAGAATACCAGAGGCCTCGCCATTGTTAATTAAGGTTGTTTTTCCTTCTGGCAAGGCAGTAAGACTAAGATAGTTGGGAGCGCATCCTGGAGGAACATTCCACTCTGCCCACTTCGGGTATCTGTCACTGGGGTGCAAGTTGTAAGGACATTTAATTGCATCTACAGTTTCTTCTGGAATCTAGGTTGTTGGTAGAAATGCTTTGCTCTTGTAGATTTCGACATTTATAAACTGAGGGAGGTTTGTGTCTTACAGGACTGTGATCTCTACAAATTAAACTATTTGTTCTGCCTAAACGGCACTGAGGAGTGCTTGAAGAACATCACATATATCCCATCGGAGTGGTGGGGTGTGGGGTGTCAGCTTCTGCTTTGTCTTCAGCTTGCCTTCTGCTCCCTCATCACAGACCTTCTCTGGCTCTGCTCATTATCAGATCTGGGGTGTCACCTGAGAGTGGTCCCCACGATATCCCCTAGCTGTAGTACCTTAACGGCTTGTGTCATTGCTTGGTGCAGGCTCCAGATGACACACTCCATTTTGCTTTCTACACTTCTGTATATAGTCTTTGGTGAACTATTTTTTTCAAACCATTTGCCCATTCATTCCTTCTGTTATTTGCTTACTACTGATTGTTGAGATTTCTTTATATATATTTGAATTCAAGTCTTTTCCCAAACGTGTGATTTTTCTAATTATTTTTATTGGTACATAGCTTGTCTTTTCATTTTAACAGTATCTTTGAAGAGTAGATTTTTAAAAAGTCTTTTTTTTATTTATTTGAGCGACAGAAGAGAGAGTAAGAGGGAGTGGTGAGGGAAACTGGGAGAGGGAGAATCAGACTCCTTGCTGAGGATCCTGGGATCATGATCTGAGCTGAAGGCAGATGCTTAACTTATTTAATCACCCAGGAGCCCCTCAAAGAGTAGAATTTTTAATTTTGATAAAGTTCAATTTATCTTTTTATTTATTTATTTTTTCTTACATGAAACATGTTTTTGATGTTCTGTCTAAAAACCCCTGCCTAACCCAAAGTCATATATATCACTGCTAGGTTTTTTCCTCAGAAGTTTCATGGCTTTAGGTTTCACATTTAGGTCTATAATCCAATTATGTTAATTTTAATCTGTGACAAAAAGTAAAGATCCAAACTTATTGTTTTTTCCATAGGAATATTCAAATTTTCCATTTTCAACCATTCAAAAGATATGTTCTCCATTGAGTGGATGTTACAACTTTGTCAAAAGTCAATTATCTATTTATGGGTCCATTTCTGCTTTTCTATCCTGTTGCATTAATTCATTTGTATTTTACCCAGAGCACACTGTCTTGATTATTAGAGTCTTGTAAGTCTTGAAACCAAGTAGTATAAGTCCTCAAAATTTGTCTTTTTCATTTCAAAACTGTGTTTTAGGTATTCTAGGTTTCTGGAAATTTCATATGAATTTTGGAATCAGCTTCTTAATTTCTGCAAAGAGCCCTTATGGAATTTTGATGAAGAGTATATGGAAACTATAGAATAATTTATGGAGAATTGATATTTTAAAATATTGATTAAATCTTTCGATTCATTTAAGTCTTTTAAATTTCTCCCATCAATGTTTCAGTCTATAGGTTGTCAGATGTACACATAAATAATTCATGTTTTTGATGCTATGACAAATGGTATTGTTTATTTTATTTCAATTTCTGATTGATTTTTACTTGTGTACAGAAATAGAATTGATATGTATGTTGATCTTGTAGCCTACAATCCTGCTAATTTATCTAAAACTTTAATTCCTTTCTAAAGTAAATTTCATAGGACTTCCTTCATATAGGATCATGACATCTGTGAAACAAATAAAAAACCCAAGAAGATAATTTTACTTGTTTCTTTCAAATCTGAATGTCTATATTATTATTGTTGTTGTCTTTATTATTTAACTTATTAAACTAACAGTTCCAGTGAAAGGTGGAATTAGATGAGGATGGACCCTTTTTATCTTGTTCATAATCTTTAAGGGAAAACATTCTGTCTTTCACCCTTATGTATCATGTTAGTTGTACATTTTTCAAAGACTCTCTTGATCAATTTTAGTAAGTTTCCTTCTATTGCTAGATTGCTGGATAGTTCATTTGTGAATAGATAGTGAACTTATTATAGAAAATCATATATCTATTGAAATTATCATGTAATTTTCACCTCAATTCTATTAAATTGTTACATTACATTGGCTCATTTTGGAATGTTATAAGCACATAACCTAAATTCTTAGCACAACCATTTTTAGGCAGAGTGTATTATCCGTTTGTATATCACAAAGTAAGATTTGTTAGCATTTTGGTGAAGATTTTTGCACATATGCTTATTAAGAATAGTGGGTCACAAAATTGTCTTATCACATTTTTACCAGTTTTAATGAGAGAATAACACAGGCCTCATTAAATGGTTTGGGAAGTTCTTCCCACTCCTCTATTTTTTCAACTGTGTATTATTCTTAAGTTAAACTTCAGTTAAGTTATAAAGTTAAACTTTATAATCCACCAATAAAGCTATTTAGGTCTGGGATTTTCATTGTGAATTTTTTTAAATTCTGAATTCAACCTTTTTATTTATTTATTTTTAATCTATACGGGGCTATTATGATTTTTAAAATATCTTCTATTGTCAATTTTGTTAATTAGTGTCTTCAAGAACCTTAAACATCTTACTTTGCTCAAATTCTTGTCATAGTAGTCTCTTATAATACTCTCAGTGTCAGTAGGCTTCATACTCTCAGTGTCTGTAGGCATCAATTTCTATAATTTCCATTTGGCTCATTTTTATATCTTCCATTTCCTTCTCCAATATGCATATATTTTAATTTATATCCACCATAGTATTTGTAAGGCCTTCTTTGAAGTCCTTGCACACTATTTCCATCATCCTCTGTCATTTGTGAATTTGTTTTTATTGACTGGATATAGGTGCTAGTTTTATGCCTATTTTGCATGAAATAATTTCTGATTGGATGAGAAGCACTTGTGACTGATATCAGGAGCTGACCTGAGCTGACCAGAGCACTAATCTTTGTTTTGGTAGGCACTTAGATTGAACTGAACAGCTTAATCACTGGAGCCTTGATTTCAAGCTCTGTTATGACAGCTCTAAGCAGCTTTTCCTCTAATCTGTTTAGCCTTTCTACTGAAGTGTTACCCTTCTCAAAGTTCTAGTGAACGCCTCCAGTATTCAGTGAGATGTCTCCAGTCAGACTCCTAGAAGCACTGATATTTTCCATTCCTTTGTAACCTCTGGTAATTCTTCACCTGATAGTCCTCTGATAGTTCTTTCCCTGGTCTTTTCAAATTGCATTCTATGCAAGTAAAATTTTTGTCCCACAAGATGATGCAGAATTCCTATGCAGATTTTTAAAGGTTCTGTGTGTGAGCATGCTCACAGCTCTCTTTTACACACTCCTCTATAGATTCTAACTGATTCAGCCTCTTAGAACTTCCATGTGTTACCTTGTAACTAACTTGGACCTCTCTTCCCTGTATCACATTCCAGAAGGGATGTCCAGGCAGAAATCCAGGGTGATTCACTTTGTTTTCTTTTCTCAAGATTAACAGTCCAGCAGTACCTGTTTTCTATTGTCTAAAAACAATGGTTTCATTTATCTTTTCCTGTGTTCTGGCTACTTATAGGAAGAGGTAATTCTGATACCAGTTACTCCAACACAGCCAGAAGTATATGTCCCTTAAGTTAGTTTATATTTTTTAATGTTCTAATGTGGAAGCCGAGAAAATTAAGGCCATCCCACCCCAAGTTTAGCTGATGTGGGAAATAGAGGGAGAAGAAAATCATTAAAATTCCCCACCTGTTGGCAATCCCTTGTAACAGACAGAGTGGCTCTCCCCTGGGGACTTAACTGCCCTCACCTTGAGATTTTTCTAAGGACAATCCTAGCCTGACCCACCCCCTACCCCAACAGGTCTGACCAGAATCCTGTAAGTCTACTTTAACAATTCCTTTAGGAAACTTTATCTCTAAACCTCCAAGATAGTGTCAAGAATTATTCCCAAGTATATGAGCCACTGATATACATCTAAAGGATCTCACAAGAAGATTTTTATTATAGGTAATGAATAACCTTTTCCTCAGACAACAGCTAGCCCCTCAAGGTCCTAGAGACCTCACTTCCAAAATTCCTTAGAGACTTACATCATCCATAACCCCCTTTACCCCCTTTGTCCTCCCCCACCACCGAGTCCACTCCTACTCTGCCTTTAAAAACTCTGACTGTAATCTGGTCGGGGTCCAAGTCCCTACCCCGCTGTGTCAGGTATACTTGGGCCCAAGCTTAAGCTTGTCAAATAAACCCTCGTGTGATTGCATCGGTGCTTGGCTCCTTGGTAGTCTCTCAGATGCGCAAACTCGGGCATAACACTAATTGAATAAATAAATGTTCAAAGGATATTTTTTCTTTCTGATGTCCATTCTTCTGGTTTTGTATTTCAGGAAATAAGTGATCAAACAGTCTCTAACAACAATCACCTGTTGGGAAATTCTGACCTTTCTCCAAGCATAATACTGCATATCTGACATAACATATTTACTTCTATCTTTTGATGATGTCATTGACAGAGGTGTTATCATCCCATTTTTCAAATAAAGTAACTCAAAACTAGGCAGGTAGAGTAATAGTCCAAAGTCAAGCAAGGGTCAAAACCATTTATTTTTCTTGATCTTAACCCAGTTCGCAAAAATGGATGTTGACTCATCTCCATGAATCAGTTTAGAGAAGGAATACTCAGAAAAAGAAATTACCTTGATTTACTACGGGTGGTGGAATCACTTAGTAAAACTTAATACATTTACAGACTCAGGGTTAAGTTGGGCAGAACTTAGCAAAATCATGAAACTTAAAAGGCATTTCTTCTGTACACTGCTCTTTTCCTTTTTCTATAATTATTCTCCATTTCCCTGCCCACAGCCTTTGCTAAAACCCAATTTTTGCCCTGTATTTTCTCTCAGTAGGTGATACTAAGCCAGAAATCTAACAAAATTCCATTTCCTTTCTTTGTAATCCTACCCCTAATCTCTGGTATATGAGTGTGCCCTGTTTTCTGTCCCCTGCAGTGACATTAGTTCAGGCTCACATTATCCTTGACCGTTCATCTGCAGTAACCTTCTAGCTATGAAAGATTTCCAATTACCTTTGCTGCATCCACTTTCGACGCACATTATATTTTCCACATGAAAGCCAATGAGGTTGTATAGGATCAGGTCTTTATCATCCATATGCTGAGAAATGGTTCCGTGGTTGTCCTTGCCCCCCACAGTGTTAAGAGGCAGGACTGACATGGCTGATGGTCATCTCCTAAACTTCACCTCAATCTCTTTCTCACTGGTTTTATCTTGAAGAAATGAATGCATGAGTGCATCATTTCAAAAGTACCACTCCCAATAACCTATGTAGCTCTTGGTCATGCATCAAAGATAAAGCATAACTAGGGGAAAGCCCTCAGCTATGTTGAGGCCCACCCCTCACCCCTTTTCTCATGTGCTTGTCTTGGTGGTAATGCTAAGGCTATTTCTTATACCAGGATCAGGCTACTTCTGCAAGGCTACATCATGAGAGTTTGTATTATACCATGCAAGTACTCAGCAAAGGCTTAGGACCCAGCAAATGCTGCTACCTATACAGCATCCACTACAAGTGGAGCAACCAGTCATCCTATTTTCCAGCTCAGTCTGGTTTATACCTAATGCTTCTGGATAAGTAACAGTAGTTCCCTTCCTCTTGAACAAATATCCCAGTTTGATAAAGTAAGTAGTCACTTTTGCTATAAGTGCATTTTAGCTAAAACAAAATTAATCTTATTCTTGCCATAGTGTAAGGTCTTAAGAGTGGTTGCCACAGAACGACCTTGAACTTTGCAAGAACCTGACTTAATACAAAAGCTTGCTTTGCAGTCTTAGAAGATATAGGAGCCTGAGTCCTGTCTCTGCCCAAGAATAGTCATGAAGGTCTCTCTTGTTTTAAATTATTAACACCAGGCTTTAGTAAGCAGTAGTGGGTTGGCTGTCCATGATTCCTTTCCTCATTTAGGGTAAAGTGGGGATGTGTAAGAAATAATTTTGGATTAGGATCAGAAATCCTCAAAGAATTATGGGGTGACTTCAAGGTGATGCTCTGGTATTATAGGTGTGCATTCTGATGAGACATATATCCTTAGGCCTAGGAGATTTATGACATGAGAACTAGAAGAAAAGTTGAAGGTTATTAATGGAAAGCTGTGCTGGGTGATAATAAATTGTCCTGACCTGAGTTAGCTGTTTATCTAATGGGAGAGAAGTCTCCTAGTGGGATTATCTAACCCAGCTTGGTAGACCATATCTATCTGAACAGTAGATGCATTTTCGAAACTCAGAATTCATTAACTGAAGAAAACGGTAAAAACAAAAATGCCCTGGGCAGTAGGCAAAGGGGAAATATAAAGGAGAAAAGGTTCTGATATGACAAACAGTACTAGACCTACCTGTATTAAAGAAAGCACCAAAATATATGCCCATAGTAAAGGAGTAGAACAACAGGGGGGACACAACCAGAGAGGTATAATCACGATGAAGGGAAAAACAAAGATGCAGCAAGAAGCACTCCTTGAGGGCTGGGACTACCAAAAACACAGGGCAGATAGTGTCTTAAAGAGCATTTGGAATAACTATTGTTGCTACTCTCCTCAAGGCTCCTGTTTCAGGAGCATAACTACAGGAATCTACGGAACAGGATTCTCTAGCTGTAGTCCATGTGTGATGAGGCAGCTTTATGGGACTGTGCTATTCTACACTCAGAGTTACTAACTGTGGCCCCAATGGCCTAAGCTTGCTCATCATGCACCGTAGAGATGATTAACTCAGCCAACAGCCCGAGTTAATGCACGATGAAGAAATGAGACTTTAGAAACACACCACATGAAAGGAAATGTAAACTAATAAGTTTTGAATAATGTTAATGTAAGATAAAAGCATCTTATTTGGGCTCTGATCTGGGGAACTGGGCTCCCAACTTCGCAATTTTCTAAACTTGGCAAAAAGCTTTTTAGTTCTATTAAGACAGAACACCCTTTTCTTTGAAGGGCCAGATGATAAACATTTTAGACTTACCACAATATTGGATCTCTCCATATAGACTTGAACTTCATTATTTTGGCTCAGAAAACAGTCCATCTACAATATGTAAATAAATGGATGTGACCGTGTCCTAATAAAACTTTGTTTACAAAAACCGTGCTTGTCTTGCAGGGCCATAGTTTCACAACACTTAGTCCAAGAGAAGCAGTAATTATTGGTTGCTTCCTACTCTTAGATACGGTAAATGCATTCTGTCCAAATCAACCTCTTACTGGGATAGTTCTGAGACTGAATTAAAGGGCATAGTTTATCAATTTTGGAAACTTGATATAGGCTGGCTAACATCCTAAAGTTGAAATAAAACAAACAAACATCTCAGTCTTTGAGAAGGTATGTAGCAATACCCAATACTGGGTTCTGCAAATATAATTTAGCTCTAGGGTCTACAGATCACTTTATCTTTAAATTTTGTTATCAGGGCTTCAGTACCATAATAATTTTGTATTTGGTAAAGCCTCATTTGACTTTAAAAGTTAAGATTTGGGATTGAAGGCAAACAAGTTCTGCTGCTATAAAGCACTTTAGCCTTCCAGAGGAGTCAGCCCAACCATCATGAACTCCACCCTCTGGCTGAATTTAATCAAAGCAAGAAGCTGAAGGAGACTTTGATTGCTTGGTAACTTAAGCTAAAGAGGGTGACATTTAATTTGTAGCTTTATTTTTTTATTATTTTATCTTTTTTAGTATTTTGAAATCTTTACAAAATTTATAAGAGGATTTAATATGGTTTAGATTTTAATGCAGTTCATGGGGCGTTTATAAGAAGCATACTAAAATTTGGAACATATCTGTGTCAGCATCATTGAGATATAATGTAATTTGATCTGATTTAATCAAATAATTTCTAAAAACTGATATTGGTCACATTTTGGAATGGGTAGCAGGATAGCCATAAAATGTTCACCTTTGGGTAGCAAATAGTCTTAATAATGATTTGATTCCCCTGTGGTGTTAGCTCCACTCCCCCACCATGGTTGCAGTTGAACAATGCACAGTGACTGCCTTCCTCCTCTGCCTTCCTTCTTCAATTCTTTACTGGAGTGTTTTTCACCCACTAAATAACAATATTTTTCTCAGGGGGCCATTTGAGGAGGACATAGACTAAAACAATAAATTTTGGTTGAACAAACAGCTCAATGAACAAGTAAACATTCCTTACATTTTATTAGGGGAAGAAGGGAAACTGGGTATATGTCAGAAAAAAATACTCCAAGACAGGTGACAGGGCTGTTTCTGTAAGGTCCTACTCTCGGTTTCTTTTCTTCTCGACTGCTTGTGCCTTGACCAGTCCTGCAGGAGTATCTTGGGTGATTTGGGTTCTATTTCCAGAGTTTCCCTCTAACTTGTCTCACTGCTTCCTTAATCTCTACTTAGTCTATTTCTAAGAGAATCATTGAGAGGAATGGATCAGTTCATCAACTTGAATAATAACAATACAACCCCTTCTCTGACCTGTACCTGCTAAACATCACATAAGTGCCAGCCCCTATTCAAATGGCTGTGCTACATCTGACAAGCAAACCAAACCAAGAGGTCCTCACCTGGTCAAACTCTCGAATCGTGGGTTACAAATCAGAACATCTGACCTAAAAATACACATCATGAAGGAAAGTGGTCTTGGTCTCACAAGCTACTGAATCACACATTCCCTTCAGAACTTCTGTTTATCCACCCTGAAGCAAATCTCTCCTGAAAGCAAAAATAAATAAATAAATCCTGCCTGTAAGCTAACTTTACTTTGATGTTAATTCACAAAGCATCCACGTGACCTGATCAACCAGGCACACCATACAAAAGAATCTATCCTTGAAAAATGTTTTCCCTCACACACCCTCCTTGGGGTACTGCACTCAAGGCGTCCTTATGGGTCTCGTTTTGCTATGGTTTCCTTTCTTCTTTCTCTGAATCACATAGGCTTTGATTAACATCAGCCCTCTGAGAATATTTCTCAGGGAGATTTCTCTTTTTCTCCATTTCCCCCACAGGTTTGTATAGGTTACTTAATGGTGCAATTAATTATTGTTTTATGACCAGATGAAAAGTTCTTTTATTTGTTCTTTCCTCAGATTTTTCTTGGTGAGGGAGATGACACGAATCACTTTTTCTTCCCCAAAGGAGAATAAAGTGGACTTTGATAAAGGTCAGGAAAAGAGAGTTGGAGAGGGAAATTCATTTATTAGCTCCCTTGGCACTTTTCGTTGCCTTTTGAAAAATAAAAATCTGTTGAAATGAAGAATTTTAAAATAACATGTGTTCACACTAAAAACATAAGTTGCATTAGCAAAATGTTGCTTTTTTCCCCCCTTTCAAGTATTTTCTGTACTCGGCAGAGGTGATGGCTTGAAAGTATGCAGAGTGATCAGATATTATAAGAGTCAATTGCCAAGCTTTTCTATAGAAGCTAAATTTGACTCAAAAGAAGATGTTTTGATTATGTATCCTTACATATTTCCCTTATATTTTTCTTAACCCTGCTCATTATAGATGGAAACATATGCAACCCTACATCTCGGCAAAAATTTTTTTGGTATCTCTCTTCACCCTAAGAAGAAAGGAATTATTATATATTCAGAAGTAAGTCATTTAAATAGTAGGAGGGTGATCTAAATCTGCAAGCAATAATGGGAGTGGAACTAAAAGCATTATGAGGGTGCAGCTGATACCTTTTCACAATGACCAACATACTGAATTAAACATGTACCTTCATGAAGAAGATTAATCTACTGGTTATCCCAGTCAGTCAGGATTTGCTATGAAACAGACAACCACAAAATGTCAGTGGATACCACAAAATACCATGGACTGGATGGCTTAAACAATAAACATTAATTTCTCACAATTCTGGATCAGAGTTCCAAAATAAAAGGGCCAGCAGATCTGGTGTCTGGTGAGAGCCTGTTTACTTGTTTGCAAAAGGCTATCTTCTTATATCCTCACCTGATCTTTCCATATATGTATATATTTTTTAAAGATTTTATTTATTTATTTGACAGACAGAGATCACAAGTAGGCAGAGAGGCAGGCAGAGAGAGAGAGGGGGAATCAGGCTCCCTGCTGAGCAAAGAGCCCGATGTGGGGCTTGATCCCAGGACCCTGGAATCATGACCTGAGCCGAAGGCAGAGGCTTTAACCCACTGAGCCACCCCGAAGGCAGAGGCTTTAACCCACTGAGCGACCCAGGTGCCCCAGTACATATATATTGAAAGAGATCTTGTGTCTCTGTCTCTTAGGGTACTAATCCCTTGATGAAGTCCTTATCCTCATGAATCTGCTAACCGTAGTCACTTCCCAAAGCCCTCACCTCCCAAAGTCCTACATCATCACAATTAGAGAGTAGGGTTTTGAAATATGAATTTGGCTGGGGGGACACAAATATCCTGTCCTTATCAGGCATATACCATTGTATTCATAGTGTCTTGCAAGTTTGCCAGTCCACATGGATTTGGTTGATTCAGCTCAACTAGTTGGGCTTGCCTCCATGATGCAGGTTGGGCTTGATTCTTTGCCATATGTATGTCATCCTCCTCAGATCAGGGTTTAGGTAAGACATGGTCTTCTCAAGGATAAAAGTCAGGAGCTCAAAGAAATAGGCCTATTTACCCTTTGGATCATCTCTGCTAGAGCATTAACCAAAGCAAATCCAGTTAGCCAGACCCAAAATCATGAGGCCAGGAAGTATACTCTATCTGACATGGAGATCAGAAGTAGGAGAGAAAGTAAATGTATTGTGAAGAATCATCTGACCTATGAAACTTAGCTACTCCAGGAAGGATGCGTTGACTGTTCTAATTCTTTCACTCTGTAAAGTCAAAATCTTTGTGTGCCATTTTTTTTCCTTCTTTCGTCTGTAAGATTTTTCCATGTGCCTACACTTGCACATGTTGTAGTCTGTCCTAACAATGCATTTGTTTATATAACAATATCTCATTGCAGAGGCCATCAAGAATGTTTTATGATTCCCTGTGTACACAGAGATCAGTACATTCAACAAGTGGGTATTAGATGGATAGACCACAAGGTGTGTGCGAACTAGTAGTATTTCATTCTGTTGCTTTATATTTTAAGAAATGCAATGAATAATGTTTTGATGTTTTTATAAATCCCACTACCTCATAAGTTTAATAAGAGGATTAAACTCCATAAAGTGTTCTAAACACTAGGCATCCAGAACACATTAGCTCTCCCCTTTGTTACTATTATTGTTAATATTACATTTAAGAGGCTAACTCTGAAACTTGTATCACTACTTTTATTTGTATAAATTACTTATCACTATTATGACTTGTTATGCCTCTTAAATAACAGATTATTTCCACTAACCAATTGCTGAAATATGACAAAATCAAACAAACAAAAATGAAATTAAGTATCAGTTTCTAAACATGTGCATTATTCCTTACACAAACCTGATTTTCCATGTAAAACTCTAGTTTTATGAAAGCACAACTTTTTTCTATGAAGGAAAAAAAATGATTTAATTTTGAGCCATATCTTTTTGACATATTCATAAATATGACATGGTTCTTATCATGGTGTGGTACATAAGGATTATATACAATGCAGGGGGATGTGGAGTTCTGTACTGCTTATTTTGGGGGATAGTGAAAGAAATTGAAGATTATTTACAACTTCCCTTGTGATGTGCTAAAGGGACGATGACACTGAGTAATGAGAGAGAAGCTGATGGGCTTTGCTAACGCAATGTGTTCTGCAATGACACTGTCATGTATAAACCTGAGACTGTTAATTATGCATTAGTGAGGATTGGAACATTGTTCTTAACTGGGTTGAATAGAGTTAATAAAGGTTTTTATTCATTTGTTTGTTTTATCTTAAGTTTGCTTTCCCTTGGAGGGTATGCCCCAGTAGAGAGTTCAAGGAAAATAGATCTCAAGCAGAAAATAGTAGTCCTATTGGGATGAGGAATAAGAGGTTAAATTTTGAAACTATGATTGCTGCTGGAAATTCAGGGAAGGCATACCAGAAAGGAAGGTGTTTCAAAAGGGGCCCCCCAAAGTTTGCATGGGAATTCATATCAACATTTATCACACTCCAGAAATCCATGTGTGCAGTTAATGAATGCCAGGGATCTAGTTAAAAGGCATAACAAGGAGACTAAAGAATTGAGCAGATTTAGCACCTGTTATCCTGTACTTTGGAGGCATCTTGATAAAACCCTCAAACTTCCCATCAGAAACCCATATGGATCATGATTCAAGAGTAAGGGCATCACAGAGCTAAGCTTTAAACCCTAGGAATAAGGGGAAATTTAAATTGATTTCAAAAAGCCTAAATATAAGTTGCACAGGACCATAGATGACCCATCAATAATTTAACTGCCTGCTAGACTCAAATCAACCTCTCTGCAGGTGCAGGTAAAAGAACTCCAAATCTCTGAACGTATACCTCACAATACCAGTACAGAAGAAAACTCTACCTGGCATGTAGAAAAGCAGACAAAATGCGATGCATAGCCAAGAAAAAATTAGTAAATAAAAACAGACTTAAACATATCCCAGATGTTAAAATTAAAAGACAAGGACTTTACAATAACTATGATATATATTTTAAAGTATTTGCAAGAAAAGATGGTCAAGAGTTTTCAGGAAAAGATGGAAGAATTCAGAGTGGTGTAGACATGCTTAACAATAACCAAATAAAAACGGGCACCTGGGTGGCTCGCTCAGTGGGTTAAGCCGCTGCCTTTGGCTCAGGTCATGATCCCGGGTTCCTGGGATTGAGTCCTGCATCAGGCTCTCTGCTTCAGCGGGGAGCCTGCTTCCCCTCTCTCTCTCTGTCTGCCTTTCTGCCTACTAGGGCTCTCTGTCTGTCAAATCAAAAAAAAAAAAAAAAAAATTCATAGAGCTAAGATGTGCAGTAACTGAAATAAAAAAGAGGATGGCACCAACAAAATTGGACTGTGTGTAAGAAAATAATTATAACTATGAAGTCAGCATAATCAAAATAGTTCAAAGTGAAGGGAAATGATTGGAAAAATGAGCAAAACTTTGACAAGTTACAGAGTCTTAGCTAACAGTGTCACACATATGGAGTTGGAGTTCATCAGAAGACAAGAGACAGAATGGGCAAGATAATCTATTTTAAAAAATCTTAGATGAAATATTTCCAGTTTCATTAAAACCACTAACCTCTAGTGAGCGAATGCCAAGTGGGATAGATACAGAGGGAATATACGCCAGAACATTTCATAGTCAAACAGCCGAAAACCAAAATAAAGAGAACATCTTAAATGTAGCTAAAATATTTAAATATATATATATATATTATATATATGTATGCACGTGTGTGCATGTGTGTGTTTCATACAGTGAATAAGAAAATGAATAATGGCTGACTTTTCATCAAATGGAGTCTAGAAAACAATGGAATAGAATACTTAAAATTGTAAAATAAACAAAATCCTGCTGTGTTAGTTTCCTGCGGCTACTATAACAAGTTTTCCAAAATTAATGGCTTAAAATAGCAGAAATGTATTATTTTACACTTCCAGAGACCTAAAATCTGAACTCAGCTTCACTGGACTAAAGTCAAAGTGTCAGCAGAGCTGGTTCCTTCCAGAGACTCTGAGAATAAAATTCACTTCCTTGTCCTTTTCAGCATTTTATGACTCCCTGTGCTCCACGGTGTGTAGCCCTTTGTTCCATGTTCAAAGTGATCACCACAATTTACTTGTCACTGCATTTCCTTCCCTGTCTAATGTCTCCTGTTTTCCTCTCAAGAGGATTGAGCTGACCAGCACCTTTGAGCTGACCAGTTACCCCCCAGAAAAATCGCCTATGTCAAGATCATTCACCTAATCAAGTTTTCAAAGTCTCATTTGCCATACAAGGTTTATTCATCCTGCAGGGTTCATCTGCTTTATGTAAGGGCCGAATTTACAAAGTGCACGTATATATGGCAAGGTTCACCACTGATGCACCCTTTAGGTCCTTAAGGGTGGCTCTAGGTTTAGTGGTCTTAGTCGGGATATGAATTTTTTTTTTTTTTTTTAATAATTTACTTCCTTGGCTGGGAGGAGAAAGGTAGAGCTTCAGAGGATTTTGCTTGGTCTTCCATAATGGCTCTTACCTATCAGCCAAGGGACTGATGTGGAGCTCACACCAACCATCAGGTATGCTAATTGCAATTATTTACTTAGGGACTGGGGAAGTGATCACTGAATGGGATCACAGACCCAGTAACGTGGACTTTGACCAGGACTCCGCTTATTACCTGATCCCCACATGTACCCTTCTAACAGAGCCATATAACAGATAATGCTTCAGATTTCCAGTTACCAATATCAGCTCAGACCTCTGAAATGTTTTCCCAGTCCCCTCTCCCCCAGAAGGCAGCTTCCTGAATAAATGATTGCAGGTCTCTTTGGGGAAAGAATGGGAGAATCATCACATCTCTTTGCCATGGTGTGGCAGGATCCTTCCTCCAGGGGGCCAGACTCCCCTTTAGGCATTATGTTCCAGATTTTAAAACCGGTGCATGTATAGAAAAGTAGCAATGAATCATGACTTTGTTTTTATTGGACAACTGTTCTCACCCTGTTGGACATGACTTTTGAATTTTTTCTAATGATAAAAGTTGAGTATTATCCTTGTGGCTGCTCCACTGTTGCCACTAAAGATGTATTTTGTTAAACACTCCCATAAGTCTGTGTATGTCCGACCACTTGGATGCCATTCCAACCCTGCCATTCATGATAATCTTATCTATCTGGATTCTGAAAATTAAGTGCCACCATATGACCTCTATTGTTTTGTGATCTTAATGACCCCATTGCTCTCAGTGAGCCTAGTTTACCATGGCCCATCCTACTGTCAGTGGTGGCTTACCCAGTGGCCAGGAAGGGTGTGAGGGTAAATCCTATGGAGGTTGTACAGACTGTGTTAGAGGGAGAAGCTTCTTCATTGTCTTCAGGCACCAAGGGTATGTTAGAACTTTTTTTTTGTTTGTTTTTTTGTTTGTTTTTGTTTAAACTCCAATTAAATAAGAGCGAAATAAGCCAGTCAGGGAAAGACAAATATATGTTATTTGCTTATTTATTTATATGTGTTAAATCTTAATAGGGATATATGGGCCACTTTGGCAGATCCAGAGGAGTTTGACTTTCCTTCCCTTTTTTTTTTTTAAGATTTTATTTATTTGACAGACAGACAGAGATTACAAGTAGGCAGAGAGGCAGGCAGAGACAGAGAGAGTGGGGACACAGGCTCCCTGCTGAGCAGAAAGCCCAATGCGGGGCTTGATCCCAGGACCCTGGGATCATGACCTGAGCCAGCGCAGAGACAGAGGCTTTAACCCACTGAGCCACCCAGGTGCCCTGGAGTTGGACTTTTCCAAAGCATAAGAGGACATCCACCTGTTGTCCCCAACCTAGTGATAGAATGCCATTATTCCCCAATCAGAGTCTTAATTTTGGCACACCAGGCTTACATTGTTTCCATGTTTAACTTTCTCCATGGATCAGTTACTCTGAATATTAAATCCTGGGGATCTGGTCCCAATTCAACACTACTTAGTGCCAGCACTTGTTTGTACTGCAATACCTACCAATGGTGGGTCTTTATGACCAGTTACATGACAGATAATTCTTCAAACTTCACCCTTGATTTCTGAAACGTTTCCTGGTACCAGTGATCACAGAAGCTTTTTTCTGATTACAGATGCAAAGACAGATTTTATTATACAATTATATGTTACTAATCAAAAGCTGTGGAAGGAAGGAAGAAAAAGCAAGGACTAGACAGAGGTAGTAGCCGAACTGTGATGCAGACCTAAAAACTCTCAGCCAGTCCTATGGGGAAGTCTGAAGCATATATGATGCATCAGAGTTGGCTGCATTCAGTGCAAATGGGAAGGTCTTTAAACTCTATCCGTCACTGGAGGTAGTCTGCCCGTGGGAAGGTTGCGAGCTTGTGCCAGGTGGCTCTCTGCAGCTGAATGAAGTAAACATTGATCTGGCTGATGCCTTGACCTAAAGAGGGATCAAATGGCATCTCTTTCAGGTCTGCCACAACACACAACCCAGATTGGGGGCAGGGGGGGGATGCCAAGTCTTGAATAGACGGTCAATGAGAAGATAAAATACGGTCCAATAAGTCTATAGAAATGGAACCTGCTTAGTCATCGGAAAAATGCAAATCAAAAACATTGCAAGAAAATAGCAACTTCTTTCAAGATATGTCTCCAAAGGCAAAGGAAACAAAAGCGAAAATAAACTTTTGGGACTTCATCAAAATCAAAAGCTTCTGCACAGCAAAGGAAACAGTCAACAAAACAAAAAGGCAACCCATGGAATGGGAGAAGATATTTGCAAATGACAATACAGACAAAAGGTTGATATCCAGGATCTATAAGGAACTCCTCAAACTCAACACACACAAAACAGGCAATCATATAAAAAAATGGGCAGAAGATATGAACAGAGACTTCTCCAATGAAGGCATACAAATGGCTATCAGACATGAAAAAATGTTCATCATCGCTAGCCATCAGGGAGATTCAAATTAAAACCACATTGAGATATCACCTTACACCAGTTAGAATGGCCAAAATTAACAAGACAGGAAACAACATGTGTTGGAGGGGATGTGGAGAAAGGGGAACCCTCTTACCCTGTTGGTGGGAATGCAGGTGGTACAGCCTCTTTGGAGAACAGTGTGGAGATTCCTCAAGAAATTAAAAACAGAACTTCCCTATGACCCTGCCATTGCACTCCTGGGTATTTACCCCAAAGATACAGATGTAGTGAAAAGAAGGGCCATCTGTACCCAATGTTTATAGCAGCAACAGCCACGGTCGCCAAACTATGGAAAGAACCAAGATGCCCTTCAACGGACGAATGGATAAGGAAAATGTGGTCCATATACACTATGGAGTATTATGCCTCCATCAGAAAGGATGAATATCCAACTTTTGTAGCAACATGGACGGGACTGGAAGAGATTATGCCAAGTGAAATAAGTCAAGCAGAGTCAGTTATCATATGGTTTCACTTATTTGTGGAGCATAACAAATATCATGGAGGACATGGGGAGTTACAGAGGACAAGGGAGTTGGGGTAAATTGGAAGGGGAGGTGAATCATGAGAGACTATGGACTCTGTAAAACAATCTGAGGGGTTTGAAGTGGTGGGGAGGTGGGAGGTTGGGGTACCAGGTGGTGGGTATTATAGAGGGCACGGATTGCATGGAGCACTGGGTGTGGTGAAAAAATAATGAATACTGTTATGCTGAAAATAAATAAATTTAATTTTAAAAAAAATCTCATATTCACTGAATGGCAAAAAGTTAAAACTACAACAAAAGTCAGATAACACCAAATGTTAAGAAGGAATGAAACAACTTGACTTGCACTCATTGATAAAAGGAGGTAAAAAATGCAATCTCATTTCAAGTTTGCTTGGCAATTTCTTATAATGTTAAATATACACTTACCTATGTCCAAAGACCTCCATTCTTCGGTAATTTCTCAATAAAAAGAAAAGCATGTAGTCACAAAAATAGTTGTATAAGAATGTCCATAACAATAATAATCAAAATAATCACAAAATGGAAGAGAACACAGCTGTCTATCAACAAATGCACGACTTTAAATATGATGGTCACAAAATGAAACTTCATTCAGAAAAAGAAAAAAAAAAACATTTAAAAACAAAATTACCAACTATCGATGTGTACAGCTATATAGATGAACTTAAGAAGCAATCTGATGAGCAAAAAGAAACCAGATACAAAAGTGTATGCAAGCATGATGCTATTTAATAAGTAGTACAAGAATATGCAAAATGAATGTATAGGTATAGAAAGAAAAATGGCTTGAGGAAGTCTAATCAATCAGAAAGGGGGATAAAGGTACTTCTTAGGCTGATAGAGATGTGGATTTTGGTTGCACAAGGGTGTACACTTGACCCATCAAAGTGTTTACTTTTTTTTTTTTTTTAATTTATTTATTTGACAGAGAGAGATCACAAGTAGGCAGAGAGGCAGGCAGAGAGGAGGAAGCAGGCTCCCCCTGAGCAGAGAGCCCAATGCGGGGCTCGATTCCAGGACCCTGAGATCATGACCTGAGCCGAAGGCAGAGGCTTAACCCACTGAGCCACCCAGGTCCCCCCATCAATGTGTTTACGTAACAGCAGTATGTTATACGGTGTTTAAGTTACTCCTCAATTTAAAAAAAGAGAAAAAAGTCATCACACTTGCCTCAAAAGTAAAAAGCTTAAGTATAATCCGTATAAAAATCTTACATCTGGGGCGCCTGGGTGGCTCAGTGGGTTAGACCTCTGCCTTCGGCTTAGGTCATGATCTCAGGGTCCTGAGATCGAGCCCCTTATCGGGCTCTCTGCTCAGCAGGGAGCGTGCTTCCCTCTCTCTCTCTCTCTGCCTACTTGTGATGTCTGTCAAGTGAACAAATAAAATTTTAAAATATATATATACACACATCTGGTTAGGAAGAAGTTGCAATAAGATAATTGAATTGTACATATAAGGCAAACACTAAGAATACAAGGACGATGAGATATTAACTATGATAAATTCAGTTCAAAAAGAGCTGATGACACTATAAAATATGAAAAGGGGCATAACACCAAATGGTGAATTTAACAAACATTTAAGCACAATTACCCTCATTCATTACAATACATATTGCAGAAAACTGAAGGACATACAAGAAAATATTTATAAAATCAAAGCAATACTAGTAGAATTTATTTTATCCTACTCAATGACAGAACAATGCACCAAACTGAGAAGACCTCAATTACATCTTCTAAATATTAAATTTAATTGAGTTAAATTATTAATTAAGCTAAATTGAGCTAAATTTTTTTCTTTCAAGGACCCCTGGAAAGTTTACGAAAAGTGAAAGCACCCTTATCACTATCATTAACATAACAAGACAATAGATTAAAGCCACTTTAAAGAAAAAAGCCTGCCACCTTAGTGAATTGATGTATGAGTTCTAGTAGTTTGGAGGTGGAGTCTTTTGGGTTTTCCATATAAAGTATCATGTCATCTGTGAAGAAAGAGAGTTTGACTTCTTTGCCAATTTGAGTATCTTTTATTTCTTTTTGTTGTCTGATTGCTGTTGCTAGGACTTCTAGTACTATGTGGAACAATAGCAAGAGTGGGCATCCTTGTTGAGAAGGGCAATCTGTACCCCAGTGTTCATAGCGGCAATGGCCACAATCGCCAAACTGTGGAAAGAGCTGAGATTCCCTCCAACAGACAAATGGATAAAGAAGATGTGCCATATATACAATGGAATATTATGCCTCCATCAGAAAGGATGAATACCCAACTTCTGCATCAACATGGGCAGGACTGGAGGAGATTATGCTGAGAGAAAATCAAATATATGGTTTCACTTACTTGTGGAGCATAAGGAGTAACATACAGGACATTGAGAGATGGAAAGGAAAAGTGATTTGGGGGAAATTGGAGGAGGAGATGAAGCATGAGAAACTATGGACTCTGAGAAGCAAACTGAGGGTTTTGGAAAGGAGGAAGGTGGGGGGATGGGTGAGCCTGGTGGTGGGTATTAAGAAGGGCATCTGTTACATGGAGCACTGAGTGTGGTACATAAACAATGAATCTTGGAACACCGAAAAAAAGTAAAATGTTAAGATGTTAAAATTAAAAAAAAAAAAAGAATTATAAAACATGAGGAAAAAGAGAGAGAGAGAGAGAGAAAGCTTATGGCACAGCAATTTGCTCTGAAACCAGACTGAGTACAAAGCCTAGCTTGCTGACTGTGTGGTCTTGGACCAGTTACTTAACCTCTTTAGATTCTTTAACTGTAACTGAGGAAGTGTCATAATAGTGTTTACTTCATAGACATGGGGAATATTGTGCCATTTAATTAATATGAAACCTAGAGTTAAGAAACTCTCCTTGTAAAGATAGGATTGTGAGTGCTGGCCATGTCATTCCAGAGTTCAAGGGCTCACCACTGGTCATTCTGAGCAGGTCTCCAAACACTATCATGTTGGACATTAGGACTTCAACATATGAATTATGAAGGGACACAATGCGGTCTATAGCAAGGTTAATTTTCTTTGAAATAAATTTAAAAATTTTGGCACTCCTAGAGAAAATTGTGTTGAGGATCTCAAAAGTGAATTCAGTGAAAAATAAATGAAAATGTCATATGAATATGTTAAAGGATGTTAATCCATGTAAAGAAATGCAATTTAACACTTCAACGTGCCACGTTTTATTTAACAGTATGATACATTTCTAAACAGTTTATGGTATAGAAGAAAGGGGAGTGTTTGGAGAACCTTACATTGTTGGCTATAATAAAAATTGCTACCATAACTTCGGAAGGTCATATGGCAGTATTTGAAAAGGATAGATAGATACATAGATAGATAGAGAGATAGATAGAATGTATCCACTCTATCTGTATCTACTGTAATAGTTGTATCTATATATCAAGAACTAATAATTTCAACTGTACAAAACCATCCTATAAATCAACTCTCATCGCTAAGGGCTAATTCTGAGAGGCAGAGAGGTAGCAGCCTTACTCTAGGCCAAACCATTGGTGATGTTCAGTTGTCACATTCAAACCCATATCTATTCATTTCAATATTCATGGGTCATACCTGATCTCAAGATTATCATGAAATAGTATGATGATAACTGGTTAGTTATCAGCTGTCTATTACTACATAACCAGCAATCCCAAAACTGAGAGGTTAATTTTCACAGTTCTGTGGGTTGGCTGATCTCAGAAGAGCAGGCTGGCCTTTTCTGGGTTCGCTCTTTCGGCTTTCATCATGTGGAGGTTCACCTGAGGCCACAGGGACTAAGATGGTCCATCATTTGTATGATCTTAATGTGGGCTTTAGGTGGGCATCTCCATCCAAGTCATCTCTCATTATTGGGTGGCTTAACTTCATATTACTGATATTATTCTTAATATTTGACAGGTTCCAGAAAGAAAAGTCTCAAAGCACAGTTAGTTATTAAGTCTCTGTTAATGACATATTTGCTGAATTCTCATTATGTGAGATCGTCAAACCTAGAATCAAATATTGGACAGGAATATATAAGAGACTGAATGGGCAAGGTATGCTTCCTTAGAAGCCATGAATGTAACAACCCACCATACTACCATAAATAGAATGCATGTGTCAGATGAGCTTTGAAATAAGTAGCCTGTTATGGTTTGTCTCCTTCCTTAATTTTGTCTTATTTTATTAGTCCCTCCCTTCCCCTATGATCCTTTGTATTGTTTTTTTTTTTTTTTTCTGAAAGAAAATCATACACTTATTTCTCGTATAATACATTTGTATCTTAATTCAAACTTTATTATTATAGGTAAGGCCTACACACATCAACTACCACAGGGAACAGTCTGGTAGCCAAAGAAAATGTCCCTAAAAAGTGTCACTTCTTAGGGGTTCGCTTCCCTAGGTAGGAGATTATCTCAATGGCCTCTTGCCTGGGGGATAACCCTATTACTGAGAGACTCTATAATAGCATCGCTAGGGGCAAACTTGTCTTTCATTATTCATTTTTATTACCAACTGATGTTTAATTTTTAGAGATGTTTCTTAACTTCTATATATGAATGAAACAATATGATAATTGTCTTTCTCTGATGGACTTGTTTCACTTAGCATAATACCCTCTAATTCCACACCTGTTGTTGCAAATGGTAAGATTTCATTTTTTGATGGTTGAGTAATATTCCATATATATATGTGTGTGTGTGTGTGTATATGTATATACATATCTATGTATATATATATATATATTCTCACAACTTATTTATCCATTCATCCTAACTATAGAAAACAAACTGAAGGTTGCTGGAGAAGAGGGGGCTGGGGGCTGGGGTAACCAGGTGTCAGGCATAAAGGAGGGTACGTGAGGGAATGAGCACTGGGTATTGTATGCAACTGATGAATCACTAAACTCTACATCTGAAACTAATGATACATGATATGTTAATTAATTGAGTTTAATGCATTTTTTAAAAATGAAATAAGTAGCTTAAGTTAAGGGTCAGTAATCTATGGCCTCTTTTTATAAATAAAGCTGTATTGAAATGTTGAAACATAGCCACACCCATTTATTTAAAGTATTGTCTGTGGAGGCTTTTGTGCTAGAACAGCAGAGCTGAACAATTCTAACAGGACCATCTGGCCCAGAAAGCCCAAGATATTTACCATCTGGCCCCTAACAGAGAAAGCTTGCAGACCTAGGAGGACCAGGGGGTGGTACTCTGTCTGAATTTAATAGTTCCACGCCCAATTTCCATTCTTGTGTGATCCAGTTTTATCATTAAAATCCCTTCCCAGCCTTTTTTTTTTTCTTTTTTCCCAAACACCATAACTCATTCTTGTCGTTCCATTCATGAGAATGATTGTTTTTAAATGTCATTACATCTTTATTTCACTAGGCTTTAATCTTAAAGTGGTACTCAATTTAAGCTATCATCGCTGCAGTTAGGCACCAAAGATTATACAATCACTTTATAGCAAAGATGCTTACAGGACTTCCCTATGGTGATTGTGACTGCATGCTGTAATTCTGAATGGAACTTTTAACTTTGGAGCAATAGACAAGCACAATGAGATTCATTCTGATGTTTTGCATTAAGCTCCCTCTAAATAGCAATCGAGCTTCAGCAAATAAATTACTTTCTTTCAATTTTGTTCTGGGCCCTAGTAGACAAGATGCATTTAGAGGAGAGTTTATGAAATGCTCTAAGAAAGTGAAAGACTCCCTGTGCTTTCCTGGAGTGATCTGTTGACAAGACAGTGGCTGGAAACTATAAAAATGCAAAAGTCATTTGTCTCTTTAAGGCAACAGTTTTCTCTGGTATCATATTACATATTAAATCATCACCTCGATAAAGCACAACTCACTCCACTCCATTCCATATTACAAAGTAGTAAGAATTAATGTTTGCTTTGTCAGCTGCATGATTTTTTCCTATTCTTTTAACCTGAAAGCATTCTTCTATTTTAAACCATAATTTTGCTGATACTGTTCCTTCTGCCTAGAATGCTTATCCTTTCTGGCCACTTGATACTATCAATACCTGGCTAGCACCTTGCCTCTCCTCTGAAACCATTTTTGTTGCCTGCACAGGTACCTGTGGAAAAGATAGCCTAGAATCATGCTCTGATTCCACCTTTTCATTCAGTCATTAAAAAAATTAACCTCCTTGATCTTTGGTGTTCTATGTACAAAGGAGTTTAAAAAAAAAAAAGTACATTTCTTTTAAGACTATGAAGGTAAAAAGACGATGTTCAAAATAACAAAAAAAAAATTGCCTTTGCACAGACCTAGAGTAGATAAAGATGTGAGTTTCTAGCTCCCCTTCTGTTTTTCTTGTAAATTTATAGCATTTTTCCATGTGTCTACTTCACTGACTTTTTCAATGCCGTAATTATTTCACACAAGTTTGTTTGCTTGTTTGTTTGTTTGTCTTTTTACATGCCCTGCAGTTGTGGAAATCATGAGATAATAGATCATCATGTAATTTATTCTCATCATAATTGTCACCTTATAGGTGAAATATATTGTAGGTACTGAATTGTTGGAGGAAAAGGAAGTAGAAAGGAAGAGAAGGAGAGAGGGAGCGAAGGAAGAATGTGGATTGTGCAGACCGGAAGAGGGAATTTGTGGATTATTAATGCACTGCACATAAAATCGTGCCTCTGTTGAAACAGAACTACAGTTGGTAAAGGAAACTCTAGACTGATCAATATTTTAAAGGGATAGATGAATAATTCTGGAGAAAGTTTTAAATGACTTCCCAACCTTCCTAAAATTCTAGGACTTAATCATCTATTTTAAAAGCTCTCCTCTCCTGCCATACTTCAGTGCTTTAAAAAATAATATTTGGTGGGAAGATAAATATTCAACTGATTGGCAGCTGAAATGGAAAAGCTATTATTATTCAGGGTAGAGGCTGCAAAAAAAGCCCAGGAGGATGGACCTAACCTTAAAAATGCAACCTGTCTTCTGTTTGAATTCCCACCTTACCTTCAATTTCAGCAGCCCTTCCACAACGATCCATCCACAGAGGCTCTCTGAGCAGTGATAAGTCTGGACTACTCAAAGTATTGGCATCAGGTCTTTCCTCCTTAGAGGGTCTTATAGTGTTTCCAGTTAATCTTTCTCTGCTCTGAGTGTGAACAATGTTGTGATCATTTGTTGTCTCTGTTTCAGCATCTCAGCCTTCGAGTGAGGCTAAGTTTGGGTCACAGAACCAGTCACTCCTCTCTGAATTCTTTCTTTGGCATCATTATTGAGCCCACTATAACCACCCCTTCTCCTGCCATCCTTCACCACAGGGCACTGACCACCCCCAAGCAGGCATTGCCACCACCACCATGACTGTGTTCTCATCTCCTAATGGTCACTCTGGACTTCACTGAGTGTTAGTGCAGTGTCCATATGATGTGTTGTCCAGACTTGGACACCTACAGAAGTAAAACAATTACTTAATGATATCTTCAGGAAAGTAAGTGTAACACAAGTCTGCCTGGAAAAAGCCAAGTCATTCTTGCTCAGTTCTCCAGATCTCCTGGGTGTTCCAGAAGGATTCCAGTTTCCAAGGGAGCCCGTGAAAAACCACTATTGAGGTTTGTTTGATCATAAAGAGCAGAGCAGAGTTAGAAACAAATCTGAGAGTGAGCAGGTGACTGGCACATGGTGGTACCATCAAATCTACCTATATGCATTCCTCTTTTGTAGATGGCATGCATGATATATAAATAAACCCTTCACATTGCCTTGACCCTTCTACCATCCATGTATGAGTCCAGTTGGAGCTAAAGGGTCTGCATCAATTGGTTTGGACATATTAAATTAGGGGAGCTGATTGTTCCTTGCATTCAATGCATTGCAATTAAAAAATATCACAGAACCTCAAGGTTACAAGAAATAACACTAATGACCTTGTCAAATCACTCGAAAAGTGCTTCTGAAAAAGCATCAATCCAGCATGACCAATTATCTCAGGAAAGCTCTCTGCAGAGGATATTGATCAAGGTGTCTGTCAGGAGGCACTAATGTTAGATTACCTCCAGCTCTTTGCTGAAGACCATCCAGAGACATCAACTGACATCATCCAAGAGTTTAGAAATTCTCAGTCATCACCAAAGAAAGGTATATATCTGCCAGGACAAGACATTGGCCTACTCAAAGTTTTTTGGAAGTTTTGTTTCAAAGGTGTATATAACATATACCAGTGTATGTTCAGTTCAATGACTTGGAGTCAGAATGACCTGGATTTGTGTCCCAAGTTTTTCACTAACTAGCAGTTTAGGCAAGATCCAGACTTCACTGTGCTTTTATTCCCCCATTTTAAAAATGAGAATATAAATATTGCCTACCATATAAGATTCTAGAAATTACTTACTGAAATAATATTTACAGAAGGCCCACTGCATAGATCTATATACACTAGCTACTACTATTATAATTTTTATTATTATTTTGGTAATTCTTTAATTAATGAAAATTAGCTATCCCCAAATTTGAGGGAAGTGCTACTTCCACTGATTCTGTGAAGATGGGAAGACAGATAAAATAAAAATATATCCAAAGCAGGCAGCCAGGCAACCAAGTAAGCTAAAAAACCAAAACGCCTGGGTGGCTCAGTTGGTTAAGCAGCTGCCTTCGGCTCGGGTCATGATCCCGGCGTCCTGGGATCGAGTCCCACATTGGGCTCCTTGCTCGGCAGGGAGCCTGCTTCTCCCTCTGCCTCTGCCTGCCTCTCTGTCTGCCTGTGCTCACTCTCTCTCCCTCTGTCTCTGACAAATAAATAAATAAAATCTTTAAAAAAAAAAACAAAACAATACAAAAAAGAGAAGTATTCTTTGATTATAACTTTCAAAAGCACTCTATGGCTGGATGGACGGATAGGGTAATTGGTGATGGGAATTAAGGAGGGCACTTGATGTAAAAAGCACTGGGGGGTTATATGCAGCTGATGAATCAGTGGACACTACCTTAAACCTAATAATATACTATATGTTAACTAACTTTAATTTAAAAGATTTTATTTATTTATTTGCCAGAGAAAGAGGGAGAGAGAGCGAGCGAACACAGGCAGACAAAAAGGCAGGCAGAAGCAGAGGGAGAAGCAGGCTCCCTGCCGAGCAAGGAGCCCGATGTGGGACTCGACCCCAGGACCCTGGAATCATGACCTGAGCCGAAGGCAGCTGCTTAACCAACTGAGCCACCCAGGCGTCCGTTTAATTTAAATTTTTCAAAAAAAGCACTCTCTATCTTGAATTATGGAAAGAAATGAAGTTTTTAAAGATTTCAAATACTTATTGGAAAAAAAAAAAAGACCAAAGAAATTACAACTCTATTCCCTTGTGCTAACTTCTATCCGAGCTGTCATAATTATATTAGCCTTTCTCCTCCTTTAACATCTTTTTCATTTTTGTTAAGTTGTAATGAACTTCTTTTTTACATACTCATCAAATAATCTGCTTTTCTAGGCTAATCTCTATAACTCTGTATGACAGTCCAGAAACACCACTGACAGTGGACTTACACTTGGATAAGAAAGTGCTTCTGTGGCCAAGGATGAGGAGAAAAGAGAGAATCACTTTTTGTGACCTCCCTTGTTTTCTCTTCTCTTAGACCATCTGCTCATTCCCACACTCATCTGATAAGCATCAATCAGTAGTAACTACTACCACCCTTTTCTGGGGACAGTCACGGAAAATTATTTAAAATGACTTTAGAATGTCCAGAATTCCTAACCATACTGCACATGTTGGGAGACTGAAAAGATTCAATGCACAGGATTCCATGAGATGGGGTATGGTGTCTCATTTACATAGAAGACATTAGACCACTAATAAATTCCAGAAGAGAACAGTGAACACTAAATTGATCGCTTAAATATTGGTAGTTTAGTTTGTCTTCTTCCACCTACTGTCTGACCTTTGACAAGTATGCCCATATTTCCAGGACTTCATTCTCCATTCAGTCTTCCACAGAATTAGAGATTTAAATTAGAAAATCTCTGAAGTCTTTTCAGTTCTAAAATTGTTTTGATATATATGTAAATATATAATATAACATAATTACTTTATATAATTGATATATAATGTATTTAATATCTTCAGGAAGGAGAATTTGAGTAATTTTTTTCTTATTTTAAACAGTTCTTAAACTTTTAATGACAATAATGAAATGTTTGCAAAATTTAAAGTATACTCTTTTTTTTTTTAATTCTGATAATAGCAGGATAGCTTTTATCAAAATAAATCACCCACACAGCAACTATACATTCTAGACTTATATTTTAAAAACTATTTTAAAGCCATAGAGAATGCACAAAGGTAGACAGAAACTGCCATTTCTTTCTTGAAAGAAGGGAAACCTGCTCATTGACATCCATGTTCATAAAGTTTTGCTCCAGGGACACTTCCAAGTTCTCTTGGTGAAGAGTGATAAAAAACCAAGGACGTGCACATGGTGCTATTGTCTTGAGTTATCAAGATGGAGATAAGAAATGACAGAATGAAAATTGGGATGGGGGCAAGTACCAGAAAAAGAGGAGCCACAGAAAGGTAGTCCAAAAATGTGTAAAGAAAAATCTCCCAAGTCCTTGGTCGAGCACTGAGTTATACAAACATGGGATAGTTTCAGTGCAATAAGGAGCATAGTGGAATAAAACAGCTCAAAGGCAGAGAAACCTGAAGCGAGGTTCAATTACTGCCCACTAAAGTGGTGACAGTTTGAAATTTATATCTCTTCCAGTCAGAGGGGCATGGAAAGCACCTTGGGCTTTCCACAGACTTCCCCTAACAAAACATAAATTCAAATTTCCATAGGTTCAAGGTGATCAGATTATAATTTTACTGCTTTCTATAACGCATATTAACACTCCAGAGAAATATAACAGAATTAAGAGTCTAAAGTATATCCCCACAATGCCCAGTGCTCAATAAAAAGTAGCAGATATATGAGAAAGGAGAAAGATGTGACACATTGTCAAGAAGAGGTAATGGACCGTTGATATACACAATACCTTTGATGTATCCAAGAAATGAGAAGGGTTTGTTGTTGCCAAGGTTTAGGGCTGGGATTGGGTTGCCTAAGAGGGGGTGAGTGTGATCATAAACAAGCAACACAAGGGATTCTGTTGCTGGTGGGGCAGTTCCGCATTCTGACTGTGGTATTGGATACATGAACCCCATATATGATAAAATTGTATAGAATCAAATGTACTAACACACACACACACACACACACACACACATAAATCGCCTACTAAAACAGAAAAAGATGGATGAGATCAGTGGATTGTACCTAGGTTTATATCCCTGTTTAGGATAACATTTTATAGTTTTAAAAGATATCAGGGAAGCTGAGTAAAGAGTAAATGAGAACTCTGTTTTTCATACAACAGTGTGTGAATCAAAAGTTGTCTGAAAATGAAAAGTTTTTGTTAAAAAAATCCCTAAAAGAACAAGTAAGTTTTACAAGATACAGAATCAATACAAGAAGTACCAAATGAATTTTGACATATTAGCAGTAACCACTTGAAAAGTGAAATTAATAAATGCATTCCCATTTACAGTAACCTCAAATACAGAGAAAGAAATCAACCAAAGCTCTGTAAGACCAGTACACTGAGAACTACCAATAAATTCCTAAATATAAGGAGAGATATGCCATGTTCAAAAATTAAACAACAATATTGTTAAAATATTCATTACCATCAGATTGATTCCAACTAAAAGGAGGCTCTTTTGAAGAAAATGGCATTAAAATTATTATTTAAACTGATATGGAATAGAAAAGCAACTAGGATGTCAAAATAATTTTAAGAAAAGAGAAACATTGGAAATATAATATACTGCCATAATTACAGCAAAGTTAAATATATTAGATAATATGCTGAAGTGAAAGTATATAGAAATAGTCTATTATTGACAGAATGATGGACCTATAGATAGATCAGTGAGACAGAAAGAGTAAAGAAATAGACCCACCTATATATGGTCTATTGATTTTTAGCTGAGACTCCAAGTCAACTTAATGGGGAAAGGAGAGTTTTTCTTTTCTTTTTTTTTTTTTTTAAACAAATTCAGCTGGAAAAAAAAATAGATATCTTTAGAGAAGAAAATAGAGTTTACTCCAAATTTTATTTACAATGGATCAAAGCCCTAAATAAAATCTCAAGCCATAAAATTTCTAGAAGAAACCATAAGATAAGTGTGAAAACCTTTGGGATAAGTAAAGATTTGTTAGATAGGGCATAAAAACCTGTCTGTCTGTCTGTCTATCTATCTATCTATCTATCTATCATGTATATACATATGAATATGCATGATCACTATACATATGTATACACATACATATATATATCAATTAATCTAATATGGATAAGTTAGAATTCATCAAAAATTTACAATTCCACTGAAATAAAAAATGTTTAAAAGTGAAAAAGATGTCAATATATGATACATTAAGGTAATGGAATATTATTCAAAGTTAAAAAGAACTATTAAGCCATGAAAAAACATGGAGGAAGCTTAAATGCATATTGCTAAGTGAAAAAAGCCAATCTGAAAATCATATATTGTATGATTCCAACTATATGACATTCTAAAGAGGCAGAACTGTAGAGATGGTAAAGAGGGAGAGAAGAATAGATGAAACACAGTTTTTGTTGTTGTATGTTGTTCATTTGTTGTTTTTTTGTGTGTGTGTTTGGGGATTTTTTTTGCACAAACTATTCTACATGATACTATAATGATCAACACATGTGTAATTATATGTTTATCTAAATCCACGGAATGTAAAACACCAAGAATGAATGAATCCTACTGAAAACAATGGACTTTGGATAATAATGTTGTATCAATATAGGTTCATCAATTTTAACAATTATACCACTCTAGTGGAGTGTGCTGATAATGGGGGAGGTCATGTATGTATGGGGGCAGGAGATACATGGGAAACCTCTGTACATTCTGCCTCATATTGCTGTGACCTGAAAAATTCCCAGTTAACATTATACTCAATGGTGAAAGAGCAAAAACTTTTTATTTAAGGTCAAGAATAAGACAAGGATACTCACTTTTACCACTTCTATTCAAAATGGTATCAGAAGTCCTGGCCAGAGAAATTAGGCAAGAAAAAATAAAAGTTACCTAGCTTAGAAAGGACACATACATTTATTCCTGATTGCAGATTTGCAGATGATATGATCATACATGTAAAAACCGCTAAGGATTCCACACACAGGAAGAAAGAAAGAAAGAAAGAAAGAAAGAGAGAGAGAGAGAGAAACTCTTAGAACTACTAAATAAATTTAGCTAAGTTTCAGGGTACAAAACCAACATATAAAAATCACTTGTGTTTCTACACAATAACAATGAACAACTTGGAAAGGAAATTGAGAAATAATTCCATTTACAATAACATCAAAAAGAACAAAAGATTTGGAACAAACTTAACTAAAGAAGTGAAAGACATATACACTGTAAACTAGAAAATACTGATGAAACAAATTAAAGACACAAATAAATGGAAAGTCATCCAATGTTTTGAAATGAATATTATTTAGATGTCAGTATTACCCAAAGAGATAGAGTTTAACGCCATCCCTATAATAATCCCAAAGTCAATTTTGCAGGAATAGAAAATTTTATCCTAAAATTCATATAGAATTTCAAAGGACCACAAATAGTCACAACAATCTTGGAAAAGAAGAACAAAATTGGAGGTCTTCTACTCCCTGATTTCAAAACTTATAAAGCTACTGTAATCAAAACAGGGTGGTACTAGCATAAAGGAGACATATAAATCAGTGGAATGGGAAAGAAAGGACAGAAATAAACTCTCACATCTAGGGTCAAATGATTTTTAACAGGAATCCTAAGAGCATTCAGTGGGGGAAGGAACAGTTTTAACAAACGGGTTTTAAAACACCAGATATCCATATTCAAAAGAATGAAATTGGACTCTTCTTTGACGCCATATACAAAAACTGTCAATGGATTACAGACCTAAACATAAGAGCTAAAGCCATAAAACTGACAGAAGAAAAAAAAAAAAAAAGGAAAATTTCATGACATTGGATTTGGCAATGATTTCTTGAATATGACACTGGAAACATAGGCAACTGAAGTAAAAACAGATAAACTTGAGTACATTAAAACTAAAAGCTCTTCTGCATTAAAGGACATAATCAATGGAATGAAAAGGACACTCATGGAATGGGGAAGAAAAATTGCAAACAGTGTATCGAATGATGCAATGATAAGAGATTGATAACCAAAACATATAAACAATATTCACAACGCAACAAGAAAACAACCCAATTATAAATGGGCCAAGGACCTGAATGGACATTTCTCCAAAGAAGGTATACAAATGGCTAAGAGGTATATGAAAAGATGTTCAACATTGCTAGTCATTAGAGAAATACAATCCCAAACTATAATGTTACCTCCCAGCATCAGGATAGCTCTTACCTAAAAAACAAACAAACAAACAAACAAATAAATACAACCCCCCAAACAACAGAAAGTAATACATGTAAATAAGAATGGGGAAAAATTGACATCTTGTTCACTGTTGGTGAAAATAAAATGGTGTGTCGCTCTGGAAAACAGTATGGTAATTCCTCAAAAATTTCAAAATAGAATTACTGTGCAATCCAGCAAGGCTACTTCTGAGTATATATCCAAAAGAATTGAAAGCAAGATTCAAACAGATATGTACATTCCTAATTAGGAGTAGCATTATTCATGATAGCCAAGAGGTCAAAGAAATCAAAATCTCCATTGATGACTGAATAGATAAATCAATAGATAAAACAACTATATACATAAAATACAATATTAACCAGCCTTAAAAAAAAAAAAAAGAAAAGAAAATCATGACAACTGCTACAACACAGATGAACCTTGAGGACATTACGTGAAATTAAATAAGCCAGTCACAAGAAAACAAATACTGCATGATTCCACTTTTATAAGGTTTCCGAAAGGAGTCAAATTCATAGAGACAAAAAGTAGAATCGTGGGTGCCAGGGACTGGAGGAGTGGGAAATAGGAAGTTTAATGGATACAGACTTTCAGATTTGTAAGATGAAAAAGGTCTATAAATTGATTCCACAACAATGCAAATATACTTAATATTAAGTTGCACACTTCGAAATGGTAAAGACGGTTAATTTTATGTTACACATATTTTACCATAGTTAGAAAATAAAGCAGAAAAAATGAAAATGGCACAGTAGACTGAGATCTTAAAGTGTTTATTTCAAAGGACTTCTACTGACTTCCTTTGAATTACACAAAAAATGGATAATATACAGAAAGAGAAAAAGAAAATACAATAAAAATGGTCAGACATCTTCAAAATGTGCTTCACCAAAAAGGATATAGGGATGCCCAATGAGCACATAAAAAAAGTGCTCAACATAATTAGCCCACAGGAAAATGCAAATTAAAACCAAAATGGGATACTATTTCACACCTACTAGAAGGCTGGCAGGGATGTGAAGCAAATTTTATTTTACTCATACTGTTTTAAGGCCCACTCAGAGAAATGGCATGCTGTTTTTTGTCCTAAATTTGGAAGATGGAAACTTAATCTGATGGAAATCTTTCGTCAGATTAAAGCATCAGCTCACTTTAGTTTCTCTACCTTCACTCTGGCAGCCTCCCAAGGCTGAACTGACATCGTCCTCTCATCAGTCCCTGCAGCTCTGGTAATTAACTGTTCCTGCACAATTGGCTGGGGACCCAGCAGTCTCTCTTTCCATTGGCTTGTTGCCGTTGTGTTGTCCTGAGGTGCCCTCAGGATGAATGAGGAAGATTTATTTGGCCGTAGTCCTGGTACAGCCCGGGCAGGGTGGAGGGTGGGAGCAGTCTTTGGTTTCCTTATAATCTTAAGGTCTGGTATGGTTTTCCGTACCAACATTAGGAAATAAGCAGACTCCATGAGTTGGCCACGTCCTAGATTGGGGTGTGTTGCACAGAACTCAGGTAAATCCAGGGCATGGGAAATATTTATCTGTGTGACAGATATTCTGAGAGCAACCAAACACACATTTCTTTTTGTTAGGAGTTAGTGGGACAGTCAGCTAGTCAGGGACAGGGTCCCCAGGAAGAAGGTAGGGAGTCAGGACAGCTAAGATCAAACAGCACTGGCATTCTGTTTTGCAGTTAGACAGGACCAAGCTGACATTCTGCTTTGCAGCCTTTGCAAAAATGACTTCCGCAAAATATCCTAAAGAAAGACAATTTACCACAAAAGCATTTGTTAGTATTATAGGCAAGGGGCAGTTAAGACCCAAGCCCTCAAATGTCAGAAAAAAGAAAAAAAAAAAAAAAAAGACCATCACCATGTGGACATTAACCTAATATGTAGATAGATATGTGACCAAAGCCATGACTGGTACAACCCAGCACACCCTGATTGCTTAAGAAAGTTCCACAAAAGTGCTCGTGAAAACCCTTACACTTAGAGAAACTCATGGGGCAACCCACTTGGGTCCTCTTCCATCTCCAGAAGCTTTATACTTATACTCTTACTCAATAAACTTTGATTTGCTACCCTCTTCATTCTTCAAAGCGGTGTGACCAAGAACTGCTGGCACTAAGGGGTAACAATTAGGTTTCATCACAGGTCTGTGAGGCGGGTGTTTTCACTGAGTGTCAGACAAGTTTAAATGCTTCCACTGAGCTCCCCCATCTCCTAGGGGGCTGAGCTGGTATTTCAGCATAGTTGTTGACTTTCCTACTCTGTGTGTGTGTGTGTGTGTGTGTGTGTTTAATCTAAGATTCACTGCTGAGTACTGTTATCTGTTGAGGTGCCTGAGTAGAAATGAAAAGGACTCAGAGCCTGGGAATCAGTTATGGTAGTCAGGAACCCACAGCCCCAACCAACAATGGGGAGCGGGAGAAGGGAAGGAGAGGATAGGTTGATAAGGAACCATATAGACCATTGGAAAGGAGCAAAGTGTTTCTCCCCATATCACCGATTGCTGTTATTATCATTCTATGGTTCTTAGGTAAATTACCATACAACTTAATGCTGTGTATATGGACATAACTATTGAGTTCTGCTATTCATCAAAGTCAAAATAAAAAAGATATTGGAGTCAAACTTTGCCACCTTACTTGGGGTGTATGAGAATCTCACCAGGGTTCAAGTCGTTTGTGAATTCTTATTTGATTTTTCTAAATTTATTTATTTTTAAAAGATTTTATTTGTTATTTGACACACACACAAAAAGAGAACAAAGCAAAAAGAAGGGCAGGCAGAGGGAAGAGAAGCAGGCTCCCTGCTGAGCAAGGAGCATGATGTCACTTGATCCCAGCCTGGGATGGTGACCCGAGCCAAAGGCAGACACTTAATCCACTGAGCCACCCAGGTGCCCTGATTATGAATTTTTTTTTTTTTTTTTTTTTATTTTTTCCCAATTTATTTATTTTCAGAAAAACAGTATTCATTATTTTTTCACCACACCCAGTGCTCCATGCAAGCTGTGCCCTCTATAATACCCACCACCTGGTACCCCAACCTCCCACCCCCCCGCCACTTCAAACCCCTCAGACTGTTTTTCAGAGTCCATAGTCTCTCATGGTTCACCTCCCCTTCCAATTTACCCAAATTCCCTACTACTCTCTAACGCCCCTTGTCCTCCATGCTATTGGTTATGCTCCACAAATGAGTGAAACCATATGATAATTGACTCTCTCTGCTTGACTGATTTCACTCAGCATAATCTCTTCCAGTCCCGTCCATGTTGCTACAAAAGTTGGATATTCGTCCTTTCTGATGGAGGCATAATACTCCATAGTGTATATGGACCACATCTTCCTTATCCATTCATCCGTTGAAGGGCATCTTGGTTCTTTCCATAGTTTGGCGACTGTGGCCATTGCTGCTATAAACATTGGGGTACAGATGGCCCTTCTTTTCACGACATCTGTATCTTTGGGGTAAATACCCAGGAGTGCAATTGCAGGGTCATAGGGAAGCTCTATTTTTAATTTCTTGAGGAATCTCCACACTGTTCTCCAAAGAGGCTGCACCAACTTGCATTCCCACCAACAGTGTAAGAGGGTTCCCCTTTCTCCACATCCTCTCCAACACATGTTGTTTCCTGTTTTGTTAATTTTGGCCATTCTAACTGGTGTAAGGTGATATCTCAATATGGTTTTAATTTGAATCTCCCTGAGGGCTAATGATGATGAGCATTTTTTCATGTGTCTGATAGCCATTTGTATTTCTTGATTGGAGAAGTGTCTGTTCATATCTTCTGCCCATTTTTTGATGTGTTTGTCTGTTTCGTGTGGGTTGAGTTTGAGGAGTTCATTATAGATCCTGGATATCAACCTTTTGTCTGTACTGTCATTTGCAAATATCTTCTCCCATTCCGTGGGTTGCCTCTTTGTTTTTTTGACTGTTTCCTTTGCTGTGCAGAAGCTTTTGATTTTGATGAAGTCCCAGAAGTCTATTTTCGCTTTTGTTTCCTTTGCCTTTGGAGACGTATCTTGAAAGAAGTTGCTGTGGCTGATATCGAAGAGATTACTGCCTATGTTCTCCTCTAAGATTCTGATAGATTCCTGTCTCACGTTGAGGTCTTTTATCCATTTTGAGTTGATCTTTGTGTACGGTGTAAGAGAATGGTCGAGTTTCATTCTTCTACATATAGCTGTCCAGTTTTCCCAGCACCATTTATTGAAGAGACTGTCTTTTTTCCACTGTATATTTTTTCCTGCTTTGTCGAAGATTAATTGACCATAGAGTTGAGGGTCCATATCAGGGCTCTCTACTCTGTTCCACTGGTCTATGTGTCTGTTTTTATGCCAGTACCATGCTGTCTTGGTGATCACAGCTTTGTAATAAAGCTTGAAATCAGGTAAGGTGATGCCGCCAGCTTTATTTTTGTTTTTCAACGTTTCCTTAGCGATTCGGGGTCTCTTCTGATTCCATACAAATTTTTGGATTATTTGCTCCAGCTCTTTGAAGAATGCCGGTGGAATTTTGATCGGAATGGCATTAAAAGTATAGATTGCTCTAGGCAGTATAGACATTTTAACGATGTTTATTCTTCCGATCCAAGAGCATGGAATGGTCTTCCATCTTTTTGTGTCTTCTTCAATTTCTTTCATGAGTGTTCTATAGTTCCTCAAGTATAGATCCTTTACCTCTTTAGTTAGGTTTATTCCCAGGTATCTTATGGTTCTTGGTGCTATAGTAAATGGAATCGATTCTCTAATTTCCCTTTCTGTATTTTCCTTGTTAGTGTATAAGAAAGCCACTGATTTCTGCACATTGACTTTGTATCCTGCCACGCTGCTGAATTGCTGTATGAGTTCTAGTAGTTTGGGGGTGGAGTCTTTTGGGTTTTCCATATAAAGAATCATGTCATCTGCGAAGAGAGAGAGTTTGACTTCTTCATTACCAATTTGGATACCTTTTATTTCTCTCTGTTGTCTTATTGCTGTTGCTAGGACTTCTAATACTATGTTGAACAAGAGTGGTGAAAGTGGGCATCCTTGTCTTGTTCCTGATCTCAACGGGAAGGCTGCAAGCTTTTTCCCATTGAGGATGATATTTGCTGTGGGTCTTTCATAGATAGATTTGATGAGGTTCAGGAATGTTCCCTCTATCCCTATACTTTGAAGCGTTTTAATCAGGAACGGATGTTGGATTTTGTCAAATGCTTTTTCTGCATCAATTGAGAGGACCATGTGGTTCTTCTCTCTTCTCCTATTAATTTGTTGTATCACATTGATTGATTTACGAATGTTGAACCATCCTTGTAGCCCAGGGATGAATCCCACCTGATCATGGTGGATAATCTTTTTAATGTGTTGTTGGATCCTGTTGGCTAGGATCTTGTTGAGAATCTTAGCATCCATATTCATCAGTGATATTGGTCTGAAATTCTCCTTTTTGGTATGGTCCTTGCCTGGTTTGGGGATCAGGGTAATGCTGGCTTCATAGAAAGAGTCTGGAAGTTTTCCTTCTGCTTCAATTTTTTGAAACAGCTTCAGGAGAATAGGTGTTATTTCTTCTTGGAAGGTTTGGTAGAATTCCCCAGGGAATCCGTCAGGTCCTGGGCTCTTGTTTTTTGGGAGATTTTTGATCACTGCTTCAATCTCGTTATTAGATATCGGTCTATTCAGGTTGTCGATTTCTTCCTGGTTCAATTTTGGTAGTTTATATTTTTCCAGGAATGCATCCATTTCATCAAGGTTGCTAAGCTTATTGGCATATAACTGTTCGTAGTAACTTCTGATGATTGTTTCTACTTCCTTGGTGTTAGTTGTGATCTCTCCCCTTTCATTCATAATTTTATGAATTTGGGATTTCTCTCTTTTCTTTTGGATTAGTGTAGCCAGTGGCTTATCGATCTTATTGATTCTTTCAAAAAACCAGCTTCTAGTTTCATTGATACGTTCTACTGTATCTCTGGTTTCTCCCTCATTGATCTCAGCTCTAATCTTGATGATTTCCCTTCTTATGTGTGGAGTTGGTTTGATTTGTTGTTGATCCTCCAGTTCTTTAAGGTGTAGAGACAGCTGGTGTGTTCTGGATTTTTCAATTTTTTTGAGCAAGGCTTGGATGGCTATATATTTTCCCCTTAGGACCGCCTTTGCTGTATCCCATAGGTTTTGGACCGAAGTGTCTTCATTCTCATTGGTTTCCATGAATTGTTTCAGTTCTTCTTTGATCTCCTGGTTGATCCAAGCATTCTTAAGCAAGGTGGTCTTTAGCTTCCAGGTGTTTGAGTTCCTTCGGAACTTTTCCTTGTGATTGAGCTCCAGTTTCAAAGCATTGTGATCTGAGAATATGCAGGGAATAATCTCAGTCTTTTGGTATCGGCTGAGTCGTGATTTGTGACCCAGTATGTGGTCTATTCTGGAGAAGGTTCCGTGTGCACTTGAGAAGAATGAGTATTCTGCTGTTTTAGGGTGGAATGTTCTGTATATATCTATGAGGTCCATCTGGTCCAATGTGTCGTTCAATGCTCTTGTTTCTTTATTGATTTTCTGCTTCGATGATCTGTCTAATTCTGAAAGAGGCGTGTTAAGATCACCTACGATTAGTGTATTCATATCAATATGACTCTTTATCTTGATTAACAGTTTTCTTAAGTAATTGGCTGCTCCCATATTGGGAGCATAGATATTTACAATTGTTAGATCATCTTGGTGGATAGTCCCTTTAAGGATTATGTAGTGTCCTTCTGTATCTCTGACTACAGTCTTTAGTTTGAAGTCTAATTTATCTGATATGAGAATCGCTACCCCAGCCTTCTTTTGAGTCCCATTGGCATGAAAGATGCTTCTCCACCCCTTCACTTTCAGTCTGCGTGTATCTTTAGGTTCAAAATGGGTCTCTTGTAGACAGCATATGGATGGGTCCTGTCGTTTTATCCAATCTGCAACCCTGTGCCGTTTTATGGGTGCATTGAGGCCATTCACATTGAGAGTGATTATTGATAGATACGTTTTTATTGACATCGAGTTACCTTTGAAGTCTTTCTTTCTGTAGACTGTCTCTATATTTCTGTTCAATGCTATTCTTGGGATTTTTCCTCTTTTATAGAACCCCCCTTAATATTTCCTGCAGTATCGGCTTGGTGGTTGCATAGTCTTTTAAGTCTTGCCGGTCTTGGAAACTCTTTATCTCTCCATCCATTTTGAATGTCAGTCTTGCTGGATAAAGTATTCTTGGCTGCATGTTCTTCTCATTTAGTGCCCTGAATATATCTTGCCAGCCTCTTCTGGCTTGCCAGGTCTCTGTGGACAGGTCTGACGTTATTCTGATGGGCTTCCCTCTGTAAGTAAGGAGCCTCTTTGCCCTGGCAGCTTTCAAGAGATTATACCTACAATTATAATTTCTCAATTTGACTATCAGGTGTCGTGATGTTTTTTTGGAGTGTATAATCTTGGGTGGAGACCGTTCAGCCTCTAGTACATGAACGCTGGTTTCATTTGCGAGATTCGGAAAGTTTTCATGAAGGACTTGTTCCACGACATCTTCTAGACTTCTTTCTTTCTCCTCCCCTTCAGGAATTCCAATAATTCTGACGTTGGAACGCTTCATGGCATCACTTATTTCCCTAATTCTGCTTTCGTGGGATCTAAGCTGTTTGTTCCAGGCTTCCTCCTGATCCTTTCTCTCTATCTGTTTGTCTTCCAGATCACTAATTCTATCTTCTGTCTCAGTTACCCTAGCTTTGAGAGAGTTTAGATTGGATTGGAACTCATTGAGAGCATTGTGGACCTCCTCCCTGGTAGCTTTAAGCTCCGCCCTAACATTGTGAACATCCTGTCTGGTCGCTTTCAGTTCGGCTCTAATCAATTCTGTTTGGTCATCCATGGCTTTCTCCAACCTAGCTATTGCCTGGATAATTGTTAGCCTGAATTCTCTTTCCGACATATTGTCTATGTTGATAGCCGTTAGCTCTGTTGCGGAAGGTCCATCCTCTGTATTTTTCTTCTGTTGGGCATTCCTCCTCCTAGTCATTTTGGTGGGAGAAGACTGAACAGATGTAGCTGGATGTATCAACTCTGGTGCAGTCAAGGTGCACCCTGGAACACTTCCTGATCTCCGTCTCAGAAGCCTCAGTCTGGGTGCAGAAGCTGAATAAATTCCCCCTTGGATGCTGGCAGTGCAGGTTCCAAGTTAAAGACCCTGAGGGCGCAGGATCTTTTGCTCGTCCCCAAAGCCAAGGCAGTGGCGGCTGTCTGGGAGCTCCCGACCGCCAGAGAGGTTCCAAGCAGCGATCGCACACTGAGATTTTGCCGCCGGCCCGGGCTGGGAGTGCCCGGCTTGCGCGCACCTCTTTTCAGAGGCGGCTGTGGGTCGGGCGCGCGTCTGGGGCACTGAGAACGGGGCGCTGGTCCGTAAGCCGCAGGCTGGGCTTTTGCGCGCCTCTGTCCGGGGAAGAGTTTCGCGGGCGGGAGGCTTAGACTTTGAAACAATGGCCCGGGTCAAGAAGCGCCCCAGGGCCTTAGAAACCCAGGAGAGCTGGAGCGACGTGCACGCGCATCTCAAGCTTTGTGGTAGGGCTAGCGCGCGTTCTGCAGACTGGCGCAGCTCCCATCCCCTCACAGGAGCCGGAACCCCGCGCTCTGGGGCGCGCTGGCGGCTTAGGGACCAGGAGCCGGTTTCCCCGCCGCACTCTCTCTGCCTCTGCGCCGGGGAGGCCGTCTGGGACCGGGGACTCAAGCCCCTGTCCCTAGCCGCCCCGATTCCCACAGTTTGCCCCCGCGATCCTTTGCTCTTTTGGAGTGCTTTCAACCAGTCTCCGAGTTAATGCTGGTCCCCAGACGCAGGGCACTCTCGCTCGTATCGGGGTATTACTTTCGCACCGGTCGCCTCTGGTGGCTCCCTCCCCCTTTTGTTTATCTTCCGATATCAGTCCGCTGTTCCCATTCCGCTTTACCTGCTCACTGGCGTCTTCTGCCCCTGTAGAGATCCAGACGTGTATAATTCTGATCTCAGGCTGATTTCATGGGTGATCAGAGTTCTTTGGTAGGTAATCAGCTCACTTTGGGGTACCAGCTGAAAAGACGCCTCTTCCTAGTACCCCGCCATCTTTGATTATGAATTTTTAAAATACGGCTTTCTGCTCAACAATCTCAGAACATAGTGATAAAGAAGATTTTGACCCACTAAGGGAGATTTAGTTCCATGTTTTCTTTTGAGAATTTTTTTGCAGATATAAATCATATACCATAATATTTACTCTTTGAAAGTATGTAACTAGTGACCTTTAGTTTCATTAAAGAGCTGTGTAACTATCACCACTATCTAATGTAAAAACATTTCATCACCCCCCAAAAATCCTGACACCCATTAGCTGAATCTCCACATCTCTCCCCCACCCCTAAGACCTTAGAAATCATTAATCTATTTTCTGTGGCCATAGATTTGCCTATTTTAGATATTTAATAGAGATAAAATCAAGAAATATATTGCTTTGGGCGCCTGGGTGGCTCAGTGGTTCAATCCTCTGCCTTCGGCTCAGGTCATGATCTCAGGGTCCTGGGATCGAGCCCCACATTGGGCTCTCTGCTCAGCGGGGAACCTGTTTCCTCCTCTCTCTCTGCCTGCCTCTCTGCCTACTTGTGATCTCTGCCTGTCAAATAAATAAATAAAATATTAAAAAAAAAAAGAAATATATTGCTTTTCGTGTCTGACCTTTTTCACTTCGGATTATATTTTTCAAAGTTCATCCACAACTGAATGCTGTTTCTTCATGTAAATATATACATTGTGCTTATTTATCCATCAGGTGAATTCACAATTGAACTGTCTCCAGTTGTTGGCTATTAGGAATAAGGCTACTATGAACATTTGTGTATAAGTTTTTACGTGAGTATGCTTTTTGTGTGTAAGTGTTAGGTTTTCTGGTCTTCTGAGTTAATACTTGGAGTGAATTTTCTGGGTCTTGTGGTATCTTGATGTTTATCTTTCTGAGTGTCTAGCAAATTATTTTTCAAAGAGGTTACGTACCTACATAATCATCACAATATATGAGGGTTCTAAATTCTCCACATCCTTATCAACACTTATAATTCTGTCCTTTTATTGCAACTGTAGAAATGGGTGTGAAGTGATACCTCATCCTGGTTTTGGTTGGGTTTTCCTTAATGACTAGTTATTTGCCAATTGTATATTTTCCTTGGAGAAATATCTGTCAGATCCTTTGCCCATTAAAAAACAAAGCAAAACATGGGGCACCTGGGTGGCTCAGTGGGTTAAAGCCTCTGCCTTCAGCTTAGGTCATGATCACAGGATCCTGGGATCAAGCCCCACATCAGGCTCTCTGCTCAGCAGGAAGCCTGCTTCTCCTTCTCTCTTTCTCTCTGCCTGCCTCTCTGCCTACTTGTAATCTCTCTCTCTCTGTCAAATAAATAAATAAAATCTTAAAACAACAACAACAACAACAAAACCCAAAACCCTCTGGAGGTAAAATTCACATGACACAACATTAGCATTTTAGGGTGAACAATTCAGTGGCATTTAATACATTATTCACAAGGTTATATGATTGTCACTTCTATCCAGTTCCAAAAGCTTCAAAGTGTTTTCAACAGCCTGAAAGGAATACTCATATCCATGAGCTGGTTATCCTATCCCCTCTCCACACAACCCCTTGGAGCCTCAATCTATACTCCATCTCTGTGGATTTACCTAGGAAGGACATTAAAATAATTATACAATATGTGACATTTTTTGTGTGGGTTCTTACACTTAACCTCATGTTCTTTCCCACCATTCACCTGTGTTGTAACATATCAATGTTAGGTTTCTTTCTCTTGATAAAATGTGTTTCATTGTATATATATATGATAATTTGCTCATCTATTCATTGATTGGTGGATATTGTATTGCTTCTACCTTTCGGGTATTGTGAATAGTGTTTTATGAACATGTGTGTACATACAATTATTTGAGGATTTATTTTCAATCCTTTAGGGTATATATCTGGGAATGCAATGCCCAGGTCATAGGATAATTTTATGTTTAAATTTCTAAGCAACTACAAGACAGTTCTTCACAGAGGATTAAACTGCTTACATTTCCACCAGTGATAGATGAGGGTCCAAATTCTTCCATATGCTTGATGACATTCGTCATTTCAGAAATCATTATTTTTTTGATAGCCATCCAAGTGGGTATAAAGTGGTATCTTGTTGAGGTTTTGATATACATTTCCCTAATGACTAGTGATGTTTAGCATCTTTGTATGTGTTTGTTGGCCATTTGCATATTTTCTTTGTGTGTCTAAGTCATTTGCCCCCTTTTATTAATTGGATTCCTTGTATCTTTATGTTTGGGTTGTAAGAGGTTTTTTTTTTTTTTTAAATATAATCTGAATATTAGCGCCTTACCAGGTATATAATTTGCAAACATTTTCTCCCATTCAGTAAGTTGTCTTTCGGTTAATTGATAATGTGTTTTGATTCTCAAACTAGTCTCTAATTTTGGTGAAATCCAGTTATCTTTGTTGTTATTGTTGCTTTTGATGTCATATCTAAGAACCCATTGTCAATTCCAAGATCCTAAAGATTTATTTCTATATTTTCATGTAAGAGTTTTATGGTTTTAACTCTTTTATGTAGGTTGTTGATCCATTTTGTGGTAATTTTTTTTTTTTTAATTTATATTGTTGGATAGATGTCTTGTTTCTTCGTCTTTTTTTTTTTTTTATGTGCATGTCCAGTTTTTCCACTACTATTTGTTGGAAAACCTGTTCTTTTTTGTTTGATTGTTTTTGCTTTTGTTTTTTTCCCTAATGAGTTACCTTGACACTTTTGTCAAAAAGTCAATTGGCCATAGATATATGGGTTTATTTCTGAATTCTCAATTCTATCCTATCTACCTTATGCCACACAGTTTTGACTACTATATCTTTATAATAGAGTTTAAAAAAAGATTTTATTTATCCATTTGAGAGAGAGAGTGTGAGAAGGGAGAAGGACAGAGGGAGAAGCAGACTCTCCATGGAGCTGGGAGCCCAGTGCGGGACTTGATCCATAGGATCATGACCTGAGCTGAGGGCCGATGCTTAACCAACTGAGCCACCCAGCTGCCTCTGTAATAAATTTTGAAATCAGTGTGAAAGGCCTTCTAACTCTGTTTTTCTTTTTAAATTTTGTTTTGACTATTGTTCACTAATTCCATATGAATTTGAGGGTTGGCATTTTCACTTCTGCAAAAAGATTATTGATAGAAATTCCATTTAATCTGTAGAATGCTTGGGGTAATATGGTAATCTTCACAATATTACATTTTCATTTCTCAACACAGAATTTCATTTCTGAAATGACAATAGTCATTTCATTTCTTTGGTCTTCTTTAATTTATTTCAGTAATGCTTAATCATTTTCAGAATATATATTGCTTACCTCCTTTGTAAATTCATCCACAGATATTTAATTCTTTGGGATGTTATTGCAAATAAAATTGATATTTTAAAAAAAATACCTCTTTGGATTGTTTGTCGCTGGTGCACAGAAACAAAATTGATTTTTATATGTTGGGTTTGTACCTGAAACTGTACTAAATTTGTTTAATAATTCAAGTAGATTTTCTGTTGATTATTTACAATTTTTCATATATATGATCATTCATATGTGAATAGAGAATTTTTACTTCTTCCTTTCCAATTTGGATGCCTTTCCTCTCCGCTTTCCCTTCTTTTTTCCTTCCTTATTTCCTTCTTTTTCTTTTTCTTTCCTTCCTTCCTTCCTTTTTTTCTTCCTTCCTTCCTTCCATAAATTGTTCTGTCTAGACTAGGATTTCTGGTACAGTATTAAATAACAGTCCCCGAAGCATCCTCTGTATTATTTCCATCTTTGGAAGAAAAGCTTCTAATATTTCACCAATAAGAATAATGTTAGCACTAGATGTGTCCTTGTTATTTTAAGGAAGTTCCTTTCTATTCTTAGCTTTCTGTATGTATTTATCTAGGAAGGGTTTTGGGTTTTGTGTGTCTTTCTGTGTCTTTTGAAAGTATCATGTGTTTTCCCCCTTCATTCTATTTATGTGTATTACATTGATTTGTTTTCTTATGCTAAACCACCCTTACATTCCTGGGATAAATTCCATGTGATCATGGTCTATGATCCTTTTAACACAGTTAGATTTGGTTTGCTAATATTTTGCTAAGGATTTTTTCATCTATATTCATGTGCAATATTTGTCTGTGGTTTTCCTATATTATCTTTGTCAGGTGTTGTTAGGGTAATTTTTATTTTATAGAATGAGTTAGAAGTATTACCTCCTTTTTTATTCTGTGAAAGAGTTTGGGAATCATTGCTATTAATTCTTTTTCAAATGTTTGGTAAAATCCACTACAAATCCGTCACTTTAGTTGTAAAAAGTCTTGCAGATTTTCTATTTCTTCTTGAGTCAGTTTTGGTAACTTCTGGGTTTTTTTTGTTGTTGTTGTTTTGTTTTGTTTTTAGAAAGTTCTCTATTATATCTGGGTTATCTACTTTGTAGGTGTGTATTGTTAATAGCATTCTCTTATAAAATGAATGAATCTTAGATATGCTTGGTCGACTCAAAACATATCTCAATTAATTCATACTATATCCTTGAATTAAGGAAGAAATTTATAGAAAGGCTGCTTTAATTATCTAATATCTCTCAGTATTGGTGGATAGCTTAGGGCAAAAACTTTTTCTTTCTTTCTTTCTTTTTTTTGATAAGAAGCTGCACCTATTTTTACCTCTGTATTAAGCTAAGCTTTCAGGGTCTTGACAAGATCTTTAAAGAAGTATCAGGGTCTCATTATTGGAGAAAAATAGAAAACTGTCTGGGTCACCAACACACAACTGCTTTTACTCGATTACACTTTCTTGGTAATTCTTTCTGTCTCTAGAAATACTTTCTCTAAGACCCAGTCACTTAACACTGCATTCTGATGTTTTGTAAAAATACAGTCAACATATTGTCCACTCTGTTTCTCAGTACCCTTTTTTCAAGGACTCACAGAATCTCTTACAACTTGGATTCAGTTCCAGTAAAAAATAAATACATAAATACATAAATAAGTTAATAATAATAATAATAATAATAATAGTATCCAAAGACAAAGGAAACTTCTTTGTATTTTTTACAAATTCAATGTATTATTCTTTCTGCTTAATATTCCAAGAAATTCAGGATTAAATTCACCAAACAAATAGTATCTATTTTACCCAGCTACTCAGATAAAACTGTCCCATGACTTCCTAAATGTGTTCTTTTGTCTTGTCTTGAAATAATCTTCTAGAAATAGATACATCTAATCATTTCCAGTAATTGAAGGAACAGCCCAACCTAGGTTAATCATTTTAAAGACTGGGAAACATGTACAGAAAAAATTGATTTTATCCGTGTTTAAGTTTGAGCCTTTTACTGCATTTTATTCCTTTTATTACATTTATACTTTACATGGCTTTATAAAATAGAAACAGGTTACTGAGAATGCATATAGATACATGAAAAGGAAAAATATATCTATCATTTATTGAGTAATACGTTCCAATGCTTCTTATAAAAGTCGCATTTTATCCCTTATAACAAAATTGGGTAAAGTAAGACACTACAGTCTAGAGGGAATATTTTCTGAAAACACTGAAGTGTCTGTATAATCTGAATCATCATTTGAAATTAGACTCATCTTTATTAAAACTTTTTTTTTCTGATTTGTACAGTGGCCTATATTAAAAACCCAGTGCAGTGATAATGGACTATTAACTTGAAATAAAACTTCAAATCAAGTATGACAACTAGAGATTTGTTGTTTTAAAATCTTTTTCTTTTTGAAAGTTCTCTGTTAAAATTTATAAACACCAAAGTGATGCTCCAAGCTTCTTTACACTGAGGCATTGATAACTTGGCACCAGTTTTGTCAGTGAGATCAGCAGCTATCTACCTCTTTACCTCCCCCCTTTTCATGATTTGAATACAGACTTATGTAGATATGGTGGCTGGAGCTATAGCGACCACATCAACCATGAGTGGAAGCGAAAGAATACATTGGCTCTAAAATTGTTGAATTACTGATCAAGTCAATGGTCACTGACCTTTGAATTTTATTTTATGTGAGAAAATCATTATCTATTTGTCTAAGTCACTGTAACCATTTTCTGGCACATATTTTAGCTGAAATATTCTTAACTGATACAGACGAACTAATCCTGTCACTCAAATATTATAATCAGATTACACATTTATAGCACACTTCAGTTAATTCAGTACCTCAAATTCTTAAATTTAACTGGATCAAGGAAAGCCTTAAGGCAGTCTAGTCTACTCTTCCTAGTCTACTCTTCTTGTATTTCCCATGATTACTAGACTACATTCTGTGGATGTGACACTACTGCAGGGGCGTTTCTGGGACACTCTCAGTTTTGTACTTTGTAGAGTAAAAATGCTGTAAGGATCCACTGCTAATTACCAAACTTCAGCTCACCATCATTCCTTGCTTGGGCGATTGCAGTAGTCAGCTAACCAGTCTCCATTTTTACCTCTTCCCATGTGTTGTCCATATAGCAGTCAGAGTAAATTTACAATGACATTAGATCCATGTCTCTTTTATGCTTTATAGCTATCAATTGCTTCATAGGACATCCCTCACAATGCCCTGCATCTTGTGCCACTGCCTCCCTGCTTCATTGATGGACTTTTGTCTACAGCTTTAGGTATGCCAAGCTCTGCCTCACCCTGGGTCATTGCACTTGCCTGGAATGTTTTTCCTTTGGTTCTGCTCATGGCTGGATTTTTGTGTCCTCTGTAGTTAACTTTTATCTCCCATTAAAGAAGACTTCCATGAACAACTTGTCTAAAGTGTTTTTGGGGCACATGGGTGGCTCATTTTGTTAAGTGTCTGCCTCTTGATTTTGGCTCACAGTTGTGAGACCGAGCCCTGGGTAAGTTCCACACTGGGTGTGAAAACTGCTTAAGAGTTTTCTCTCTCTTTCTTCCTTCTCCTTATGTCTCTCACCCCTCTCTTAAAAAAAAAATTTTTTTTTCAGGTTATTCTGTCTCCCAGGAGTTTGCTTATTTATTTTTAAATACTTGTCATCATTTCTAATTAATTTTCTTACTTACTTGTTTTTTTGGTAATGTCTGTCTTTGTAAGTAGAATATAAGTTCCACAGGAATATGCCTGAACTCATTTCATGTTACTATGCCTAAGACTAGAGTCTGCACATGAGACTAAGAGCTGATTGATAAATGGTGCCATTGCACTCCTGGGTATTTACCCCAAAGATACAGATGTCGTGAAAAGAAGGGCCAGCTGTACCCCAATGTTTATAGCAGCAATGGCCACAGTCGCCAAACTATGGAAAGAACCAAGATGCCCTTCAACGGACGAATGGATAAGGAAGATGTGGTCCATATACACTATGGAGTATTATGCCTCCATCAGAAAGAATGAATACCCAACTTTTGTAGCAACATGGACGGGACTGGAAGAGATTATGCTGAGTGAAATAAGTCAAGCAGAGAGAGTCAATTATCATATGGTTTCACTCATTTGTGGAGCATAACAAATATCATGGAGGACAAGGAGTGTTAGAGAGGAGAAGGGAGTTGGGGTAAATTGGAAGGGAAGGTGAATCATGAGAGACTATGGACTCTGAAAAACAATCTGAGGGGTTTGAAGTGGCGGGGGGGGGTGGGAGGTTGGGGTACCAGGTGGTGGGTATTATAGAGGGCACGGATTGCATGGAGCACTGGGTGTGGTGAAAAATAATGAATACTGTTTTTCTGAAAATAAATAAATGGGGAAAAATGGTCATATAATGAATAATTGAACAGTTGGCTAATATTAACAGGCCAGTGAAATAAGGATATCTAAAAATGAGGACCATTCAGTGCCAGAGTTAACAGGAGAAAAGAAGATATGCCACAGAGCCTACTTTTGTAATTACCAAACCAGACAGGATTTTGATTTCTGTTCTACTTTTTGTTTTTATGTTTCTAGCTTTATTGATGTATGATTGACAAATAAAATATATATATTTCAGGTGTACAGGGTATCATTTTTGATATGAGTATAACGTGTAATGATTACCACCATCAACCTAATTTATATTCATAACCTCAGGTAGTTACTATATGTGTGCATGTGTGTGTGTGTGTGTGTGTGTGTGTGTGTAGAGAGAGAGACAGGGAGAGATTTTAAGGAATTGACTTATGCAATTGGGAAGACTGGCAAGTCCAGAATCAGCAGGCTGGAAACCCAGGTAAGAATCGATGTGGCACTTTGAATCTGAAAGCAGTCTACAGTCAGAATCTCCTTTTCTTCTAGGATATCAATCTTTTTCCATTCTGCCCTCAACAGATTAGATGAGGCCCACCAACATTATGGAAAGTAGATATTTTTATTCAAAGTCTACTGGTTTAAATGTTAAAGCTCATTTAACAAAAAATTCTTCCTCTGAAACATTGAGAATGAAGTTTGAGCAAATATTTGAACTACAATCTAAGTTAGGACTTAAAATTAAACATCACACCAAGTAAAACATTAAAGATAAATTTAGGATTTTTCACTTAGGTCATTTTGTCCTTCTTTTCCATTTCTCCAGAATCTGATAAGAATTATGTACTTTAGGGAAAATGTTTTTCTAATTAATTAATTTTTTAAAATTCTTATTTTTTCGAGAATCTAAAATACTAGAGAATAATTAAAGGAAAAAGGTAAAAAGAGAACCTAGTGAATCAATAATTTCTTTCAGTATTTTTTCATGGTCAGCTCTAGGGATCATCTTAGGAAACTGGTTTAGATATTTTCTGTCCTAATTAATATAAATTGACTGTTGTTCACTATGGTACTAATAAGTCATTAGAATGTTTAAGTTCAGTGCTTTTTTTTTTTTTTTTTTGAAACAGAAGTTGGGGAGAGGCTGCTATAAATTTATGAACCAAGAGAAGACACTTCACATGTGAGTGTGGCAGAGTGTGGCAGAGAAAGTGAGTGTGCATTTATGGGAACCTTGAAGATTAAATCAAGTCCAAGTATATTGGCAGTTTGTAGAAGGCCCAAAGAAATTAGAGTGAGTAACCCCTGCCTAATTTAGCTTCTGAAAAATTTCACACTGACATATTCTGCATTGGGATTAAAGGTAAGACTTTCCTTACAGAATTAAAATTGCAAAAATACACTTTGTCTGTTCCACCAAACATGTAGAAAAACATTGTTAAAACAGTATTACTACCAATCTGTGAAAGTACATTGCCTTTTAGTTCAAAGTGGGTTTCAAATTTTATTGGTTTTCCATTTACATCTTTGGAATAGTGAGGCCCTGTGGAATATAATCTTGTTAATGCAATACCAAGTAAGCATTCCTGAAAATACACTTGCTTAGAACTTTTAAACAAAGATGAAAATCAAACCAATGCAAGCCACTAAAATTGATGGTTTGAATTCTAAAATATATGCATTGTCTCTAAGACATGTCTTACCTTGGCTTCCAGTAAAAGAAAGACAGAAAAATGACTGAAGATTTAAGACCATAAGTCTTAACAAAAAGATCTAGATGCAAATTTGAGATGAGCACTTTCAGCAAACCCAAGATAGAGATCCCTGGGTCCACAAGAATACTAACTACCATGTAACTGGAGATGATTTTGCTGATGGAGATGGTGTGGCCATGTCAAGTCCATCTGTAAATAAGGACCACCTAGAAATAAAAGATTACAGGTTAGTGGTTTTTTTAACGTATCCTCTCTCTGACGAGAGACTAGATTGTCTGGTGGAGGTTATGGACCCCTTCTCGTCTCAAAATAATATAAAACTGCATAAATACTTTAGGTAGCAAGGTGATTAAAGATATGTCTAAACAGAACTATCAAAATATTAACATAAAACCAATTCTCCATATAGATATTAAAATGTGAAGTTCTTTAATAAAGTATTAACTAAGGATATATAGTGGCAGGCATCATAAATAAAAGAATATCAGGGTAGTAATGAATATAAAAATATTGAGAAACCTGCAAAATTTGTGTAATGTAAACAGAATCTGTCTTTAAATTCTGTTGGTAGCAAAGCATTATGTATACTACTGTGGTTAGCTGTCTAAGTTCATAATAGAAGGGTAAGCTACATTTCCATTTCCAAGATCTATTTTTTTCCATTCAAATTTACAAATATTTTGGGAGTCTTTGAAACTCAGGTTGAGAACTCTTATACAGTAGCTCTCAACCTTAACATCAGAATCACTGGGGAGCTAAAAAACTAAAAACAAAAACAAAAACAAAAACAAAAAAACCCAAAAAACTAATGCTTGAGTTACTCTCCCAGGGATTCTAATTCCATCAGTCTAGGTTTCAGCCTGAACAGAGATAATGGGATTTTATAGAGGGGTGAATGTGTGTGTGTGTGCGCCTGCATGCATGCACCCCCAAACTCTTATACTTCTGAAAGGACACACCATTTAAGTGTCGGTAGCATTGTCTGTGATATAAACACCTAATTTTTGTCATTTTCTACATCCTTAATGCTCAACCCATTGCTTCAGAATTCCTTAACAAAATGGCATTTCATTACCTTCCATTTTCGTCATTTTAAAGCTATTGCTTCTGCCATTTTTAAGACAAAATGCTATAAGAACTTATATGTGCTTTAAATATCATTTGCATTAAGATATAATTAATTTCTAAAAATGATTCTCTAAGGGGATTTGCTGCTGAGATCTTAAGGGTTTAGTTTCAACTTAAAAATTCAGCTAAGAAATATTTTTTCCGTTTTCTAAAAGACTCGTTACTCTGTCATTAAAACCATCTTGCTCTTACAAACAGCCTCTGCACTCTCTTGTTGCAATTGTCCTTGTTTGTAAATTCAACTCATCAATATATGTGACAAGAACTGAGCAGGAGCATACAGGTGGAAGAGCACAGAGAAGGCCATCCATCAAGTGTCCAGGTAGGGAGAGCTGGGAGCTGAGAACGGAGGAAATGTGGGAGTTTGCATGCAGGTGGAAGACAGGACTTTGCTTTAGGAAAAGGACCTTCTAGGCAGAAGAGAAAAATAATGAAAAAACTAGAGGTGAGAAAGAACAAGGAGTCTGAGAGCCAAAATGACTTGGAATGTCTCAAGTTTAGGTTTCAGAATGGAAGCAGTGATAAAGGAAGCTGTAGAGAATATAGGTAACACCTCTGTGACCAACACCCTAAGAAAGCTTAGTGTTGGTTCCAAGAACCAGAGGAAAGCACCGAAGATTTAGGCAGGGAAGATAGATACTTGGGTATGACAAAGGTGCCCAATGTATTTTTCTAGTTCTGCCTTTCCTCCACCAATCCAAACTCATGTATCAGTCACTTTTGCCCTGTCCATTGGGATATTTCAAGGGCACCGTAAACCTAAGAAACTTACAACCAAGCTCTTCAAGCTTCCTTTGAAACTGTCCCACCTAGTAATTTTTTCTATCTGAATCATGGAAAATGCAAACTTTTGTTTTCTGTAGATAAAACCTGGAGGCTTTCCTGGCTCTTTTCTCACTCAGATGGCACATCTAGCATATCAGAAAATCCATATTCTTTACCTTCAAAATACATACAAATTTGATGTTTTCTCACCACCTCCATGGTACTGCCCATCTTTCCATGTATGGATTGTGGCAGGAGCTTCCCAACTGGCCTCCTTGACTCCATCCCTGCCCACCCTGCATTGATAAATGCAGCATGGCAACAACCATGATTATTTTAAAACATAAGTACAATTGTCACTCCACTGCTCAAACCCTGAAATGATCCCATCATTCACATGGTAAAAGTCAACATTCTCATGATGCCTAAAAGCTATAAATACCATTATTTCCACAGTTGTGACTTCTCAACTGCATCTCCTTCCACTCTTCCCAATTCCCTATCTGCTCCCAGCACATCTCCATAGGGCTTGGTGGAATAGGCACACTCTGCCTCAGGAACTTTAAAGGGCTCTTCTTCATCCACTACACAATTTCCCCAGTAAAACTCTACGGTCCCCTTCAAGTTTTTGTTCAAATGTCCTCTACTCATCAAGGCCTACTCTGACCACCCTGTTTTTCATTTTCTATAACACTTAACAAGTGCTATGGTACCACTCAATAATGTATTATACCTGCTGCTTACTGTCCCTTCTCCCCTCTAGAGGGTGAATCCACAAGGGAAGAGAGATCCTATGTTTTGTTTACTCAGATATCCCTAGCAACTTGAATAATATTTAGAACATAACAGTCTCTCAACAAATATTTTGGGACCAAAGATTGAAAAGATGGGGAAGGACATGGAGAACGGTATGACAAAGGGTTGAAGCAAAGTAATGTGGCATGGAATTGGAGAACAGAATCAGTGGTTTTTATAGTGTCCTATGTGAGCTAAGGAAGCAAGAGAACATACAGTTAACATCCAAAGTTCTTGGGGCGCCTGGGTGGCTCAGTGGGTTAAAGCCTCTGTTTTCGGCTCAGGTCATGATCCTAGGACCTGGGATCAAGCCCCACATCGGGTTCTCTGCTCAGCAGGGAGCCTGCTTCCCCCTCTCTCTCTGACTGCCTCTCTGCCTACTTGTGATCTCTCTCTAAAGAAATAAAATAAAGAAATAAAATCTTTGAAAAAAAATTCAGGGAAAAACCCACCGCAAATATCATTCTCAATGGAGAAAAACTGAAAGCTTTTCCACTAAGGTCAGGAACACGTCAGGGATGTCCATTATCACCACTGCTATTCAACATAGTACTAGAAGTCCTAGCCTCAGCAATCAGACAACAAAAGGAAATTAAAGGCATCCAAATCGGCAAAGAAGAAGTCAAATTATCACTCTTCGCAGATGATATGATACTCTGTGTGGAAAACCCAAAAGACTCCACTCCAAAACTGCTAGAACTTGTACAGGAATTCAGTAAAGTGTCAGGATATAAGATCAATGCACAGAAATCAGTTGCATTTCTCTACACCAACAACAAGACAGAAGAAAGAGAAATTAAGGAGTCAATCCCATTTACAATTGCACCCCAAACCATAAGATACCTAAGAATAAACCTAACCAAAGAGGCACAGAATCTATACTCAGAAAACTATAAAGTACTCATGAAAAAAATTGAGGAAGACATAAAGAAATGGAAAAATGTTCCATGCTCCTGGATTGGAAGAATAAATATTGTGAAAATGTCTATGCTACCTAAAGCAATCTACACATTTAATGCAATTCCTATCAAAGTACCATCCATCTTTTTCAAAGAAATGGAACAAATAATTTTAAAATTTATATGGAACCAGAAAAGACCTCGAATAGCCAAAGGGATATTGAAAAAGAAAGCCAAAGTTGGTGGCATCACAATTCCGGACTTCAAGCTCTATTACAAAGCTGTCATCATCAAGACAGCATGGTACTGGCACAAAAACAGACACATAGATCAATGGAACAGAATAGAGAGCCCAGAAATAGACCCTCAACTCTATGGTCAACTAATCTTTGACAAAGCAGGAAAGAATGTCCAATGGAAAAAAGACAGCCTCTTTAATAAATGGTGTTGGGAAAATTGGACAGCCACGTGCAGAAAAATGAAATTGGACCGTTTCCTTACACCACACACAAAAATAGACTCAAAATGGATGAAGGACCTCAATGTGAGAAAGGAATCCATCAAAATCCTTGAGGAGAACACAGGCAGCAACCTCTTCGACCTCAGCTGCAGCAACATCTTCCTAGGAACATCGCCAAAGGCAAGGGAAGCAAAGGCAAAAATGAACTATTGGGATTTCATCAAGATCAAAAGCTTTTGCACAACATAGGAAACAGTTAACAAAATCAAAAGACAACTGACAGAATGGGAGAAGATATTTGCAAACGACATATCAGATAAAGGACTAGTGTCCAAAATCTATAAAGAACTTAACAAACTCAACACCCAAAGAACAAATAATCCAATCAAGAAATGGGCAGAGGACATGAACAGACATTTCTGCAAAGAAGACATCCACATGGCCAATAGACACATGAAAAAGTGCTCCATATCACTCAGCATCAGGGAAATACAAAGCAAAACCACAATGAGATATCACCTCACACCAGTCAGAATGGCTAAAATCAACAAGTCAGGAAATGACAGATGCTGGCGAGGATGCGGAGAAAGGGGAACCCTCCTACACTGTTGGTGGGAATGCAAGCTGGTGCAACCACTCTGGAAAACAGCATGGAGGTTCCTCAAAATGTTGAAAATAGAACTGCCCTATGACCCAGCAATTGCACTACTGGGAATTTACCCTAAAGATACAAACGTAGTGATCCAAAGGGGCACATGCACCCGAATGTTTATAGCAACAATGTCCAAAATAGCCAAACTATGGAAAGAACCTAGATGTCCATCAACAGATGACTGGATAAAGAAGATGTGGTATATATACACAATGGAATACTATGCAGCCATCAAAAGAAACGAAATTTTGCCATTTGCGACAACATGGATGGAACTGGAGCGTATCATGCTTAGCGAAATAAGTCAAGCGGAGAAAGACAACTATCATATGATATTCCTGATATGAGGAAGTGGTGATGCAACATGGGGGCTTAAGTGGGTAGGAGAAGAATCCATGAAACAAGATGGGATAGGGAGGGAGACAAACCATAAGTGACTCTTAATCTCATGAAACAAACTGTGGGTTGTTGGTGGGAGGGGGGGTTGGGAGAAGGGGGGTAGGGTTATGGACATTGGGGAGGGTATGTGCTTTTGGGTAAATTGGAAGGGGAGATGAACCATGAGAGACTATGGACTCTGAAAAACAATCTGAGGGGTTTCAAGTGGCGGGGGGGTGGGAGGTTGGGGTACCAGGTGGTGGGTATTATAGAGGGCACGGCTTGCATGGAGCACTGGGTGTGGTGAAAAAATAATGAATACTGTTTTTCTGAAAATAAATAAATTGGAAAAAAAATTCAGGGTTCTTGTTCAGTGAACAGCTTAGAAGGCAGTTGTTCTTGAGAGGATGCCTTGGCACAAGCAGATAACATTGGAAAGATGGTGATTCCAGCAAAATTAGAAACACTCAGAAAGATATAGCCAGGAGGCACCTAGTTCAAATGTATACAAGTATGTTTTTATGTGAAACTTAATGCCAGGAGAGAGTTATGGAAAGAGTGTTCCAGGAGTAGATGGCAGGTTGTGCTCACAGAAGAATGGAAATTGAACCAGTGGAGGAAAAAGATCATCTGGTAGATGGAAGGGTGAACAGGAAAGAATAGTTGAAAGAATGAAGAGAACCAACTCTAGGATAGAACCATGAGTAACAACAAACATCTAAGGAGCAAAGTGAGCAAGTAAGAAATCATGATGAAGACAAATTAAGAGAAATCAGACTGTCGGTAGAACAACCTCAACATTCTAGATGCTGAACTAAGTGTGCTTGAAGACATTTATTGGCAAAATGGTGTGGATATATCAAGTAATTGTTAAGGTATGAGGATTTTCCAATGGTTTAGTAACAAGGGGGATATGGGAAATATGTAAAGGAGAGCCTTAATAAAGTACTCAAAATATATATTTAAACAAAGCTTAGCTCTGAAGGAGAGGAAAGGGTAAGGCAATAGTTGGAGAGAAATGAGAACCTGAAACATTTTATTTATATGAGACTTTTTTTTTTTAAAGATTTTATTTATTTATTTGACAGATAGAGATCACAAGTAGGCAGAGAGGCAGGCACAGAGAGAGAGGAGGAAGCAGGCTCCCTGCCGAGCAGAGAGCCCGATGCGGGACTCGATCCCAGGACCCTGAGATCATGACCTGAGCCGAAGGCAGCGGCTTAACCCACTGAGCCTTAGTATACTTAACTAGGAAGGAAAAAAGCAAGTAGACAGGAGCTATTGAAAGTAAGAGAAAATGGATCTGAAATGATGAAATGACCTCCTAGGAAGGCAAGTGCATGAGTGTGGAATGAGCAGTGCACACAAGATATTATTTACTTTTTTGTGAAAGAGAGTGAGATCAAGGTATTTATTTTGCAGGTGTGCTCATTGGAATTTGCAGACGTACTGTCTGGTATCTCTGTGTTTCTGAGAATATGAGAGGTGATGGTCCTCTTTTGGCAATTTTGGAAGACACTATGTTGGAGTTGAAAATCAAAGATGAAGAAAAGGAAGGTGGGGGTTTTCATGGAGGAACTAGGGTTCCAGTGGATTGGCTGATGTTACCAATCTAACCTCATGCAAAGCCACCCTAGTCCATCATCTCCAGCTATGCCAATCTTAAGTTTTCTCTTGTGGAAGTCCCATCTATGTCAAGCCTTAGGCCAGCACTTCTCCTCTGCCTGGGATAATGTGAAGATTATCCCATTTAAATTAGGAACCAGTCCTCTATTCCCGACATAGTGGTCTTTATTCCCTTCACATGTCTAACAACATGTAACTAGTCCTTTATCATTTTATTTGTATCTTTCATAAATTAAAACATCATGTTAAAAAGAGGTCATTTTATTATTTTATTTTATTTCATTTACTATATTTCACTCTATTATCATTTTAATTTCAACATCTAGCAGAGTGGTTAGCATGATGTAGGTGATCAAGTATTTGCTGATCAGTTGAATAAATTGGATTCATGCTGGTGTTAGCCAAAAAAAGCTGACTCTAAAAGATGTAATTATACAGTGAATAAAAATGGAGGAGTTTGGAACTTAATTTTAGACTTAGAAATTTAAAAACAAAGTAATTTAATCAAATGAAATAAAAATGTAATTTGCAAACTTATGTAAATCAAAAATAAATTCAAGATCAGGGTTTTAAAGATTTTTATTTATTTATTTGAGAGACAGAGAGACAGTACAAGCAAGGGGAGGGGCAAAAAGAGAGGGAGAAACAGGTTCCCCTCTGAGCAAGGAGTCTGATACCGGACTTGATCTCAGGACCCAAGGATCATGAGCTGAGATGAAGGTGGATATTTAACAAACTGAGCCACCACGTGCCCTCACGATCAGGGTTTTAGAAGAACTTCATGAATTAGAAGCCGTGTTGACTACTTGGGTCCATAAAAGAGAAACAAGAGATTTTCAGAAAATGAGAAATACGATAGCTCACTTTATTGATCAATAGATAGGCAGATAATCTATCAACTACCATCTATCTACCTACGTACCTACTACCTACCTATTTACCTATCTATCTGTAACAGCATAGAGTGTAAAAATTTGAAAAGTATTGGCAAATAAGATGTATAACCCTGTACTGTTAAATTTGAAAATCCTAATAAAAAAGATTCTTTCTTTTCCAGAAGATATAAACTACTCAAATTGTCACAATTAGAAAAACCAAATAGACAAGTAATTATGAAAGAAGTTGCAAAAGTTTTCCAAGTTTTTCTGCTGAAAAATGCTCTAGGGAAATCCCAAGCAAAGCAAAGAAGTGGATACAATTGATTTGGTCTTCATCATTTTCTCCCAATTGCTCATGGAAATTAATTATGGAATATAAAATTAGTTAGAAATCTGTATCAGTACAGGAAACTTGTAAAGAAGTCTCTCCATATTTTCTTTCTTTCTTTCTTTCTTTCTTTCTTTCTTTCTTTCTTTCTTTCTTAACAGAGAGATCACAAGTAGGCAGAGAGACAGGCAGAGCGGCGGGGGTGGGAACAGGGAGAAGCAGGTTCCCCGCCAAGCAGAGTTGGATGCGGGGCTGGATCCCAGGACCCTGAGATCATGACCCAAGCCAAAGGCAGAGGCTCAGCGCACTAAGCCACCCAGGCACCCCTCCATATTCTTAAAGCTCAAAATTCTTTAAAGAATAGCATAAAATAAACACGAATGAATAAAGCACCTTCCAGACAATATCCAGCTGTAAAAAGATCAGTATGCTAGCAACAAGGAGAGTCCTACTATCTGGAAATAACTGAGAAAGTGGCCAGGGACATAGCAAACACTGGGGTGCATATGTTGGGTGTCATTAACTATACTGAGAAGTCATTGTAGTACTGAAACCACATCGATAATGAGTTTGCACTGGGACCTCCTTACCAGTTCTAACTGATGTGGGCACCATTTCTTAGGTGGCCTTCAGCAAAGACATCTTATTTGCTGACTTCTTAATGAGGCCAGTCATAACAGGCAAATGGTAGAGACATACCAGTTCTTGGCTGCTCCACCAAGCAGGGACAAAGAAAATATGTAAACAAAGAGCTGAAGTTTTGTGTTCCAACTTGCTCTGCCTCCTCAATTTAACTTCATTTCCAGATTTTACAACCAGTTGAGTGAAATATTTGCAAAGATTTGATCCTAACTTTTCTTCCCGCATTATTCTATAAGACTTAGATAAAAGAATTTTATTTGTGAGAACTCTTTTGGTTAATAGGGTTGAAAACTCAGTTAAAAAACTACCTTACTGCAAATAAGAAATGGTGTTCTGGTATATACTTGAAAAGAACATGGACAGATCTGGTTTTGGTACCAAACCTAGGGTGTGATGTGGGGATGGAAGCTCAAATAACGACACCAAGTCCCCTCACTTGTATTTCATCTCTGTGCAACTTTGTTTTCTTTTTGGGTTGCTTTTTATCTTCTGCACATAGATTTCTCCATTTGACTGAGAAAATGACTTCAGGAAACCTCCAGTTTATGTATTTCTTAGACATTATGATGTTTCTTAGCATCTGCCTACAATGGGTTACAGATCCATGCCTGTACAAAATACTCTGGGTAAGAGGATGAGGCACGCTTATTATTAGTCAGTTGTGGTCAACTCCTCATGCTCATGGTAGGCAAGGGAATAGTGTTGACTGTAAGCTTCCCTCACAACACAGTATGAGATCTCCTCCAGAAAGAAGTTGTAGTATTAGATGTAAGAAGATAGAGTGAGGGTGGAGGAAATAAACACCTCCATCATTAACAGGTTATCATTATTGGCATAACCCAACCATTTTTTGAAAAAGACATAAATGAAACTGTACAAGGATAAGAGAGAAAAACCATCGAGATATATATATTTTTTTAAGAAACAACGGTGATATTCCTATAAAATAGATATTCTGAAAAAATAATAAGAAAAAAGTACTAAATGATTTACATCATTTACAGCAAGATGTAAATGCCTACTATTTTTGGAAGTAATCTACCATATAAATTATCTTGGTGTAAGCTACCACTACTACACAGAGAGGAGGACCCCAAGTTAAGCTAAACCAGACACCATCTTCTGGAGCACAACTGCAGGCAGTGGTAGGCATGTTGTACCTCAGAGGTCACCTGAGCAACAAACAGATCTTCCCCACAGAGATTAGGGGAAACTGGAGGTACTGTGTGGATAACATGTTCACTATTCTAAACATGTAAACTCATAATTCAGATCCCATCTTGGAGAAGAAAAAATGGTTAGAAACCAAAAGACTAGTCCTTTTACCTAAGCACCCAATAATTAATATAAGTCATACTATATTCTTTTGGATTAGATTAAGTTCAGTAATCTTATTTCCTTTGTTACAAGATGAAGGCTTATGAAAACATTCAGATATGCTTTGAAGACTATGAAGAAACTATATTTCCTATACTCATCTGTGTTATAACATGAGGAAACCTATGTATTTTTTTTAACTCATCTGTGAAACTAAAAGAAGTAGTTATAGAGAAGACATAGTGTGAAATTAGGAAATGTTACATAGAAAGGAAACCATTTTTGTCAAAGTGATTTTAAACTCACGAAAGATGGTAATTGCCATAGTGGAACAGATTGAACAGTTAAGAATAGTGAACGAGTAAAAGGGGAAAAATGAGAAATTTTTCTCAGAATTCTAGGAAAAGAATGGAAAAATAAAAATTAAGAAAATATAATAAAAAACAGGTTGCTTTGGTGGTTCAGTTGATTAAGCATCTGCCTTTGGCTCAGGTCATGCTCTCAGGGTCCTGGGATCGAGTCCTGCACTGGGTTCCCCACTCAGCAAGGAGTCTGCTTCTACCCCTTCCTTTCCCCCAGTCACATGCTCTCTTTATCTCAAATAAATAAATGAAATTAAAAAAAAAAATAAAAAGAAAAGATTAAAACATGAATTTGATCCAGGATATGGTTTATAGAGAATTTAATCAAGAACAATGAAAGAGTACTCAAACATTAGAAGAGGGAAAATAAATACAACCATAGACACAGAAGGTGTTTAAAGCATAAGCAGATTCAAATCTATGCTAATATATTTGAAAATCTAAAGAAAATGAATAATTTTCAACAAGATATTAATTATGTAAATTGACTCAAGAACGTAGAAAAATTGAATAGATCAATGAAAAGGAGACAATTTAAGACTGTCAAAAACTACCTCAAAATATGTCTGCTTAGGCCGTGTTTCACAGTCAAGTGCTTTCAAACATTTAAGTCACAAATTATTTACATGCTACACAAATTGTTGCCAATCATACAAACAAATGGGATGAGGGAAAGCTAGCAAACACATATTTGAGACTAGCTCAGTCTTGTAGCTGAACTTACAAAGATGGCATAAGAAGAGAAAACTTTGCTCTATTCCTACTTACGACTTTAAATGGGTAAACTTAAAATAAAAACGAACAGGGCGCGATGGGTAGTACGTTTTCAAAATAAAGCTCCGTGCCTCAGCTCAGTAGGATATTGCAGGAACAAAGAGATGCTTAACATTTGGGATTCACTACTTTAGGATATTATTTCACTTGGTCAAATAAGAAAACAAGAAGGCAAATAATTATTTAGAAAGATTCTGAAATGGTATTTTGTAATATGGCACATCCAGTCCATGATCCATTAATCATGATCCATCATAACACAAAATTTAAAAAGGTGGATGTTAAACAATGGCATGAGAGAAAGAGCTCTAGTGCGGTGGAGTTAGAAGGAAAAAAAAAATCTAGGACTTCAGAATTTTAAAACTTGAATTTATGCATGGGATTGGAAATCACAGACATATGGTGCAAAAGCTGGCTCTGGCATAGCCATCTTTATGTCTTTGGACTCTTCCTAACCCTCTTAGAGACCAAAGGCAGCCCTTAGCTCCTTCCTGGCACTGGGCGAGATTTGTTAATCGTGTCTATGTTTAAATAAACTAGGTATTTACATTTTCCTTGTCAAAAGGTCTTTATAGTATTTTGTTGAAGTATATTGATGAACTCAAGGACATAGAGTTGAGTCTCACATGGTTATATTACTATCATTATTATCGTTAATGTTTTTAATTATATTTTAAAAATTGTTATTATTGAGCCACAGGTTTCCTGACCATTATCTTGGGTCAAGAGCTAAGGGACAGCATTTAGGCTTAATGACTTAATGATAATTTAGCTGGAATGACAATAATGTTTCAAAATAAGTCACATCGCTAGGTGAGAAAACTTAGAGTGGTCTCATTATTTTTGGAACAAGGCAAGGCTTGGGGAGAAAATACTGTGTGGATAATTTCTTAGCTGTCTGATAGTGGTTTTAAGCCTCATACTGATGTTAGCATGGATTCTTTCTTCCGAGCTCACGGCAATTCAACGGGTACATGGATTAGGCATTTTTAGACCCACAGTTTAGCTGAGGAGATCAGGACAAGGAGAATTTAAGAGACTACTCTGAGGTAGACATCTAGTAGATGGCAGGACAGGAACTAAAATCCAGGTCTTTTGAGCCCTTGTCTGGATCTGAGAAAACTTGAGACAGGGCATCCATTGATGGCCATACCATTACATTCCTTTCCAGGAGTCAGAGAGTCAAAACTGCACATCAACAGGACAGAGTTTATCAACTGTAGTGGAGGAGAGTAGCCCCTTCACTTTGTCTTTCCTTGCAGTCACTAGGAATCCTTCCTAACACACAGTGAAAGTATAGTCTCTTTTCTTTCTCCAGTGGCATTAGATCTGGCCTAGACCCTTACCTGCCATATTGACTTTGTGTCCAAGTCTCCCTCCCTCAAAAACCTCCCCTTACTAGGGATTACCAGTGAACCCATGAAGTATGTTCAGGTCAAAATAAGAGCACATTGACTTTCATCTAGAAATTGAGACATTTCTGGTGTTGTGGGATGAATTGTATGCCCCCCAAATATGTAGAAATCTTAAACCCTGGTATCTGTGAATATGACCTTATTCAGAAGAAAGTGTGTCTACAGATGCAATGAGGTTAAGATGAGGTCATACTGGTGTAAGGTGAGCTTTTAATCCAATCCAGAGACGCAGGGATGGAGAGATACAAGGAGAATGCCATGTGATGTGATGATGAAGGTGAAGATTGGAGAGGAACTTCAAGGATTGCCAGGAAACCCTGAAGGTAAATGAAAGGATTGGACAGATTCTTTTTTGCAGCCTTGAGGAAGAACGTGGACCTGCCAACATCTAGGTGTTGGATTTCCAACCTCAAGAAATATGAGAGAATCAATTCCTGTTTGTGCAAATTTGTTATGGCAGTCCTAGGAAATTAACACACTGGTGTTGAATCATCCACACCTCCTGCTTTGTGATTGGGTTGCTTCTGGCTGTAGCAGAATGTCACTCTTAAATATTCACAAGTTCATTTCTCTTAGGGACTCAGGTCTTCACTCAGTGCCATATTCCATGGGGAACTGAGTACACACTCTCTATGCTTAGCTTGGCACACAGTGCCCCTTAATAGGGATGACAAATGCATTCTTCAACAATATCAGGTTCAAATGCAAACATTTTCCTTTAAGATGTGGGTAAGGCAAGAGGTGATCATACCACTCTTCACTTGAAATAGAATTCTCTACTACAAAATGCCAGGGCAGTGTTAGGAGGCTGCTGCCTTCTTCTTCTTTTTTTTTCTTCTCCTTCTCCTTCTTCTTCTTTTCTTTCTTCTTCTTCTTTTTTTTTCTTAATATTTTATTTATTTGACAGACAGAGATCACAAGTAGGCAGAAAGGCAGGCAGAGAGAGAGAGAGAGGAGGAAGCAGGCTTCCTGCAGAGCAGAGACCCAATGTGGGTCTTGATCCCAAGACTCTGGGATCATGACCTGAGCTGAAGGCAGAGGCTTTAACCCACTGAGCCACCCAGGTGCCCCGGCTGCCACCTTCTTAAGCAAGTTTTCCCTTTGTCCTTAAAAGCAATGAGTTCATAGCTATATCCTTTCTAGATGATAAAAATTCATAAGACAGAAATCTGAAGGAGGAGAAGGAAGAGATGCCTGATCCAATGGGGGCTTTGTGGGCGGGATACCTTTAATCTCATCCTGGTGATCCACCTTCTGAGACTAAAACAAAACAAAAGTTATATCAATAACCTTTCATCTTCCATTTATCCCAAATTCAATTTCATCTGATTCCCTTTCTATAAAAGTGTGAGTAGTCTTGGGGGGGCTATTCCACAATGATTACTTTTATTGAGGGAGGTAGGAAAATAGGCAAACAAGGAAACAAACAGGGAAGGATATTGAACAGAGGAATGACATCATTTGACCAAGAGACAATGAAAATCATGGGCTACATTGTCAATGCTCAATAAACTTGTATTACATGAACAAACACAGGCATAAAGAAGTAAATAAATGTTCATAGATGGCCTGATCTTTCCAGTCCCTTGCTTTTATTTTCTTCTCTCTGTGTGTCTGTGTGTGCTTTTTATTTTGTTTTGTTTTGTTTTCCTTTGTCTTTTTGTTTTAATGTCTTCCACCTATACTGTAAGTCCAAACCCTTATATGCCATTCAGGACTCTAATAACCTGCCTAACCTCTCAGCTTCATCTCCAGGCACATCTACTTTGCACTTCAAACTCCAGCAGCCTGAAACGGCATGATTTTATACATTCCTTTCACAGACTCTCATTCTATGGGGCATTTGCTTTTGCCTGCAAAGTATGTCATCTTACAGACTTCTATCGACCCCCAGAACTCAACTCAGGTGCTATCACCTCCTGAAAGCTTGCTTGCATCTCAGCTTCCAAATTGTGCCAAGTGTAGCAGAGAAGAGGAAAATGAGACACCAGTATTGATTTTATTATGTTCTCGTAGCATCTCTCAGAAGATCAGTTGTTACTAATAAAGAGATCGAACAGTTTCCTAATGCTTAGTAACATTTTACTACTTCTGTCCTTTTATTTTGCCCATTTTTTTTTTTTTGCTTTTGTCTTATGCACTAATTTTTATGAAATCGTATCTTAGGTAATCTTCCGTACATAATACATCTTTTCTAAGCTTGTGATTTTTTATTTAACATATTTATGAAAATTTTATTGTATGGAAAAATTTAATATGGTAGAATCTATGGTTGTTTTCTCTCGTGTGTGTGTATGTATGTATATATAGTATATATATATTAAGCTTTGAAATTCTTTTGTTTTCCTTTTTTGCATTGGTTCTTTACTCCATTTTAAATTCATTTCGTTGTACAATTTGGGGGGCATGATGATAATACATCAAAATTTTAAAATGCACTGAAGGTCTCATTTCACCAGCTGGGATAAAATGCCAGGGTTTGGTTGTGCTTTAAAAGCTGTTTCATCATCAAACTTTGTTTCTATTCTTTCAGGACCTGAAAAAAGCACAAGATGATGAAATGAGCAATCCCAGATGCCTCAGCAGATTGTACCATTTTCGTATATTTTTGGTTCTACTACCCTGTATAGATAACGTGATTCCTACTTGGGCAGACTTAATTCACCATTTTGATGTCATGAGGGTACAGCCATCGTTCCCATGAACAAATGCCATAAAGCATCTGTTCTTTAAATGTAGCCCGTGGATCTTGGACAACCAGCATCAGCCTCATTCAGGAAGCTTGCTGAACATACAGATTCATGAGCCGAACACAGAATTACTGAAACGGAATCTTTGCAATTTGGAAACAAGCCCTATATGAATTCAAATGCTAGTGTTCTCTAAACCTCACTCTGAGTTTAGTGAGAAAGATGTAGTTTTTGCTTTGATTCTATTTCCAAAAGTCTAACAATCAACCTGCCTCAACCTTAAGTAATGTGCCTTGGGGCTTGTCACCTATTTGCATGCTGATATTTGGTTTTAATCCCAGTAGTTAGAGTGGAGATAGCATTCACCTACAAGCCAGTGATGGAAATTATCAGAAATATTTCCAAAGCCACTACTGAAAACTCCACTCAGCACTATGAAATTGTGTTGTTGTTGTTGTTGCTGTTTATTTGTTTTTCCAGTCCTCTGAAGGCAATACCAGATAAAAAGTTCCACAGAGTTTTGGAAGTGGCAACATCTTTTGAAGGGACTAACTTGTTTCAATGTGTGTTATCAGACAATAATTTTGCATTTTTACTTGTGCTGTCAAACTTGATCATTATTTGAATTCCTTGGGGGGTGTTTTATTTTTATTTTTGCAAATGAGAAAGGTGAGCTTTGCAAAGATGAAGTCACTCTGGCAAATTCACAAACTAGCTTGTGTCAGGGCAGAGCTCAACTTGAGACTTGTAGACCCAAATCCAAGACATGTGCTTGTAGAGAAGCAAAACTGGCCACTTCAAAATGTGTCTTTTTGCATAAGGATTATTTTAGGCTGATTATTTTTGGGAAACAGAAGAATCAAGAAGTTGCTGTTGGTGGTGTTTGCCTCCCCCAGGAACTGCCGAAGAGAATTTAGGTAGAGGATCTGCTCCAGGAAGGATGCTGTCATCACAGATAACTACACTCTACACTATAATGTCAACTGAGAATGGTAGATGGAGAGGAATTTCACAAAGTCTGCTCTTTAAATTCCTCTCTGACCCATGTTTCTGAATGGTCCAACAAATGCTAGTTTACCCAACATTTACTCTTTTCCATCCTTCTGTGAATCACTTTCTTTCCCTTTGGTGTCCCAGACCTTGACCCCCTTCTCTTTAGTTCAGGATGACCTATATAATTCATAATGTTTATCTTGGGAATCTCCCATGTTTATGCGTTTATGGGGATGCTCAGTAGGTAGGTAGATAAATTTGATTTTCTCCTTTAACCTGTCTCATGTCAAATTAATTCTCATGACCATTCTAAAATAACTTTGATAGGTAGAGAAAAAATTTTTCTTCCCTAACACTCTGTTTAAAGTGCAGCTAATGGGATGTGACCTGTGGGTCATTTCCCAGATGTGGGAATATCTGCTGTGAGTCAGGTGTTAGGAAGTCATGCAGAAGTCAATGATTACATAGATACTTCTGTAAGCACTTAGGACTGAAAGGAACTGTTTTGCTCTGGATCCAGGTGGACTCAGGCATCTTGCATCTCCCTGATCTGTCTCCTTATGACCCCAGTGACACTTCTTTGCTCTCCTCAGGTGGTGATACTAAGGTACTTCAACCTTGTTCATTGTCACTAGCCACAGAAATTCCAAAGTATTTGTCATATGGTGACTTAAAAAATTTCACCCCCAAACTTAGACTTATGAATTTTTAAAAAAAGCATTTTTCTAATGTAATGAATTATATTTGTGTGTAATTTTACAGTTACACATAAATATATAATATTTACTTATTCTAGACAGGGTTATATTCCTTTTTTAATCCAACAGAATTCCTGATTGGCAGGGATCATATAGACCTTTAAGAAACAGAGAAATCAAAAGCATGACACTTAATATCTCACAGACTTCAAGATATTGGCAACAACCTGTTGCAGTCCTTATGACTCCTATCTATTTCCCTATCACAGATAAAGGAAATGAAATCGAACACTGTAGGGGTGACTCTTTCAAGGTCGCTGCAGCGACACTTAGATCAGAGATTGTGCCTCCCTATTTTCAAATCTTTCCACTGTGTAATTTCCCCTCCATTCTCTGCCACTTCTGCTATGCACAGAGTGCTACAACTTACAAGCCAGTTGTTCAATGATGGAAAGACTATTATTATCTTTTTTAAAAGGTGAAAGGCTCTGGTATTTATATGAAGGTCTGCATGAGAGAAAGGTGGCATAAAGAGGGTTATTGCAAGGGGTCGAAAGCAAAGGGCAGTGTAGACAGTCCTCTCTCAGACAGCTGCAGCCTTCAGCTGAGGCAGGACCATCATTGTGAAGTCAGAATTGTTCTGGAGAAATAACAGTAATCAAAACCAACACACACAATCATGGACAAACACAAACTGATGCTTGGTTTCAAATAGGAGGACAGTGTGCCTCCCTGCCAATCAGGGCTGCAGCTGAATGAAGGCTTCTGATGCAAGGATGAGTCTCAGACTTTTTTGATATTCCCTTTCATGTTTTAAAGGAACGGATAATTTCAGTTCCCAGATTTGTTTGTTTATATCTTTTTGTTTCAGTATCAACTGTGTTTTTATTTTAAATTAATACAGGAAAAGATAATCCCCAAATCACAGCTGAACAATTTTCAACCTGGGAGACAAGATCTCTATTGCAAACGAGTCTGGTAGTCATTTACTTTCCCACTAAACTGTATACATGAAACATAAAGTTAGTATTTTAAAGTCTGTGCGATGTTAAGTTTCCATGTTTGTGATTTCTCTTAGTATTATGTTTTTCAAATTTCTAGAACTCTGCAAATCAGGAATTATATTGGATTAGAAATAAAATAACAAAATCCCGTTCAAAGATTTTTGAAATAAAGATAAAGACACTCATACAAAAATAAATAAAAAAATAAATATGTTAATGTACATCAAGCTTTTAAAATATATATTACATGCCTATATTTGCAGTCATTATTTGTGTTGTTATGATTATGATGACTATAATCTATCATGCTTATTTTTTTAAAGTCCCTCTACCTCAAGTTGTTGCTACTATAGGCCACATGTTCTTTTTTTCAGTTGTTTTTTTTTTTTTTAATTGCATACATTTAGGTGTACAACATGATTTTTTTTCAAGTTTTTATTTAAATTCTAGTTAGTTAACATCCAGCGTAATATTACTTTCGGGCATAGAATCTAGGGATTCACCACTTATGTACAACACCCAGTGCTCATCATAGCAAGTGCCCTCCTTAATGCTCATCACCCATCCACACCATCCTCCACCCACCTCCCCTCCAGTAATCCCTCAGTGTGTTGTCCCCCCAAAAGTTAAAAATAACAATACCCTAGGGTCCAGCAATTGAACCCCTAGGTATGTACCCAACGCGATGTTTTGATATGCATGTATATGTGTGTGTGTGTGTGTGTGTGTGTGTATATATCAAGTGATTATTACAGTCAACCTCATTATCAGATCCATCTGCTCACATAGTTACCATCTTTGTGTGTGTGTGTATGTGTGTGTGTGTGCACACGTGGTGAGGGCACCAGAAATCTACCCTCAGAAAATTTTCTAGTATACGATATTGTATTATTAACTATAGCCATCAAGCTGTACATTATTAGATCTCTAGGTATGTTTATCCAGATATATTGTCATTTCTATTAAAAACTTATTTCCAACCCATAAATCATTTTAATGCAACTCATGCTTCAGTAAAAATATGTCTGGCAATAGGGGTTTCGCAACTTACTAGGGACATTTACCAGTATTCTCTTTATTGATCCCCTCCATGAATGCTTAAAGCCATTGCTGTATTATCTGTGAGGAAATCGACATGCACAGGTCAGGTGAATAGCACACAGTCTCCAGATCGTATATACCAGAGCTAGATGGGAACGTGAGTCTTTGTTAACTCTAGCGCTGTCTTCACTGTGTGAGACAGCCTTAAAACCTAAGCTCTAAAAGCACTTGAGTGATAGTGTTTCTGCTTTGCCAGTTAAAGATAATTCATCTGGACAGAGATGAACGAGTAGCTCTTTTTCTCTCTGAAATGTTCTAGTATTGAATCTTTGTCCTCATCGAGCATACCCCACTCATTTCTTTGCTTCCTATTAAAAAACAAAACAAAACACTGAAAAAATTATTTTGTGGCCTGTTTTGTTATTCGCCTACGTTATGTCACACATTTTATTCTTTATATTCTGAATTTTAATTCATGTTTCAGTCTGCTTCATAGCCCATACGAATTTCTATCTCAAAAGCCCAATAAAATCAATATAGTAGTCCAATGTTTTCAAAGGGAAATGAAGTTAATTCATTCACTCATTCAACAGCTATGTCCAGATTTTATGTGCAGCAGTGAGGAAGAGGTAGCTTGCTCTCAGTATCTCCTCTCAAGAATCTCTCCGTTGTCTATCCTGGGATGTGGGATACAAGTTCCAGGGACAGGGACACCATTCAAGTGCCATGAGAGTTCAGCAGGAGTAATTACTCTCAGCTGAGAGGACTGGGTGCCCTGGTTGCTCAAGCTAAAGGTGGGAGCCATATGGATCTGTGGACATAGCAGATCGATTCCACACAGAGGGGACAGAATGGAAAAGACAAGGAGAGAAATGAACATGAACAGGATGCAACAAAAACTCTTTAATGGGACTCACAGGGCTTGGGAGGCAGGAGTAGAACATGTTTGAAAGTAAGAATGGGCCTAAATTTCAGAGGAATTGAATGCCTTCCCAAGGCATGCATGTTTTGTCAGCAGTAGGAAACCAGAGGAGTTCTTTGAGAAGGATGGACTCATCATCAAGGATCTCAAGAATAAACACCCACCTTTACATAAGTGTTTATCATCAAAGAAGGTTTGGGGTGCATGCATGAGACTCCAAATCCAGGATTCGTTTTAGAGAGACAATAGGCATATTCTAATAAATAATTTCCTTTAAATGATATAATAAGAATATGTGGTAGTTTTCAATTCTCGATATCCACATAGACCTAAGCCAACAATACTTGCTTGAGAAAAAGAGGCTGCAACAAAAGCTCTTTTTATATCTAAAACATATTTTGTATGAGTGCTATTATAAGACCTATTTCTGTGTGCCATATGTATTAGCTTCCTGCCTTGCCACAGTTAGAGGAGGAAGCGCATCATATGAGTCTTTGTAGCCCCTGCACTAACCTGGTGTCGACATCTGGTATGTGTTCATTAAATACTGAACACCTGTCACTACACTTCTGCTCTTTTAAAGCTACTTGATGCCCCCAAATCAGAGTGATTTCTGAGCAACCATGTGTGCTTAAAGTAAATTAAGAGCCTCGATAATGTATATCATCTATCAGATTTTAAAAGTATATAACAAAATGGGTAAAAAAGACAGTATACCATTTGCACATACTATAGAGATGACATCAAATTTGTCTGGTATTTAAATGATTTTTTTTTTTCTATATTGCTTTTCAATACCATTTTATTTTACTTTTTTATCACTTTGGAGTTTTGAACAGTACTGCATATATGTTCTACCATGGGTTTTTTTTTTAGAGACTTTTTTTTTTTCTTTTTAAGGCAGTTTTAGGTTCACAGAAAAATTGAGGGAAAATCACAGATATTTCTCATATACCTCTATAGTGTAAGGCCTGAAAGTTGTGTGTGTGTGTGTGTGTGTGTGTGTGTGTGTTTTAATTTTGCTAATGCAAGTACCTGACTTAAGCATTCATTGCCTAGACATCCACTTCAAAGACCCTTATCTCCAATAAACCCATTGCCAGCCCTGGGACCAAATAAAGAGCCAGGCTGCCTCCCCAGCTGAGGCGCCTTTGTTTTAGAGATCTTGATTGATTTCAGTTACTGACTATTTGGGCCATTGTTTTTTGTCTTCCCTTGCTTTAAATTCCCACTCTTCTATTTTAAATTAGTCCATAAAAAGTGAACCCATGAAACCCTAGTCCCCCAACCCTCAACCCAGTAGATAGAAACAGAACATGCTTTCAGTCTCTCTCTCTCTCTCTCCCTTCAACCTTGCCTTGTAGTCCCAGGTGTGCTGTGTAATTTCCAACACTTTAAGTAATAAACTTTGATGTTTTCAAAGTTTCCTGATGGTTGCTGCTGAAGTGCATTTTGCAGTCATAGTAAGAACCACAAGGTCCAGCTGAACCACAACACCGGTTATTGATAGATTGAGACCCCCACAAAACAACCCCCTGCCCACACATACCTAACCTTCACCAGAGCGGTATATTTTTACCATCAATGAACTTACACTGAAAAATAATCACCTAAAGTCCATTGTTTACGGTAGAGTTCACTGTTGGTGTTGTTCCTTGCATCACTTTGGACTGCTGTATAATGCCCTATATGCATGAGTATATTATTATATATTTTCCCCCAGCTCTGAAGCTCCTCTGTGTTCTGCTTACTCATCCCTCCTTCAGAACCTTTGGAAATCACTGATCTTCTTACTGTCTCCATAGTTTTCCTTTGTTTATATGATTGGATATTCCATGAGTCATCTACTAATGATGGAGTTAAGGGCAGATTATATTTGTTCTGTTCTGCATTTTCTAATTTCTTTATACAAATGTCATTATAACACTTTCATATTAATAAAAGTAAATGCTACTGCAAAAAAAAAGTTGTGATTTTTTTTGAAAGCTTATGTAGATTTTAATGAATAACAAATATTTGAATAGGGAAAGAAAAACATTAAAACAATAGGGAGAAGGCAAGTTCCTTCTTTTTGACTGTGAATGAAGGTCAATTCAAGGGCCGATGGGAGTAGAGACAACTTTCTCTATTCAGTGGGGTAAGTAATGAGAAGGGGTGAATGTATCCTTTCTGTGTTTTTCAAAACTAAGAATCAGGAAAGACAGAAAACAGATTGTCACAAATATAAATTATTCATTGAAGAAATAGAGTGAAAGAAAGAGGGTTTTAGAGTCATTGTTTCAAGTCCCCCTTCTGTGGAGAAAAGGTAATTCTTGGTATTGAACAGATTCTCCCCTGAGGAGATAATTGAGTCATCAGGGTAAGATGGGAGAAGTAATGGGGATTCAGACTAAGGGAAGTTTATTAGAAGTGCTTTAAAAGGATGAAATGTTCAATTTAGGGATGGAGGTATCTAACTTGCCGCTCACTTAATTACAAAAATCATGCGATGGAAACTCAGAAGTGGTGGAGAAGGTAGATATAGGCAAGCAGACACTGCCAAGTGAGAATAAAGATATGGAATATGTAATTAAATTGTGGGAGGGTGACAGATGCTATCAGGCTCCCACTTGTGACAAGGTAAACAAAAGAATAATGCAATAATATATATAAAAAATAAAATGTTAAATTGCTTTTTCGTCCTCAGCAAATGGAGAATAATCTGAAGCAATATCTTCTTTTTATTCACTTTTTGATGTTTCTTGGTTATATAACTATTTCTTTATTTGGGTTTATAAAGGATTGAGCAGCAGGGCGGTTAAAATTGAACACATTGTAATGTAATTGTTGAAAAATAGAAACAGTTTACAAAGTAAAAGACAATTTAACTGGTAAGAGGGGAAAACATGTTTCTAAACTAATGTTACAAGAAATGAAATTCGATGACTTTCACTCTTCAGCAATGGGTTTTGCAGATCCAATGAGTGAGCCATGCTGAAACATTAAAGCTGAGGTCCCACTGATCTTAGGCTCACTTCAGTTAGCTCTTTAAGGGACTAGAAAAAAACAAAAACAAAAACAAATGAAATATGAAGCATGTTTTTGGGCTTTATGGACAGCATGGAAGATAAAGATTTTTTTTTTCCCTCCCTAGAAGAGGTTGAAATGAATACACACATTCGAGACACAGCTTTCCACTTAGGAGGCAGCATGATGTAGTGGACAAAGATCAAGATTTTCAGTTCAAATCCTGACCCTGGCACTTAGTAGGAATGTAACTAAAACAAGTTATTTAAACTGTTTCAACCAACTTCCTACTTTGCAAAAGGTGATTCAAGAGCCCACTCCAAGGATGTTAGGATTAAATAAGGAAGCCCATTTCTCTAGCATTGTAGAGTTTATTCAATCACCCAGAAGTCATTCAGTCCTTGCTTACACCAAGGGTTATTATTTCTACACCCTTTGCTTATGTTTGTTTTTTCTCCTTAACCATGGTTAGAGAAAGAAAAAGAAGAAGGAGGGAAGGAAGGAAAGAAGGAAGGAAGGAAGGAAAGAAAGAAAGAAAATTCTATTCTATATATTAAAAAAGAGAATTTTAGCCACTTTTTAAATTTAGCCAATTTTTTATTAATTTGATCATTGCTTTGCATTTAGTTCCCATTCAGCAACTATGCACAACACAAAGGGCAGAGTACCTTTCTGACAAAGAAGATAAGAAGGGGTCAAGGACCTTTGGACTTGCATGCTCTTTTTAAAAAAATCCCTGATTGTCACATGAACACACATCTTTCTTGGTCTTCCTGAGACATCTCTTTGTTTCAAACACTGCTTCAGCTTACAACTCAATCCCGGCTAATATTTTTGTATCTCTTAAAGTATATTCTTAAATAAAATAAAATGACGAGATGTAGGAGTATTGGGGAAATATAGAGAACACAAAGAAATGAAATTTGATAGGAACCCACATTCAGAAATCATCACTCTTTATATTATTGTATATTTCTGTTCATGTAGCTAATGTTTCATATGTACTTTTTTTCTTACAAAATGTAATCTCATGTGGAATCTTTTTTGATAAGTGACTTGTTAAATTTATCAATGTCAATAATATTTTCCTGAACTTGTATGCATTCCCTTACACAATAATTTTAATAGATACAAAGTTCTCCAAATACAAATGACTATCACCTGTACCTGTGAACCTGAACCTGCCCAAATAGCTATACACAGCTTTTGTACTCAGCCTCTTCCCTCTGTGAACTCACCCCCAATGACCTATTTTTGGTTACGTTGCTTTCTGTTAAGATCCTTTCTCTGTGTTCTTCCTTTGACTTGTCCTCACACTGACCCCACTGCTACCCCAGCTTGTTACCTCTACAGTTCCACTATTGATGTTCATTACCCCAGGAAAAGATGTCCTGATTTGCCACAAACCTCTTTTTCCCCCTATTTGCTAGTTTCTCTGTTAGAGGACTTGGCAGGTACCAAACACTCAAGATATTTTAATTCCACTGCAGATAGTCTCCCACAGAGGAAGAGATGCCATTTTTAAAGATACAGGGACTCGCTTTATTCTGTTCCTGCAAATAATACGTTTCATCTTGGAAAACCATATAAACCTTCCAGTCATGCCTGCCACCTGAAATATGGATAGCTATGCCAGTGGTTCTCAACGGGAGCTCATTTTGTTCCTTAAAAGACATACAGTGAGGTCTGGAAACATTTTTGTCTCCTATCTTAAGAGAAAAGGGTTTTGTGGTCAAGTAGGTCTGAAAAATGGTGGGTAATTAAAGGGAGATTTCTCAGAGCTGAGAATGTACTGCTGAGCTTTATGCATAATATGAGAAGTATGTGGTTGTAGAACTGTGAAATTATTTGATTACAGAAACCTTCTTTCAGTAGAAAACCTTTTACCATCTCACAGTGTATTTGGGTTCCCTGTAAGTTTTTAAAAATATTGTTATGGCCGATATTTCACAATCATTGTAATCAGGTGTAGATTTAAAGCACACATATTGCTGAGTGACTTGGGTAGATGACATTCCTGATATTTATTTCCCTTGTATCTGAAATGGGCACAGTGCACAGAATTATCCTGAGACTCCCATGAAAAAATTAAATATTGTATGTATTTAAATAAAATATTAAATAAAATTTTTGGTTTATAGGAAACAGGGAATATACATACATTGACACAGTTTTAAAAATTTTGTTGCTAAAGTTTTGGGGACTTTTAAATGGCATTGAAGCAAGAAATCAGTAATGATTGTATCCAAATTGAATGACTCCTAACTTCTTCTTTCTCATAAAAGTAATGTTAAGAAACAATTATAGATTTAAGCTCAGAGGATGAATATTTCCTTTCGTTATGTTTACTGGATACTTTAGAGCAGAGTTCTGGAAACAGATTGATTTGGGGCAAATGGCTTAGGTTGAGAGATTTTCTTTATCTCCCCATGTATTGTTGATTCTCATGCATATACCTCAGAGGAATCTTGAGGCTGTCCAATGCTGATACAGGGAAGAGAAAGAGAAGAGACAAAGTCAGGAAGGTTGATGGAGAGCTATAGAGAGATAAGAACCCTAACCTAATTCCCCCCTTCCCCATAGTGCTCCAACCCAAAGAAAAACTAGTGAAACAGAGAAGGTTGTAAAAGACTTCCATTTTGTCAGTGAATGAGTATATAATATTACACCAAATATCAGCAGGAGAATGACTCTAAAAGTTGGATAAATCCACCTAAAGGAGGGTGGGGTGGGGAAGGTGGTGCAAGTAAAAGCAGCCAAGCAGACAGGACTTAAGCGTCCACGATCCTGCAGAGAAATGTAATACAGTGAGGTGGGCTCTTCTTTCCACACATCTTTTCCTCTGGAGGTATTTACTATTCCTTGAGCCACAGGACAATATCTTCCTTCAAAAGTGGAGGCTCTGAGTTGTCAGCTTAGCAGCCACAAGGCTGGAGAGGCAGAATCTAGCCTTCTTATTGTCTAAGAGAACGAAGGCTTGAAGAGTCAAGATCCCAGAGCAAAGTGGAGAGGTGAACCCCCATGCTTCATTATTTATACCCTCAAGACTTTTGCTACTCCCTTAGTGGCCTTGGATAAAAGGCTAAGAAGTGGAATTGGTAGAATCTGACAATCTACATACCCATCAGAACTCTTTGCAGCCTCACTATGCAGAGGAGGGTGCTATTACAAACCCCAGGATGTCAGTTAAGGCACACAAAGTAGACCAAGCTTTCACAACATGGAAATTCATCCAAAAATCATCTCAGTGTCCATCTGGGTCATGATGATCTGCTCTCACACTCTATCAGAGAACACTGAATCCTCTGTGAGTTAAGACACCATCCTGAGTCTCTGAGTACAGCATCTCCAATATGAAGCACTCAGTAAAATTCCCAGGTGTGACAAGAGACAGGACCAAATAGCCAAATCCAATAAAAAAAATAACAAAATAGAAGACGATACATAAAGGTCATCATCAATCGAGGCATTGAAGATATTGCACATAGACTTTAAAATAACAGCAAATAATATGTTCAAGATGCTTTTAAGATGGAAATTTTTATAACATTCTAAGAAAAAGAATAGAGAAGCAAAATAAAATAAAATAAATAGGAGAGAGAAAAAGAAGAAAGACCTGGAGGTTTTGCCTGTCTGACACACAGTGTTCCCGCTGACCACATGGTTGGAGGAGACACAGAACAGAAAGACAACAGATTGACTTTCACCTTCAAATCACAGGGTACCTGCCCAAGGTAACCATGCCCCCCAAATGTCCTGTCCATCCACAGTTGGGGCAGTGAAGGCTGAGAGAGGTGAGCTTGGGGTGTCAGGCAGTTTGCTTCCACACACAACTTCAGTTCCTAAACTTCTGCATTTGTTGCTGAAATCAAACCCTTTGTTTTTATTTTTTATCGTATTTATCAATATTACTCGCAGGTTTCTTTCCTAAATTCTGACCAGCTCTTAATTGGAGTGTACATGATAACATGGGCTCCTGTGCACCCTTCCTTCCTCTTGATGGCTAAAGCCCGCTTGCCATCATTCCTTACCACTCTGCCCATGCTGTTTTTACTTTTTCCCCATACCGCACAAATGCCCTAGAGCTACCTTGTCCAACGTTCTCACTAATAGTAATACTTGAAACAATAACAATTTTATTGAGTACTTACCGGACACTGATCATGAGGCAAATGTTGTCAAATTTGTTTTTTAACGTAGCAACCCATTTCCTTCTCACAGCAATCTGATGAACAGATGTGTCCTCTGAGGCTTGGGGAGTTTGAGCAACTTTTCCAGACTCCTGATACTAGGACGCCTGAGAGGGAGGGGCTTGAAGGCATCTCTGGCTTATGAGGCATCCTCTACTCTCTCCACATCATTTTGGCCTTGAGAATAAAGCAAAGAGACAGACAAAATGCAGTTTTGAGACTTCTGCCTTGAGGCAGAGAAATGGGAAACATTTGAATCCAATATATGGCCTTCGGGTAGCAAAACGTCAGGCTCAAAGTAAAAGTAGACCCTATTTCATGTGCAAAAGGGACATTTCTGTGCTTGGAAATGCAAGTGCCCCAGGAGATCAGCCAGGGGACTGGAAGGCCCCACTGAAGGAGACACAGTCCACAGGAAATCTAGAGAGAAGTAATGGCTTGCTGAACTAACGTAACACATACAAATTCGACCAACACACACTGAGACAGTGAAGATAATTCTCTAAAATAGGTAACGTATATGATGCCAAAGAAGATTAAGGGAGTATGGCAGCTTCTATTGCTTAAAAAGATTTTTTAAACATCCAGAACAGCATGAAACTAAAAAGAGTAAAAATCACACCAGACATTATTCTAAAACATTATCTCTGTGGGACAGAGAAATTAACATTGCGAAGAGCACTGAGTAAAATGAATTCTCTGACTACATCAACGTGGTCCCTGTTGTCTATAGGATAGATTCTTAATGTAGAAATGACTCAGAAATACACATGGCCACAAAGCTGACATGCAAGACCATTTTGCAGAAAACCGAGTGGTGTTTCATTAATTGCAAAAGCTATTTTTTAACAGAGATTTATTTTTCACTTGAGAAAAATTGCAGTGATTGAATTTTATTTCTCTTAGCATATCATGCCAACTTTATTTTAGTGGAATTCCCAACTGTGTACGATGTTAGGGGAACACAGTGCTCTTTCAGGTATGAAAACAGAAAGGGCATTATCCTTTTTATGGAAAGCCCTTAGCAGTCCTGCAGGACAGGTGTCCTGCCTTTATTCAATTGCCGTTCCTACCTGGATTTTGTTTCTGTAGCTAGAGGTACAGAGATGAGAGTCTCAGAGGGGGTGGTTAGAGAATTTTTCACTGGACTTGTTCCATTTTGGTGCCTACTTATTGCAGAAATGTGCATAGCTAAGGTGTGATTCTGATTAGAACTCTTTGGCTAGCCATTTGTTGGGTTTCCTATTTCTTGTCTTTCTGAGGCTAATGTTTACTCCTCATAGCCTTTAAGACTCTTCCTCCAGCTTTGAGTTAACTAATTTATAAGGATGTCACTTTTCATTTTTGTGACTTTCATTCTCAAGTCACAAGTGATACAAAAAGTATCTGTGGCACCAAAGTTATACTGGATGAGAAGGTAAAAAAGAACAATTTGGTAGCTTTTTCTCCCCTTGTTGACTTCCCAGTTTCCCAGTAAGCCTGGGACAACTACTGTTAGTATTTATATCCAATGAAAATTTGCTACCTTTGCTTTGGATTTTCCAGACTCCCTTTCAATTGTGAATTTCCCCATCATGTGCTTTGATGGAGGTGTCAATGGTTTTTGACCTGACACAACATCACAGGTGTGAGCAGCTGACATGGATTATCCAATGAATATTTATATGCACACTCACAAACTTTTTTAAAAAAAAACACACCAAAAATTTACCCATTATTCTATTCATTCCTTCTTTCTAATAATAATATATTCTGGACATGACTATCAGTCCATATCAACTTCACTCACTCTTTTGTACAGCTGAATAATATTCTATACATGGATGCTCTTTCTGTTATTTGATTGGCCTGTAACCAATGACTATTTAGGATCTTTCTAGTACTTATTACTGCAACAATGCTAAATATTTTGTGGGGCATGTCAGAATAAAACTAGAAGAAAATTCTAAAAGTTGGACTTTCTGGGGAAAAAATTAAATGGAGTTTAAATTTGATAAAAATTTTTGAAAAAAAAAAAGGTTTTAAGGGGCCCCTGGGTGGCTCAGTGGGTTGGGCCGCTGCCTTCGGCTCGGGTCATGATCTCAGAGTCCTGGGATCGAGTCCCACATCGGGCTCTCTGCTCAGCAGGGAGCCTGCTTCCCTCTCTCTCTCTCTGCCTGCCTCTCTGCCTACTTGTGATTTCTCTCTGTCAAATAAATAAATAAAATCTTAAAAAAAAAAAAAAAAGAACTTTTCATAGATATTACCAAAATATAGAATGACTCCAATAGGCACATCTGCTGAAAGTGTACGAAAATTCCTGGTGCCTTTCATTATCAGCAGCAATAAATGTTATTAAAACTATAATCTGTGGGACGCCTAGGTGGCTCAGTTGGTTAAGCCGCTGCCTTCGGCTCAGGTCATGATCCCAGCGTCCAGGGATCGAGTCCCACATCAGGCTCCTTGCTCTGCGGGGAGCCTGCTTCTCCTTCTGACTCTGCCTGCCACTCTGTCTGCCTGTGCTCACTGTCTCTCTCTCTGACAAATAAATAAATAAAATCTAAAAAACAAAACAAAACAAAAAAAACAAAAAAAAACTATAATCTGTAAGTCTGTGAATATCATTATTATTTTAGTTTTCCTTACTTTTGTTTCATGCTTATTTAAGGAAGGGATCCTAAAAAAATTATGTATGTATACTTCTTTTTTTTTTTTTCTTATTGCCTGGCCTTTATTTTATGCATCTTTCTATCACTATTTCAATAATCGACACATAAGTTCTTTATTTGGTAAGGAAATCATTCCAATGCAAGTTCTAGGTGCAGCAAAAATAAATTTTCAATTATTTTTTAATAATTTGACATTATTTTTATAATTCAATTTTTTGTATAGAGCAATTTGTTTAATCAGTTTTGACATATTAAGATGACTGCTTTGTAATTTCTGGATTTTATGACTAGCATGTAAGCTTTCTATAGTCTTACAAGTTTACTTCTGTTACTAGCATTTTATTTTACTTCACTTCTTTATTTTTGTAAAGATTTTATTTATTTATTTGACAGAGAGAGAGAGAGAGAGAGAGAACATAAGCACGGGGAGAAGCAGAGGAAGAAGGAGAAGCAGAATCCCCACTGAGAAGGGAGCCTGACATGGGGCTTGATCCTAGGATCCTGGGATAAGGATCTGAGCCAAAGGCAGACACTTAACTTACTGAGCCACCCAGATGCCCCCGTTGTTAGTATTTTATTTTATCTTATTATTTTATTTTATTTTTTAAAATATTTTATTTATTTGAGACACACTGAGAGAGAGAGAGAGCACAAGTGGGGAGGAAGGCAGAGAGAGAAGGAGAAGCAGACTCTGCTGAGCAGAGAGCCCAACATAGGGCTTGATCCTAGGACCCTGAGATGATGACACTTAACCAACTGAACCATTCAGATACCTCTGTTACTAGTATTTGTTTTTTTTAATTTTTATTTATTTGACAGAGAGAGACACAGCGAGAGAAGGAACATAAGCAGGGGGAGTAGAGAGGGAAAAGCAGGCTTCTTGCTGAGCAGAGAACCTGATGCGGGGCTCAAACCCAGGACTCTGGGATCATGACCTGAGCAGGAGGCAGATGCTTAATGGCTGAGCCACCCAGGTGCCCCTGTCTCTAGTATTTTAAATGGAAACTCAACCAACTGATTTATTGAATACTCCATATTTTCCCTATTTAGTAACAATTCTACTTTTGTCTTATAATAAATATGCAGATTTTACGGTATATATTTGGACCTCTTTTTTTTTTAACATGAAGTTTTTCAATTTGCTCTCAAGTACCATTTTACTTATTATATGATGTTTCACTATGCGTTAGAGCTACATTCTGACTAAACTTTTTTTTTTTCTATAACACTTTCAATTATTTTGGCTCTATTTCTTCAGAAATTTGATACATTAGTTTATTGTACTGCCTGGATTTAGTTCTTTTTTTAGACTCTCGTTTTTTGAAGAATATTCCAATTTATTCAATGGTAATAGGTCTGCTTAGATTTTCTTTTTCCTTATAGGAATCTTATAATTTATATTTCTTAGAAAAATAATCTCTTTACTCATGTTTTTCCTTAATTTGCATAGATTTGATTAAACTAGTCACATACTTTCTTCTATAGCTGTGTTTATATCTCTAATTTTGTTTCTAATATTGCATATCTAGAACTTATCCTCTTAATTAGCTTACTCTATGTGCCCCCAAGGAAGTCCTCTCTCTACTCTACTGGCCTGACTGCCATATGCTAGATATTCATTTCTTTAGCTAGTGATTTTATCTATTTATTTTTATCTATTTATTTAGTCTGCTTTCTATCTGCTTTATCAGTCACACATGTGAAAGAAGGATCATCTTTTGAGACTGGCTCTAAACCAATGACTGAGTGTCATTGGTGCATGAATACCTGAGTTCCTTTGTGCCTCTCGGACACAGAGGGCCATCAGTCACTGTTGTGTTCCCTATACTGGCTTCCAAAGTTGGAGAAGTCGGGGAAGCTCCAGCTGCCCATTTTAGTGGTTCTTTTTCTTCCTTTGGTTCACCATCCCACTCTCCTACCAGGGTTTTCTTTACCTTGCAACTAACCTAAAAGCATTTGATTCTCTGTCTCAGCGTTTGTTAGACTCTTTAATAACAGTAGTTAACACTGCCAGCAAGAAGACTTTAGGGGCACAAACAGCATCCAATACAGTCATGACCCTTACTATAATGTCTTTGACTCCTCTGCTTTTCTTTATAATTTTATCACATATGTTTATACTCCCAAACAATACATTTATTATTTAATGTTTTTGAACTTTATAGAGATGAAATTATGCATTCAGTATTCTATTATATCCAGCTTCATTGTGAACATTGTGCTTTTGAGAATTACCAGTGCCATTGTATGTATTATTTTTATTTTCACAGAAAATTACCTTGATTGAATATAGCACAATGTATTTTTCCATTGAGGGGCCTCTAGGTTGTTTCCACTTTATCGATTGATTCACTTTTTACCCATTGTCAACTGTCTTCCTAGAAATATCTCATAAGTGTTTCACTAAGGTTCTAATAAATATTTTATTATGTTGACATCCAAGTGTTTATCCAGTGTACTAAACCAGTCAGCGAATGCTGGGTTATGCTGCAATAATAAATACCACCCGAATCTCAATAGCTTATATCAAAGAGTCTTTTGATTCCCTTTAGCTCTAGCACTATATTTCTGTCCCAGTTGGCTGTGACTGTTCCAGATCTCCTTCATTCCAGGACCTAGACAGATAGAGTAGCACCTGGTGAAAAACATTGCCTTTCTCTTAGTAGAGGGGGAAAAAAAAATCTGCATGTTGGTATTTAAAGCTTCTATTTGGAAATGACACACGGCCATTCAGTTCATATTCTGTTGGCCAAAGTTAATCATTTGGTGAAGCCAACCATCAAAACGTCAGAATGTTAACCCCCTTCATGGGGGGAATTTTAATTTGCATTTGTCTGATTAATACAAGATGGAAGAATGTTCCAAGTGTTCATTACACTTTTAGTTTTCTTTTTCCTGATATTCTTGTATCTTGCTTTGCTCATTTTTGTCTTTGATTCTGTTGTTGTTTTAATATGATTATTATTTTTCAGTTTTATCTAAATTCAAGTTTGTTAACATATAGTGCAGTATTGCTTCCAGGAATAGAATTTAGTGATTCATCACTTACATATAACACCCAGTGCTCATTTCAACAAGTGTCCTTTAATGCCCATCATCCATTTGACCTATCTCCCTACGCATCTCCCCTCCAGCAACACTCAGTTTGTTCTCTAAACTATACAGTCTCTCAAGGTTTGCCTCCTTCTCTGTTTTTTTTTTTAAATTCTTTTTTTTTTTTTTTTTTAAAGATTTTCATTATTTATTTGACAGGCAGAGATCACAAGTAGGCGGAGAGGCAGGCAGAGAGGGAGGAGGAAGCAGTCTCCCTTCTGAGCAGAGAGCCTGATGCGGGGCTTGATCCCAGGATCCTGGAATCATGACCTGAGCAGTAGGCAGAGCTTTAACCTACTGAGCCACCCAGGGACCCCTCCCTCTCTGTTCTTTTCTTATTTTATGTTTCTTTCCATTCCCCGATGTTCATCTGTTTTATTTCTTAAATTCTATTAATATTATTGATTTATAGAAATTGACAATTGTTCTCAACTGAGAGTTTTATGTGCTACAAATTTGTCTCTGAGAGTGTAGTTTGTATTTTCTTTTGTTAACAGTATTGCTAGATACTATAAACAGCAATTCTTTATTTCATGTGGTTTAATTCATCAAAAGTTTTCAGTACTTGTGCTTCATGAATTTTGCTTAAAAAAGCATTACCTTCCTCCAAGATTGATAGTATGATGGGCTGATTATATTCCATGATGGATCATCCCACCACAAAGCAGATCACATCTGCATCAAACATGCACTGTAGTGCATTGCTGAATTCAATTCTGGGCCAGCAGCAAGATGGGAGAGCTGAGGCTGGGGCACTTTTCTTACACTAGTGAAGATCAGCAACCAGCCTGTTCCCTGTGTTGAAGGCGGGATAGTAGAAGTGGGAAGGCAGTGTAACTCTCCAAGGCATGGGCAAAGGATGAGGATCAGATCTTCACAGCACAGCACAAAGTCACAGATTGGTTGAGCCTCTTGACATTGACAGAGCAGACCAAAACTCTAAAGAAAAGCATTCTAGATTTCAGCACCCAAGATTTCCATGAGTTAAAACCAAGTAGCTATGAGTTTACCATGAAAGATCATCACTTCACAATAGGAATCAGCTTTTAATTCATAAATAAGAGATAGTAAAATAATAAGCAGCAGCTGTAGTTTCCTTGGGACTTTAGCCATTAAAGTTGACAGATTTAAATAGAGAATGATCACACATGAAGTAGTAAGTAAATAAAATATCTATCGAGCTAAATTGTTAGAGGATAGAGCTGGCTCTAAATTGCATTGTTATGCATTTAAAATTATTAATTGGGTTCTCATTTTTCAGGCATGTAGCTAGAGAAATAATAAACTGGTGGAAGCAAGACTTTGCTAACTTAAAAGGCCAATCCTAGGCACTCATAAACTTAATATAAGAATGGATGCATTTCTCTGAGAATTTGTGCTCAAAATAAATAGAAAACTTCTCATGGGAAACGACATGGTGTCCTGATACCAGGTTATATGTAGCTGTGATTGGAACAATGGCCCAAGGTAGGCAGTTCCAAACCACAGCCTGTTGAAGTATTTGAGTATGATCCTTTCTTGCTTTACACAGGAATGGAAACAAATGAACCTGTCAAGGTAAGGTAATTGTACACATTTAATAGAAAAGTGTGTTGAAATAAATAATTTTCTTTAATGTGACAGTGTAGTCTAAGAGTCTGGTATCAAATTTCCTGCTTCCTCATATATATATTTTTTCTTTTGACTGATTTTAAGCTTTTAGACTGAAATATTATGATAATAAAGGAGATATTTGCTAACCTTTAGAACATTAACTCTGTTAGAAATGAAGCTGATAGAATGACAGTCTGGTGGGTTGGGATAAGCAAAGGGCTAAGAGATGAGGGACTAATGTGAATGCTCCCTTGGGAGGTCTGAAATATCAAAGGAAGCTCCCACAGTCCTGTCGTCATGAGGAACTGCAAGGTTCCTTGAAAGATGCAGTAGAACATGATTTGGGCATGAAAGTACCAAAGAGCATCCCTTGTCTCTTGGTGAAATGGTTACCTAAAGTGGTCAGAGCCCTCAGTTCTGAGTCAAGATACTTCACTTCTGTGACAATGTATTCAATTGTAAAGGGAGCAGAGTTTTTATTTGTTTGTTCGTTGTTTATTTTCTAAATAATAAGATCTACAATCTCCTCTTATATATATTTTTAAGAAATATTTTATTTGAAAATTTATTTCCTTCATAATCCGAAAACCATCAGGTTGTCCCTGGGACACTATTAAAAAGCTATTAAGTTTAGGAGAATGGGAAAACAAGCCCAAGGAAGCAGGCGATGGAGATGTGAGGCTAGCAAAATTGAGTGATGGCTCCTCCTGCTGGAAGCCCTAAGAAAGACAGCTTTGAGAGCCAAGGCTAGAATGGCGGGGGGGGGGGGGGGGGGGGGTGAGTCCAGAGGAAGGGAGAGGGTTGGAGGGCTGGAGAGAGACTGAAGGAGAGATAAAGTGGTAAAGACAAGGTTAAGTGACCAGATTTGGTGTTCCAACGGAAACCGGAACACAGAAGTGCACTTAATCCCTTTCAGTCCCTGAGAAAGCATGACATACCTGCAGAGCTATGGAATGACAAAGAGATGGAAGTCAGAAAGCAGCTCTGCCATACACAGGCTGGGAAATCTTGGGTAATCAGGTAACTTCTGCCAAAAAGGATTGGAGGTTACTGGTATATTGGTAAAGGGATGCCCTCAGAAAACCTGATTACTTGTGTTCAAACCCTGATTTCATATATTTTCCAGATTCTCATATGTAAACCAGGAATAACAATAGTACCTACCCCACTAGGTTGTAGGACAGTTAAATTCATCCATTAAAGGCTCTAAATGGTGACTAGGATATAGTAAACATTCAATAAATATTAACTATATTATTTGCTTTAGATTCTCTAAGCATAAATTTCTTATGAATAGCAATGATTGCTTTGCCCAACTTAAAAGGTAGGTCATAAAATCAAATGATATGATGGATTATGAAAGAGCTTTGCAGACTCTGAGAATTATAATTTACTGGGATGCAAACACTTTTGTTTATTCAGCAAAATCGATTCTGTACTAATAAATAGTAAAGTAGGGCCTGGAATCCAAGTACTACCAGTTTCTTTCTCCCCCATTAAATAAGTTAAATTTTATTTTAGTAAAGATAAACACCTGTGCTTAAAATTATCAATCCCAATTTTGTGAAATTGGCCCAACAATGTTTCCATTGTTAACACTTTTTCCAGAGTTAAAGCTACCTAGAAAATCCTGCAGGCTATTTAGGAAACTCTGTTTCTGAATAAGAGGAAAGTTTTGAGGATTGTTCTCTTTGTGAAAACATCAAGTTGTTCCTTAAAGTCACTCTTTATTGTGAGGGGAAGATATGCATGGGAATTCATGATAACTGCTAACATAAAGCAGGTACATATACTGTGGCAGTGCCGTGCTCATCATTTCATATTTTTTAAGGTCATCTCTTTCTCACAGATCCATAAATTATACCCATTACACAGATGAGGAAACAGCGTGTGAATCTTCAAGTAATTGGCTCCAAATCACAGACTTCTGGGCAGGGACTGAAGTCCAGTTTTCTCTGGATCAAACAGAATTTCATGATGCCTCCAGCAGCGGTGTTTTCTGTGACCTCTTTGTCTCAATTTTTCTTGTCCTTTGCTCTTAGAAACATAGAACAGAACATTTAATTTTTTGTGCCCCAGTTATCTTCTTTGTATACTAGAAATCATAATAGTAACAACCTGAAATGTTTCACAAATTAAATATATGAAAAGTGATTTGAAGGAAGCAAGGCATTCAGTAAATTCTCACCATATTTTTTTTTCCTTCTTTTTATTTTGAAACAAACTTGCCAGTCTATGAAATTTACAAGAACAGAGCAAGAATTTTTGTTTTCTGAACTATCTGGAAACAAACTGCTGGTATGCCTATCATCCTCACTTTGTTGTGTATTTCTTGCAAGCTAACAGAGTATTCCTGGGTAAACTAACATGATAATGAAGATCAGGAAATTAACACTGACACATTACCACCAAATCATCCTAGAACCCCATTCAAGATTTGCCAATTAAGCCACCCTTTCTAGCAATAGGAGGCAGATCAGGATTATTCATTGCATTTGATGGTTAGTTCTCTTTTAGTTTCCTTCAACATGAAGCAATTACTCAGCTTTTGTTGGCTTTCCTGACCTTGGCACTTCCAAAGTCTAGAAGTCAGTTTTGTGAAGTTTTCTTGTTATTGTTTTTTGTTTGTTTGTTTGTTTGTTTTAGAGTAACCCCTACTTGGGTTTATCTGCATCTTTAATAGGAGTATGAAATGGAATAAACATGGGATGCCATGTTCACATTGCAGTCTGTTAGGTGGTGCATAATTTCTATTTGAACCATGTGATGTTAACTTTGACCATTTGGTTAATGTGGTTTCTACCCAGCTTCTCTGCTGGAAAGTTACTGTTTTATTTCCTTTGAATTGGTAAGTATTTTGTGAGGAAGTACTTAGAGACAATGTAAATATTACATCCACAATTCATTCATTTACTAATTACATTATGGAAAGATGAATCAGTCATACTTTAATTGATTATCCTCTGTACTAATGGATGATGTTCCAAGTTTCCCAGATTTGGTGTGTGGGAGTCTCCTTAAGCTGTATTCTGTGTCCTTTTGACTGGGACCCTTATCATTTATTTGAGTAAATTCTTATGTTTTGGCACAACTAGATATTCTACTTTTTCTTATGTTTTGGCACAACTAGATATTATGCTTTTTCTGACTCAGCCCTATAATTGGCCATTTTGCTAAGAAGCCTTGGTTTTCTTTAGGAGAGAATCGTGTCTGGAAATGAAGCTCTGGACACAAGATGTGCTCACTGCTGTGGGGCTGTTGCTGTTCTCAAGCACTCTTGGTGGACAGATCTAGGGAATACATGCACATATGTGTGTGTGTGTGTGTGTGTGTGTGTGTGTGTATTTATATATTCATTTATTTATATATCTATTTTAAAAGGTCACACCAGTACCACCAATTCCATTCCAACACCTTAGAATTCATATGTATGTACTTTCTCTGTATGTGACACTTTTCTCCAATGGTGAGAAACCTGAGTCTCTCTCTCTCTCTTTTTTTTTTTTAATTATACTTACTTAATTAATTAATTTCCTCAAACTCCTGTCACCTACAATTACCCCTTGCAAACACTCTTTTTTTTGGCCTTACATTATCTTTTATTTATTTATTTTATTAACATATAATGTATTATTTGTTTCAGGGGTACAGATCTGTGATTCATCAGTCTTACACAATTCACAGTCCTCACCACAGCACGTACCCTCCCCAATGTCCATCACTCAGCCACCCCATCCTTCCCACTCTCTCCCCTCCAGCAGCCCTCAGTTTGTTTTCTGAGATTAGGAGTCTCTCACAGGCAAACACTCTTTTTGTCCAGGAATATTCTTCTACACTTTACAGAGGGAAGTCCCTTAAATGATGCTTTCCTCATCATCCCATCTGGGGCTCCAACATCCTAGGCACCCATCCTCCAAATGTACAGAGATACCTTTCACCTTTCTGGAATTTTCACACACTATTCTGGCCATGCCATGATCATGATGGCACCCTCACCTCACAAGGACATGCTATTTACTCCACTTGAACCTGAAACCTTAATGCCACGTGTTGGCTCCTTCCCACGAACCACAGACAGCAAATTCATTGTACTTGGTCTCTGACACTCATCATTGGGTCCTCATCACTACTCCATGGATGTTCAAGCCCTGACAGGTAGCCCTGGACCTCATTCCCCCCACTGCCACTGCCATGCACACAGATTCCCATTTGCTTAGTCATATTTAATTGAACTGAAATGACCAAGGGCAGGGATAGGGAAGGTAAGAGGAAGGAGAAGGAACAGGACAAGAAAGAAGAGAAAAAGAAGGAAGAAATACATGTGAGTTTTAAATTTGTGTTATTATTTTTAATAACCTAATGATCTCTTTCCTGATATAAAAATCCAATCAGAGAAAGCAATCTGTTATTTGTCATCATGTCTCAATGTGAAATTAAGTCACAGAGTTTACCTCACTTTCTGCTCAGAGTAACATTATGAAGTAGGTTTTATTTGTTTTTTTTTTTTTAAGTAGGTTTTATTTGAAAAAATGTAGAAATGGATGTTTAAAAGGCCTACCTATTTTTGCCAGTGTCATATGGCTACGGAGCCACCTTGTGATGCCGTGAGCCTTCAGTCTCACTGAGACAATGAAAGACAGCCTCCCCTGCAAAAAACAAACAACGGAAACAAGCTCTGGCACCTGTCTGTAAGGGTCAGGAACAGAGACAGTGCTGTTACTGCAGTAGGAATTCCCCCGTCACTGAAAGCATAATTGGAACCAGCATTTGCTTCCAAAACAGTGAGAAACAGACCCCACTCCTTTTATTGCCCTGGCTCTTTGAAGTGGAAAAAAGACATGCTTCCTTCCACCTCTCTGAATTCGAAACCATGACTGAGAAGGAGACCTGAGAGGTGCATGAACTGTAAGTTGGGAAACTGCATTTTGGAGAAGTGTCTCGGCCACGTAATTCTGTGATCTCGGGAGGACAGGCAACTGTGACCTGAATCTTGTGAACGGTAAGATAGGAATATGTATAAAGACACGAAGGGAGTCAAGAAACCATAACTTTAATTATTAAAGTCAATTATGTCAATGAATACTGTCTCTGTAAACTGGGTAATAAACCATGCCCTGTAGTTAAGAACATTAAGCACATGGACTTGGGAGTCAGGATCGAATACAAACCTGGGTTTCATGATGTAATATCTTCATGATACTGGGCTCATTCTAGAACCGATCCCAGCCCTATTCTTCCATGTAGAAATAAGAGTTAATAGTCGTTTCTAAATCACATGGTTTGCAGAAGAGTAAAATGTGCTTGATACATTATAAGCACATGGATTATAAGAAATAATATCACTTATTTTTATTACATTTTAAGTAAAGCTTGTCACTTTTTTTTTCAGTTTGACAGAGAGAGAGACCACAAGTTGACAGAGAGGCAGGCAGAGAGAGAGGGGGAAGCAGGTTCCCTGCAGAGCAGAGAGCCCGATGAGGGGCTCAATCCCAGGACCCTGAGATCACGACCTGAGCTGAAGGCAGAGGCCTAACACACTGAGCCACCCAGGTGCCCACAAATTTGTCACCTTTAATCTATTTTTTTTAATTAGAAAATTTACTGATTTACTGATTCCGCAGTGACCAGATAAGAAAGTCATCACTTTGTCTCTGTCCATGACTGTGAATCTTCATAAACCCACATAAAGTCACACCTTGTTTGAAGTTCTCCATTATAAAGAAAAATCATGGTAAAGGCTAAAAGCAGACATGGGGATCAACTTGGACTGTATAAAAAGCTCATTGGTGCCTCCCCCAGAGCAACTGACTGTTCTCTGAGTTATCCTTCACTCTATAACCCTCTACCCTTGAAACAAAGCAATCCATAAACACATAAACAAAGAGGTTAGGACCATGCCTAAGAGATTCAAGGCTTCATTTTTCTCAAACCCTACATAAAGGGTATGGATTTTGCTAAAAAGATTGTGTGTGGACTGTTAAAGTCGACTGTAAGCTTTGGATTAGTAAAAAAGCATGTTCTGAGAAAAGGAAAAAAAATCGAGAGAAAGAGAGAGAAAGAAGTTGAATGCTATGAGCTGACTTTTTGGAAACCACACCAAAGCTATATCAAAAGAGTGCATTCTTGATGAATATAGCACACATTTCAAAGTGAACATTCAAATGGAATTGAAACTCATGCTTTTGAGAGCTCTCTGCTGTGCTTTTAGAAAAACAAATCATATATTTATTGATTTGCCATGTACTTTCAATAAACAACTAACATTTATTGAAAATCTGCTACATCTTTAAGAGCCTGAGTGGGTGGTGACAATATTAAACAAATGCTATATGATATCATTCATAAGTGAAACCTTGAAAAGTCAAACTCATAGAAACAAAGAGAAAAATGGTTATCAGAGGCTGGGGTGTGGAGGAATAGGAGATGTTTAAGGGTATATGCTAGCAATGGGTAGTAAGTCCTAGAGATCTAAAGCACAGGAGAGTTAATATAGAAGCTATATTGTATTATAATCATCAAACTTGTTGAGAGACAAGATCATAATTCTTCCATAACATGATAATTATGTGATGTGATAAAGGCTCTACCACTACAATGACAATCATATTACCATATACAAATGTAGCAAATCAACATGTTGTACCTCTTAAATTAATGCAGTGTTATGTCAGATATATTTCAGAAAAAAAATTGAAGATGGATCATTCTGAGAGTCAGACTTGAAGGATGGAGCAGGACGTGATAAATACATGAGAAATGATGACAATGACAAAGCCACATTAGTAAATACTATGATTTGGAGTAGGTACTATACTAGTCCTTGAACTCAAAACTATGATAAGAGTTGGTGTTTTGATTTCATTAAGCCTTCCGCTGTCATTTTTTTGACTCATTATTTGGCACTGCCATCCACCTAGTTATTCAAACAAAAAACCTGGGCACCATTCTTAACACCCCGCCCCCCGCCAGCTTTCAGTGATCCCAAACCATCCATCATCAAGTCTTATTAAAAATAAGTCTTAAATATCTTTTTTTTTTGTTAATAAAATTCTCTCCTTTTTTTAATAGTCACTGTCTTACTTATGGTTGCCACTAATCCTCACAATAATATCGTCACTGATTTCTGGTTTACATGGTCTCATTTCTTTGTCTCTGCCCCTGTCCACACCTTTGTCACGGTCTTATGATGAACTGAACTTATTTCTTCCTCTCCCTTGGTATTGTGTTTTTCCGTGAAACTTGCTTTCACTTATGCAATACAAGAAAAAGTACCCTTAAAAGACCACTTTCTGTGATGATGGAAATTATCATTTATTTATGCTTTCTGTGGTGATGGGAATATAACTTTCTGTGATGATGGAAATCATCATTATCTATGCTGTCAAATACATTATTCGTGACCATGGTAACTGAGCACTTGAAATGTGTGCATTACAGATAAGGAATGCTTTTTTAAAAAATTTTATGTCATTCTAATTAATTAAAACAAATTTAACTACACAAGTAGTGAGTGGCTACTATATTAGTGCAACCTTGAGATATCTCATGAATTTCTGCTTGCTCTGTAGCATTTCTGCTATCTCAATGACATGCACATGCTCACCTTGCCTGCTGGTCTAAAGAGAATGAGAGACACAGGGAGCAGAGTAACTCCTGCTGAGCCCAGCCTGGATCAACTGTCCTCCAATAGATCTCAACCTACATTAAAGAGAATGTATTATTTTAAGCCAGTGAGTTTGGGGAGATTTTTTATGCAGCAAATCTAACTGATACACTTGATCTAGACTGTTACTTATTCCTCCCCTCTTCCACACACTGGAAACAATATGGGTTTTGTTTTGTTTTATTTTTTAGTAAGATGTAGTCTTAAAAATCTACTACTGAATATCCTTAAAGGGCTTCCCACCACCTTCATAATAAAATGTTAACTCTTATTTTTTTTTCCAATTTATTTATTTTCAGAAAAACAGTATTCATTATTTTTTCACCACACCCAGTGCTCCATGCAAGCTGTGCCATCTATAATACCCACCACATGGTACCCCAACCTCCCACCCCCCCCGCCACTTCAAACCCCTCAGACTGTTTTTCAGAGTCCATAGTCTCTCATGGTTCATCTCCCCTTCCAATTTACCCAAAAGCACATACCCTCCCCAATGTCCATAACCCTACCCCCCTTCTCCCAACCCCCCCTCCCCCCAGCAACCCACAGTTTGTTTTGTGAGATTAAGAGTCACTTATGGTTTGTCTCCCTCCCTATCCCATCTTGTTTCATGGATTCTTCTCCTACCCACTTAAGCCCCCATGTTGCATCACCACTCCCTCATATCAGGGAGATCATATGATAGTTGTCTTTCTCCGCTTGACTTATTTCACTAAGCATGATACGCTCTAGTTCCATCCATGTTGTCGCAAATGGCAAGATTTCATTTCTTTTGATGGCTGCATAGTATTCCATTGTGTATATATACCACATCTTCTTGATCCATTCATCTGTTGATGGACATCTAGGTTCTTTCCATAGTTTGGCTATTGTGGACATTGCTGCTATAAACATTCAGGTGCATGTGCCCCTTTGGATCACTACATTTGTATCTTTAGGGTAAATTCCCAGTAGTGCAATTGCTGGGTCATAGGGCAGTTCTATTTTCAACATTTTGAGGAACCTCCATGCTGTTTTCCAGAGTGGTTGCACCAGCTTGCATTCCCACCAACAGTGTAGGAGGGTTCCCCTTTCTCCGCATCCTCGCCAGCATCTGTCATTTCCTGACTTGTTGATTTTAGCCATTCTGACTGGTGTGAGGTGATATCTCATTGTGGTTTTGATTTGTATTTCCCTGATGCTGAGTGATATGGAGCACTTTTTCATGTGTCTGTTGGCCATCTGGATGTCTAGTAGGGATAGAGGGCACATACCTCAATATCATCAAAGCCATCTATGAAAAACCCACCGCAAATATCATTCTCAATGGAGAAAAACTGAAAGCTTTTCCACTAAGGTCAGGAACACAGCAGGGATGTCCATTATCACCACTGCTATTCAACATAGTACTAGAAGTCCTAGCCTCAGCAATCAGACAACAAAAGGAAATTAAAGGCATCCAAATCGGCAAAGAAGAAGTCAAATTATCACTCTTCGCAGATGATATGATACTCTATGTGGAAAACCCAAAAGACTCCACTCCAAAACTGCTAGAACTTGTACAGGAATTCAGTAAAGTGTCAGGACATAAAATCAATGCACAGAAATCAGTTGCATTTCTCTACACCAACAACAAGACAGAAGAAAGAGAAATTAAGGGGTCAATCCCATTTACAATTGCACCCCAAACCATAAGATACCTAGGAATAAACCTAACCAAAGAGGCTAAGAATCTATACTCAGAAAACTATAAAGTACTCATGAAAGAAATTGAGGAAGACACAAAGAAATGGAAAAATGTTCCATGCTCCTGGATTGGAAGAATAAATATTGTGAAAATGTCTATGCTACCTAAAGCAATCTACACATTTAATGCAATTCCTATCAAAGTACCATCCATCTTTTTCAAAGAAATGGAACAAATAATTTTAAAATTTATATGGAACCAGAAAAGACCTCGAATAGCCAAAGGGATATTGAAAAACAAAGCCAAAGTTGGTGGCATCATAATTCCGGACTTCAAGCTTTATTACAAAGCTGTCATCATCAAGACAGCATGGTACTGGCACAAAAACAGACACATAGACCAATGGAACAGAATAGAGAGCCCAGAAATAGACCCTCAACTCTATGGTCAACTAATCTTCGACAAAGCAGGAAAGAATGTCCAATGGAAAAAAGACAGCCTCTTCAATAAATGGTGTTGGGAAAATTGGACAGCCACGTGCAGAAAAATGAAATTGGACCATTTCCTTACACCACACACAAAAAAATGGATTAAGGACCTCAATGTGAGAAAGGAATCCATCAAAATCCTTGAGGAGAACACAGGCAGCAACCTCTTTGACCTCAGCCGCAGCAACATCTTCCTAGGAACATTGCCAAAGGCAAGGGAAGCAAGGGCAAAAATGAACTTTTGGGATTTCATCAAAATCAAAAGCTTTTGCACAGCAAAGGAAACAGTTAACAAAACCAAAAGACAACTGACAGAATGGGAGAAGATATTTGCAAACGACATATCAGATAAAGGACTAGTGTCCAAAATCTATAAAGAACTTAACAAACTCAACACCCAAAGAACAAATAATCCAATCAGGAAATGGGCAGAGGACATGAACAGACGTTTCTGCCTAAAATGTTAACTTTTTAAGGTTCCTGATTATCCTTCCTCTATTTCCTTCAGCAGTTACATAGTTAACCCTTCATCTTAAAAGGGACCCCAATCCCTATTACTTTCTTTTTTTTTTTAAGATTTTTTTTATTTATTAATTTGACAGGGATCACAAGTAGGCAGAGAGTCAGGCAGTGAGAGAGAGAGGGGGAAGCAGGCTCCCTGCTGAGCAGAGAGCCCGATGCGGGGCTCGATCCCAGGACCCTGGGACCATGACCCAAGCAGAAGGCAGAGGCCTAACCCACTGAGCCAACCAGGCGCCCCCCCTATTACTTTCTATACACCAGTTTTAGCCCACTGAACTGTACTCACTTAACTCACTCTCAGCTTGAATCTATTTTTTTAAAAATTTAAATTCAATTAATTAACATATAGTGTATTATTAGTTTCAGGGATAGAGTTCAGTGATTCATCAGTTGCCTATAACACCCAGTGCTCATGTGCCCTCCTTAATGCCTGTCACTCACTTAAGCCATTCCCCCACCCACTCCCCTCCAGTAACCCTCAGTTATTTTTTCCTATAGTTAAGAGTCTCATATGGTTTATCCCCCTCTCTGATTTTATCTTGTTTTATTTTTCCCTCCCTTCTCCTATGACCCTCTGTTTTGTTTCTTGAATTTCACATATGAGTGAAATCATATGATAATTGTCCTTCTCTGATTGACTTATTGAATCTATCTTTGGAAAACTTTGACTCACCACCCCCATTTGGTATACAGTTTCCCCTCTTTCTGCTCCTAGGGCACCATGGATTCACCCCTTCAGAAACATTCATCATCTGTATTACAATATATGTGTTTTACTTGTTTCTCTTTTCCAATATGTAATTAATTTCTATGGGGGACAGGAGAACCGTGATGGCAATAATTCCTATTCTAGAAGAGTGCCTCAGACATAGTAAGTGCGTAATAAATTAACTTTGAATAAAAAAACTACCATGTGAGTATCAGAAGTATGGTTAAAATCCTAGTAATTGAAACTTTAAATTTAATATCCCTCCTAAATTGCAGTTGCCTCAATCAAGCCAGAATCAAGGGCAAGGTTGCAAGAAGACACATAGAGTTTTAAAACATCATGTAATGTTATACAAATGCAAGGCTACATTTTTTTAAAAGATTTTATTTATTTATTTGACAGACAGAAATCACAAGTAGGTGGAGAGGCAGGCAGAGAGAGAGCAGGAAGCAGGCTCCCCACTGAGCAAAGAGCCTGATGCGGGGCTCGATCCCAGAAGCCTGGGATCATGACCTGAGCCGAAGGCAGAGGCGTTAACCCACTGAGCCACCCAGGCACCCCAAGGCTACATTTATTTTTAAACTTGGATGACACACAGTGTGTCTGACATAGGCTAACTCGATGGGGGTGGAAGGAATTTAAATTTGGGAATCAAAGTGACTGGAGTTTGCTCTGTTACTCACTAATCATGTGACCTTCTATTTTAAAATTATTTTGAGCTATATTTTTAAAATTAATTTGAGCCCTGGTTTTTTCATCTGAAACTTGGACTTATAATTTCTCCCTCAGAACATCAGTGTGAGAAAAAATGGAAAATATACAGTAAATTCCTTGGCTCAGTGCATGACAAATAGCAGGTGATCAAGATATGTGTGTTTGCTGACTTTCTTCTTGGCAGTGATAAAGAGAATTTGGGGTTTCTGTCTATCTTATGCGTGTGCTTCCCCCCCACCCCGAAATCACCAGTTGCTTGCTTCTGCTTGATTTTGTATTTTCATTCAGAGCCAACATTAAATATTTGGCCACAAATATTTGCACCTACTAATAAATTAAGGACCATTTTTGGAAGATGCAAAATTCTCTGTAAAATGTCCTGCCTTTTTGCATTCAGTGATTTTCAATCTCCTCTCCCCTCCCCCATTCTCTCCCTTAACAGTGACATTCTCCCCACTCCTCTTCTGCCCATAGAAGGAGTCTTAAGTAGAATGAATGGTTTTAGCCTTCAGTGCATACAGAATTCTAGTCTTATAATATAAAGATCATTGTTTTTATTGTTTTCAGTTATAGCATATTTGGTGTTGTTAGTATTTTTTAAAAAGCGTAAGATTTGATGTCAAAACATCAAGGCATGATTTCTGGCTCTGCTACATATATCCTTTGGGTCAATTTCTAATGCTCAACTTTTGTGCTTCTGTTTTCCCATCTGCTACAATGAGAATAATAATGTCCAACTTACAGGTTGTTTGGATGAAAGAACATTCATATGTTTGACCATAAATATGAGTAGACTCTTAATTTTAGTGTGTTTACTGTGGACAGTGCATTGCGCACTACTTGCAAATCTCGTTCCATCCTGCACTCCATGAAAACATCTGAGCCTTGACATGTTGGAAAGATGTGAATCATTGATGGTCCCCGTTATACGTGTTCCATGAATCTAGAAGTCTGGCTTAAATCTTACAACCTATAAGGAGATGGATAACATCCAAGAAATGACCAGAGGTGGAAATTTTATTCTCCTTCATCTCTAACTATCATGTGGATTACATAATCATATATATATATATATATATATATATGTATATGTATTTACAAGTATTGATTCAAATATATGCAACAAATGTTCATACCTTCTTTCCCACTCATGCACTGATACATTCAGATTTTACTGCTTCTTAGAACAATATGCTTGAAAGTACATGGACAGCTTTGGGGGTGCCTCTAAATTTTAACTCTCTCTGCCATCACATAGTAGACATCTCACTAAAAATGAGATTCTCCTGCACTTGCATTATGCTAGCTTTCACTCAGGACCCCTTGCCCTATATCTATTCTCCACTGTACCTGAGTTGCCCTGGGTCCTTACATATAATGATGTCCATGATCCTTTTCCAATTTTTAATCTTGTCTCTTTTCTACTTTGACATAGGCTCCTCAGTAACAAAATTGGAAAGAATTTGGGAAGAAAGAATATTGGAATAAATGGTTTGCATCTAAATTTTGCATCTAAATTTATACCAGTTTTTCATTGTGCAAATTCATTTACTAGTAAGGAACATAAAACTAAAAACACAAACAACTGATTCTTCCCTTAAGTAACTCTTGGGCTTTGCCATGCCAGCTCACTAGCAGTTCATAATGAAGATTACTAGATCACTCTCACCCACTTTTTCCACATTCAACTATGATTAATTGGCTATACTAAGCATGTGTTTTGTAGTAGATATTTTTTAAAAAATACAAGTTTAATAGATGAAATGTTTTTTATAACAAACTCTATACTATTAATTTGCATATAATATTACCAACAATTAGCTAATTAATTAATTATAAAATGTAATTAATTTAGATCTTGAATTAGAAAGCCAATATAAGGCCTTGTTATGAAAGCTTACTTCTCCTGCATTACCCTCTTCCTCCCCACCTCCATTCTTTCTTTCTTCCTCAAACACTTCAGCAAACAGATTTGTGTTATAAGACAGGGTAAATTTATTGGTTCTGGGATTAAAAGTAAGTTACCAAGAAGAAATAAACCATTTGGGTTCACTACACATCTGATTTAAATAGATACTCAAACAACTGGACAGAGAGTGAATGAGATTCGCTTTAGAGGGAAAACTGCCCCAGTCTCCTATAAGCCATAATGCCTCTTTGGCAGGTCACTTACATCCCAGCTGTCCACACTGAGCACCATATCATCCACCCTTCCACTTGAAACCATACAGTGTTCATCCAGCAGTATTCTGCCATTTGCAATCTATGACCCAGAAAGAGTTTGGGAAGAGTTGGGTGTTCTCATTTTGAGGACAAAATGTGGGTAATTTCATGACACCATCTTGCAACAGCACTTTTAAGACCACCTGAGGCTGATGTGGAAGACCAGCTTGTTCATTAGGATCCCATCTGTCTGTTTCTGTAGGATGGTCTTTCGTTGTCTCTGCCAGTACTCATGCATTGTAGCCAACAGCTATCTAACAGATGACCTTTTCCTATCCCAGGTCCACTTCTGTTTCAGACTCAGAGAAGCAGCAAGAGCCTGATCTTACATTTTCTCTATTCTGTGATCCAGAGCTATGCCTCCTTTAGAGGGAGAATTTGCCTTTGGAACTCACTACTGGAATGCTATTGAAAACAGATTATTTTCAAACAACGGAATGATTCTCAGTTGAAGGACACTTTATATAGTAAATATCATCCTTGATAGAGTCCACTGTCCACAACTAAAAGAACCAAGCAATATTATCACCCAACATGAACATTGAATTTGTTATGCCATTTTTTTTGTTGATTTTGTTCCTTCTGCTCAGAATGACCTCTTTCCCTTCTTCTAACACTTTTATTCTGAAACAGTATGTTTTACCTTTATGTCTCAATAGACTAAGTTCCAAAAGGAGCAGGAAAACAAATCTTAATCCCTTATTGTGCTCCCAGCTTGTAGCATGTTGCTTGGTGCATTCCAAATGCCCAATGAACCGATGATACATTGAAATTAACAGAAATTAAGATGCACTTACTTGGCTTACACATTAGCCTATCCTTTCAGACTCTGAAAACTGAAGCCCCGTCTGAAAGCTTTGTCCCCATCATATCCATAGCGCATCTTCTAAGCTTAGCATAATGTCTATCCCAAATAGGGTTTTGATGCATAGTTTATGAAAGAAAGAAAAAAAGAAAGAAAGAAAGAAAGTATGCACACATGAAGAAAATCTGTATTTACTTTGAAAGCTAAAAATGCACAAAGAGTAGAAGCTTATAAGTAACGTCTACCCCGTGGGTCATTTCTTCCAGTGCCATTTGAGTTCTAATAAAGATGAACTTTGAGACATCAGTCAAAAGACCTAGGAAGTGAGACTTTTTGCAGGTGGCCTTCTATTATGCAGCTCATTTTGCTTTCCTTGACAGCCACCCCCTGTGAAGAGAGTACTCTATACTCGTTAAAGATATTAATATTTCTTTGAAACATGCAATCTCTGACCTTCTCATAAAGGGAAAAATTTGTCTTTCCTAGGATAAATATTTGAGAGCATGTTTGAATTACAGATGAAGCTTGAGAAAGCCCTGAACAAAAATTTTACTGAGGACAGTGGGTCATTTTCCTAGTCAAGGAGTGAATTGAGCCTATCATTTTCTTCAAATATTTCCCTCAATGAGAAAATATAGGCTTTGCAGGGTAAATTTCACCCTGGAAAATGGTTGAGGATTTTTTGGAGTTATTTGAGGGAGATCTGGATCGTTCATGTCTACTCACTTTCTCAACCACTACTATTTTAATGTATAATATGCTGTGTTCTTCCTCAGACCTAACATATAAACTTCTACCAGTTCAGCAAATGCATGTGTTGACGTTAAAATGTATGTATGCACCATATATACATCTATAAATACACACATACAGATACATACAAGTAAGATTATAATTTGGTACCAGATACCATATGAGGTATGCAAGCTTATAGTAAAATTGATGCTATCCTAGTTATTTCAGTGAGTTACCAAGGTACCAAAAATTGAAATTAAAGTGAATTTAGGTGAAGCAAGTTACTTTTAAAATAGCCAAATGAAATTAAAATTGTCAACTCATTTTGTTATCAAAGTAATTATTTGTTTTATCATATGTTGATTCTGATATCCTAGAGTGCATTTTTTCCTCCTGATTTCATGTCCATTTCTGGGAGCAACTAACCCTGCTGTCTAAATGGTCATAATAGCATTGTCATTTTTACAGAATAAATCTATCTATAGAAAATTGATCTTGTGATATGTATTATATCTGCAAAATGTTTTAACTCTTCATGTAGGTTGCATGAATCTGTAAGGATAGAGATATTTAAACTAATGTTAATAATGCCTTACATCATATAACCTTCCCATTTATAGAGAATTTTCACAGGTGTTAGCACCTTGGCCTCAGAGCTGCTCTGCTGTAGGGAATAGAGAGATTACCATTTGCTATGTTGTGTATCAGTAGACTTAGGAAGTAAGGAATTCATATGGTTGAATATACACCACATACAATTATTTTTTGCAGATATTAAGCCTAATGACTTCTACTAACAGGTATATGAATAGAAATAAAAACTCTACCCATCTTACTTTTTTCCCTCATTATTTTTATCTTTTTAAAGACCTATTTTTTTTCATATCATCCTAAAGCATAGCTCTCTTATGTCACTCCAGTGCATTCCCATTAAGGCATTATATATTAATGTATTGATGTGATATGCAAGGCCCTCCATGATGACCCCCCAACAAAATGTACCTATTCAATATGACTATTTTACGGAGTTGCTCCTATAAATATACAAAGATACAATGGACCACAAAGAATCAGTTATCTGAAATTCCCAACCCAGTGGGCAATGTGTTAATGCACTCAGTAAATGCTATTGTGTTTATTGTTATTATTATCTTTATTTTTTCCATGTGCATCCTATTGTGATCTGCCTTCAACCTTCTTTTCCAATTATTAAAACCTGTGTATCCAGATGCCAATGAAATGATACTGGACACACCTGATACTTTAGAACGTCAGGAGCTTTTCTCATTATATATATAGACATACACATATAGAGATAGAGAAACACAGTCAGTTGTTCAAATTCTGTCTTTAATTTAAGGTTTCAGTCAAATTCTAGGTCTTTTATAAAGACCTTTCATTAACCTCTCTATCTAGAAAGAATTGCTTCCTCCACTGGGCTTTTGTACACCTTTTCTAAGCATCCCTTGACACCTTGTCCTTGCATGAAGAGGAAGTTGGTGGTGTTGAAAGTAGCACAGACTTGCCTTGGCTTCAACACAGGCCACTTTTATTTTCCCATTTGTGCAAAGCTGACCCAGATATCTGCCTCAGTATTGTATAGTATCATATATGCAAGGTGTCCAGAACATATTCTCATACAGATTTGGGGAACTCCCCCAGTAAGAAAGACCAAATATAAACATTATAAAAGTAAAAACATTATACAAATTCTGGCCAGGATCAAAGTTAGCAAATGAGTTGAATCAGAGATACCATCAATGTAGTACTCTGTACCCTATGTAAAATACAATAATAATTAAGTTACAGCTAATATTTATTTAGTATTAATGGTATATCAGACATTCTATTAAGTTATTTAGATATGTGACATTAATTTTATTAGCCATCTTATGCATGTATTAATCTTTCATAATTAGAAGATGAGGAAACTGAGGATTGGAAGGATTCATGCCTTTGATTAAGGCTGTTCTTGTTGCAGATATTTACATACAGGAAGTGTGAATATGGAAAGAATGCTTTTGGCTAGTACGATATGGAGTATTCATATCTTATTAAAAAAGAAAGTTTCCGGGTGCCTGGGTGGTTCAGTGGGTTAAAGCCTCTGCCTTTGGCCCTGGTCATGATACCAGGTCCTGGGATTGAGGCCCGCATCGGGCTCTCTGCTCAGCAGGGAGCCTGCTTCCCCTCTCTCTCTGCCTGCCTCTCTGCCTACTTGTGATCTCTGCCTGTCAAATAAATAAATAAAAATCTTTAAAAAATATAAATAAATAAAAATTTTTTAAAAAGTCTCTCAGATTTCTGTTTTTGGTAATTAAGGGCATTTTCTTTTTCCTCACTGCATACAATCCAAAAGAATTCTGATTGGTCTTTCGATATCATTTATTTCAGCCTCCCAAGGGTGAAGCTAATCTATGAAATAGGCTCAATTTCCTAAATAGATGAATTTACCAGTGGCAGGGGTGTGTGTGACAATTAGAACGAACTGGTATCATGTGAGTTTGTGTGGTGTGAACCGCTTTAAGAATATAAAAGATTGAGGCAAAGTCTAAATCTTGATAGATATATATCCCTCAGAAGTTACTCTTAATTCCAAAGGCATTTAGAGCTACTTCAGTGTTTTGAGTGTTATTTAAAGTTAATCATAACTGAACATTCTAAACATAGTAAAAGTTCCATAACCTTTGTTGTGTAGATGAGTAAAAAAATAAGTATTAGATTTTCAAACTATTGCTACCCTGATACATCGTTGTACTAACATTTATTGGAAAGTTGATATGCCACAATAGTCTTATGTATATTATCTTATTTAATTTTCTCACCAACCCTGTGAAATAGTCATCATTATTTCACTTTATAGATAAGGAAATAATCTCATCTGTGGTTGAAACAATGAACCTCCTTGTTCTGCCATCTTTAATTTACAACTTATCGAGGACTGGATTTTTTTCTGAGAGTTTCTGGCATGATGGAAATCATCTCAGCTATAAATCTTGAAAAGAGAAAGTAGGCAAGCATTTTTCTTAAAATTGGTTGGGCCATCATAGACTCCTCCTTCCCTGGCCAGGTCCTCTATTATTTAAAGAACTGATGAAAATATTTTCATGTGAGTGTGACCTAGTAGATTTTAGTCCCAGTTCATTAGGTAGCAATAGTCTTATTTACCTTAATGTTAACATATTCCCTATAGAGCAGGGGCACCTTGAAAAGAAGGTTAAAAGTTGGCTTCATGAATGAAAAGGAATTGCATTTGGGAAAGGTTCTGTTCTGATTCCATATGCTTGATCCTTAACAGATTTGCTTTGTTAAGGAAGAATAATCACACTGAATGTTGATGCAAAAGCATTAGTCTCAGAATCACATTTTTATGCATTAAGCATCTGGATTATGACAGAGTAAATCTTTAAACAATAATTGTTCCAGCAAATTAGGCAGTGTGGTTACATGAAAAGGGCACTGGACATTGGCCTCCATCCTGGAATTGCTATGAACTACTTGTGGGACCTTGAGAGAATTACTCCATCCATTAGTTCTCTCATCTGCAAAATGAGGAAGGTGGCTTTGATACTCACTGAGTATCTCTCTGGCAATGTGTCTAATGCTTTATTTACTGATGATTTTAAGGTTACAAATAACACTACCACCTGGTTATCATTTCCTAAAATATTGACTATCACTGCATCAGTTATTATTAAATTATTATTATATTATATATAATATAATAATCATTAAATTATTATTATTAAAATTACTATTTTAAACCTAGTAGAATTCTGAAAACCTATTTTTATTTGACTAATAATTAGTGTTTAAAAAATACAGTCTTGTATAGATATATTACTTCTTAAGGCTGTACTTTCTTTAAAGAGTTTCTCGGTTTAACCAGGAATAGTAACAGACAACAAGTTCTGACAGGGGAGGTCACTGTTTCCTAAATATTTATAAACCCAAATGACTTAGGTAATCCCTAGCTCATCAGTCACTCTGTTTTATATTTTTAAAATAGTCTTAGTGTAACCAAAGTGATCATACTGAGAAATGTGTTTAATAAAAAAAGATAGGAAGGAAAGCATTTTAACCTTCAGTACTTGGGAGATACTTGGGAAATGGTCTTTCTTCTCTGCTATTTTGAAGTATCTCTTTTAGGATTTTCTTTTGGTCTCCACTTTCCTTTGGTGTTAACTCTTTTTCAGTGTCCATCCAAACTTTTAAAAATTTTTATTTATTTATTTTTTTAAATTTCTTTTCAGTGTTCCAGAATTTATTGTTTATGCACCACACCCAGTGCTCCATGCAATATGTGCCCTCCATCATACCCATAATACCTCCATAATACTGAGATTCACTCAGCACAATCTCTTCCAGTCCTGCCCAGGTTGATACAAAAGTTGAGTATTCATCCTTTCTGATAGAGGGATAATACTCCATTGTATATATGGACCATATCTTCTTTTTTTTTTTTTTTTTAGACCATATCTTCTTTATCCATTCATCTGTTAAAGGGCATCTTGGTTCTTTTCCACAGTTTTGCAACTGTGGCTATTGCTGCTATGAACATTGAGGTACAGAGGGCCCTTCTCATCACTATATCTGTATCTTTGGGGTAAATACCCAGTAGTGCAATTGCAGGGTCATAAGGTAGCTTTTTAAAAATTTCTTAAGGAATGTCCACACTGTTTTCCAAGGTGGCTGCACCAACTTGCATTCCCAATAACAGTGTAAGAGGGTTCCCCTTTCTCCACATCCTCTCCAATACATGTTGTTTAATGTTTGTTAATTTTGGCCATTCTAAGTGGTGTAACGTGGTATCTCAATGTGGTTTTGATTTGAGTCTCCCTGATGGCTTGTAATGATGACCGTTTTTTCATGTGTCTGTTAGCCATTTTTAAATGAATTTATTCATTTTTTATAAACATATAATATATTTTTATCCCGAGGGGTACAGGTCTGTGAATCGCCAGGTTTACACATTTCACAGCACTCACCGTAGCACATACCTTCCCCAATGTCCATAACGCCACCACCCTGTTAGCCATTTCCATGTCTTCTTTAGAGAAGTGTCTGTTCATGTCTTCTGCCCATTTTTATGGCATGATTATCTGTTTTGTGTGTGTTGAGTTTGAGGAGTTCTGTATGGATCTTGGATATCAGCCCTTTGTAGTGTCATTTGTGAATATCTTCTCCCATTCCATGGGTTGTCTGTTTTGTTGGCTGTTTCCTTTACTGTGCAGAAGCTTTTGATCTTGATGAAGTCCCAAAAGTTCATTTTCACTTTTGTTTCCTTTGTCTTTGGAGACATATCTTGAAAGAAGTTGATGTGGCTGTTATCGAAGAGGTTACTGTCTATGTTCTCCTCTAGGATTCTCATGGATTCCTGTCTCACATTGAGGTCTTTTATCCATTTTGAGTTTATCTTTGTGTACAGTGTAAGAGAATGGCCAAGTTTCATTCTTCTACATATAGCTGTCCAATTTTCCCAGCACCATTTATTGAAGAGACTGTCTTTTTCCCACTGTATATTTTTTCCTGCTTTGTCGAAGATTATTTGCCCATAGAGTTGAGGGTCCATATCTGGGCTCTCTACTCTGTTCCACTGGTTTGTGTGTCTGCTTTTATGCCAGTACCATGCTGACTTGGTGATCAGAGCTTTGTAGTAAAGCTTGAAATCAGGCAACGTGATATCCCCAGTTTTGTTTTTCTTTTTCAACATTCCCTTAACAATTCGGGGTCTCTTCTGATTCCATACAAATTTTAGGATTGTTTGCTCCAGCTCTTTGAAAAATGCTGGTGGAATTTTGATCAGAATGATATTGAAAGTATAAATTGCTCTGGGCAGTATAGACATTTTAACAATGTTTATTTTTCCAATTAGAAAAAATGCTCTTCCATCTTTTTGTGTCTTCTTCAATTTCTTTCATGAGTGTTCTGTAGTTCCTTGACCTCTTTGGTTACGTTTATTCCCAGGTATCTTATGGTCCTTGGTGCTATAGTAAATGGAATCAATTCTCTAATTTCCCTTTCTGTATTTTCATTGTTAGTGTATAAGAAAGCCACTGATTTCTGTACATCGACTTTGTATCCTGACACATTACTGAAATGCTGTATGAGTTCTAGTAGTTTGGGGGTAGAGTCTCTTGGGTTTTCCATATAAAGTGTCATATCATCTGCAAAAAGAGTGAGTTTGACTTCTTTGTTGCCAATTTGGATACCTTTGATTTCTCTTTGTTGTTTGATTGTTGTTGCTAGGACTTCTAATACTATGTTGAACAAGAGTGGTGAGAGTGGGCATCCTTGTCGTGTTCCTGATCTCAGAGGGAAGGCTGTCAGCTTTTCCCCATTGAGGATAATATTCATTGTGGGTTTTTCATAGATAGATTTTATGAAGTTGAGGAATGTTCCCTCTATCCCTATACTTTAAATAGTTTTATTCAGGAACAGATGCTGTATCTTGTCAAATGCTTTTTCTGCATCAGTTGAGAGGACCATGTGGTTTTTCTCTCTTCTCTTATTGATTTGTTCTATCACATTGATTAATTTGTGAATGTTGAACCACGCTTGCATCCCATGGATAAATCCCACCTGGTCATAGTGGATAATCTTTTTAATGTACAGTTGGATCCTATTAACTGGGATTTTGTTGAGAATCTTAGCATCCATATTCATCAGGGATATAGCTCTGAAATTCTCCTTTTTGGTGGGGTCTTTACCTGGTTTGGAGATCAGGGTAATGCTGGCTTCATAAGAGGAGTGGAAGTTTTCCTTCTGCTTCTATTTTTTGAAACAGCTTCAGGAGAATAGGTATTATTTCTTCTTTGAATTCTAACCCAATTTTTATGTGGAAATAAATTTTAGACTGACATCTTTGCTTTGACCTGGTGCCCTTTTAGGATGTTGCTTGTGCTAATGGCTTCTAGATGGCAGGTCTCCCATTTATGGCAAAGGATGGTCACTTTACACTGCTTTGCCAGGTCTCTAGGATCTCACTGAAATGGGATTTCATTTATCTCAAAGAAAATAAAATATGGTAATAAAGCTCTAGACTCATTAGGAATGAGGATTGTGGGGGTGAAGAATGGTAAATTATCAATCATGGTCAAAGAAAGACTCTCTAAGGGGGAGAAGCTTGAGGTAAGACCTCAGTGATGAGAAAGATTCACTCTTAGAAGATTTAGTGGCAAAAGTCTGTAGGCAGAGGGAAAGAGTGAGGATGTAGATACTGAGGAAGGTATGTGCTTGGATATGTGAGGAATAGACAGAGAGCTAGTGCAGCAAATTACAGCAAATAAGGTGAGCATGACTTAATAAAGTAAATGGTGGGGGCAAAGACCAGCCCATCAGGCCTTTAAACAGCCTAGAAGGTCTTCCAGATTATTAGAAGTGTAATGGGAAGTTAAGGAATACTGAATTTTCTTTTCTTTTATCTTATTTAAGATTTTATTTATTCATTTGACAGACAGAGGTCACAAGTAGGCAGAGAGGCAGGCAGAGAGAGGGAGAGGAAAGCAGGCTCCCTGCCGAGCAGAGAGCCCAATGCCGGGCTCTATCCCAGGATCCTGAGATCATGACCTGAGCTGAAGGCAGAGGCTTAATCCACTGAGCCACACAGGTGCCCCGGAATACTGAATTTTAAGACAAAGGCCAAGACTTGAGGATTTCAAGTGATTTTGTATTATTCAGTTTTTAGGGCCATGGAATGTATTGCTAGTTGATACCGTACTCCTGCTATAGAATATGTTGCTGTGCAGGGATGAATTCAATTTACTGCTTTCCACCAAAATAGTGAGTCCTGCCACTGTATCAACCTCTGTAAATATGACATTTGACTCTATGGACTATTTCTTCCTTCTCACCTGTGAACTCTGGAATCAAAATACAGGACATGTTCTGGTAAGAACTTGGAAAGCTGTTATCTTTCACCAGAATTATCTCTTTATCCCTTGGCACACAAAGGCTCTGGTTATGAGTTTAAAGCTCATGAACATGGGAGACATGGGCCCAGAGAGGAAATTGTGGAAAAATTGTGGAATAAATATGACTATAGCCAGAAGGTTACCCAAATGCACGGGTAGGAATGCATGGGCAATGGAGAATGTTCCACCAACAGATGTCTTTGACAGGGAGTTTCAGACATTTCTATAGAGAATTTGCATTTTTTCTTCACATCAAACTATTCTATTTTCTCCCCATGCAACCTCAAGAGAATATTGACTAGGTTTCCACGATCACAGTTTTGATTAACCATCTGCCCAAACATATATACATAAGTTCTCTTCGCTACCTGGATATTTCTTATCTTAATTCCTTGAGCTTAGCTCACAATCTCATGTTTTTGGTAAGCTGCATCATAAAGCCCAAAGAGATCCATATTATAATTCCTAAAATGTGTGAATATATTACATTGCACAGCAAAAGGAACTTTGTAGGTGTTATTAAATTGAGGATCTTGAGATGCGGAGATTATCTATATAAATTCAATGTAGGCAAAAAGGCTTTTAATAAGAGGGAGACAAAGGGTCAGAGAATGGAAGCATGGGTCAATGAATCGGAGTGAGATTTGAAGATGCTATGCTAGCAGCATAGCAGAGGAAGTGGGTGCAAGCCAAGGGATAAAAGTAGCCTCTAGATACTAGGAAAGGCAAGGGAATAAATTCTCCCCAAGAGTCTCTAGAAATTGGATGGCACCCTAACTTTAGCCCAGTGAGACTGATTTGATTTTCTGACCCTTGGAATTAAAAGATAATGAATCTGTGTTATTTAAACCATCAAGTTTGGGTTCATTTGCTACAGCAGCAATAGGGAATCAATGTCCTGTCATTCATCTCCCATTCAGCCTTTTTACTCCATTGTTGCTTCTGCGCTTTTGGGACCATTTATTTGGCAGGTGATCTTGTGCCATGATTATCACATCACTTTTATGTTGTGCTCATTTTATCATACATTATTATCAGCTTTAAAGATTTGAAGTATTTTTATTCTTTTCCAATTTAGCTTGACACAGCCTAAAGGATGAGGAGCTGGTAAGGGGCTGTGTGACTCACTGGTGGTTCTTTGCTCTAGAATCAATTGTTCTGGAAACAATGTCAGGAGGAGCTGAGATGGAAGCTCAGAACCATGGAGAATAAAGCTTACTCTCACTAGTAGATTCAAGTAATGGACCAGTGGTTAAATAGCCCATTATTCTCGGGGTGCCTGGGTGGTTCATTGGGTTAAGCCTCTGCCTTCAGCTCAGGTCATGATCTCAGGGTTCTGGGATTGAACCCCACCATCGGGCTCTCTGCTCAGCAGGGAGCCTGCTTCCCCCTCTCTCTCTGCCTGCCTCTCTACCTACTTGTGATCTCTGTCTGCAAAATAAATAAATAATGTCTTTAAAAAAAATAGCCCATTATTCTCTCTGATGCCAACTCAGTAAGAGGAGGTAAGATGTAAGAATTGAGTTGAGCTTCAAGGAAATCAACACAGAGAGAGAAGGAACATTCAGGAATGTGGACTGGGAAGCCAGATGGTGGTAGGATCCTAGAGGGAAGAGATACACAGCATAAAAGACGGAGGATCAGGCAGCAAAAGGAATTCAACCTAGGGAAATGATAGAAGCAGAGCCACTGTGCTAAGACCAAAGATTAAGTTTATTGGTATAGAGATAATTAGCATATCTGTTCTTGTTACATATATTAAAAACATTTAGAGGTGCTGACTCCGAACAGTATACATAGGACAGTATCTGGCCCCTTAAAACCCAAGTTGATCTCACTATTCTCTCCCGTCTTATTTTAGTAACTTAATATGAACAGATACCCACGGGATCAAATGAAATACACCTTATTCTGGGTTTGTAGTCAATAAAGTTTGGAGTTAATGGTATTGAGTCATAGTGAATAATTGTATTATTAACCAATGCCTGGTTATGGCATTAGCAAACCATGCATGGAACTGATAACCTCCCCCCAAAAAATGAGTTATTAGCCTAAAACTACAGCTGACATAGGTTAAGCCATAGCTAAAATAATCTAGTGCCTGAACCATAATATTTAGAACAAAGAGTGAATCTTCCAATTCAATCCATTTTTAGTGGAAATGTATGGGTTTGTGGTCAATGCCAATTAAAAATAAACACCCTACATAACTTAATCTCTTTCTCAGTGGGTCAGATGTTCATTTCACTGAGTTGTTAGTGCCAGCAATTCAATTAAAGGAAAGAAAAAAAAAAAACTATGCATTACAATAAACTTTAGTATTTGAAATAGCTTAATAAAATGAACATAATCTCAAAAGTGTTTTCCCCTACAATGTGCAAGTTTTAATTACTATATTTTGTATTAAAAGAACTTGTTAAAAATGTCTAATTGCCACTTCCAGCTGAAGGATGTCCTAGGATTGCTGGGCCTTGCCTGTCTGTAAAGCACTTTGGGCTTGTATTTATAGGTCTTACAGGAAAGAACTGCAGAGGATTAAGAGCAGCTATTAGTCCTGAATGCCTAGATGTCAGGAGTGGAACAAAACTTTGGGGGAGGGTTGCAGCAGTGTAGAGTGGTGATGGGTTAGGTTACTGCACTAAAGTAGGAGGCATTGGGTCAGTGCCCCATAAATAATACATCTTCCTTTTATCTTTCAAAAACTCAGGTTTAATTAGCTAAGAGATATGGAAATCATTCTGATTTACACATAAACAAGCAAGAGAAGGATGGTGTGCTTTTTATAATTATGTTTCCTTTTTTCATGTTTTCATTTCTAGTTTTTTTTTTTACTTATTAAAAATAGGACAAAGGGTAAATAAAAATAAATCACCCACAATCCCATGACCTTAATAAACCAATATGATTAAGTTTTCTTATTATAAGAATATGCACTTACTGCTGATAATTTAGAAAAATTGAAACCAAAAAGAGGTAAACAATAAATCAATGTGTTAACCAAGGATGAAAACTTGTTTGAAGAAGATATTTACAACCTTGAAATTCTTCTGGATTTTTCATGACCTCTATGAAAACTGTAACAGGGATTGAGGAACCACTGTCCCCAAAAGTGCTGGAAGATACCACAGTGTGGGGCCAAGGCTAAGGAAATAGCTATTATCTCAGATGGTGGGCTCCACAAACCCAGCAGGTGTGGCCATTAGGCAGTAGGCATTCTGAAGTCTGAGGACCTGTTCATGGCTCTGACAGATGGCGGTGTGGGGAGCTGGGCTTCTTTAGGGTGGGTATTACATAAGAAAATACGTGAGTTCTATGGAACTGACCAAACGTGCCAGTTCCTGGCCAACAAAGAAACTAGAGTTCAATGCAGGAAACCAAGGACACAGCCTAGCTGTTATGCTGAACAAACTCTAGAAGGGAATGGAAGAGGTGTGAAAGGAGTCTGGTTTTCAGGACCAGCAGTGTTGAAAGATTAATTCTAAGCACCACTGGCTGGGTATCCCATGATGAATGTATTAAACTGCATGGAACAAACCAGATGGAGAGATCTGTTCTTAATGTTTATAGCTCTCTCTTACTCCCATCAGACGTGAACTCCAAGAGGGCAGTTTAGTTCCCTGAAGTATCCCTAACTATTGGAATAATGTCTGGAAATAGTGGCTACCTGATAGTTATTTGCTTTGTTCATTCATTCATTCATTCATCCATTCATTCATTCATTCATCAAATAATTAATTAATTATGCTCATAAATATAAAGGAGTCATATCACTACATACCCAGGAAGTATTGTGGAACTGATGAGAGCCGAGTGTGGAGTGGAGAGACAGGGCAAGCACAGGAGATGAAATGAGATGACCCGGTTTCTCTGATACATTGTTCAGTATATATGGGCTATGGACTTATGTGTTAATTTAATTTCTTGCAGCCTCTACTTTCTCCTTCATAGAAAAGAGCTACAGCTACTAACAGGCAGCTCTGATTCTGTGCCTGGTTCTATCTCTGACACTCTCTGGAAGATAAGATGCCTTATATAACCTGTTTCCTCAGACTCTGCTTTGCCCTTGTGTAAAATATGGACAGCACCTGAAAGTGTTATGAGGATTAAATGAGTCCATACACATTGGGAATTTTTTACAACATACATTATCTATTGCATATAGGCACTGAGGAAATTTCAGTTCTTAACTTGATTAATAATTATATTTAAAATTAATTTTATTTTTGATAAAGACAAAAACCACTCTATACAGATAGTCCCCTCTAGAACCCTCTTTAAAATCCCTCTTTTTGGCATAATCATCTCATTGTTGATTTCCAGACTGATTAGAAGTTTCCATATAGACAGGAATCATATTGTTCCCCCATATTATTTTACCCTCCATTACCAAGAACAATGTCTGGTGCACAGGAGGAACTTAATAAATATTTACTGATAAATTAATAAATGGTAGTGGGAACATTAAAGGTGATAGTGGTTATAAAAATATTTTCTTAATGAAGCCCTATAATAATAAAGATTCTTTTACTATCATATTTTAAAACATTTTCAATGTGTTTGGAGTCTTCTAGACTAACAGGATTCTTTTCTGTTCACCACTTTCTTAGTTGTGATGTCAGTAATGAGTCCATTCATTGTTATTTGGGAGAGGTTTTGTGAGAAACAGATAAATAATGTCTTTATTTGACATAATGTAAGCAATACGTAGTTTTACCTTCAAGATATGCAGTCAGTCTAAAACAAACTGGAGGGCAATGAGACAGATAATGAGGAGGCACCATAGTGCATTTTGTTATTGATTCATTTATTCATATATTCTCAGATATTTGGGGATGATACTATTCATGAGGTCATAGGCTATATACCCTATATAAAGATGAAATAACATTTTCCAAAAGCTTAGAGTTATCATAAAGTAATTTAATGGTATACATAAACAGTTATATTATGAGATAAATGATGTTGCAGAGATGGGGAAAAAAGAAAACATGTATTAGTCAGCCTGAAGGTGTTAAGAAAACCTCTATACAGGAAGTGATTCTTTTTTTTTTTAAAGATTTTATTTATTTATTTGACAGACAGAAATCACAAGTAGACAGAGAGGCAGATAGAGAGAGAGGGGGAAGCAGGCTCCCTACTGAGCAGAGAGCCCGATGCGGGCCTCGATCCCAGGACCCTGAGATCATGACCTGAGCCGAAGGCAGAGGCTTTAAACCACTGAGCCACCCAGGCTCCCCAGGAAGTGATTCTTAAGTTAAGATTGAGGAATGAGTATGAAATTACTAGGTTTCCACATTAGGTCAGATATCCCAGCCAGAGTGAACAGTGTCTGCAAAAATTACAAGTGTGAAAAATCACAGGATCAGTGAGGACCATGCATAGTTCAGGATCATTGAAATGTAAGGAAGGAGGGGATGTTGTGTAAGGGGAGTGATATCCATGCAGTAATAGAGAGCTTCTGCAATGTTTTTAGTTGGAGAGAATTGTGTTTTCTTATTGTAAGGGTATGTATAAATGTGTGTATAAAGGATACATTTATTTTGATATTAAAGTTGTAGATAGTTGATGGTACAGGTAATGGCACAAATAAAGAGGGTAGTGATAGGTATTTCAGAAGATAGAAATCTAATCAAGGTGATGCCAGTGGAGATGGAGAAGAGTGAGCAGAAAGTAGAGATTATAAAACTTGGTAGCTAGTTGGAAATAGGAATTAGAGCTGGAGAATTGTTCAGTGTTATCCAAGGATTATCTCTGGGTAAAGATAATATGGATCTTCCCTAGGGACTGGTCTTCTAGATGATTGTCTTAGTACAGAGTGCTATAACAAAATACCATAGACTGGGGGACTTGCACGGTAGGCATTTGTTTCTCACAGTTCCAGAGGCTGGGAATTCTGAGATTAGTGCACTGGCAGATTCATTGCTGGTGAGGGTCATCATCTTAGCTTGGGGACAACAACCTTCTCATTGTTTCCTCAAGTTGTAGAAACACACACACACACATACACACACACACACACACACACAGGAAGAGAGAGGGAGAAAGACAGAGAGTGGTCTCTCTCTCTTATTCTTACAAAGGCAATAATCCCACCATGGGAGCCTCACTCTCATGACCTCATCCAAACCTAATCACCTACCAAAGGGTCCATCTTCAAATACCACAATTTAGGGGACCAAGTTTTAACATATGGATGTTAGGAAGACATAGACATCCAGTCTATAACAGTGACATGATTTTGCCAATATATGTAATTTTTGTTTGTTTGTTTGGTTTGTCATTTAAGTTCCTGTGCCCTTTGGGAAAACTCTATCGGGGTAGAGTTGGTAGAAAAAAATTAACTGACACCACCCCTCCATTAATGACCCTCACTGTGGAAGCTACAGAATTAGGTCTTTCCTCTACCCAACCATCATCAGAGCTTATTCTTTAAGTTGTGAACCTTGAAGAAGGTATTAAGAGAACAGAGGCATTTATCAGGAAGTGAGTGTCATTGGCGTGCTATAGCATCACTGGTATGGCCCCAGCTGTGCCCAGGATATGGCTTTGTTGTGGTTCTGCTACTTCCATATGGAGATCCCTTGATCATTGTTCACACTACCCAAGTCTTGTTCTTCAGGTCCCAACAGTTCTGTGAGCTCACCATATCCCTTCAATTTTTTCTACTTGCTTAAGATAGCTTGAGTTAATTTCTTTCTTAAACCAAATCCCTGACTTATTTGATCCTCATTCCTTTCAGATATCTGAATATGCTCTAATTTTCTAAAAACTTTATCTAATTAATGCCTAGAATTTAACAGTCTTTCTATCATATATTTATTAGAAAAAGTGAAAGAATGAAACAAAACCAACATAATTTTAATAATTAAATTCAAGAAGACCACAGCACTGATTCTAAATCAGTGCATGGTCTTATTCCTGCTGCCTGCCATTAATCTGCCTCTCCTTTATTATGATGTTTTATAGGATTCCAGCAGTACCTGAGCTCTCAATTTCTGACCTTTATTCTTATCCTTCCTTTACTCTACAGCATGCCTTTCTGGATGACCTCTTTGGGTCTTTTCCCATAGCTGTGGTGCCCCTGGTAATGTGATATAAACAGTCAGATCCATAAGATTTTCAGTCTTGAGCAGGTGCCCTGTAGAAAGAGCATATTCTTAAGATGGGGGTAGTATACCAGACTATTTTTTTTTTCACCCATTCTTGGGCTAGGGCAGGCCAAATAAACTAATTTGAAAGCTGATGGCAATAGTGAAATTCATACAAATGGTCTACGAATGAAGTTCCTCACTGAGCATGGACCTCATTGACCCATTGGCCCTGAAGTTTCCAGGTGGATATGACATATCCTCCCATAATTATCAAATTCGGCAACCCAGCATTTACTGAGGGCTGATTATGTGCCAGACATTATCCCCTGTGATGGAATTTAGCCATAAGAAAGACAGACCAGGTCCCACATTCATAGACCATATACTCTAATAAAGAAGGAAAGAATCAATAATCATATAAATGAATAATATGATTTAAGTTAGTAGCAAGTGATAAGAACATAAAACACGTTAAAAATAACAAAAGACAAGACAGCATGATTTTAGATAATGTGTGGAAGGAAGGCCACTCTGAAAGGTGACATGCAAATAGGAATCTGAATGATCAAGAGAAACTCACTATCCTCAGACAGGGGAAGGGCATGCCATGTATATCTAGAGACTATAGAATGGATAACAGCCCAATTTTTGTTTTTCAAAATGGAGATTTTATGGCCAAGAATTAAGAAAACCATAAAAACAAACAAAAACAAAAACAAAAACAAACACACAAACAAACAAAAAAACCCCGGAAGTTTTGGTATGCCCTTCTCCAGGAAGGCCAGATGGGGCTCTCCTATCCAGGCTTCTGCCATGTCAAGGGGCAGTTGTATGAGGGATATATGCCTCTTTTCAATGACTGGGCACAATTTACAAAATACCAACTCAGAAAATCTACCATATTTTCAAATGGAGAGGTAGGAGGGAATAACTTAACGATTATGTTTCAGAATTCTGATTCCTAACTTAGGACTTAACTTAGGTATGATTTAGCTACTGTGGAAAATTCCAGAAAAGACCTATGAGATCCATCTAGTATGAACTGGCCCCATGAGCAGAAGCCAAAGATTTGGCTATACTAAAAATTTTGTTTGCGTGAATATTATGTGTGTGTGTGTGTGTGGTGATAAGGTACTTTCTGGCAACATGTGGCTAGTTCAGCTCTTGCTGTCAGGTTTCTGAGGCTGAGAGAAAGTACCTCAGAATGAATATATAAATGGATTTTGCTTCCTAGAGTAAATAAGGTCTTCGACCATACCCTTCATATAGCATGTCATCCTCTCTGGAACTGGAGAGTATTATGCTGAATGAAATAAGTTAATCAGAGAAAGACAATTATATAGTTTCATTCATATGCAGACTATAAGAAACAGGGCAGAGGATCATTAGGGAAGGGATGGAAAACAAAATGGGAAGTCATCAGAGAGTGAGAAAAAGCACGAGAGACTCATAAGTATAAGAAACAGAGGGTTGCTGGAGGGGAGGTAGGTGGGGTGATGGGGTATTTGGGTGATGGACATTAAGGAGGGGATGTGATATGATGAGCACTGGGTGTTATTTGCAACTGATAAATTATTGAACACAACATCTGAAACTAATGATGTATACTGTCAGTTGGCCAATTGAATTTAAATAAAAAAAAATATCATCCCCTCCCATGATATTCTTTTATCTAGTGTCAGGCACTGTATTAGATACTCTGTTAGTATTCCTTCTATTTTCTCACTTAATTATTATAATTATAGGACAAATATTAACTTAGATTTTATAAATGAGTAAACTGAGGTGTGAAGTGTTTGTTTCTTTTCTCTGAATCACACAGCTTGCAAAAGACAAAGCAAGAGTTCAGTTCAGATCTAAACTCTAAAGTATATGTTCTTGTCAACACACCCTTAAGCGTATTTCAAAAGGAAGATTGTTTTTTAGATAAACGAACAAAATTACAGAAGCATTCACGAGGGCATACAGATATAAGCTCTGTGGTTCTTTAGTCATACACATTTATTTGCATTTTCCGAACGTGGCTAGTTATTTATATTTAACTTCTCTTGGTGGAAAAAAAAAAAATAGCATTTTGCCTTTTGTGCCAAGCTGCAGAGTCGGCTCATTTCATTACATTTTTGTCTTCTCAGAAAGATACTATGCAACTGGAATCTCATCTGTATCAATAGTTCGCTGCCAATTGTCGGAGATTGCTGACAGTGGATCAATTTTAATTTACAGGCGATCTTGAAAGGCCATTTAAATAGTGGTAATTAAGAAGCAAAATATGGGACTGGAAATGTAGCAAAATGTGGATAGTTTTAAACTAATGAGGTGTTTGAAGCCCTTTTCCCACAAAGCCAAGATGTTCTAAGTGAGGATTCTCTGTAGTATATGTCATTATTTTGGCAGAGTTAAGGAAAATCATTAGGTTTCCAGTGTCAAACTAGATTATGTCCATCTAAAATGCTATTTGTTACTATGTTGCACCTCCTTTTCATAATGCTTGTCTCTCTTGCATTCCCTTTTCCACCAAGTCTATGTGGAATCTATGTCCACCAAGTCTGCCAATATACTGCATGTATGTGGAAGCTAATTGGGCTTATGGTTGGAGTTTAATAGACATTTGACTCAATATTAGGTGACAAATAACTCTATGAACAAAGCAAGAATGACCCATTTATATATACAGAAGTATCCGTCATTCAGAGATGCATTCTTGAGTATTTAAGTGGTACAGCAAACAAAAAGTATCTGTGAGAATATTATTTTAGGCATTCATGTTCCAGTATTTCTATTCCAGGTTTGGAAGCTAGTATGTTTCTCACTTATTAATTCTGAAACTTGTGGTGACTTTAATATTCTTTCTCACCTGTGTGCATCTTTTCTCATCTATCCTCACACCTACTTTCCTCCCTTCATATTCTTGGGTTTCTAGCTCTTTCTGTGATTTCTGGCTGTGATGGCTTTCTAGAGGATAAAGAACATTTCATAAACACACACACACACACACACACACACATATTAGAAGCGACTCAGTAAATATTTGTTTCTACTAAATTTCTGCCTTTGTCATGACAGGGGAATATTCTGGGGCAAGAGCCGAAGTCCTTGAATTCCAACTGCATTTCTTTCTCTTTGTCTTCTACACAGCACCGCAATGTTCTCTTCTCCAGCAAACCTTTCCAGATGGCTTTAATCTAATGAGCTGTCTCTTATTTCTTATTTCATTTATTTACATCTGCCTTACAATCCTTACCCAATTCTGTTATTTGCACACAAAGTTATTCTAATCATTAACAGTAAAATCCTTAAGGGCAGGAGTCATGTTTTATTATTCTGAATTCCTAATGTTAGCACATTAGTTGGCATAAATTCACATTCTGCAAATATTTAAGTGTGTGAATGAATGAATGAATGTATGATCTACAAAATAATGCAATATTGGATTTACAATGTTTTCTATTTTTGATCCATGACTTTGAAAAATATTGATCTGATATAAATAGGTTTAGTTCTAATCATTTTTAATCCTTGAATATAGTATTATTCAATTAATTCAATACTATGTCTTCCTGTAACTTTCTTGTGTGACCTATTTTTTGTTGTACTTATGATTTTATATTCATCATACAAATCATATAAATCAAAAAAAGTACTGACAAATAAAATGACTCAGATAAAATCTTAGTAATTTAAAACCTAACTCTTCTCTCCTGGACTACCCACCTTATGTGACCTGAAGAACAAACAAATAGAAAGGGATACCACATTATTTTTCCCCAATATACCTTGTTGGCATTGAGAGGTTTTGAATTATTTATGATATTTACTCAGAAGGAAAAATACAGAGGATTTCAGTTCTTATAATGAGCAGAACAAAGTGCAAAGATCAAATAAAGTCAAAGAAAAAAATTCAATAAATAATAAAAGAGTCATGTAAATTAGCATTTGTTTTTGGAACGCCTTACATTGTAAAGTCGTAGATCATGTTTATGGAAGCTTTAGGAATGAATAAAAATCGTCTCAGTGGCTATGCATTTCTTCATTTTCCTTTATGGTAGCTGCATGGACTAGTTAGTGCCACTAGTATCTGCAAACTCATTTTCTCCAAGGTGGACTTTGAGATATAGTTCTGGAGATGAGATGCTACACACATGAACACCATGAATAGATATGTTTAGGCAACATACCAAAGGTCACTTGTACCCCAGTTTGAGGTATGCGTAAAAGAAACAGCAGAAACACAACTATGAACCAGGGTTAAGGAAAAAATTGTGATAAAGAATGAAGGTAGCACTGACTCACCCCTTCATACAAAAATAAACCTTTTGATATAAAGGTAAAGTAACAAAATGCAGGGGAAAGATTGCATAATGTAAAATCACAAAGACATGAGGGGAAGTTTGGCTTGGCAATGTCTGCTCTATGTAATCTCGGGCATAGAATATAATGTTTTCAGTCCCATCTCTTTGCATATAATTTAAACTCTTCATTTATAAAACATCAAATCGTCTAACTTATAAAGTACCATCTGTTTCTTCCTACTTTAACAGAAATCAAATGCAGTAATATATACAAAAGTGTAAATTGCTGTATAAATATTACTGCTTAAATGTTATCACCATCATTAATTTCCCAATCATTAAACTTACGACTAATATTTGGGCCCATGGAAGAAAACTACATTTCCCTAACACTTCCATAAACAACTGGATTTGAATTCTATTATTAGTTTTTTTTTCCATGCAAATGAACAAATAAATACAGAGAAAAATTAAAATAATAATGAAGAACTAGAAGAAAAACAGCTATACCATATAGACATGAGAAAAGAACACTGTATGATTGTTATCACCAATGTGAAAAAATAGGGAAATTTGCAGTAATCGGAGAAGGAAGGCAAACACAGCAACAGAAAAAGCTGGATTAAGAGGATGCACTTTATTTCTAGTTATGTTTATCTGAAGTGAACATAGTTTGATATAATGGGCACCCCCCTAGGTGGTTGAAGTAATATCTCCACAAAAGATAAATGTTTAATCGACACCAGGACAAAAGTGCAGATAGAATTTAGCTGATTCATAGCCCTGCACATTCCTTTTTGCATTTGCTGATGAAAAGTATTAAGAGAAATATTTAATGATGTGATGTACTTTGAGATGAATACAGGCAAGTTGGCCTAAAGCTACCCTTTTGAATATAACACCATTTCCAAATTGTAATCCACTGGGATCTTCTAAGGTATTTCTGGGGAATGTGTTACTTGGAAAGATAACATCATTCTGGACTGAAATAAGCTAATCTGCTTCCATATAAAGAAAGCTGAGGCCTTTACTGGTAAGAGTTGGATCTTCTCCACCCACCTATGGGATGCACCGTGGTTTTAATGTTGAGTGTGGTGGCTCCAAGCATCAAATCCAAGGTTAAATTTTGGATTTATATGATCTCTGCATAGTTGTATATCATACGCCTGTCACTGTATGTCCTCACTCAACATGTAGGTAGAAAAGTGATTTTTCTCATAGAAATCCTTATTTCTTATGCATATAAGTTTTAGTAACACTGACAATTATAAAGATTTTATTTATTTATTTGACAGACAAAGATCACAAGTAGGCAGAGTGGCAGGCAGAGAGAGAGAGAGGAGGAAGCAGGCTCTCCGCCAAGCAGAGAGCCCGATGCGGGGCTCGATCCCAGGACCCTGGGACCACGACCCGAGCCAAAGGCAGAGGCTTTAACCCACTGAGCCACCAAGGTGCCCCAACACTGACAATTATAGATGTGCAGATGAAAATAAGCTAGGTGGATCACAAATTCGGATGAATAAAGATTAGCCAGAAAGTTTCAGTTTCTCAAAGTGCCTCTAACATTTGCCAATATAAAAATCCAGGTTTCTTTTCTCCTGATTTAAGGAATTGATAATTCTGATTTTTAAAAAAGATTTTATTTATTTATTTGACACACAGAGAGATCACAAGTAGGCAGAAAGCCAGGCAGAGAAAGAGGGGGAGGCAGGCTCCCTAGTGAGCAGGGAGCCCAATGTGGGTCTTGATCCCAGTACCCTGAGATCATGACCTGAGCCAAAGAAAGAGGCTTAACCCACTGAGCCACCCAGGCACCCTGACAATTCTGTTAAAACTCATCAGGGGAACTAAACCTTTTTCAGACTCAGTATCTTTTCCCTACTCTGCATTCTTGGCACCCTTCTCAAAGATCAGTGGACTATAAATTAATGGACTTAATTCTGGACTATTTTGTTCCATGGGTCTGTCAGTCTTTATTCCAGTACCATATTGTTTTAATTATTGTAGATTTGTAATATATTCTGAAACCAGAAGTGTGATGCATCTAGATTTGTTCTTCTTTCTCAAGATCACTTTGGTTATTCTGAAAGGTTTGTGTCTCCACAAAATTTTAGTTTGTTTCAAAAACTTTTAGAATTTTTTTCTGCAAAAAATGTTATTGATATTTTCATGGAGGTAGCATTGAGTCTGTAGATCTGTTTGAACTTTCAATCCCTAAACATAGGATGCCTTTCCATTTATTTGTATATCATTTAATTTCTGTCAATATTTCATAGTTTTCAGTGTACAAGATTTCCATCTCCTTGGTTGAACTTATTCCTAGGTATTTTAGTCTTTATTATGCTATTGTAAATTGAATTGTTTTCTTAGTCCCCATTTAAGCTTAAGCCTCATAAATAAGAAATGCAATCAATGCAACCCTAAACAAAGGATTGAAAGTGAAAATAGAATCTTACTTGACAGCATAACACAATAAAATATAAAACCAGGTTGGTAACCAAAGTAAATCAGTGGGCCTGTGTCATGCTGGACTAAGAAATATACAAAATACCACTTATTGAGTACCTACTCAATGACAGACACCCTACCTATACTGTTTTGATAAAAAAATCTCACAATAAAACTATGAATTAGATAGGTTTCTTTCCAAACTGCAGCTTTTGAAGTTGAAACTCAGAGACTCTGAGTGAATTTCCCAAGTTCATATAGATAAAAATTCAGGATTTAAACTTCAACCTGACCCATGTCAAATCTCCTTCCTCTTTCACAATGTGGTAGGATTAATGGGTCAAAATCATCTGGATCCCTATCCATTTTCTAATCTATGTTCATATACTTTCTACAATGAGGCAGTACAGTTTCATGGCTTATAACACAGACCTCAGAATGATCAGATAGACTGGGTTCCATCATAAGTATCCCACTTAATACCTGTCATGATCTAATACAGACTTCTTACTATCTCTATTACTCATCCTCCACCTATACTCCCACATACAAACATTATGTAATTTTAAAATCACAAAGTTTTTTTTTTTTTAAAGATTTTATTTATTTATTTGACAGAGAGAGATCACAAGTAGGCAGAGAGGCAGGCAGAGAGAGAGAGAGAGGAGGAAGCAGGCTCCCCGCTGAGCAGAGAGCCCGATGCGGGACTCCATCCCAGGACCCTGAGATCATGACCCGAGCCGAAGGCAGCGGCTTAACCCACTGAGCCACCCAGGCGTCCTAAAATCACAAAGTTTTAACCATATTCTGATAAAGAGATCATCTCAATGTCTTAGAAAAAAAGATTTTGAAAGAGCCAGGATGCCCTTCAACAGACGAATGGATAGGGAAGATATGGTCCATATATACAATGTTTTGGAGGGGACGGGGATAGGGGGATGGGTGAGCCTGGTGGTGGGTATTAAGGCTTGATCCCAGGACCCCAGGATCACGACCTGAGCCATAGGGAGCCACTTAATGGATTGAGCCCCCCGGGCACCCCTAAGATAATCTGAACTTCTGACTCACATATTTGATTTTTATTTTTGTAAGTTTTTATTTTAATTCCAGTTAGTTAACATAGTGTTAAATTACTTTCAGGTGTACCATATAGTAATTTAACACTTCCATACAACATCCTGTGCCATATCCACAAGTATACTCCTTACCCCATCACCTATTTAACCCATCCCTCCTTCCCCCCATCCCCTCTGGTAACCATTAGTTCTTTCTCTATAGTTAAAAGTCTATTTCTTGGCTCATCTTTTTTTCTCTCTCTCTCTCTCTCTTTTTCCTTTTTCTCATTTGTTTTGTTTCTTAAATGCCACATATGAGTGAAATCATGGCATTTGTCTTTTTCTGACATATTTTGCTAAGCATTATACTCTTTAGCTCCATTCACGTTACAAATGACACAATTTCATAATTTGTGGGTGAACAATATTCCATTGTGTGTGTGTGTGTATCATATCTTCTTTACCCATTCAACAAATGATGGACATTTGGACAGATTCTATAGTTCAGCCACTACAGTGGTGTAGTGGTGTTGCTGGTGTAAACATGGGGTGTATGTATCACTTTGAATCAGTGTTCTTGTATTTTTGGGTAAATACCCAGTAGTGCAATGGTTAGATGTAGGGTAGTTCTATTTTTAAATTTTTGCAGTACCCACATATTGCTTTCCACAGTGGCTACACCAGTTTGCATTCCCACCAACAGTGCACAAGTGCTCCTTTTTCTCCACATTCTTGCCAACACCTGTTGTTTCTTGCTTTATTGGTTTTTAGCCATTCTGATTGGCTTATTCCTAGGTATCTTATTGTTCTTGGTGTAGTTGAAAATGGAATTGATTCCTTAGTTTCTCTTTCTGCTGCTTCCTTATTGGTGCATCTAGATATCTCATTATAATTTCAATTTGCATTTCTCTGATGGTAACTGATGATGAACATCTTTTCAAGTGTCTGTTGTCCATCTGGATGTTTTGTTTGGAGAAATATCTGTTCATGTTTTCTGCCCATTTTTAATCAGATTATTTGGTTTTGGGGTGTTGGATTTTATAAGATTTTCACATATTGTGGATACTAACTCTTTATCAGAATTGGTATTTGCAAATATCTGTTTCCATTCTGTAGGTTGCCTTCCAGTTTTGTTGTTTCCTTCACTATGAAGAAGATTTTTATTTTGATGTCCCAATAGTTTATTTTTGCTTTTGTTTCTCTTGCCTCAGGAAATAAATCTAGAAAGATGTTGTGGTGGTCAATGTCAAATAAGTTAATGCTTGTGTTCTTTTCTTGGATTTTTATGGTTTCAATTCTCACAATTTGGTCTTAAATCAATTTTGGGTTTATTTTTGTGTCTGGTGTAAGAAAGTGTTCCCTTTTCATTCTTCCTCATGTTTCTGTCCAGTTTTCACAGAACCATTTGTGGAAGAGACTGTCTTTTTCCCACTTGATATTCTTGCCTCCTTTGCCGAAGATTAATTGACCATATAGCTGGGGGGTTCATTTTTGGGTTTTCTATTCTGTTCTATTGACCTATGTGTCTAGTTTTGTGCCAGTACCATATAGTTTTTTTGTTTTTTTCATTTTTATATAGATTTTTTATATTTTTTTATTTTTTCCAATTTATTTATTTTCAGAAAAACAGTATTCATTATTTTTTCACCACACCCAGTGCTCCATGCAAGCCGTGCCCTCTATAATACCCACCACCCGGTACCCCAACCTCCCACCCCCCCGCCACTTCAAACCCCTCACACTGTTTTTCAGAGTCCATATTCTCTCTTGGTACCATATAGTTTTGATTACTAAAGCCTTGTAATATAACTTGAGTCCAGAATTGTGATGCCTCCAGCTCTGGTTTTCCTTTTTCAAGATTGCTTTGTCTATTCAAAGTCTTTTGTAGTTCCATGTAAATTTTAGTATTGTTTGTTCTAGTTCTGTGAAAAGTGCTGTTAGTTTTTGTTTTTGTTTTTTTAAAGATTTTATTCATTTATTTGTCAGAGAGAAAGCATGAACAGGGGATAGCAGCAGGCAGAGCAGGCAGAGGGAGAAGCAGGCTCCCCCACTCAGCAGGGAGCCCCATGTGAGACTCTATCCCAGGATCCTGGGATCATTACCTGAGCTGAAGGCAGATGCTTAACTGACTGAGCCACCCAGTCGTACTTGTTGTTGGTATTTTGATAGAGATTGCATTAAATATGTAGATTGCTTTGGGTAGCATTGATATTTTAACAATATCTGTTCTTCAAATCCATGAACATGTAATATCTTTCCATTTCTTTGTGTCATCTTCAATTTTTTCATCAGAGTTTTATAATTTTCATAGTATAGGTCTTTCACCTCTCTGGCTAGATTTATTCCTAGGGATCTTTTGTTTTTGGTGAAATTGTAAATTGGATTGATCCCTCAATTTCTCTTTTTGCTGTTTCATTATTGGTGTGTATAAACACAACAGACTTTTGTATGTCAATTTTGTTTCCTGTGACTTTACTGAATTCATATATCAATTCTAGTATTTTTTGGTGGAATCTTTTGGGTTTTTTACATAGAGTATCATGTCATTGGAAAATAGTGAAAGTTTGACTTCTTCCTTGCCATCTGGATGCCTTCTATTTATTTTTGTTGTCATATCGCTGTGGATAGGACTTCTAGTGCTATGCTAAATACCTGTGGTGAGAGTGGACATGACATCCCTATCTTGTTCTTGACCTTAGGGGAAAAGCTCTTATGTTTTTTTGTTTTTGTTTGTTTTTCCCCATTAAGGATGACATTAGCTGTGGGTTATTTTTCTTTTTTTTCATAGATGCCCTTTATTATGCTGAGGTACATTCCATCTAAACTTCGTTGAGGGTTTTTATCATGAACTAATGTTATACTTTGTCAAATACTTTTTCTGCACCTATTGAAATGATCATATGGTTCTTCCTTTGCTCTTATTGATGTAATGTAACACAATGATTGATTTGTGTATATTGATTTGTGAGTATTGAAACAAGACTTGCAACCCAGGAGTAAAGCCCAGCTGATGATGGTGAATGATTTTTTTTTTTTAACTGTATTGTTGAATTTGGTTTGCCAGAATTTTGTTGAGAATTTTTGCATATATGTTTATCAGAGAGATTGGCTTGTACTTTTCTTTTTTAGTGGTGTGTTTTTTTGATTTTGGTATCAGGGTAATTCTGGCCTCATAGAATGAATTTGAAAGATTTCCTGATCTATGTTTTGGAATAGTTTGAGAAGAATATGTATGAACTTTTCTTTAAACTTTTCTCTATTTTTTTTTTCTTTAAACTTTTCTTTAGAATTTGTATGTGAAACCATCTGGTCCCAGACTTTTGTTTGTTGGAGATTTTTTTCATTACTGATTCAATTTCTCTGTTGGTTATATGTCTGTTTAAATTTTCTATTTCTTCTTATTTCATTTCTGCTACTTTATATATTTCTAGGAGACTATCCATTTCTTCTAGGTTGTCTAATTTTTTCATATAGTTCTTCATCATATTTTCTTATTATTGTTTGTAATTCTGATGGTGTTTATTTGTTAGTTCTCCTTTCTCATTTATAGTTTTATTTATCTCAGTCCTTTATTTTTCTTGCTAAGTCTGGCTAGAAACAATAATTTTATTGACTTTTTTGTTTGTCTCCTGGTTTCGCTGATCTGTTCTATTATTTTTGTTTGTTGTTTGTTCTAGTTTCTATAAAATTTATTTCTGCTCTAATCTTTATTATTTCCTTCCTTTTACTGGTCTTAAGTTTTATTTGTTGTTCTTCTTCTAGCTCCTATAGGTGCAAGGTTAGATTTTTTACCTGAGATTTTCCTTTCTTCTTGAGGTAGGCCTGTATTGCTATAAACTTCCCTCTTAGAAACACTTTTGCTGCATTCCAGAGGTTTTGGACTGTTGTGTTGTCATTGTCATTTTTTCCATGTATTTTTCTTTTATTTCCTGATGGAGCCATTCATTGTTTAGTAGCATGTTTTTTGTTTGTTTGTTTGTTTTTAGTTTAGTCAGGGGGTAGGGGCCAAGGGAGAGAAAACCTTAAGCAGATTCCATGCTGAGTGTGGAGTCTAACATAGGGCTTGATCTCCCCAAATCAAGATCATGACCTGAGCAGAAATCAAGAGTCAGACACTTAACTGATTGTACCACCCTGGTGTCCTTAGTAGCATGTTTAACCTCCATGTATTTGTGGTCTTTCCAGATTTTTTTTCTTGTGGTTGACTTCAGTTTCATAGCATTGTGGTCAGAAAATATGCATGGTATGATTTTGACTTTGAATTTATTGAGGTTTGTTTTATGCACTAATATGATCTTTTCTGAAAAATGTTCTTTGAGCACTTGAAAATAATGTGCATTCTGTTGTTTTAGGGTGGAATGTTCCGAATATATCTTTTAAATCCATCTGTTCCAATATGTTATTCAAAGCCATTTTTCACTTGTTAGTGTTTTGTTTAGATGATCTGCCCATTGATATTAATGGGATGTTAAAGTACCTCCACATTATTGTATTATTATCAATTAGTTCCTTTATGCTTGTTATTAGCTGTTTTATGTATTTGAGTGCTTCTCTATTGGGTGTATAAATATTTACATTTGTTATGTCTTGTTGAATGATCCCCTTTGTTATTATATGTCCCCTTCTTTGTCTCTTGATATAGTTTTTATTTTAAAGTCTATTTTGTGCAACATAAGTATTGACACTTTGGTTTTCTTTTGACGTGCATTTGCATAATAGATGTTTCTCCATCCTTGACTTCCAATCTTCAGGTGTCTTTAGTTCTATAATGAGTCTCTTGAAGGTAATCTATAAATAGGTCCTTTTTTTTTTTTAATCTATTATGTCACCCTCACCCTATGTCTTTTCATTGGAACATTTAGTCCATTTACGTTCAAAGTAATTAGTGATAGATAAATATCTATTGCCATTTTATTACTTATTTTATGGTTGTTTCTGATGATCATCTGTGATCCTTTGTTATCTTTCTTTCATGTTTTGCTAGTTTTCTTTAGTGACATTTTTTTTTCTAAAGATTTTATTTATTTATGTGAGAGATAGATCAGAAGTAGGCAGAGAAGCAGGCAGAGGGAGAGGAGGAAGCAGGCTCCCTGCTGAGCAGAGAGCCCGATGCGGGGCTCGATCCCAGGACCCTGGGATCATGACCTGAGCCGAAGGCAGAGGCTTTAACCCACTGAGCCACCTAGTGACATTTTTGATGAATGCCATTATTCATTATTTCTGTTGATAAATCCATTTACCTTACAGGTTTTCCCTTATAAGCTTTGTTTTCTTTATCACTATATTTTGCACATTTAGTTACAGTATGTCTTGGTGCTACTTTGCTTTTGCTGATTCTATTGAGGGGTCTCTGTGTCTCTTGTTTCTGGGTATCTGTTTCCTTCCCCAAATTAGGGAAATTTTTACCTATTATATCTTCATATAAATTTTCTCTCCCCTTTTCTCTCTACCCTGTTGTCCATTCCATCAAGTGAGTTTCTTCTTTGGTTTATCTGACTTTTATGTCTTCTATGTTATTCTTATCTCTATGTTAAGGGTCTCATTCATGTCTGCCACTCTATTCTCAAGTCCAGTGAGTTTCCTTATGATCATTACTTTAAATGTTCTGTCAGTCATGTTATTTATATTGATTTCACTTAGATCTCTGGCTATGGTCTTGACCTGTTCATTCATCTGGGAAAAAATTTCTCTATCTTCTCATGTTGGCTGCCTCTCTGTATTTGTTTCTGTTTTTTTTTTTTTTTTTTTAACAAATTTAGTAATTTTTTTCATATTTTTTTTCTTTTTTCCAATTTATTTATTTTCAGAAAAACAGTATTCATTATTTTTTCACCACACCCAGTGCTCCATGCAAGCTGTGCCCTCTATAATACCCATCACCTGGTACCCCAACCTCCCACCCCCCCGCCACTTCAAACCCCTCAGATTGTTTTTCAGAGTCCATAGTCTCTCATGGTTCATCTCCCCTTCCAATTTACCCAAAAGCACATACCCTCCCCAATGTCCATAACCCTACCCCCCTTCTTCCAACCCCCCTCCCCCCAGCAACCCACAGTTTGTTTCGTGAGATTAAGAGTCACTTATGGTTTGTCTCCCTCCCTATCCCATCTTGTTTCATGGATTCTTCTCCTACCCACTTAAGCCCCCATGTTGCATCATCACTTCCTCATATCAGGGACATCATATGATAGTTGTCTTTCTCCGCTTGACTTATTTCGCTAAGCATGATACGCTCTAGTTCCATCCATGTTGTCGCAAATGGCAAGATTTCGTTTCTTTTGATGGCTGCATAGTATTCCATTGTGTATATATACCACATCTTCTTGATCCATTCATCTGTTGATGGACATCTAGGTTCTTTCCATAGTTTGGCTATTGTGGACATTGCTGCTATAAACATTCGGGTGCACGTGCCCCTTTGGATCACTACGTTTGTATCTTTAGGGTAAATTCCCAGTAGTGCAATTGCTGGATCATAGGGCAGTTCTATTTTCAACATTTTGAGGAACCTCCATGCTGTTTTCCAGAGTGGTTGGACCAGCTTGCATTCCCACCAACAGTGTAGGAGGGTTCCCCTTTCTCCGCATCCTCGCCAGCATCTGTCATTTCCTGACTTGTTGATTTTAGCCATTCTGACTGGTGTGAGGTGATATCTCATTGTGGTTTTGATTTGTATTTCCCTGATGCCGAGTGATATGGAGCACTTTTTCATGTGTCTGTTGGCCATGTGGATGTCTTCTTTGCAGAAACGTCTGTTCATGTCCTCTGCCCATTTCTTGATTGGATTATTTGTTCTTTGGGTGTTGAGTTTGTTAAGTTCTTTTGGATTTTGGACACTAGTTGGGATTTCATCAAAATCAAAAGCTTTTGCACAGCAAAGGAAACAGTTAACAAAACCAAAAGACAACTGACAGAATGGGAGAAGATATTTGTGTTTGTTTCTGTTAAGAAAGTCAGCGTGTCTTCTACTCCTGAAAGAAGTAGCTTTATAAAGAAGGGGGAACATTGTACACTTCAGTGCAATGTCTCCTCTTCCCCAGAAACTGACATGTCAGGAGAGTATCCTATGTGTGTTCCTTCCATCTTATTGTTGAGTCTGAGTCTCTTTTCCCCTTAGTGTAGTCGTCTGAAGTGACTCTACCTATTGTGGGCTAGGCTTGCTCTCTGTAGTGTTAGTGCGACCCATGCATACCATCTCTGAAGGGGTTTGCTCACCAGGAAACTTGGGAGGAGGGCAGAAAATTAGCAACATTTGAGGTAGGCCCCTAGTCCTATGCTGGATTCCTTAAGCACTGTGGCAGTTGGAGTCTGTGTGCCAAGGTGGTTGGGGGAGCAAAGCTGGTGGTGGTTATGACAATGCCTGGGGGCAGCTGGGCCCAGTGCCTAATGATGCCTGGGGCATGCATCTGGGCATGGTGTGACAGTTGGGCACAATATATGGTGGTAGCTATGCTACTGGCATCTAGGCTTGTGCAGCTGGGGGCAGCATGCAATGGTTTCTTGGGGTGTAGACTGGGTGCAGTTCAGTGAATGTGCATGGCATATGTTGGCAGCTATGCACCAACAACTGGGTGGGAGGAGGTGATGGGCTGCTTTAACAAAATTTGCCTTGTGTCAAGGATAGCAGGTTTGGTGTAAGTGTGTCATCAGGAGAACTTGTGGGTCTGGTGGACTGCTAGTGGGTTGAATAGCAAGTATCTGTGTAGTCTTGCCTCCTGTAAGTGTCTCTGTCTATTCTGAGGGTGTGGGAGAAAAATGGTGCCTGCAAGCTCCTTCATTTTTGGAGAAGTACCCCCAACATGCTACAAAATCAGTATGAGCAGATCTGTCTCCCATTTGTACCTCCCACCCCCAGTGTTGTGTAAACTGCCATTTTTTATGTTGCCTCTCTGGGCAGTCTGTTGTCTATATAAGGGTGGCAACCCAGCTATCACTCACCCTCCTGGATTGCCTAGTGCTTGGACAGCTGACTTTTCAAGCCCCAGGTTCCTAATTGTACTGGTTTTATAAACTCATGGGATTTAACTCCCATGGTTTTTAAAACCAAACATTATGAGGATTTGTCTTCCCCATGTGAGATCCCTGGAGTGAAGGTCTATTTCTCTTCCCTCTCTGCAAGTGTTGCTTCCTCCATCCTATAGGCAGCCTCCCATCTTTCTGAATTTCTTAACTTTTCAGCTGCACCTTCTTTTCTGTATCTAGTTGTGGAGTTTTTTCTGTCAGTCTTCATAGTTTATTGACTTGGACATGGATGATATCTAGTTGAAAACGTGGGTGGGAATGTGCTCAGGCTCCTCCTACTACACCACTGAAATATTGAAATTGAAGACATAAAGGCTCACTCATGGTTTTACAGAAGTACAATTGGACATTGTGTCTACTGAATTTCTGTTCCATGAGACCTTATTTCCTATCTTATTTCTATTGACCTACCTCTGAGAGATTAAGCTTCACCTCTATTTTAACAGAAAAATAATTATGAATATTTGGAGAACAGAAACATAGCATCACTCAACTTACATAATAAGCTTTATGATTAAGATTCTTATCTTAAATTCTAACAATATAGACAAAACAAGGGAACAGTAAAGACTTCAGGGGTCAAGGATATTAGACAGGATTTAGACTTTCCCGGGAATTTATGATACAAATTTAGGAAAATTATAACTAGACTTCCTCAATTCACTAATTACAAAATATCTACAAACCATTATAACTTTTAGTCCAACTTATAAATGAAGAGTCAAGATAAGGAACTGACAAGTGCCAAATAGACAGGAAGTGTCTGGATTCCTAACCCAGACGTCCCTACTTCAGAGACACTATCTATTTATTTTATTATTTTATTTTATTTTATTTTATTTTTTTCAGTGTTGTTGTTTTTTTGTAATTGTGGTACAATTTATAGAACACAAAATGTGCAATTCTGACCATTTTTGACTCTACAGTTCGATGGCAGTAACTATATTCAAAATACTGTACAACCATCACCACCCTCTATTTTCAAAAAGTCCTCATCACCCAAAAAGAAAATCTGTGCCCATTAAGCAATGCCACCGTTCCATTTTCCCTAGAATGTCATAGCCTTTCATATATTTTCCATCTCTGTGAATTTTCCCATTCTAGACATTTCTTATAAGTATAATCTTACAATATTTGTCTGGCTTATTTCACTTACCATAATGTTTTCAAGCCTTACCCATAGTGTAGCATGTATCAGAACTCCATTCTTTTTTTATATCTGAATAATATTTCATCATATAGATATATAGAACCACACTTAATTACTATACTCATGTATAAATCTCTTGGGAAGTAGTAATGATGGTTGTTAACTTTCAGGAAATTTACAGAGATTAGTATGGTAAGGTAAGTGAAAATATTCTGTAAACCACTTTGTGTGTTTTAAATATTATTAGTTCTGTAGGTAGCACTCAGTCTCATAAGTATTATTGTTTCTGAAGTTTTGTTCCTGAGCTAAACTTCCTATCCTCCATCATAATTTATACAGAACATATTGCCACTAATGAGAGATATGACCTCTAATGACACTGTTTTAGGTAACTATTTCTCTTTTTTTAATTTTTAAATGAGATATAGTTGACATACAATATTATATTAGTTTTAGTTTTATAACACAGTGATTTGACAAATATATAACAAGATGTTCACTATGATAAATGTAGTGGCTATCTCTTCACCTTTAACAGTAGAGTATAAGGTAGAATGAAAGGATGGATTTTTTTGTTCCTAAAATTCTAGGTTAAGCCCAGATTCTGCTGCTTAAGAATTTTCTTTCTTTTCTCCCCCCAACCCCCTTTGGGACATTTACTTATTGTACAGAAGCCTCAGGTTCTTGCTATATAAAAAAGGTAGAGAAGAGATAGATTATCTCTAAACACCATCAGCACTAATGTTTTGTAGATTCATCTCAAGGATGACTGAGAGGAACTATAGACATATTAATGGCTAGAGTCAAACTTTTAGAAAGGAAAAATTAATTACTTTGGAAATGGGCACTATGATATAGGACTTTCTGGAGAACTTTGGGTAATTATCAGAACTCTCTTGAGAAATAGTGATTTTGGACTATTCCCAAACAGGGACTTCTCAGAGTATTTGCAGCTAATGGCAATTACCTTAATCGAAGCACTTTATGTATATTAATTAATTAATCTACAAACTCCCTCTGTAGAATGAAACATTAATGAGGAAATTAATTTACCAACAGATATTAACTAAACGAGATGATGTGACTTGCTCAAGGCTATGGAATGAGTCATAGTCCAGGTTTCCCTGTCAAGGCAGAGCTCCAAGCCAAGCCTGGCCTATTAAGGCTCTGTACAAAACATGATTTTTATGAATATTCCTGATAGAGATAGAAGTCACTTCACTGAGGGTCTCACAGCCTATATCATTCATTTCTGAGTAGTTTCCTTGAATTTGCATCTCCTGCAGAAGTTAGACTTTCCTTCCTTTCTTGTCTTATTGAATTCACTGGTATCCACTGGATATGCTTTAGATGGTACATATGCAAAGACCAATAAATCACAGTGAGAGTCCTGGCCTTGGGGAGCTTACAGTCTAAGGAAAGATACGTATATATAAAAAGATATATATAAAAAGACATTTACAAGTAAGTGTTATCACTCCTGAATGGAGGAAGGTTTAAAGAGATTGACAAGCCAAGGAGAAAATTTGTCTTTCGAAATAAGCCCTGATCAATAATCATATTGAGCAGCCAGTCACATGTGACAGACTCAGACTTAAGGTAGTACAAACCTGTACCAATGAATCTTATTCCTGGCCTAAGTGTGCTTGATTATTGCACCTGGTCTGCTTCAAATAACTCTTCTAATTTTTAGCTGATCATGTAGCTTGTGGGAAATTTCCATAAAAGTAAAGGATTATATTGCAACATGACTCAGTAAAGACATTCCAAACGAGATTTGGCTGTTCAGGGAGCCAGAACACCAATATCTATACTATGATGATGATGACCATCATCGTCATCATCGTCGTCGTCATCATCATCATCATCATCATCATTATCCTAAAGTCTTTACTAAGAACCCATAATGTTTTGGGCACTGTACGTGCATCTGCATAGTAATTTACGATGATCATTTTAGATTCATCAAAGGAAACCAGAAAACATCATGTTATAAGACTTGCCACTGAACTTAGTTCTGGGTATTTTGTTTTTTTACATTGTTTCCCATGCACTGACTGCTGTGTACGTATTTTCCTCTGGTTCCTGAGGATCAGTAATGAACTCTGGCACTGAAGCCAGTTCATCAAAAATTTAAATTGTGAAAAATATTTGTTATTACCTATTTTTTATGAGAACAGCATTTTGCTAGCATTAATTTGCTAGAATAGGGATTATATGATATCTGAGAGAGTCCATTTATTGCCTGATACATCCTTCTGAAGTATTGGAATGAACGTTGGAAATGCCAAAAAGAAGCCTTGGAACTTGAGTAAGATTCTACAGGAAAACTGACTTGAACATCCAGAAATGGAATACACCAGAGAAGATGCAAAACTGAGCATAAATGTGGGAAAAGAAGAGGAAAAAAACAGACCATGTTTATACTTAATGATGAATGCCAGATCAGAAGACAGAGAAGCAGGTAATAGCAGGATCCCAGTGAACATAGAGGTGAGGACTTTGACAGTAAGATCATTTGATCAAAACCTGATGAACCTTAATGTGCACACTTGGCCAGGTGAATAGGTGAATCTAGTGTGAAAGACAGTTCTTAAGAGGCTCACTGAGCTCTTTGGAGGAAATAGGAGGTGTTCAAGAGGAAATTCTGGATCTCCACAAACCACAAGTTGGCACAGAGCTGTATGCCTGTAGAGAATACGGGAAGATTAGAGTTGGTGGGAGCTGGCCTCTGGGACTCTGTCTCAGAGGACCCAGGGTAGTGAACAGGAAGCTCGGCAATTCCACAAATGCTCCCAGGAGAGTCTCACAGCAACAAAAGAATAGGAGATGGTAAGGATATGATCTCAATCTCTCTCTTTTTCCTTTTTAAATCTAAGGAAAAATGGGGATCAGAGAGTTGAAAGGATTTAGTTAAGTCAACTGGCAAGATGGTTGCATACTCAAGACTCAGATCTAGGTGTCTTATTCTTAACCCAGGACACTTTTCACCCCAGAAGAAAGTGTTCCCTCAAGCTTCTTTCTTCATCTTTCAGTCAAAATGACACCACTCTTACAGTATCTGTTGTATAACCGAATTCCTCCTGGGTAGTGGTTAGTCATTTCCAAGTCTGATACCATAAATATACACCTCATACCTCCAATAATAACATTAACAATAGTAAAATGACAATGATGATGATGACGGCAAAAATTGATTGTGTATGATGTACTAGGCACTGTATACAGGCAATATCTAAATTAATCACAATAAATTAGGAGGTAGGTAATGTTAATATCTCCATTTTAAAGACTGGGGAACTGAGACCCATGGGGAGTAAGAAACTTTCACATTACTGGGAAGTGGTAGACATGACATTTTGAACCCCTGCATTCTGACTCCAGAAACAGTGTTCTTTAACCTCTCAGGATAGTGTGCCCTTCCACTGAAAGCAGGAACCAGCTGTATTTGTTTTTATTCCTCCAACATCGTGCACAGTAGTTTGTAACTTTCTACTACCCTGCATGTGTTTAACATCATATGTGCTCAAAAAAACTTGTTGAAGTGAATCATAGTTTGATACTTCAGTAGCATTGCATCAATTGTGAAGAACATCAGTGTAACTGGAGAAACAGAGGTTCAGTATAAAACCAAAGACACTGTCTGACAGTATCTGAATGCAGAAAATGTGAGGCAGTGACCAGGATTAGAAAGAGCGTGCGTTTAGACCCTTCAGGAGTTGTTCTGGGGGCAAAGTCGGGTGGGTTAATGTGCAGAGTGAGGATTTGCAGATAGAAGTGCAAACCTGGTTTTGCATCTGGGTGAGCTATCTGGCTTCATTCTGTGTTATTAAACAAAATAGAGTAACTCTCAGAGTCCCAGCTTTTTCATTTCTACAATAAATATAACAATCAGCATCTTGGAATCATGTGACAATTAAATCAGGTAACAGATACGCCAGGCCTTCCGAGTGCTCCTGTTTCTCCCTGTCCTGAGGCATGTCACTGCTGGATTTCCACGTGGTGTGCTTGTCTCTGCTTTTTATTGGTTCATTCTAACAGAAGCTTCAAAGTTATGATTATTACTACGTTGGTGATGAAGACAGAGAGTCGTCACGGTTAATTATGAACATTGAGGGTGAGGGGCAGAAAAGGGCCCAGCCTTGTTTGATTTAAAACCCTAGAGTCTTCCTATAATTCATGTAAAATGTCCTCTCATCAGAACTCTCAGGACAATTTTAAGAGCCTTTTAAGTGTGCAGAATTTTTAGTTTGGATTCCACTTTGCTCCACATCAACTGTCTGCTTAAAGTCATTTGATAGTTTCAAAATTCCATATGAAATATTAAAAGGCCCTTTGTTGACAGTCTTCTTCTGTTTTTATGCCTCAGTCTTAGACTAGTCTGCATTCTTATATTAATTCTGTAATTGCCCAGTAACCTCACCAAATGGACGAGCTTGATCATATCTCTGTCATTTGGAACAGAATTTTTATTATGCTTGGAACAGATTCTTCCTCACTTAGTCTACTTGGTAAACTCCTACACACCCTGAGAATTCCCATTCACATTATTCCTCACTTTGTGCCATTTCCCTTATCCAGGCTATGATAGGTATCTCTCCTCATCATTCCCATAATGCCAGGAATTAAATTTCAACTCAGTATTTTAAAACTTGCCAATCTTCAAACACACATACACAAACTCAGGAACCTTGTGAAAAATAGATTTCTAGACTGAGACCCAAGTCAATCAAACCAGAACCTCCAATAGAGGTGCCTATAAACTTTAATCTTTATAAGCTCTACAATCAATTTTATGATCAGAAAAGTTTTAATACCACTTAAATGGAGCAAATAACTAGTTTTATTAAAGTTATCTGCATGTCAGCTTGACTTTAACTTATAGTGTCCTTAAAAGATGAAACTTTAACCTATTCATGACTGATTGCCTGGAAAAGCCCAGGACTTCAGAAGCTATTTGCTGAATGAATGAGATAATGAAATAATACTCTTAGAATGAAATACTAAGAACTCAGATTATCTACAAAAATATCTCCTGATCACCATAAGTTAGAATTCCAGATGTCCTCTGCTGATTTCCATTCAACACTATGTGTTTTCTTTTAATTTTTTTTTTCTTCGTATTCGTTTTTCGTTTTGTTTGTCTGTTTTTTTTTTTTTTTGTCGTTGTTGTTGTTTGTTTGTTTGTTTTACCTTTGGTATTACATCAGCAGAGATTTCTCTGCTCTGAGAATGGATGACGTTCGTTCTGCTTCAGCTGACCTGTATCAGGTCAATTTGACTGTTTACTGCAGACAAATGTATAGCCAGACAACTTTTGACATGATTATAGGCTTCAACATATTATATTAAGTTTATAGTAGGAAATATATTCTGAAAAATATGTGAGAGACTTTACTGGTATAAATTCTAAATGACGATGAAGAAAAGTAGTAATAAATTAACATACCAGACCAGAGGGAATGATAACAGACAAGAGATAAAATTATCTGAGTTCTAGGACTTCTCTTGTTATCATGAAGGAACTCTTCCAGTTATAGAATATATCTCTATTACTTCCTCCCTCCTCTCTCCCCCTTCCTCTCACCTTGAACTGGTCTAAGCTTTGTGTCAAAGAGAAACAAAGCTAGGCTCTAGTTAAAGATGATAAAGGAGGATTTCCATTTCTTATAACTCCTTCAAGCACCTGTCTATTAGAAGTAGTGTTGCCTTTTTTTTTTTTTTTTTAAGAAGTAGTGTTGCCTGATTCTAGGATTATTGAATAATCTTCAAATTTACTCAGTTGAATTTTTGTTCTTCAAGAGCAGTGTGAGAAGGAAAAAGATAATTTCTTGGGCAATGAAAATAGCATATGCAAAAGGAGAATTGCCATAAAGCAATCTGAAAAATTCCAGGTTGAAAGACAAGAAGATGGTGAGCATTTTATAAGGTTAAAATTTTAAATTTTCAGCCATCAAAGATTCATCTACTTGTCAACATTTTGATTCCCTCAAGCAAATACCCTTCATACAACCAAGATGTCTATATGAGCAATTCCCACTATAGAACATTAGAAGATATTAATGCCAGAGAGATCAACAGGTTATCCTGGCAAACACAGGAAGCAAAGAACTTCTGCAGGAAACATGGGCTTGAGGAGACAAGTGTTTTTGTTACCTATCGCTGTCAAACAATGAACCAAAGCTTCTTGACTTAAAAGAATATGCATTTTCTTACATTGCATGCTTTTGCAGATCAGGAACTCAGGGCAGTTCTGCCCTACGGGACATCAGCTGGGTCATTCTGTGATTTTCAAGTCATGCTTCACTCTGGTGCCATTCTGGTGCCTTAGACAGGGCAGTTGGTAGGTCTGGCTTCTCTTTGCCCACCTCCCTCTTCATGCAACATCCTTCCATGTGCTCTCTTCTGCAAGGTAATGGGGGGACTCAAAGCTCCCAGAAACCAATACAGAAGCTTCCAGTCTTCTTAAAGCCTAGTTGTGGAACCTGGAACCTGCCTAGTATCACGTTCCCTGGCTTCCAATCATCAAACATTCACGGGCCTGCCTAGATTCAAGGAGAGGGGGATAGAGCCCATATTTTGGTAAAAAGAATGTCAAATAATGTGTGACCATCTTTAATTTACCAACACAGACTTTTACAGAAATTACCTACCTCTCTGAAGCCTTCCAGATTATAGGAAGATAGTTTTAATTGTTAATTATTAGTTTTAATAGGATTTTAATTATGGCTGTGTCCATAATGTCAATTGAAGTGCTTGAAGGAGGCAAGTAGGACACAAGTAATAACAAATTAAAGTGACCCCTGATGTTTGCAGAATATACCAGATATCTTCATGTTCATTAGCAATGGTGCTGATTGCTATTATTAGATACCTTCTACATGCCATGATTTGTATTTGCATTATTTCTTTTTTTAAAATTTTATTTAATTTTATTTTTTTCAGTGTCCCAAAATCATTGTTTATACATCAGACCCAGTGCTCCATGCTATACATGCCTTCCTTAATACCCACCACCAGGCTCACCCAACCGCCACAGCCCTCCCCTCCAAAACCCTGTTTGTTTCTCAGAGTCCACAGTCTCTCATGGTTTGTCTCCCCCTCTGATTTCTCCCAACTCATTTCTCCTCTCCATCTCCCAATGTCCTCTTGTTATTCCTTCTCTTCCACAAGTATGTGAAACCATATGATAATTGACTCTTTCTGCTTGACTTATTTCATTCAGCATAATCTCTTCTAATCCTGTCCATGTTGATACAAAAGTTAGGTATTCATCCTTTCTGATTGAGGCATAATATTGCATTGTATATATGGATCATAACTTCTTTATCCATTTGTCTGTTGAAGGGCATCTTGGTTCTTCCCACAGTTTGGCGACTGTGGCCATTGCTATTTGTGTTATTTCATATGATTCTCATGACAACCATTGAGCAACACCAGTTTTGTGGTATCACACAAGGCACATGGAACTCTGGAGCTGAAGTTCTTTGATATCAAAGTCCATGGTTTTTCTCTAAAGTCACATTGCCATCCCCCATGCCACACAAGATCCATGTGCTGCCAGAACAGCAATCCTTATTCTCATTTCACAAAGAAGATAGGCTTACAGTCACCAGGTTTCCCATCATGACATAGCTCCAAAGGAAAGAAGCAGAAACTGGAACCCATGAATTTGTAAGCTCCAGAAACTGTAGGTGCTACAGACACCATTTCTTCGCAATAATTTTAGCCATGTTAAAGAACATCCTAAATTGTATGTAACTTTTTATCATTTTTATGCTCATAACTGTGTGCTAATGGAAAATGTAAGTTCCTTGCAATTTACAGCAGATTTTACATTAGTGGCAGTGTTCCCATAGTTTCACTATCTCAGTTTGTCTTAAACATTTATTACTAATTTGACACCAGTGATGTTCTAATTAAAGTTCATTCTCTAACATGAAATACTGTGTTATATAAAGCAGCAAGAACATTCCCTTTCCATTTAGATTGCCAGATATTTCATGGGTGGTTTACAATAAACGTTAGAAGTAATTTTGTTTATTTGTTTAGGAAATCATCATCTCCATCATTCTTAATCCATATTACCACCCTGCATTTTTCCAGCAATTCTCACGTCCCATTAAAAAGCTCTTTTATGCAATGGGTTTTTGTTTAGGCACAAGTTTTAATTAAAGCAAGTGTCCAAATTGCTTAATTGCCTGACAGAAGATGTTAGGTTTTTCCAAGCATGACCTATGCTTTCAGGAGAAAGATTATAAAATCTTTCATTTTTGAGGGAAAAATTACAGGCTTGAAGATAAAATCAGGTCATCCTACGAACCCTTTTAGCATAAGCAGAATCTAAAAAAGCTCTACTCTTTCACTGACCCCTGTTGGTTTTACTTCCGAAATACATATTTCAAGTGTCATTGTTTCCTCCATCCCCACCTCCTCTGCTCTCTGTCAACAGGCTGATTCTAATGCACATTAGAATCACCTGGGATGTTTATAGTTAATACTGATGCCTGAATCTGCCCCCAGACATTCTGAGTAATTAGTAGGGGGAGGGTCAGAGCACCTGTGGTTCTGATTCTTGGATGATGTTGATACTGTTGCTCCAGGAATCAGCCTTTGAGAACCACTGTTCTCACTCTTGCTACTTAATGCTATTTGAACTTGTTCCATGGAGAAGGGACATCCTGTCCCACCTAGAAGCTTGTAAGAAATGCAAAATTTGGATCCTCATCCCAGAACTACTGAATCATATTCTACATTTTAACAACATCCCCAGGGACTTCATATGAACAGTAAAGTGTGAGGAGAGTTTGAATGGATGCCCTAATCATTTGTCATCTGGATTATTCATTAGAGTTGTTTGTTTGTTTGTTTGTTTTTGCTATTTATTCCTATCCACCTGTCCTTCACATTACTTTCTAACATGCATATGCAGCCATAATTATGATCACAAGGTTAACTTGTGGAAATACCTCATATTCTTCCCATCTTTGCATTTAAATTCCTTTCTCTGCTATGCAGTTTCCACCTTCTGCCACCACTTCCCCATTCCCCAGATCCTAGCTTTCCATGAACACAGCCCTCTGCACTTGAAGCTCTTCATCAGCTGCTCCCTCCTCAGGGAATAGTCTCCTGCCCTTGCTAAAGGTCTGTGTGCCACAGTAGTCTTGCTGAGAAATGCAGCCGCACAAGGGTTCAAGGACAATGATGGTAGGATAGCAAGAGAATAGTTAGCAAAACCCAGGGCTGCTTTGTGACTCTGAGCTTGGTCCTTTCCTGAATTCACATACTTGGAAGTTCAATTGATTTTCTTTGCCTTCCATTTTACCAACTTATACAATGGGGCTAATGACAGAAGCATTTAAATGAGATCATGCACATAAGACCTGCGCCAGCATCTGAATCACACATAGTATTGACTTGATTAGTGATAATATATCAGGTGATCTGGCAGAGTAAAAGATAGATGCTCAACACTAAAGCATGAAGATGTACTTGAAAAACTACCAACCAAAGGAGGGTGCATAAAAACCAGAGTAAGACACCATGCCTGCAAAATACTGGATTAAACTGTCTTTTAACCACTAGCTAAGTGATGAACTCTAAACACCCTTTACTGAAACTCTTGGGTGACCCAATTCCTTTGTTCTTAATATAAAAAGAAACTTGAACTAAGGAAGAAATTCTTTTCTAGGAACCCAAAAAGAAAAAAAAAAAAAAGTAACAGGAGAAAAGAAAGAACACCCCTTCAATTAGTTTTTGAGAACTCTGCAGAACTCTTAAAATATATTATATTTCATATTAAATATTTCAGTTATATTGGGAAGGTTTATAACTCCTGGTGAATAGTCCTTCAATTAAAATATTTAACTGAAGGCAAAGGGTATCTTTTTTCCCCTAGTGAAATTTGAAGTTATTTAATTTTTGATTATATCATATTACCTTGGACTCCCACAAAGGCTTGCCCTGCATTAGAAATATTGTATTGCACTAAAAAATCTTTTGTTCCTAACTCTCAAATTGTAAATGATATATAAGCATTGTTTCAAATGGTAAAATAAAAAATGAATCATTTATTTTTAATAGTCCACATGAATTATTATTGGATCAATAGTTCACAGTATACAACCTGCAATTAAGTGTATTCAAAAATTCAGTAAAATGGCCATATTTTATCTCTGAAAGCTATTAAAGTAAAGTTATATAGCCCCTAATCTAAGATCATTCTTCAGTTATAATGAAAAAAAAAAATATATATATACATATAACACACACACACACACACACACCCTACACACAAACACATATATATGTATATATACATATGGTATTAAAATTCTTCAAAAGTAATTGATTTCTTATTCCAAAAAATTATTAAATAAATTAAAAAAAAATTAACTCTCTAATTAACTCTCAATTAGTAAACTCGCAATCCTCAGTATTGTAAAATGTCCAAGCAAATACATTGAGTTTTAACTCACAGACATTCCTCATAAACATGTTTAAGTGAGTCCAAAACTAGATATTTTGGCAGTAAAAGCAAAAGTTTTGAAATTAATTCATAACTGGTTTATGTTAATAGATAGAAATCAGTCTGCTTTTGAAACTTTTCAGTGTATACTATTGACCTTAACAGTTGCTATATGCCTGTTCTCGCAGACCCAAGCATGGAATGGAAACTCAAAACTATTTTTTGATTGAAAAATTAGCTCAATATTGGTCTATAGCATCTGGCTACTCAAGTGTGGCCTCTGGGCCAGCAGCCCTGACCCCACCTGCCAGCTGAGAACCAGATACAAAAGCAGAATTTAGACACTCTAGCCTAAGACATGGAACTCTGCACTTTGACTGAAGTCCCACTGTTTTGAATGCACAACATTTGACAAGCATCTTAAGCCTAAAAACACCTTAACCCCTGGGACTCTAGAAGCATCCCACCCAATCTCCATCATGGGTCCAACACCTCCCAGCACTTTATAAAGTATAAATGGTCTGTAAATATTAACTCTTATCCTTAAACACTGTGAAGAAAGGTCACTTCAAGGCAAGTTCAATATTTATTTTTTTCTTTTTTTTTGTATTTATTAACTTTTTTTTTTCAATTTACTTATTTTCAGAAAAACATTATTCATTATTTTTTCACCACACCCAGTGCTCCATGCAAGCCGTGCCCTCTATAATACCCACCACCTGGTACCCCAACCTCCCACCCCCCACCACTTCAAACCCCTCAGATTGTTTTTCAGAGTCCATAGTCTCTCATGGTTCACCTCCCCTTCCAATTTACCCAAATTCCCTACTCCTCTCTAACTTCAATATTTAAATCACAAAGCCATCTCTGGTTTAGCAAAAGGCACCCTGAACTTTGAATTGAGAGATCTAGATATGATTCTTGAGTTTGTCATTTCCTACCTGCTTTGTTTTATTTTAATTTTTATGTAAATTCCAGCTAGTTGACAAACAATATAATATTATTTTCAGGTGTATAATATAGTCATTCCAAACTTCCAAAAAATACCCAGTGCTCCTCATAGCAAGTGCAGTCCTTAATCCCCATGACCTATTTCACTCCTCTCCCTACCATAGCCCCCCTCCCCCAACCATAACCATCAGTTCTTTCTCTATAGTTAAGACTCTGTTTCTTGGTTTGCCTTTATCTCTTTTATTTTTCCCTTTGCCCATTTGTTTTGTTTCCTAAATTCTACCTATGAGTGAAGTCATATGGTCTTTGTCTTTCTCAGACTGATTTATTTCACTTATCAGAGTATTTACTCTCTAGCTCCACCCATGTCATTGCAAATGATAAAGTTTCAATCGTTTTTATGGCTGAATCATATTCCTGTGTGTGTGTGTGTGTGTGTGTGTGTGTGTGTGTGTGTGCAAGTGTGTATACCACATTTTTTTTTCTTCTCAGATCTAGGGTTAGGGTTAGGATTATGGCCAGGGTTAGGGTGAGAGTTAGTGTGAAGATATGTGCCTGATATCCTATAGTTCAGAGATCTCTCCAGGAGGTTAGGTATAGGGGTTAAGAGTCAGATTATGTTTAGGGTTAGTATGAGGGTTATTGTTAGGGTGTGTGCCTGGTATCCTGTATTTTAGAAAGTGCTCCAAAGGGGGAAGAAAAATGCCAAACTTCCACTGGGGTGAGAATAGACATGACAGCTCTCTACAGAGCTGAGTCAAGGAAGCAATTTGAGGCTCAAAATACTCTTATTTTTTTTTTAAGATTTTATTTATTTATTTGTAAGAGAGAGAGGAGCGAGAGTGAGCACCGGCAGACAGAGTGACAGGCAGAGGCAGAGGGAGAAGCAGGCTCACTGCCAAGCAAGGAGCCCGATGTGCGACTCGATCCCAGGACGCTGGGATCATGACCTGAGCTGAAGGCAGCTGCTTAACCCACTGAGCCACCCAGTAGTCCCTCAAAATACTCTTATTATAGATATTCAATTTCTACTTCTGTTTTTTCCCAAGTTTTTATTTAAATTCCAGATAGTTAATATATGGTGTCATATTAGTTTCAGGTATACAATATGTGATTCAACACTCCCACACAACATCTGCTTCTCATCAAGGCAAATACACTCCTTAATCCTCTCCACCTATTTCACCCATCCCCCACCTACCTCCCCTTCAGTAACCATTTTATTGTTCTCTATAGTTAAGAATCTGTTTCTTATTTTGTCTCTCTCTCTTTTCTTTTATTTTCCTTTGCCCATTTGTTTTGTTTCTTAAAGTTCACATATCAGTGAAATCATATGGCATTTGTCTTTTTCTGGCAGACTGATTTCACTTAGCGTAATACCCCCTAACTTCATCCGTGTCATTGCAAATGGCCAGAGTTCATTCTTTTTTATGGTTGAGTAATATTCCATTATATGTACATGTGTCGGTGTGTATATACATGTGTGTATACGTGTGTGTATACACACACATAGAATCTTCTTTATCCATTCTTCAGTCAGTGGCTACTACTTGCTTTACTTCAGGCTTCTGTCCTATTCAGATTCCCTACATTTCAGATTCCTAGTTGGTAAAACTGTAATAAGATCTCAGGGTTAATGTGATGACCTGATAGGGAAACAATATGAAATCTCTCTGCGAATTCTATAATTTCAAACACATAAAAATTATTCATATGAGAGCCCAGCTGATAAATTAGCATGGGCTCTGATGACGGGATGGGGTACCCTATTGTGTTACATCATATCACTCTCCTTCTCAATATTTTGATGGTACAATCCAACTTTTCTGGCCCTCAACTTTCTCTCTGAACTGAGCCCTGCCTCCCTTGTTTATTGCCTCTCCTACCATTATTCCTTTTCACACATCCTACAGTCATACTGGCCTTGAGGTTTTTCTATGAAGACAGCAACTATGTATTGACCATTTGTCCTTTGTTCTTGCCTTTCCCTAGGGTTGGATTCACTTCCTTCAGGTGTCAGCATGGCCTCTTCATTTAGTTCTCTCAGAGAAACCTTCCCTGATACCGGAAGAGCACCCACTCTCTTCCTACTTACTCTGCTGCATGTTCCACCAAATTTATCACTACTCGACATCATAACTCAATTTGGAAGCAGAGAACACTCTAGGTATTTTAAGAGGGAAAATTTCAATAGAGGAAATGATTGTATATAAAATAATTAAAAGATCTAGAAGATCTAAGACCAGACAAAGCCTTACATGACATTAGGAAAAGAGGCTCCAGCTGTTAAAAACCTTAAGAATGTGGATACACAAGTGTTAGCCTGGTGGCTGCTACTCACTCCACCATGGATTCTGCTCAGCTGTCTACTTCAACCTCCACAGGTGACTATGTGACTATGGGATTTTCCTTCTCCACCAATTCAGGTCTGTGAAAATACCTCTCATGGATCAGTCCTACATGGGCCCCACTGCAAAGGAGTCTGGGAAATACAGTTTTGAGAACTCAAGGCCTTTCTTCTCCAAGAAAGCTTAGAAGGGCAAAGATAGGAAAATAACAAATTTTCTGGCATTATATATATATACTTATTTTTTGTCCCCTACAGAAACATGAGCTAGATGAGAGAAATGACCCTCTATTTTCCCACTGATAGAGTCTAAATACAGAACAGTAGCTGAAATTCGTCATTTGACACTCAAAAAAAAAAAAAATTCTTATTGAATGAATGAGTGAGTAAGTGAATGAGTGAGGGAGTGGACGGCAGAAACTCCAAGCTGGTATTCCAGTCACTCTCTATGCCTCCCCGTTTGGTGTGCTAAGACTGCGAGGCAAAAGAACACCCTTCTGTGTGGGAGTTTGTGGTCAGTGTTCCCACTCTTTGGGCACTCCTAGGTCTCATATCTTCACATAGTTCCCAGTTAGGGTCAGCTGAACAAGGCTGAACAGGGCACCAGGCTGGACAGAGCATTAGGCTGGGAGTTAAGATATTTGGGCTTCTAGCCTGGCTTGTGTTTCTGACAACTGGAGGTATAAGTAGAAAGAGGTAGGGACCCCCTGGAAAAGAAAGAAGAGCGCCCCCCCCTTTTCATCATCTATGCTTTTCTGGTTCACTTGCTCTAGCATATTTTGCAGAACTTCCTATGAAGTGTCAAAATTACAAAGAAATGCAAAAAGATTTTAGGGAAAAAAAAGGAATGTAAAAACTCATAGTCACTACCAGACTAGGACATTAGTCTAATCATATCAGAGACATTAGCAATGGTAAAACTCAGTACTGTTCAAAGTAAGCAAGATCCTGCCTTCCTTACGCTAAACATGGAGCCTGAGTCCCCATCCAGTTTATATCCAGTTCTTGGAGCATGCTCAGAACCCCTTCCCCTCATCTGACAGTTCCTCTGCTTTCTGACAATGGTAAAGACTCTGTCTTAGGAGGAGCACAAGCTTCACTAACATAACATAAACTCCTAAGTGGTATTCCAGTCACTCTCTATGCCTTCCCATTTGGTGTGCCTGTAGGGGCATGTTTTCTAAGTACACCTGCACAAACTTATGCCCACCTCATATGTGATGGCAAAACTCCCCTTTCTGAATATTCATCCTAACTCTAAGTAAAAGGAGCCCGCTTTTGGAGAGTCACAGCTTTAGAAGTTATTACCCATCATCTCCTTATTTGTTGTAAACAAAGTTTCCTTTGTGCAATAACTCTACCTGGTAGAGTCTCTGTCTGTAACTTGCCAAGGAGTGAACTCAGGTTAGTCAAGTTATTAGGGGGATCTTGGAGAATACACTTTATTCCTCTGAGCCTCATTTTGTTTTCTGGGAAGTGGAGACTAGGAATGGTGCTCTACTTAGCTCACAGGACTGTCAGGAGGATCATTTGGGACAATGCTTTTTTCTACTCATTCACTCATTTACACATGCATTACTTCATCAAACATTTACAAACACTCGATTCCAGAAATAGCAGAAGAGACTGGGTCTACACAAGCATATAAAACACCATCCCCGAGCCTGAACCATAGGCCAGATCCATAGGCATAAACAGCCGATGCAATTAGCGGAGCAGAAAAATGAATTCAAACCTGCGTAGTGGCAGGGAGGATGGCTCACTCTGCTGAAGGAGGCTGTCCCTCTGCACATGGTGCTGACCCTCTGCACAATCGTAAAGGAAAAGTTGAGGTTGGTCAAGTGATGCACCAGAAAGAGAGTATGTTTTGCTGCAAAATGTTATATACATAAAATCTAAACTTTTTAAAAGAAAAAAAAAAAAAGCTCGAATTTGGGTAAAGAAATTTGGGTAAAAAATCCTTTGATTTTACTGGTGCATATGTTCTATGTTTACTAATACATGTCTGTATGAAAAGGTATTTGAATTCGAATTCTAGCCCTGCCACCTACTAAGGTGTTACTGAAAGATAAAACTGAACTTTTCTGGGTCAGTTTCCTTACCTGTAAAGGTCAGATAATTATGATATCTATTTTATAGTGTTGTGAAGATGATTCGAGTTTGTACACAAACTGCTTGTAATCGTGTCTGACTACCCAACAGGAAAAACACACAATAAACCCAGCTATTAGTATAATAACTGTGATGCTATTTTCATTATTGTTGTTATTATTATTGATAGAATTTATTCCTCTGTGGAAATGCTCTTGCTCAATGGGAGGTCTTGGGATTCATAATCATCAAATGTAACAGCTTAAGTCCAGCCAATCCATGTAACATTTTTTTCCTCAGTAATTTAACATCACCCGGGATGAGAGGTTAACACAGCATCTCTCATCCCTCCAGCACTGGGCAGCCTCATGGTTGGTGCCAACTGTGCTGGGTGCCTCTCACAACAGATATCACTCAAGTCCATGAGGACAGCCCCCGCTGACTTTCTCCTTCGGCTCAGTCATACCCTCCTAAAACGTATTTAGCAAGTTCTAACTGGCATGCTTTCATCAGTGCTCTCATACAATCCAGTCAGTGTTATATGCAAAAGGAACTGGGGAGAACATGTTCTCTTGTTCCTTCACTCTACGGGTAGTAAATCTGAGGACCCTAGAGAGAAAGAGCCCTGCCTGTTGTCACAGAGGTAATTAATGGAAGGGATAAATTCAGAACACAAACCTGCCTAGTCCCGGGCCCGGTCTTTTTTTTTTTTTTTTTTTTTTTCCCCCATTGCCTTGCCCTGCTTCTGAATTACCATGTGGACAATAACAATTAGACACAGCATAACACTAAAAATGTGTCAGATTTACATCGTTGTGGCTTTTTATTTCAGTCTCAGCAAACACTATTCTGTTACACACATTGGTTTTAAAACCCAGGTTTAACAGCCAGGGTGCATGGATTGAGGGGGTAATAATGCACACATTAATAACCATAATGGTAGAACTGACAATTATATGGCACATTACAGTTCACAAAGTATTGTACACACATTGGTTCAATTGTTTTCTCTTCAGCATAAATAAACACAAATTTTGGCAATGGAAAGAAGATTCTGGCATACTCCTAGACTCAGTGTGGACAGTACATTCCTATTTTTCCAGTCTCCAGTCATGGCATATCTTTCATATGAAGCTTGTGCTTCTCATGAGTTAAGTAAACAATATTTAAATCTCACAGCCTTAAATCTTAAATCTCAGAACCTCCTGTTTAACTGGACTGTCCTTTAATCCTTAATAGTGTCCTTAATAGTGTGTGTGTGGGGGGGATAGTGTGTGTGTGTGTGTGTGTGTGTGTGTGTGTGTGTGTGCATATGTGCTATCTTTCCAACCACTAGGAGCTCCTTTGGAACAACTGTCTCAGCAGTTACAGAGGAACTTGGTTCTAGGCAAATAGAAGACTCTCAGACATACCTGTGAATCCGTGGGTTGGATAAGGTTCATACAGAATGTCTAAGAATGAAGTTTTTATAGTATTGAGAACCATTATTGTATTTAAGAGTTTGGAATGGTTTTCAGCAAGGGATCAAGGATGAACAGAAAGTAAACAATATAATATCTAGAACATACTCTATATAATTTGTGAGGAAAGTGAAAAGGAAATTCAGATAAAGGATTTTTAAAAAGATTTTACTGATTTGACAGAGAGAGAGGCAGCAAGAGAGGGAATACAACCAGGGGAAGTGGGAGAGGGAGGGAGAAGTGGCTTGAGAAGGGAGGCCAATGTGGGGCTCCATTCCAGGACCCTGGATCATGTCCCCAGCTGAGGGCAGATGCCCAATGACTGAGCCGTCCAGGCACCCCCGGATAAAGGATTGATTGAAGATTTATATGTATGCAGCTTGTTAAGAAACTGGGAAAATCTTTGTGAATGGGTTCATCTGGGGTGGTGAAATTCATGTATTTGTCCAACAGATATTTAATAATGAGTGCCTCCAAAGTACAACTCCTAAAATCCTTCAACAAACTCTTTTCCAAAACATTTCCTCCTTTAGTCTCAATAAATCTCCCTAAGATTCAACCGGCTGATCCAGTCCCAAACTGCGATTTAATTGTTACATGATTGTTCTCCCTCAGTCCAACACTTAGAATCATTACAAAGCCTTTCAGTTAAACTTTCAAAACACACACTGCTCACTGCTCTCCATCTCCACAACCCCAGTTCATGGCCCATTTCTTGCCTTGACTCCCACAATTCCTTTTGAATTAGCACCATGATTAATTTTCATTCCCTGTAATCTAATCTTTCACTCTTCAAATGCATTTTTCTCAAATAAATAACCCTTTCATGGTTCCGTAAGTTTTGACAAATGCACACAAAACAAGTTTCATTACTCCCCAAGATTCCCTCTCACTGTTCCTTTTCAGCATAACCCATCCTTTCACTCATGGTTCCTGGAAACCACCGATCTACTTTCTGTTTCAGCACTTTTGTCTTTTCTACCAGAAATGGTATCCTATGTCCTATAACCTTTTAAGTCTGGCTTCTGTCACTCAGAAAAACATATTTTGCTCATGTTGTTGTGTCTACCCCATTTTGTTTTGTCTATGTTTGTTTTTCCTGCTGAGTTGCATCCTATTATAGAGATAGGATGCGATTTGTTTATCTGTTCATGAATTACAGGTTATTTGGGTGATTTCCAGTTCAGAATGAGAATGAAGTTACATTGGATTTTTTTGAAACATAACTGTATTTCTCATTATTAATTTCCTTTGTTAGGAGTCATACGGTATGAACACATTTGACTTTATAAGAAACTGCCAAACTGTTTTCCAAAGTGGCTTTACAATTTTTCACACTCATGAGAAATGTAGGAGAAAGCTCCAGTTGCTCTGTATTTCTGCCAGGATTTGAGCACTTGGAGCATATATATATAGTCTAAATATAATTGCACATCTTTTCGTTTCACGTATCTATATCTGTAGATATAGAGATAGTATTTTTGTATATATAGTATTATATATTATAATGTTACATATAATATGCAATGTTGAGCATCTTTTCATGTGCTTATTTGCCATCTGTATTTTTTTTTTTTTTGGTGAAAATTTGTTATATATTCTTTGTCAGTATGAGTTTTGCAAATATTTTATCCACACCATGTCTGGTCTTTTACTCTCTTAGCAGGGTCTTTCACAGAGAGGAGTTTTAAAATTTGATTAAGTTTAATTTATCTTCTTTTTTTTTTCTAGATCGTGATTTTTCATGTCATAGTTAAAATATCTTCACTTGGCCCAAAATCACAAAGTTTTATAGTTTTAGGTTTTCATAGTCAAATCCGTTATCAGTTTAGAGTCACTTATTTTGTAAAAGGTATATAATACGTGTTAAGGTCTTTTTCTCTCTTTCTTTCTTTCATTTTTCTGTTTAGAAGAGGGGAGGGATCTTTTTTCTCAATTCTTTAAGCACCACATATTAGAAAGCCTACATTCCCCCACTGAACTCCCTTTTCATTTTTGACAGATATAGGGGTTTATACCTACATCTCTGTTCTACTTCATTGCTCTATATATCTACCCTGTCATTAATGCCACACTATCTAGATATTTATTTATTTATTTATTTATTTATTTCTTGTAATATGTCTTAAGATCAGGGAGATTGTATCTTATAACTTTCTTCTTTTTCAAAATTATGTTGGTTATTTCAGTCTTTGACTCTTCAAATGAACTTTATAATCAACTTGTGAATATTTGTTTAAAAAAAAAAAAACCTACCTTATGTGATTTTAATTGATCTTCCATTAAATATATGGATCTATTGGGGGGGAGAACTGATATCTTAATGTTGCGTCTTCAAATCCCTGAACTCAGTATATTCCTCTATTTAAATCCACATTGATGGGTTTCTGGGTGGCTCAGTGGGTTAAGCCTCTGCCTTTGGCTCAGGTCCTGATCTCAGGTCCCGGGATTGAGTCCTGCATCAGGCTTTCGGCTCAGCAGGGGACTTGCTTCCCCCTCTCTCTCTGCCTGCCTCTCTGTCTACTTGTCATCTCTCTCTGTGTTAAATAAATGAATAAAATCTTTAAAAAATGAATCCATATTGACTTCTTTTTACCAGTGTATTATAGTTTTCACTGCACATATTTGATTAGTTTTTAACAAGATTTTATTTATTTATTTGTCAGAATGAGAGAGAGAGAGAGAGGGAAATCACAAGCAGGGGGAGCAGCAGAAGGAGAGGGAGAAGTGGGATCCCCACTGAGCAGGGAGCCTGATATGGGGCTTGATCCTAGGATTAAGCCCTGTGTTGGGCTCTCTGCTCAGTGGGGAGTGTGCTTCCTCCTCTCTCTCTCTCTGCCTGCCTCTCTGCCTGCTTGTGATCTCTCTGTCAAAATAAATAGATAAAATCTTTAAAATCTTCTTGGTAAATTGACTGTTATATAATTGTGTAATTTTTCTCTTTATTCCTGATAATTTTTATTGTGCTAAGGTCTACTTTCTTTGATATTAATATTAGCACTTAACCTTTCTTTAGATTAATGATTTTTTTGGTAATATTACACTTTATTTCATTTTAAAACTTTTACCTATTTGCCTCTTTATGTTAGAGTTTTTTAATGTAAATATATATGTATGTAATATGCATACAGTTTAAATATAATATAAATAATATATACAATATATATTAAAACAACCTAATACCGTATATATTAGGTTGTTTTAATATTCTCCAACCTGACAGATTAAGATTCCCAATAACTGTCTTTAGATCATTTTCATTTATTGTGTTATTGATATGGTAGGATTTAGGTTTGCTATTTATCATTGGTTTTATGTTTGTCCTTCCTAAGTTTTGTTTCTCTGTTCTCCCTTTCCTGCTTTCACTTTATTCAGGTGAATTTTTATCCCTTGGATTTTTTTCATATACTGTTGAATTTATTTTATATATTTATTGTGTTTGTTCTAAGGATTAAACTTTTATTGTGTACATAATGTTATTATTTTAGTAGTTCAAGAGTCAGAAGTTTTGCAACCATACCAGTATCTTTATCATTCCCCTCTGACATTTATGTTATGGTGTTACATGCACTACTTTCACAATGAATACCCTGCCAAACAATATTATCATTTTTACTTTCAATACTCATGCATATTTTCAAGGATTTAAGAGGAGAAAACAGACTTTTATATTAACCCATATATTTACAATTTATGTTGTTTTTACTTTTTTTGAAAGATTTTATTTATTTATTTGAGAGAGAGAGCAAGCATGAGTGCTGGGAAGAGGTAAACAGAGAGGGAGAAGCAGACTTCTCACTAAGCAGGGAGCCACATGTTAGGCTCAATCCCAGGCTCCCAGGATCATGAGCTGAGCTGAAGGCAGATGCATAACTGACTGAGCCATCTAAGCATATTTTTACTTTTATTTTGAAAGGCCCAAGTTTCCCTTTAATATAAAGACAATATTTAATATATTTTTTAGATCAGAATTTCTGAAAATTCTGAGTTGTCCTTCATCTAAAATTTATTTTGTGATCACTTCTATTAAATATTTCCACTGGATATGAATTCCAACATTTTTCTTTCAGCATATTTAAAAAAAAGTAAAAGATTTTACTTATTTATTTGACAGAGTCAGCGAGAGAGGGAATACAAGCAGGGGGAGTGGGAGAGGGAATACAAGCAGGGGGAGTGGGAGAGGGATAAGCAGGCTTCCCGCTCAGTGGGAAGCCTGCTGCGGGGCTTGATTCCAGGATCCTGGGATCGTGAACTGAGAGGAAGGCAGACTCTTATCGATCGGGCTACCCAGGTGCCACTTCTTTCAACATTTTATTTATTTTATTTTTCTTTCAGCATTTCAAAGTGTTGTTCCACTTTCTTTTGTCTTCCATAGTTTCTGATGATAAATCTGTTTTTTTAACCACTGTTCCTCTACATGATGTAATGTGTTGTATTTCTCTAGTTCCACAAAGTACTGTTTTTATTTTATTTTTTTTGTCTTTTATTTTCAAAATACTGATTTGATTATAATGTTTAGGCATTGTTTTCTTTAGTTTTTATGTTTGGGATTGACTGTGTTCCTTGAAATTGCAAATTTATATCTTTCATGATATAAGGGAAGTTTTTGGGTCATTATTTACTCAAAACTTTTTCTGCACCCTCCTCACTCCAGTTGGGATTTCAATGACATGTCCATGGACATGCATTAGTGTGGCTTAGGACTGCCATCAGAGCTAAGCCACAGAGTAAGAAAAAAATAAGTAAATTCAACCCTACAATGTCTGCTATCTGAGTTTTGTTTGACTCTTTCCTACACTCTATTTTATTTGATTTTCAGAGTTTTCAAATTGTTTTGTTTTATATAAATTTTTTGTTTTATATAAAGTTTTAGGGTAATCCCTAGCACAGATTTACTGTGTCCTGAGCTGGAATTTATAGTTTTTCACATGATTGACAGTATCCTTTGAAAAATGTATTTTAGATTTTTTATTCCTTGGCTTAAAATCCTTCAACCATTTCTTCTTCATTGGGAATATATCATTACGTTTTAAAAGTAGGACATTCTAGACTATAAGTCTTTCCCTCAATCAGCACACTGCAATCATACTTCACATTTTTTTTATCACTCTCATTTTTTTTCTTAAGTACAGAATGACACTCCTTTCCTATCTTGGAGTCTTTGAACTTATTCTTTTTGTATAAAACATCTAGTATCTCAGAATATATTTGGAGATGGAGACTTGAAAGAGATAATTATGATTAAACAATATCACATAAGTAAGCATTGATCTAATCTGACTAGTGTCCTTATAAGAAGATGACATTTGGACAAAGAAAGACATACTAGGGCTGTGTGTGCACAGAGAGACAACCATATGAAGAGGCAGCAACAGGTGGTCATCTATAAGTCAAGGAGAGAGGCCTCAGAGGAAACCAAGTCTGCTGCACTATGATATTGGACTTCAAAGCCTCTAGAGTGGTGAAAAACCAATTCTTCTTTATTGAGCCATGCTGTTTACATTATTTCATTATGACAGCCCTAGAAAACTAATACAGATTTCAGGACTGAGAAGTGAGGTGCTACTATTAAAAAAAGGAATACCTGGGGGGCTCAGTGGGTTAAGCCTCTGCTTTGGGCTCAGGTCATGATCTCAGGGTCCTGGGATCAGGCCCTGCCTTGGGCTTTCTGCTTAGCAGGGAGCCTATTTCTCCTTCTCTTTCTGCTTGCTGCTCAGACTACTTCTGATCTCTCGCTCTCTCTCTCTCCCTTTCTCTGTCAAATAAATAAATAAAATCTTAAAAAAAAAAAAAAAAAGAAAAGAAAAGAAAAACTAAAAATGTGGCAATGACCCTGGAATTGGCTGATGGGTAGACACTAGAAATGTTTTGAGGTGCATGCTCAAAAAAGTCTAGAAGGGATTGATGCTAGGAATATGAACATTAAAGATGATTCTGGTGAATTCTCAGACAGAAATAGGGAGCACATTATTGGAAACTGGAGGGAAAATGATCCCTGTTATAAAGTGGCAAGTAACTTGACCAAATCATATTCTATGTTTTGAGGAAAGCAGAGATTTTGTAAGTGACCTATCTGTAAGTTTATTTCTAAGCAAAATATTGAGGCCTACCCTGGTTTCTTCTTACTGTGCTTAGGAAAATATGAGAGGAGAGAGATAATTGAAAGAAGTGTTAAGCAAAAATGAATCAGAACTTGAAGATTTGGAAACTTCTCCGTCTATCCATATCAGAAAAAACATGAGGTAATGTGTTCTGGAGAGCACACCAAGAGCATTGCTGGAGGAAAAAAAAAAAAATCATTTGCTGAAGAGATTATGGGTGTGACTCATGGATCTAACCAGGCATCTCAGCAGAAGCCAGAAATAGAGATGGAGTTATAGAAACAGAAACACAGAAACAGAGCCAGCTGGGAATGCTGGGGACAAAAATGGAGCAAAATGTAGGAAGGTTGTCAGAATTCCATGATTGTATGGGATAAACCAATAGAGTGATCTAGCTATAAAAATACAGTGTTCTTCCAAAAAAAATAGAAGAATGACTCCAAAGGTGAGACTATCTCCTTCAAAGCTCTAGCAAGTGAGGCTAACTCCTTCGATGACTGCCAGCCTTCAGAACTATGAGAAAATAAATTTCTGTTGTTAAAATATTCCAGTCTATGGTATTTTGTTATGGAAGTCCTAGTAAACTAATATAGTAATGAATACAATTGTGTTCTAAGAAAAGAAGTGTCCAAGTCCTAACTTCTAGTACATATGAATGTGATCTTATATAGAAATAGGGTCTTTGCAGACCCAATTAATATAAGGAATAAAAAGTAGTCATACTAAATTTGAGTGGGCCCTAAGTCAGATGAGACTATCCTTATAAGAGACAGAAAGGGAGAGAACACAGTATAATCATTTATATTGTATGTCAACTTGACTGGGCCACAAGATTCCTCAGATATTTGGCTAAACATATTTCGGGCAAGCTATAATGGTGTTTCTAGATTAGATTAACATTTGAATCTATAGACTGAGTAAAGCAGATTACCCTTCCCAGTGTGGGTGGGACACATCAAATCCACTGGAGGTTTGAATAGAATAAAAAGCTGGGTAAGAAACAATTCTCTTTCTGTTTGACTGTCTTCAAGCTGGGAACATTGATCATTTTTGCCTTTGGATTTGGGCTCAGGTTGGAAATTACACTATCAGTTCTCCTGGTTCTCATACCTTTGATTTGGACTGGAACAATACTGTGGGCTTTGCTGGGTTTCTGACTTCCCAGCTACGGATCTTGGGACTTCTTAGCTTCTATAAGTACATGATCTAATTTTTATATGTATAAACTATTGGTTCTGTTTCTTGGAAACACAGACTAATATACACATAGACATGATTTCCATGTGAAGATAGAGGCGGAGTTTGAACTTATGCTGCTACAAACCCAAGAATAGCAGGAGTAACCCAAATTTGAGAGTCAAGATAGTGTTATCTTCTAGAACTCTGGAAGGAGTGTGGTCCTGCTTATTCCTTGGTTGCAGAGTTCTGGTCTCTAGCACTGTGTGCTAGAACACTTCTGTGTGGAGCTGCCTGTGTGGCTCAGTGGGTTAAGCCTCTGCCTTCAGCTCGGGTCATGATCTCAGGGTCCTGGGATCAAGTCCTGCATCGGGTTCTCTGCTAGGTGGGGATCCTGCTCCTTCCTCTCTCTCTCTCTACTTGTGATCTCTCTCTGTCAAATAAATAAAATCTTTAAAAAAAAAAAAAGGAACACTTCTGTATTGTTTTAAGTCACTCAGCTTCTGGTAATTTGTTATGACCACCACGGGACACTAATACACATTCTCCAAAATTATATAGCCACTTGTGCAAATGCAAGGTTTGATCCTAGTCTGCTGGACTCCAAAGGCCCTGCTTTTATCACCACATATGGTACCTCATCAACTTAGCTTTCATAAGACAGACTTGAGTGGCAGTCATGAAGCTTTCTTTGGAAAACAGAATTTGTACAAAATGAGATCATTTTTTCCTTCTCATCATGTTTACAAACCCATTGACTTTTGTGTGACAGATACTGTGCTGAGCAGTGTGAGCAAAGTAAATAGAGATGTGGTTGGTGCTCATGGGGCTGCCAGTCTAGTAATGGCAACAGATCACAGAGAGATATTCTGATAAACTTGTAAATACCGATAATGATAAATACTGTAAAGTAAAGAAATAGGGCAGTAAGAATGATAGAATACATAGGACTATAGGTGACAAATTTAGACCTACCCAGAATTAAAATATATATATATAATATATATATTATATATATTATATATATATATATATTAATTTATTATTTGAGAGAGAAAAAGAGAGAGTGAGTGAGGTGGTGAGGGACAGAGGGAGAGGAAGAGAATCTAGCAGTCTCCTTGCTGAGCACAGAGCCTGACACAGGGCTTGATCTCATCATCCTGAAATCATAACCTGAGCTGAAGCCAAGTGTCAGATTCAATCAACCGAGCCACCCAGATGTTTCTAGACCTACCCCAAAATTTTCCCTCTGTATTATCAGGAATTTTATATTCATCTTCCTATCCAAAAGTAGCTTTTGAGTTGAAGCCAGTTTGATCTAATAATCTAAACTGAGACTGGTTTATATAGAGGGAGGGCTAGTGGCATGGGTTATGAGCCGTTTATTTTTTTAATTTTTTTTTATTTTATTGTAGACTAGAAAAAATAAATCAAATAACCCTCTCTTAAAATATCTAGGCATTCCCAACTGTGAGTTGCTTAAACTTTGCATGAGAGTACCTTAATGATATTCTAGTGGACAGTGTTGCAGTTTGAAAATTTGATATAAGGGAAACCAGAGACATATATTGTTAAAGGCTCCAAGATGCCCTTGGGCTATCCCCAGGGTAGGCAAGGTCTTGCTGCTTTCAGATCTACCTTGCTCATGGTTTCCAGAGTGATCTTCCTAAAGCAGATTTGGCACCAGCTTTCACCACTGATTAAAATTTCTCATTGCCCACCCACTGCCTCTAAGATAGTCACTGCCTCTAATATAGAGTCCAACTCCTTTGCCTGACACAGAAGTACCCTCTTGAGCTTGTTTCTGCTTTTTTCTCAATCTATGTCTTGTAACCTCCCCCATCATCAGTTTACTCCAGCAAAGCTCAGGTTCGCAATTAGCGCCCTCCAAGTGTCTCCACACATAGACACACAATTCATTTCTTTTTTTTTTTTTTTATCTTTGTCATATCCTATCCTGTACTTTTTATGCTCTCATCATCCTCAATGTTTAATTCAATCATATCCAGTCTCACTGTGTTATAATTCTTATCAAGTATGTTTTCCTAGTCAGACTATATGAGACTCAAGAATTGACTTCATATCTTTCAACAACTTTCAACAGAAGTGGGGAAAACAGTGGTATGTGACTTCTGAGATTGGGCCTGGACACCTCAGCCAAGAGCTTCAGCTAACTGCTAGATATGTATAAGGCTGTTTTGGATCATCCACTTAGGGTCAAGTTCTGGAATGGCAGTAGACACAAGAGTAACCCCAGGAAAGTCCTGTGGGAGGACTGCCCATCTGAACCGAGCCTGAATTACTGAGCCACAGAACTTTAAAAAGATCAACATGGTCATTGTTTCAAGTCACTAAATTTGGGGATGAGTTATTACACAGCAATCGATAAATGACACATGACTCTAGCTAGTTTAAGCCAACAGGATTTATTAAAGGCAGTAGGAGGTTCACAGAACCCTTAGGATGAAAGGAGAAGCAATGCTATGCGTTATCCAGTGGGGAAAGCAAAGCCAGGAACAACACAGCCAGGAGTGAAGCCCACCATGCTGGAAGCACAAACACCACCATCATTATCTGTTCTTTGCCACTGACCACACTCCACACAAGGTATGGGCAGCTCTAACCCCAACTGCCCCTTATGGCACTTTGGCCAGAAGAACAATCTTCTCAGGCTACTTTATTCACGCTACTCTCTTCCTCCCCCATCTCTTGCATGAATTGCCTGATTGGCTGAATGGAAGTCACATTCTGGTGCCCTCACAGCAAAGAAATCTGAGAAACTTAATGGTTTTTCTTGTTATTGTGGCTGTTTTGGTTGACAGTACTTTCTACTTCTTACTGTGAAAAATCAGCAAACTATGAAGAGGGTTTTAAAAAGATTTGGTCAGTCAAGAATAAAAGATCAAAGATATCTATGTATCCACCTTCACACTTACTTTGTATGTGGGTTTCAGTCCAATGGGACTATGTTACAAGACTTCAGAATTCTGGGTGCTCTGTAGTTATTTTTGTATTTTCTTATGCAGATTTCATTCCTGAATCTGTTGATTCCATTAGCCATGGTACTATATATCACCATACCAAAGTGATAGCAAGTAAGGTGTTAAAATATGTTCATTTGTTTAAGATAATGTCAGCAATGTGTTATTTTGAGAGGCAGTATTTCACAGTGATTATACTCAAAGAGTCTCTAAAACAAGTCTCTGAATCCCAGTGTCTCGTCTTACATGGATGCGCAATCTTGGGTAAGTTACTTAATATCTCTGTGCTCTAGTGGTTTTATTTTTTAAATCTATAAATTTATGCTAACTAATGTTATACCTAATAATATAATTTTTAATATGATATTATATATATCTAATTATTAATATAATTATAAAATTATAACTATAAAACCTTATTATAATTTTGTATAATTATACTTATAAGATATTATAATTATGTATAATTTCTATATAGGCACATATCTCAAACAGCATAACACATATATTGTAAATGTTATGAAAATGTTAGGTAGTATTATTCTCATTTATTATTTTCAGTAAATTCTTTAAAAAGTTTTTAGTTTTGAAGAAAAACAAAGTCACTAGAGAATAGTGATTCAACACAAAAACTGTTATGTTGAATCAGTAGATCTGATAGGGATGAGCTTTGTGATTCTTTTCCCTCTCTGCGAAACTTACACTCCAACTTATGTGTTATATGCTATCATTACATGCTTAAATCATAGTAGGGACTCAACCAATGTAAGCAGTAGTTCTTATAGTCATATACGCATGCAGTGTTTTCATTGCTCATAGAGTATGAAAGTTTCCAGATCCCATAAGAAAGGCATGTGGATGTGAGCTTTTTTCCCCCTCAAATTATATTATTTAATCTTTGCTGCAGTTCTATAAAGTATACAGTGCATGAAGGTACAAACCCATTACACAGATGAGACAAACATGGAGAGTCTCCATGACTTCTGAAATGTTATACATTATGATGATGATAGAGACAGTTTCAGAAGGCGTCTCCTGACCCCAAAGTTTATTCTCCTTTGTATACACTAGGGTGACTAGAATGAACTCCTACTGCAATGTTGTGAACATTTAGTTTGGTGTCCATTGCCTCCATATAAGAACTACTGAATGTAATAGAATTTTACATTGTTTAGAACACAAATTAAGTGTGCCCTAATCCAGTGAAGACTCAGGACCAACCAGCTGGAGGATATTATATGACAGCAACCCAAAGCCAAGATGTTTGGGAGCTGGAATAAATTTAATACCAATGGTTCTCAAACTTCATGGTACAGTGAACCCCCCTGGAGAGCATGTTAGACACATATTCTGGGTTTCCACCTCTCAAGGTTCTGGTTCAGCAGAACTGCTGTGGATACAGAGAATATGTATTTCTCTCAATTTTCCAAATGATGCTAGTACTGCCAGTTCAGGGATGACATTGTGAGAATCATTATCATAGAAACATCTAGGTCAGCTCAGCCATTTAAAAAATATGGAAATGCTCCACAAATAAGTGAAGCATTTCCATATTTTTAAAATGGCTAAGCTGGCCTAGATGTTTCTATGATAATGATTCTCACTTATTTGTGGAGCATAACAAATAGCATGGAGGACAAGAGGAGTTAGAGAGGAGAGGGAGTTGGGGGAAATTGGAAGGGGAGGTGAGAGACTATGGACTCTGAGAAATAATCTGAGGGTTTTGAAGGGTTGGGGGGTGGGAGGTTGGGGGAACCAGGTGGTGAGTATTGGAGAGGGCACGGATTGCATGGAGCACTGGGTGTGGTGTAAAAACAATTAATACTGTTATGCTGAAAATAAACTTAAAAAATTAAAAAAAATACAATAAAATAAAAAAAATAAAAATATGGAAATGAGTTGAGAAGTAAGACAAACTATGAATGTTACCTGGGATATAGACTCTAAAATAGAAATTTGTATGCTAGAAGCTTGTTGAAGAGTGGTCTTACAAACCTCAACATTGAGGAAGTGAAAGCAAGAGCATCAGAAGAACAACAGGTTAAAGTGCAATGATATTGCAACAAAGACTTTAGCTCACCTTAGATAGGGTTCTGAACTGGTTTGGACTTCCCGAGTAGTCTTCAATTGAGACAAAAAGCTGTGTCTTTGTACACCTCCTCTCTTCCCTCATATTGACCAATCTTTTGACTTGGTCTGTCCCCAGGTTGGGTTCCTGGCACTTGGAAGAATGAGTGCCTTGTTCCAGGAGTCCTATTGTCTCTTTCCTGCAGGATACCTGGAAGAACACAGGAATTGGAACTGGAGCTTTGAGCAGGTTGCCTTATTTCTCTATGAATTAGCTATTTGGATTGAACTTTGAAACTGAACCTCTGAACATAGTGAAGTGGGGAAAAAAAAACAGATTTTTTTAAGACCTGGGTTTGAATTTCTACTCTACCATTTATAAGCCTTGTGGCACCAGTTCACTCAGTGTTCCTCTCTGGCCTATCTCCTGATTTGCCAACAATGGGTAATAATAATGATTATCTTCCCGTTTAAGTACATGGAGCACTGGGTGTTATACACAAACAATGAATCATGGAACACTACATCAAAAACTAATGATGTACTATACAGTGACTAACATAACACAATAAAAAAAATAAATAAAAGGGAAGATGCTTTAACATGTATCTACTGTGAAATGGTGCTATGAAAATGGTTATATTAGTGCTTCAATCAATTATCTAATGCTCTGTAATTACCCCAACTTTAGTGGCTTCAATTATAAACATTATTACTTCATAGTTTCTGGGCAGCAGAAATCCAATAGAAGGTTTACTGAGTATTTCTGGTTCTGTATCTTTCATGTGGTTGCAGTCAAGATGTTGTCCAAGTCTCCAGTCATCTGAAGCTTGACTGGGGCTGCAGGATCCTTATTCAAAATGGGCCACTCATGCGGCTGTTGGAAGGAGGCCTCAGGAGCCATGGTGGTCCTTAAGTGTCCTCGTGACATAGAGACTAACTTTCCTTTGTGAGAATTGATCCTAAATTAAAAGATTAAAAGCCACCATTTTTTCATGCCCTAGCCTCAGAGGCCATGCTCCATGCTCCACAATAACTGTTTGGTTATTCAGGTTACCCATCCCTATCCAATAGCAAGCAAGGAGGGCATTACCAGGAGACAAGATTCATGTGGGACCACTTTGAAGACTAGCTACCAACAGTGCTTAACACAGGTATCCCTGAGTGGCCTGAGGACAGAGACATCTCATTTTGTCTAGGACTGATTTCCTCTTCCCCAAGATCATCTGTCTATTAATAGGAAGCAAGGAGTCTTAGACCAAAGGACTCAAGCATTAATGCTTAAGGAGAAACTAGATTGGAGGGAATTACTAACAATCAAGAATTCTGTCCCACTGGCACCTGGGTGGCTCAGTGGATTAAGCCTCTGCCTTTAGCTCAGGTCATGGTCCCAGGGTCCTGGGATCAAGCCCAGAATTGGGCTCTCTGCTCAGCGGGGAGCCTGCTTCCCGCCCCCACTCTCTGCTTGCATCTCTGCCTACTTCTGGTCTCTGAAAAAATAAATAAATAAAATCATAAAAATAAAAAAAAAAAAAAGGATTTCTGTCTCACATTCAACACAGAATTTGCATTGTCATAGAGAATGTCAATTCATATAAAAGATGTTCTATTTGAATTTTAGGTAAAAGAGGGAGACTTTTTAATCTCCTTCATTTTTATTGCTTCTTTTCTTTAGCTGAACCCAATTGAAGTATACTTTTAGGTATGTTTGCCACCGAAAAAACTGTTTAGAGGCAGAAAGACCTCGTGAAGGTTTAAATTTTAAGGAAACATTTTCCAGTGAAAGTCTTTGACAGTATCACTACTTGAGATCATCTCTTATTGTACATACCTGGTTTCTCTGTTCGTTTGGACCAAAGAGTAGCCTTTAATTTATAGCAAAGAGAACAGTTGAGTTTCCAGAAAAGACTTAATTCCAGAAAGAGGAAAAAAATGTGTATATAAAAGAAAGCTATTTACCTCATTAATCTTTTTTATTAAGAGTCTTCCTGCACTAAAATGAACAGCCTGTTATGGGAGAAAAGGCTAAATGTCTAAATCTTGCTTTAATGGCGGTAAAACGTATTATTCATATTAACAACCCTAAGGTTATTTTTATGTGCATATAATGGTTGTGCTGATCTGTTTTCAGGACATAATAATCCAGATTTTCCACTCAGCAAGGCATCTTATTCATTTAAATTTACTGCATATATTTAGAAATATATATCAGCAGTGAATACAACCTAAATTGTTAGGTACAATACTGAAAACATGAGCCTAAATTAGAAAGGAGGCTAAATATAAAGGTGGTTGTAATGAACATGCCTATCTGCAGTGGCTGGGATAGCAGGCAGAGCCCTGGATTCAGATCAGAAGGCTCAGGTTTTGGTTTCTCCTCTCCTTTTGATAATTGTGTGACCATGACCTTGAGAAAATGTTTGACCTTGATGAGTCTAATTTCTCCTCTAAATGTAGGGTTGTTAGGATTACTAAACCCATGTTTACTGAGTATTACTTATGGAGGATAAATTCTTCTGAGGATGATAAATATGTGAACAACTTATATTATTCATAAACTAATTTACTCACAAAATTGACTCTCTGTTGGAATCTGGTGTAACTTGTACAATGCTAGGATCTAATACACAGTAGTCACAGTAGTACACAAGGCAAGTTATGCTGTTGACCTTTTGGCATATGTAGTAAATGGGGAAATTAGAGAACTAATCCCGATTATTGGAACAGACCTTGATGAGTGTCATAGCTGAGGGAGTACGGCATCAATAGAAGTACGTGTAGGGCTGAGGGGGTATCTAGGGGTTTTCAGGAAGGCCAGGGGAGACCCAAGACCTGTCACAAAGAACAGCAGGATCAGTCAGCAGTAGTGGAGAACTGCCATGAGAACTCTTCTGCATGATCTACAGAATAAACTCTTGTCCAACTACAGAGAATTGTTTTATCCAAACACTTGGATGTACAAAGCTTCCCAAATATAAATGTGAAAAAACATGACCCAAGAGAGAACATTAAAGTAAGTTCCTTTGGAAAAACAAGAATGAAGGGCACTGAGACAGAGCATGAACCCATAACTCATCAAGACAGCATAGAGATTAAGTTATGAAATCTAATAAGAAATAAAGTTCCCTTATCTACGGCCAGAGAAAGAACTGAGAGAAATGTTTTGGTGTCTTCCATTTGTACCCCCTATATGCATTATTGGTGTCCCCATAGTGTGCATCGTTAACCACAATCCCCTTAAGTCTTTAACAGTGAAATTCATGGCAAGTACACAAATTCCCAAGCAGACAGTTGAGCTCATCTTCAAACCCCATATTGTTCAAGTATTCCTCAACAAGTTCATCTCAGAGTTTCATCCCATTATCAAATACAATTGGGTATGATATCCCTGTTGGACATATTGTCTTGCCATCATCCCCAGTGTCATCTAAAGCTGTTTGTTTCCTCAAAGGATTTATCTAAATAAATATTCTTACAACTAAGAAAGCTTTGTTAATATCCTCTTAGCTGATGGGATCCCTAACAAAAAGAATTGTAACAAAGGTCAGAAAGCAGCTTCTCCTGATTATCATATACATGATATACAAAGCTTTTTAAGGGCAATATCCTATTCTCAAAATTACAGAGCTATTATCATTTACACATTATAGATGAGGAAATTCGAGGTCTAAACAAAGCTGTCTCTTGGAATATTGAACTCATGCCTTGAGTACATATCTATGGGCTTCCATATTCCATATACTTTAGATAAAAATGATATGAAGGTTTCAGTTCAACTTTTTAAAATTGTTTTTAACTTTATTTTGTTTGTATTTAAGTAATTAAAAATTTAACTGGGATTTTAAGACTGGTATGTCCCACCTGGTGACCATAAGCTTTTTATTTCTTTCTGAACATCACTGTATTCTTTAAATGATAAAAATAATACCAATTTCAAAATCTATTATAAAGAATGAATGAGGTAAAATATATGAAAAGTCTAATTCAGAATGTGAACACATGAACATAGGCATACAACCAATGATAACTACTGCTAATTTTTAAATATTGTTAATATTTGAACACTTATTATCTTACTGGACTCTCATCTCTATTTTGCCAGGTGGGCCCTGGGAAGCACAGCAAGATGAAGTAGTAGAGCATCTGACTTTGAAGCTGGACAAGCATTACCAAAACTCAGTGCCACTACTTATTATCTAATGGATTTGAACTCCATTTTGCATCTGTAAAATAGAATTAACTACAATTTCTTACTCATTAAGTTGGTGTGATTTGATGATGAGATTAGATGAAATTGCTTAGATCTTAGAACCAGCTATGAGTAAAGCCTGGATCCTAAAGCTGGTCTGTTGACACAAGATATATCTCATCAACAATTCAGTTACCTTTTCTGACAATCCTTGCCTCATCTACATGAAAAGTATTCTGTCCATCATCCAGCATTACTGCACAAGAATATTCTCTAAAATAGAGTTATTTTCTACATAAGGACCTTTGTGAGGACCTTTTAGGTGCCAAGCATAATGCTTGTAGCCTTGCATAAGGAAAAAAGAAAAAAAAAAAAAAAGACAAATCTCTACTCTAAAAAGGCACAGCCTGATGGTAGAAAAATAGGAAACAAACAATTAAAGTCATGGCATTTTTTTTTTAAGGTAAAGTCATAGAAACTGCTATTTTTCTACATTGAAAGAGGCTCTCAGATTATCTCTGTTATGAGGAACTTGAGAGACAGGGTGGAGGGGTTGTGGGGGTAGGAAAGGAAAAAATGAAGCAAGATGGGATTGGGACACGCTATAAGACTCTTAATCTCACAAAACAAACTGAGGGTTGCTGGGGGCGGGTAGGGAGAAGGTGGTTGGGTTATGGACATTGAGGAGGGTATATGCTATGGTGAGTGCTGTGAAGTGTGTAAGCCTGAAGATTCACAGACCTGTGCCCCTGGGGCAAATAATGCATTATATGTTAATTTAAAAAAAGATGCTCTCAGCAATTTCATATGTTTTGCTCTTATACATGAGGTATGTACTGGGGTCTATGGAGCATATTTACAAATTACAAATTATATTACAAATTATGACAAGTATTATAGTTATTCTAGGACATATTTATAGAAACAAAAATGGGGAACCAGAGAAGTGGGTTTGAGTTATTAAAATGGGAGAGTGGGGGCACCTGGGTGGCTCAGTGGGTTAAGGCTCTGCCTTCGGGTTATGTCATTATCTCAGGGTCCTGGGATCGAGCCCCGCATTGGGCTCTCTGCTCAGCAGGAAGCCTGCTTCCTCTTATCTCTCTGCCTGCCTCTCTGCCCATGAGTGATCTCTGTCAAATAAAGAAATAATAAAATCTTAATACAAAATGGGAGGGGGGCAAGAATCACTGAACTAAATTCTAATTTTGTAATGAAGTTGCAAAGTGATTCACTTACATTCTTAGCCAATTTCAGTAGTTGCATAGACAGATAGGAGAACGTAAAAAAGTGCGTGTGTGTGTGTGTGTGTGTGTGTGTGTGTTAAACAGAGAGGAGGTAGGGAGAGAGAGAGGGAGGAGGAGTAGGGGAAATGGGAGAGGGAGAAAGAGAGGGGGCAGGGGAGAGAGAGGAGAGAGAAAGGGAGGAAGAGAGAAACTGAGGTTACTGCATTGCTGAGCTCATGAGTGCCGGAGTTCCTTGTGATGTAGCTCCCAGTGAAAACTGCATGTCTGTTGATTAATTTACTTTCTATAAAAGAGCTATTTTTGAAAACCGCTTGAGGATTCAAAGGAAATGCAAATGAGCGGCTGGAAAAATTTAAGTGCCTGAGAAAGAAAAAAAGGTGGAAGGGCTATTATTCTATTTTATGGGTGTTGATATGAATGCCAGGTGCCTCTTTGTATCCTGATAGCCAACTGCCTTAAGGGCTTTTAAATAGCTTTAAAACGATTTATTTTCACATCAATATAATATTGAGGAAGTTTTATTCATTAAATGTTTATTCATTCAATATTGAAATCCATGGAGACACAATATATATTCCTACCTGTGAGCATGTATCATAGAGATTTAGCTGTTTGGGCAGGAAAAAAAAAAATGTTTGTATAAAGAAGACAGTGTTTTATATCTAGAGAAAACTGGGCAGGGAGCCAGGAAATGTGGGCTTCAACTGTTAACACTAATAAAAGGACAGTAACCAACAGTTAGGGAACACCCACTACATGATGTCAGGCATGTGCAGGGAGACTCACCCTTTACCATGAGCTAACTCTCTACAGCAAGTGCAATCATGACTTTTTTTAGATAATAGGCTCAGGTTAGGGCGCTTGGGTGGCTCAGTCAGTTACAGCCTCTGCCTTTCACTCAGGTTATGGTCCCGGGGTCCTGGGATGAGCCCCACATCAGGCTCTTTGCTCAGTGGGGAGCCTGCTTCCCCCTCTCTCTCTGTGCCTGCCTTTCTGTCTACTTGAGATCTCTGTCTGTCAAATAAATAAATAAAATCTTAAAAAAGAATATAAGGCTCAGGTTAGGTCTGCTTTTCAAGGCCACATTGAGCTCTTTGCAGTCTTTATTAAATATTAGGTAGTGAAAGAACAAGTGAGTAAGTGAATGCTTAATTTTGGTGGATCAGAAGCCACCAGAGCTAAGGGGGGTGGTGGGGAACTAGTTAAATCTTTAATGCAATTTTAGAAGGAAGGGAATCATCAAGATTTGGACTGAAGTGGTATCAGTGAGGCTATAGAACAAAACTGGCTGAATTTTTTTTTTTTTTTAATTGCTTTACCATTTGCAAAGCAAGCCTACCTACATCATTTCCTTGGCTCCTCCTAATAACTTTTGAGGCTATGTATATATATATATATATATATATATATATTTTTTTTTTTTTTTCCCTCATGAAAGTAAAGTACAGAAAAGTTGCAGAACTTTCCCAAGGTCATGCAACTAGTTTGCAATTACCTAGGTCGTGGTAGTACTCTAAACATAGTCATGATATGAGATGCTTATGTATAAATAAAGCTTTAAATCTTTGTTTTCTTATATCAAGCTTGTTTATGCTTGTTCATTAGTGTTTTTTTTCTTTTTATTTATTTATTTTTATTTTTTATTTTTTTATTTTTTTATTTTTTTTTAAAACACTTTCTTTTTTTTTTTTTTTTTTTAAAGATTTTATTTATTTATTTGAGAGAGAGAGACAGTGAGAGAGAGCATGAGCGAGGAGAAGGTCAGAGAGCGAAGCAGACTCCCCATGGAGCTGGGAGCCTGATGTGGGACTCGATCCCGGGACTCCAGGATCACGCCCTGAGCCGAAGGCAGTCGTCCAACCAACTGAGCCACCCAGGCGTCCCTATTTATTTATTTTTAAAATGGGATCAAGATGGTAGCATCTAACAGTCCAAGAAACATGAGAAACAAAGACAAAAATATTTTATGCTGGAATCGCTGGGTGGGAAGAGTGTGAAAAAAATGTCTCTTTTGTAGATGGTAAACATGAAAATAGATTACTTTATGAGTCTAATTTGAGGCATGTTGAGTTTGAGTTACTGACAAATTACTTAGGGGGAGCTGGATATGCAGTCCAGGAAATTAGACTGCTCAGGGTTGGAGAAAAAACAAACAAACAAACAAACACAAAACAAATTATTTACATAAATATTTTATTCCTATCATCACAGTAACAAAATGAGGAATTCCACAAAAATTATTTGAGCTCTCCAAGGGAGAATGTATAGAAGAAGAAGGGAATTTGATAATTTTATTCAACTTCATACCTGTTACCTCTTATTATCTGTTTTTATACTCAAAACATTATTCTTGTAGAAGATTGAAATTCAGCTTTGCCAGACAGATCAATCTTGGTGTGTTCATTTGTGTCTTTGACATCAGAAAGAACCTTGCATTTAGTGTGATAAGTTACATTGTATGATATCAGTGATTTGTATTATATCAGAATTGGTTTCCCCCAGAAGCTGAAATACTACTTTACTGAAAGCCTGAAATATAAGGCTGCCCACTGAATTTCCATCCGAGCTTTAAAATGTCTCCTGTAGTGATAAAATATGCCTCAGACATCCACAGATAACAGTGATCATCTGCACTAAGTTTTTCAGGGAACGTCTCAACAAAAGCTCATAGAGCAATAGACGACTCAGAGGATTTACAATTTGCCAGCCTCTCGTTCTGCTAAGTCCATCACCCTAATTTGCTCCTGGGTTGATTTATATGGAATTGCTCTTTTTCATTACTCACCCTGTCCTTTTAAACACTGTTAAATTCTGGGCAAACAAGTATTGCTACAAGAAATACCTTGAGAGAATGAATCGTTGCCTCACAATTAAGTGTTGGATGTTACTTACAAGAGCATATTTTAAACATTTCTCTACTTCTAGAGGTCATTTGCTCTGCTGGTGTGTTAACTCATGCATGCCAGTGTTTTAGAAACTGCTTAGTTTTATTCTAATAGCAAGAAGCTGACTTGACCAAGAGGAAGGGTGGGAAGAGTGAGCAGGAGTGGCCTGGTCTCTCAGCAGATGATATAGAGCATGAAATTGGAGAATAAATGACAAAAGATGGGTCCTCAAAAAGAGGATGCGTATTACCATATTAGTACATTACTTTTCAAACTCATATCCTATGGAACCTTAATTTTAGAAAATATAACCTTCTAAAAATTGTCCTCTTACTTGAGTAAGTCTGAAAATACTGATTATTTCATTTCCTTCTGAGCTATTCAAAGCACATTAGCATATAAATTTCCAGAAAAGTCCTACAGTGACATATTTTATTTTACTTTGTATAATTCAGGGATTTCCAAATTTATTTGACTATAGAATCCACCCCTGCCTTATCATTTATTAATTTGTGGCATTTCTAGTGGGTTCACCAAACCATGGTTTGATAAACATGACTAGTCTCTAGGCAGTGGGACTTTTCAGGGCAGATGCTATGTATTATTCCTCTTACATCTCCAGATCTTGGTAAAGTGCCATCAACAAATTAAAATAATTGGGAAGTTATGAGTTTTATAAATTTACTAATTGTGTTTTTAATGTAATTTATTTAATTGTAAGTGTGTTTGATTTAGTATTTCATGAAGGCTGTGTTTAATAACAGGCTGTGAAGTTTCCACAAATTTAACAATCAACTCGATTAGTGATAGGAATCAGAAAAATTAGCCTGGAAACTGTTATCATAAGAATATTTGGAATTGTGGGGCCACTGAGGGAGGGTGAGGCAGGTGTTTGAAGAGCCAAGGATGATAAGGATAAAGAGCAGTAGCACATAGCCCCGAGTAAGTCATGATCTGGAATTAACTCAGAGTGCTTTGCCCTCATAGTGTGGGTTCCTGGGTAAGTCCACATATTTAAAAATATTTTTGGTGATTGTCACTGCTCCCTAATGGACTTCCTTCAGAAACAATAAACTCCTTTTACACAGCCACGATGCCTGATTTTCTAACATGAATACACTAAGCTTTCTGTTGGAAAACCTGACCTGAGTTAATTGTGTTTAAGGATTTACATGTGGCGTAATAGATATAAGAAGTATAAGGCAAAAGGTGAAAGATGGTGTGCAGTTTGAATGCTAGTATATTTAAGGCCATTTATGTTTATATTTTCTCTTGAAGTATTCTAGGTACATGAGTTTTGAAAAATAAAGGACTAGTACTTGGTCACAATGGATTGCATGGTAACAGAGGACACAATTAAGGAAGTGCTGACACTTGCTGTTATCAACTGCATCCACACAACAATGGATTTTCCCTCAAAAGAGATTTCAATACAATGTTTCATGTTTGTGACCTCTGACATTCACATCACTGTTGGTCCATACTTTATTTCAGTAGGCTTTTCTACATCCATCCAAACCTTCCTCTTCTTCTATTTTCTATTAACATTTTTTCAAATACCACTTTACTTATTATTTTAAAGTTTTTTTTTTAATTTATTTGACAGACATAGATCACAAGTAAACAAAGAAAGAGGAGGAAGCAGGCTCCCTGCTGAGCAGAGCCTGATGTGAGGCTCAATCCCAGGACCCTGGGATCATGACCTGAGCCGAAGGCAGAGGCTTTAACCCATTGAGCCACACAGGTGCCCCAATACCACTTTATTTTAAATAGGTATAACATTAAGGAATATGTGCAGGGAGTGTCTTAAGGGAATTAACACTTACTGAGTCCACTATGTATCTTAGGTGCTTTATTTAGTGTCTTATTTAATCCTCAAGAAAATATCTTAAGAGAAAATTAATACCTAGTGTGAGTTCAAATAGCTAGTACATGGAAGCACTAAGGTTGAACTTAGTTCTAATTCTTTAATGGACGTATGCTATTTTGTGTATAAAGTATGTCCTCCTTTGAGCAAGCATTTTCTCCTCTATTGTTAACAACAACTTTGGTTCAGAGAAGCTTGGGTGGACCTGATTCTAACTCCTCTTATCTGGGGAAATATTTCAGCCTCCTGGTGTCTGGTGTCTGACTCAAGGTGAGGCACATGAACCAAACCCAGTGAATCAGACTCCTCTGCTGGATGACTAGGGCAAAAATGCTGGCATTTTCTCTTGTTAAGAGCTATAAACTTAAGCTGGGCTTAATGCTGAGTAAAGCTTTCTTGTCATCATTTGTAAAAACAAAAACAAATACAACAGCAACAACAACAAGCAAAACAAAACAAAAAGAAACCTGTCTGAACATAAGGCAAAAACAAATGGAGTCCAGAAAAGGAGACAAAGATGACATCTTCATGTAAGTGTTTGAAAGCATGAATGCAACTGTACCTGAAACTGGCTTTAAACCAAATCTTCTCACTTTTGTAAGCCAACATTCCTCTTTTGCTTAAACCAATTTGAGCTGAGTCCTTTCCCTTGAAGGGACTGAAGTATCTGACCAGTAACGATTACTAAGCTAATTTTCTGGGCCCATTGCCATCTTGTTTTCAATAAAGTTCAATGGTCAAGGCATACTGCCATCTTTTTTTTTTCCTATAAACTTCAATGTTTGAGGCAATTAATTTCTCTCAAAATGCATTATTAGAGTCCAGCAGTGCAGAATGATGAATCACAGAGGTACTGTGAACATTCAGAAGTGAGGTATGATAGCATGGCTCCTGCTCTTTAGGAACCTATAAACTAGTTTCCAGAAAGACAAATATGGAGGCAAACATCAATAATACAAGGCAGAGTACAGTAAGTTTTGTACTAATAATTAAAAATGCCATGGGAACCAGATAGGAAAAGACATTGTACTTGGATATTCCATATTTTAAGAAGTTGCATGGAGCACTGGCTATGGTGCATAAACAGTGAATCTTGGAACAATGAAAATATAAAAATAAAATAAAATAAAATAAAAAGAAATATTTTGGGGATGTCTGGTGGCTCAGTGGGTTAAGCCTCTGCTTTTGGCTCAGGTCATGATCTCAAGGTCCTTGGATTGAGCCCTGTATTGAGCTCTCTGCTCAGAAGGAAGCCTGCTTCCTCCTCTCTCTCTGCCTGCTTCTCTGCTTACTTGTGATCTTTCTCTGTCAAATTAAAAAAAAAAAGAAAGAAAGAAAGCAAGAAAGAAATCTTTTCTAAAAGGACTGGGATTCTGGGATTTCTGCTGGGCTTTGTAGAATAAGTATGATTTAAATAGAGATTTAAAACTTATATTTCTGATTGATGGTGCCATGTAAATATGAGTTGGCAGGCTTCACAACACAGAACATGTTAAGGAAAGTTTTGATAGTTCAATATAAGTGAAGTTGAGGATAATATGTGGATTGTTGCAGGATCTTGGGAAAAACTACTTTAGTATATACTATGAACAACTGAGAATATGAAGCCAAACAATTTGACCTTTGTTCAAATGAATTAATTTAGATAAACTAATGCAAGGTAAGTGTGTGAGTCTGAAAGATAAAATTTGGAATAACATTTATAATTTTGTAAAAATTATGATTAGGTTAATGTTTCTTTTGTACCTGAGATTTCCTTCCTATTATATAGAACTCCCCAAACTCCTTCAAAGTAGAGAGAGAGTGATTCATATGATTGGTAGTTTGAGAATAACTTAACTATACTCCACTCAATTCAGTCATCTCCCTTATTTGTTGTTTCATGTTCTGCAGTTTCAGTTACCCACAGTCAATTGTGGGTGAAGAAGATGATCCCCCTTCTGACGTACAGTTAGAAGGTCAATAATAGCCCCACATTACATAACAAGTCTCCATCATTTTCCTACCTACATCTAGCATGTAGGCATTTTATCTCACATCATCATGAGAAGAAGGGTGAGCACAATACAAGAAGATATTTTGGGAGGAGAAGGAGATCACATTCACATGAATTTTATTACAGTATATTGTTATAATTGTTCTATTTTATTAGTAACAATTGTTGTTAATCTTTTACTGTGTCTAATTTATAAATTAAACTTTATCATCAGTGTATACATACAGGAAAAAAATCAAAGTATATACACAGTTCAGTATTATCCATGGTCTCAGGCATTCACTGAGGTTCTTGGAAACTACTTGCCATTGATAAGGCGGTGCTACTAAAACTTCTTTCTTATTTTTGGAAATAAAATAGCTCTAGAAAAAAAATAACAAAAAAAAACAAAAAACGTCGTGTTCCACCCTTCTGTGGGTTGGCATCCTACCTGAGGAGGTGTGTCCCATCCAAAGTTGCCTTTGACTAGAAGAATGAGTCGAGCTAATTCTAAGGTCTACTAAGTGTAGATTGACTTGCTTTTAGATAACCATAAACCATGTTTTCCATCCAGCTTTTGTTTATAGTAAAGATGATATTGTCTCTATCATCCATTTCTTTGTTATATTTAGAAAACTTTTTTTTTTCATAAACTGGGAAGAAAACGGGTGTTATTCATTGAACCACATAAACATCCCTGCACTAGGTGGACGAGGAAAGTCACTAAATGAGAAAGGGAGAAACAGTGGAGGAGCAAGACTCCCAAACAGTGGCTGGCTCTGGTATACCAGGTCTTCACATTGTGAATTTCAATGGATGGGCTATGTGTTTTAATCTTCATGGTTTTTAACATCATACATTGGACTGGAAAGGTTGTTATAATAGTGTGATGATTTCCTAACTGCTGAAACTTCATCAAATGGCTTTAGCTGGCCATAGGATATTTTGACCTTGGTGGATGACTACAGTTTTTGGTGAATTTGTCCAAAGGAAATGGCTATTTCTTTAGAGTCAGGACTGGATATGGAGATGTGCCCATCTCAGTAAAACTCCATGGGCTTCATAATTGGCCCTAGCAGACAGAGCCAACATAGATAATAAGATAGACAACCCAGGAAGGATTATGGCAGAGTTGATTTTACTGCAGCTATGAACTACATTTAGCTTCCATGGACAGGCAGTGGGGTCTTCAACAGACGTAAGAGGTCAGCAAAATTGGGAGGGGCCCTGAAAGGTCTTATAGAATCAGAGCTTACCATAGAGGAAAAACTTTTCCTAAGAAATATGAAAAGAGGCAATGGATTGACCATAGAGGTAAGAATCTGTCTCAATAAAGTCCTTGCTGTTTTATTTAATTTTTTAACATTTTATTTTATTCAATTAATTAACATATAATTTATTATTTTGTTTCAGAGGTAGAGTTAGTGATTCATCAGTTTCATATAATACCCAGTGTTCATTATGTCACATGCCCTCCTTAATGCCCATCACCCAGTTACTCCATCCCCCCACCCCCTCATTCCTCCAACAACCCTCATTTCGTTTCCTATAGTTAAGAGTCTTTTATGGTTTGCCTTCCTCTCTGATTTCATCTTATTTATTTTCCCTCCCTTCCCCTGTGATTCCATGTTTTGTTTCTCAAATTCCATATATGAGTAAAATTGACAGTTGTCTTTCTATGATTGACTTATTTAACTTAGCGTAATACCCTAGTTCCATCCATGTCATTGTAAATGGTAGGATTGTATTTTTGATGGCTGACTACTATTCCATTGTATAAATACCTCATCTTCTTTATTCATTCATCTGTCGATGGACATCTGGGCTTTTTCCATAGTTTGGCTATCGTGGACATTGCTATAAACATGGCGTGCATGTGCCCTTCAAATAGCTATGTTTCTTTGTATAAATACTTAATAGTGCTATTGTGGACATTGCTATAAACATGGCGTTCAGGTGCCCCTTCAAATAACTATGTTTCTTTGTATAAATACTTAAGAGTGTAATTGCTGGTTCATGGGTAGATCTATTTTTAACCTTTTTGAGGATTCTCAATACTATTTTCCAGAGTGACTGCACCAGCTTGCATTCCCACAAGCAGTGAAGGAGGGTTCCTCTTTCTTTGCATCCTTGCCAACATTTGTTGTTCACTGACTTGTTAATTTTAGCCATTCTGGCTTGTGAGAAGTGGTTTTGTGGTTTTGATTTATATTTCCCTGATGCCAAATGATGTTGAGCATTTTTTCTTGTATCTCTATGAGTCTTTTGTATGTCTTCTTTGGAAAAAAATGCCAATTCATGTCTTTTGCCCATTTTTTGGACTGGATTATTATTATTATTATTTTTAGGATGTTGAGATTGATAAGTTCTTTGTTGGATACTAGCCCTTTATCTGATAAGACACTGCTATTTTAAACTTCAAGGCAGCTCAGTTTAAATGTACAAGAGTGAGCCAATCAAGGCTATCTTAATGTGTTAAGCCCAGGTTAGGAAGGTAGTGAATGGCAATTCCATTTAAACTGAAATTGCCAGGGCTCATTAAAGTGGTGGATTATATAATCACAAAAAGCTTGTGCTCATTTAAGTGCTGAGGTGCCAGAAACATGAAGGTCAAAAGAGGAAATGGAAATAAAAATGTGTGTGGACTTATCCCCAAACTATCTTCACCCTATCAAATGGTTAATGGGTAGAATCAAAACTAACTACTGAATGAGAGTTTATCTTAGCTAAGTTCAAATGTTGTGGAACTTGGAAAACATGTATATAGTGACAATATCCCAGTAAGGATAAAAGCAAGAAGACATTTTTAAAAATTATTTTTGTTTTATTTTCCTATATATCTACCTTTATACAGATACCACTGAGTGTCTGCTGTGATTGGCAGTGGTTCAACAATAGGTGTAAGAATCACTATAAATACAGGTCTTGAGGGGGGACAAGATGGCGGGGTACTAGGAAGAGGCGTCTTTTCAGCTGGTACCCCAAAGTGAGCTGATTACCTACCAAAGAACTCTGATCACCCATGAAATCAGCCTGAGATCAGAATTATACACGTCTGGATCTCTACAGGGGCAGAAGACGCCAGTGAGCAGGTAAAGCGGAATGGGAACAGCGGACTGATATCGGAAGATAAACAAAAGGGGGAGGGAGCCACCAGAGGCAACCGGTGGGAAAGTAATACCCCAATACGAGCGAGAGCGCCCTGCGTCTGGGGACCAGCATTAACTCGGAGACTGGTTGAAAGCACTCCAAAAGAGCAAAGGATCGCGGGGGCGGCTAGGGACAGGGGCTTGAGTCCCCGGTCCCAGACGGCCTCCCCGGCGCGGAGGCAGAGAGAGTGCGGCGGAGAAACCGGCTCCTGGTCCCTAAGCCGCCAGCGTGCCCCAGAGCGCGGGGTTCCGGCTCCTGTGAGGGGATGGGAGCCGGTCTGCAGAACGCGCGCTCGCCCTACCACAAAGCTTGAGATGCGCGTGCACGTCGCTCCAGCTCTCCTGGGTTTCTAAGGCCCTGGGGCGCTTCTAGACCCGGGCCATTGTTTCAAAGTCTAAGCCTCGCGCCCGCGAAACTCTTCCCCGGACAGAGGCGCGCAAAAGCCCAGCCTGCGGCTTAAGGACCAGCGCCCCGTTCTCAGTGCCCCAGACGCGCGCCCGACCCACAGCCGCCTCTGAAAAGAGGTGCGCGCAAGCCGGGCACTCCCAGCCCCGGCCAGCGGCAAAATCTCAGTGTGCGATCGCTGCTTGGAACCTCTCTGGCGGTCAGGAGCTCCCAGACAGCCGCCACTGCCTTGGCTTTGGGGACGAGCAAAAGATCCTGCGCCCCCAGGGTCTTTAACTTGGAACCTGCACTGCCAGCGTCCAAGGGGGAATTTATTCAGCTTCTGCACCCAGACTGAGGCTTCTGAGATGGAGATCAGGAAGTGCTCCAGGGTGCACCTTGACTGCACCAGAGTTGATACATCCAGCTACATCTGTTCAGTCTTCTCCCACCAAAATGACTAGGAGGAGGAATGCCCAACAGAAGAAAAATACAGAGGATGGACCTTCTGCAACAGAGCTAACGGCTATCAACATAGACAATATGTCGGAAAGAGAATTCAGGCTAACAATTATCCAGGCAATAGCTAGGTTGGAGAAAGCCATGGATGACCAAACAGAATTGATTAGAGCCGAACTGAAAGCGACCAGACAGGATGTTCACAATGTTAGGGCGGAGCTTAAAGCTACCAGGGAGGAGGTCCACAATGCTCTCAATGAGTTCCAATCCAATCTAAACTCTCTCAAAGCTAGGGTAACTGAGACAGAAGATAGAATTAGTGATCTGGAAGACAAACAGATAGAGAGAAAAGATCAGGAGGAAGCCTGGAACAAACAGCTTAGATCCCACCAAAGCAGAATTAGGGAAATAAGTGATGCCATGAAGCGTTCCAACGTCAGAATTATTGGAATTCCCGAAGGGGAGGAGAAAGAAAGAAGTCTAGAAGATGTCGTGGAACAAGTCCTTCATGAAAACTTTCCGAATCTCGCGAATGAAACCAGCGTTCATGTACTAGAGGCTGAACGGTCTCCACCCAAGATTATACACTCCAAAAAAACATCACGACACCTGATAGTCAAATTGAGAAATTATAATTGTAGGTATAATCTCTTGAAAGCTGCCAGGGCAAAGAGGCTCCTTACTTACAGAGGGAAGCCCATCAGAATAACGTCAGACCTGTCCACAGAGACCTGGCAAGCCAGAAGAGGCTGGCAAGATATATTCAGGGCACTAAATGAGAAGAACATGCAGCCAAGAATACTTTATCCAGCAAGACTGACATTCAAAATGGATGGAGAGATAAAGAGTTTCCAAGACCGGCAAGACTTAAAAGACTATGCAACCACCAAGCCGATACTGCAGGAAATATTAAGAGGGGTTCTATAAAAGAGGAAAAATCCCAAGAATAGCATTGAACAGAAATATAGAGACAGTCTACAGGAAGAAAGACTTCAAAGGTAACTCGATGTCAATAAAAACGTATCTATCAATAATCACTCTCAATGTGAATGGCCTAAATGCACCCATAAAACGGCACAGGGTTGCAGATTGGATAAAACGACAGGACCCATCCATATGCTGTCTACAAGAGACCCATTTTGAACCTAAAGATACACGCAGACTGAAAGTGAAGGGGTGGAGAAGCATCTTTCATGCCAATGGGACTCAAAAGAAGGCTGGGGTAGCGATTCTCATATCAGATAAATTAGACTTCAAACTAAAGACTGTAGTCAGAGATACAGAAGGACACTACATAATCCTTAAAGGGACTATCCACCAAGATGATCTAACAATTGTAAATATCTATGCTCCCAATATGGGAGCAGCCAATTACTTAAGAAAACTGTTAATCAAGATAAAGAGTCATATTGATATGAATACACTAATCGTAGGTGATCTTAACACGCCTCTTTCAGAATTAGACAGATCATCGAAGCAGAAAATCAATAAAGAAACAAGAGCATTGAATGACACATTGGACCAGATGGACCTCATAGATATATACAGAACATTCCACCCTAAAACAGCAGAATACTCATTCTTCTCAAGTGCACACGGAACCTTCTCCAGAATAGACCACATACTGGGTCACAAATCACGACTCAGCCGATACCAAAAGACTGAGATTATTCCCTGCATATTCTCAGATCACAATGCTTTGAAACTGGAGCTCAATCACAAGGAAAAGTTCCGAAGGAACTCAAACACCTGGAAGCTAAAGACCACCTTGCTTAAGAATGCTTGGATCAACCAGGAGATCAAAGAAGAACTGAAACAATTCATGGAAACCAATGAGAATGAAGACACTTCGGTCCAAAACCTATGGGATACAGCAAAGGCGGTCCTAAGGGGAAAATATATAGCCATCCAAGCCTTGCTCAAAAAAATTGAAAAATCCAGAACACACCAGCTGTCTCTACACCTTAAAGAACTGGAGGATCAACAACAAATCAAACCAACTCCACACATAAGAAGGGAAATCATCAAGATTAGAGCTGAGATCAATGAGGGAGAAACCAGAGATACAGTAGAACGTATCAATGAAACTAGAAGCTGGTTTTTTGAAAGAATCAATAAGATCGATAAGCCACTGGCTACACTAATCCAAAAGAAAAGAGAGAAATCCCAAATTCATAAAATTATGAATGAAAGGGGAGAGATCACAACTAACACCAAGGAAGTAGAAACAATCATCAGAAGTTACTACGAACAGTTATATGCCAATAAGCTTAGCAACCTAGATGAAATGGATGCATTCCTGGAAAAATATAAACTACCAAAATTGAACCAGGAAGAAATCGACAACCTGAATAGACCGATATCTAATAACGAGATTGAAGCAGTGATCAAAAATCTCCCAAAAAACAAGAGCCCAGGACCTGACGGATTCCCTGGGGAATTCTACCAAACCTTCCAAGAAGAAATAACACCTATTCTCCTGAAGCTGTTTCAAAAAATTGAAGCAGAAGGAAAACTTCCAGACTCTTTCTATGAAGCCAGCATTACCCTGATCCCCAAACCAGGCAAGGACCATACCAAAAAGGAGAATTTCAGACCAATATCACTGATGAATATGGATGCTAAGATTCTCAACAAGATCCTAGCCAACAGGATCCAACAACACATTAAAAAGATTATCCACCATGATCAGGTGGGATTCATCCCTGGGCTACAAGGATGGTTCAACATTCGTAAATCAATCAATGTGATACAACAAATTAATATGAGAAGAGAGAAGAACCACATGGTCCTCTCAATTGATGCAGAAAAAGCATTTGACAAAATCCAACATCCGTTCCTGATTAAAACGCTTCAAAGTATAGGGATAGAGGGAACATTCCTGAACCTCATCAAATCTATCTATGAAAGACCCACAACAAATATCATCCTCAATGGGAAAAAGCTTGCAGCCTTCCCGTTGAGATCAGGAACAAGACAAGGATGCCCACTTTCACCACTCTTGTTCAACATAGTATTAGAAGTCCTAGCAACAGCAATCAGACAACAGAGAGAAATAAAAGGTATCCAAATTGGTAATGAAGAAGTCAAACTCTCTCTCTTCGCAGATGACATGATTCTTTATATGGAAAACCCAAAAGACTCCACCCCCAAACTACTAGAACTCATACAGCAATTCAGCAGCGTGGCAGGATACAAAGTCAATGTGCAGAAATCAGTGGCTTTCTTATACACTAACAAGGAAAATACAGAAAGGGAAATTAGAGAATCGATTCCATTTACTATAGCACCAAGAACCATAAGATACCTGGGAATAAACCTAACTAAAGAGGTAAAGGATCTATACTTGAGGAACTATAGAACACTCATGAAAGAAATTGAAGAAGACACAAAAAGATGGAAGACCATTCCATGCTCTTGGATCGGAAGAATAAACATCGTTAAAATGTCTATACTGCCTAGAGCAATCTATACTTTTAATGCCATTCCGATCAAAATTCCACCGGCATTCTTCAAAGAGCTGGAGCAAATAATCCAAAAATTTGTATGGAATCAGAAGAGACCCCGAATCGCTAAGGAAACGTTGAAAAACAAAAATAAAGCTGGCGGCATCACCTTACCTGATTTCAAGCTTTATTACAAAGCTGTGATCACCAAGACAGCATGGTACTGGCATAAAAACAGACACATAGACCAGTGGAACAGAGTAGAGAGCCCTGATATGGACCCTCAACTCTATGGTCAATTAATCTTCGACAAAACAGGAAAAAATATACAGTGGAAAAAAGACAGTCTCTTCAATAAATGGTGCTGGGAAAGCTGGACAGCTATATGTAGAAGAATGAAACTCGACCATTCTCTTACACCGTACACAAAGATCAACTCAAAATGGATAAAAGACCTCAACGTGAGACAGGAATCTATCAGAATCTTAGAGGAGAACATAGGCAGTAATCTCTTCGATATCAGCCACAGCAACTTCTTTCAAGATACGTCTCCAAAGGCAAAGGAAACAAAAGCGAAAATAGACTTCTGGGACTTCATCAAAATCAAAAGCTTCTGCACAGCAAAGGAAACAGTCAACAAAACAAAGAGGCAACCCACGGAATGGGAGAAGATATTTGCAAATGACAGTACAGACAAAAGGTTGATATCCAGGATCTATAATGAACTCCTCAAACTCAACCCACACGAAACAGACAAACACATCAAAAAATGGGCAGAAGATATGGACACTTCTCCAATCAAGAAATACAAATGGCTATCAGACACATGAAAAAATGCTCATCATCATTAGCCCTCAGGGAGATTCAAATTAAAACCACATTGAGATATCACCTTACACCAGTTAGAATGGCCAAAATTAACAAAACAGGAAACAACATGTGTTGGAGGGGATGTGGAGAAAGGGGAACCCTCTTACACTGTTGGTGGGAATGCAAGTTGGTGCAGCCTCTTTGGAGAACAGTGTGGAGATTCCTCAAGAAATTAAAAATAGAGCTTCCCTACGACCCTGCAATTGCACTCCTGGGTATTTACCCCAAAGATACAGATGTCGTGAAAAGAAGGGCCATCTGTACCCCAATGTTTATAGCAGCAATGGCCACAGTCGCCAAACTATGGAAAGAACCAAGATGCCCTTCAACGGATGAATGGATAAGGAAGATGTGGTCCATATACACTATGGAGTATTATGCCTCCATCAGAAAGGACGAATATCCAACTTTTGTAGCAACATGGACGGGACTGGAAGAGATTATGCTGAGTGAAATCAGTCAAGCAGAGAGAGTCAATTATCATATGGTTTCACTCATTTGTGGAGCATAACCAATAGCATGGAGGACAAGGGGCGTTAGAGAGTAGTAGGGAATTTGGGTAAATTGGAAGGGGAGGTGAACCATGAGAGACTATGGACTCTGAAAAACAGTCTGAGGGGTTTGAAGTGGCGGGGGGGTGGGAGGTTGGGGTACCAGGTGGTGGGTATTATAGAGGGCACAGCTTGCATGGAGCACTGGGTGTGGTGAAAAAATAATGAATACTGTTTTTCTGAAAATAAATAAATTGGGGAAAAAAAAATACAGGTCTTGCTGTTTTAATCTTCAGTCTTTGTCAATGCCAAATACATATTCTAAGTACATGATTTTCTTTGGATAGCTGTTTTAAGAGTTAGGTATTGGTCTCTAAATTCAGTAAATGTGGAACCAGTTCTTTGATACTCATGAGTGCACATTTCACTCTTAGGGCATGTTAAAATTAAGGATTCTGAGAGTTTGGGATTAAGTTAATACAATCCCTGAGGATAGGATTCCAAAGAGAAAGAGCTTAGGTGGTAGTTTTAAAGGAACCCTAATATACTAGGAATTGACCATTTCTCTAGATGAGATTGAGAAGAATAAAAAGTTGAAGATAATTCATTTTTGGCTTCAACTTCTCTTAATTTTAACTCATAAGGGCAAGACAATTTGATTTTGGACTTTAATAACTTCAGAGTTTAACATCTTTGGGCATAAAGTGCAATGGAAATAATCCTTGAACTTTAATTTCTCCTTGGGAATTTCATAAATAAAGGCAATTTTTATTCAAATTTGAGATATATACTTTTTGGCATTTTATTATCTAAGTATCGTTATGCCTTTTTATTGTAGAATCCTAATGATTTTATTTCATCTCAGACAAAACTGTTGATTTACTGTTTTAGACCGTGTGGTTAGATGTAAGTTGAGGTGGAAAGTAGGGTAGGGAAAGAATAAGGAATAAGGAATGTAAGGTGTCAGTGAGATTCAAGGTCCTGCCTTGAATAACTGAAGGCCTGGTGGGGGCATAATGTAAACTACAGAGTAAGGGTTCCAGAAAGATATGTGCCAGGAAATAGTGGTTGTCAGTCTTCTCTTTAATTAACTCCTGGTATAAATCCATGTACATTAGAACAGCAACAGAGGCCTTCCTGGTGATAAAGAGGAGGTTTTGCCCTCTTCTACTTTTTGCATTCATTTGTCTTATTTCTTAATTTCTCAGAATTTGGAGAAGGAAGGGTAATGCCATATACAGTGCAGCCAGAGAGCAATATTATTGTTCAGGTACTTATAACTTTCAAAACCAAATTGAAGAAAGCAAGAGGCAAAGAATAGTCTTAAAAATTGGCAAAAAAAAAATACAAGCATAAGGTAACACTTTTTTAAAATGAGTAAAAAATAAAAGGCTCCATTGTACATAGCATTTTTAAAAATATATTATTTATTTATCTGAGAGAGAGAGAGCAAGAGCAGGGTGAAAGACAGAGGGAGAAGTAGACTCCCCTGCTGAGAGAGGAGCCTGTTTCAATGCTCAGTCTTGGGACTCTGGCATCATGACTTGAGCTGAAGACAGATGCTTAACCACTGAGCTACTCGGATGCCCCTATGTGTAGTATTTTTAAGGTCAATTTATACAATGACATCCTTGGAGGGGCGCCTGGGTGGCTCAGTGGGTTAAGCCGCTGCCTTCGGCTCAGGTCATGATCTCAGGGTCCTGGGATCGAGTCCCGCATCAGGCTCCCTGCTGTCTGCTCAGCAGGGAGCCTGCTTCCTCCTCTCTCTCTCTCTCTGCCTGCCTCTCTGCCTACTTGTGATCTCTCTCTGTCAAATAAATAAATAAAATCTTTAAAAAAAAAAAAAAACAATGACATCCTTGGAGAATGAGTTGTGGGCACTACACTGTTTTTTGCAGGATCTCTGACTTGAGACCATTGAGTTGACCTATTGGATCCTCATCTGTAAGATAGGAATAATGACATGTGACTGAGCTTTAGGTAATGGAGTCAAATGATATTTTAAAGGAATATTTGAGGTGAAAATTGGCAGTTTGATTAAATATATATTATGGTCATGAGTGCACATATCAGCACATGTGTAGATTTTGCATATTATCTGAGAGCATTGACTATTAGAAATAGAAATACAATATCTAATTTAAACTTGCTAGAAGCCATATTAAAACTGAAAGGAAGCTAAAACTGAAGAGAAGCTAATTTAATGGTCAATTTTATAAAAATATAACATTTCAATATGAATTAAAAACTACAATGACGTTTGTGATGACTTTTTTAAAATAAATCTTTAAAATATGGTGTGTATTTTATACCTATATCACATCTCAATTTGGACCAGACACACTGGAGTTGTTTAATTAGCCCCATGTGGCTTGCAGCTTCCATACTGGACTCCACAGTAGAGAGCAATAAAGTAGACATCAAGGGAAATTAGGGCCATTTGGAGCAACACAGTTAATATTCTAGAGTTAGTCTCATGGTTTAAAACTCCCATACTCAATCATGATATGCCCAGATCATAAAATACTCATAAAATTTTAGATCTGGGAGGAATTTGAGATTGTCTGATTTAAGACTTTCTGTTTTAGTTGCAGGAATTGTGCTCAAAAGAGGATGAGTGACCTATCAAGACCACAAAGGGAATTAACAACAGTACTGGAACCAAAGGACATCCCTCCTGTGTTTACATTGAGGGCACATCATGTGAAATGGCACTGGGATGCCCTCTACTTTGGACCCTGTAAGAGAATTCTACCTACTCATGAGCAAGAAAAGGGAAATACCATGGGGTTCCCACAGTGTGCTGGATGCCATATATATGTTTACTTTTTTTTTTTTTTGCATTTTGTACATGCTTTAATGACAAATTGTCATCTTAGAAATGGAAAAGTTGAGATTTTTCTCCTAAAATATGTTATTCAGTATTGTATGTATTACAACAAAGATAGCCTAGCCTCGTCCCTCTCTAAGTCAGAGAGGATAAGCACCACACTTGTATAACTAAGTAGAAATGCCTTCTACATTCCCTGGTTTTAAAATCTTCTTCTTGACAGCCTCAGTGCTCCATTACTATTGACCTTTGCCTTTCATTTATCCTGCAGATTAGTTTTGCAAATAAGAATTGTGGGTTCTCTCTTCATACTGTATTGTGTTCATTGAGCCAGAATTTAAGGTGTGGAAATTAAAACTCAACAAGAAAAAATTATGTACACTGTCTTTAAAATAAAGAATTATAGTGATATGTGGCATTACATGGATTGCCAATATTGACAGAAAGTTATAAAATGGATTATGTGGTGAAATGTCTGATGGAATAGAGAAGATGTAATTGTGGGTTATGTGAATACAATAAATGATGCTCAAATGGGAATATACAGGAGCTTTGAGTTGTAAGGCAGATGGATATCCTTACATGGGAAAATTGGAGTGATTAAATTCTCAAATGACCAGGAGCCTCTCTTGAGCAACATCGCAGTCTTAGTGTGTGACCTTAGGCAAGTCACTTACCCATATGGTACTCATTTTCCTAGCCTCAAAGTGGTGTTCATAATCTGTATTCAGCCAGATAATGTTTACATAGATTTTTGAGATACTTGGATGAAATGCTCCATTTACATGTAAAGTAGTGTTATTATTCAAATCTTCCCTCTGCTGACTACTGTACAGCAGGTGTACTGCAGGAAAGCAAATGAGGAAGAAGAAATGGAAAATTGGCCCCTTAAATGATGGAAATCTGATTATCCCAAATTGGCTCATTCTGAAAGGGGGGCATTGTGTTGCATTTATTAACCATTTCCAAACAGACTTCACTTTGGATGAACAAACAAGCAGAGGAAGACATAGTCTTTTCCCATGATGAGAAACAAAATCTGAAATAAGAATAAAATCACTTAAATTCTGAGCATAATTCCACTAAAAACAAATTGCATTACTTGGTCCTGGCTTCCAGTAATGCAGAGTACTGGGAAAATTAAGAAGATTCTGGGGGTGCCTGGGTGGCTCAGTGGGTTTAGCCGCTGCCTTCAGCTCAGGTCATGATCTCAGAGTCCTGGGATCGAGTCCCGCATCGGGCTCCCTGCTCAGCAGGGAGCCTGCTTCCCTCTCTCTCTCTCTGCCTGCCTCTCTGTCTACTGTGATCTCTCTCTGTCAAATAAATAAATAAAATCTTTAAAAAAAAAAAAGAAGTTTCTGAATTCTACCACTTTGGTCTCAGGTTGCATTTACTTATGTCTAGATGCATGTTTGCAACTAAGTTATCATTGACATTATTATCTTCTATTAACTGAGGTTTTTTTGCCATATTTTAAATGCTGCTGATTCTTAAAGACATACATCCTAAATGAAATCAGCTATGAAATAAATTACAAAGCTTTTTGGGTGTGTTTTAAAAGTACATAGGAATGAAGTGGAAGTGACAGGTAGAGTGAATAAATACTGTTTGGTATCCTAAGACATGGATTATTCTCAGTTTTTCCATCAAAATTTGCTGGGTGAAACCCAAAGACTTTGAGGCAGCACCATATTCAGTATCTTAGTCTCTAAAGTAAGGGATTTCCACAGAGTATATAAGATCTTTTCCAGGTCTCACATTCTGCAATTACTTGCTTTTTAACATCTTCATTGTTGTTGCAATGAATTTATATCCTTCTCTTTTATTCATCTTTGTTCATCCTGTGGCTGGTGTGTCCACATATTAGCTCCTGGAACCCTTGCAATATTCCTATGAGACAGTTGTTACTTCCTCCGTTAATGCAGATGTGGATTATAAGCAGGTGTGATTACGTTACGTGGTCAAGGTCACACTAGGTAAGTGGCAGAAGAAATAATTTTAAATAACTCTAAGTGACTCTGCAGCATATAATGTTCCCAGTATATTATGCTACTTCTTAAAAACAGCATTGCCTCTCAGATTTCTCTTGCTGCGCATACCTATTTGATATCACTCACCTTCCCATTTACCTTTGACTGTTTTGAAACAACGAAACATGTGCATATGAAATTTGGTAGAATAGAAATTATTTCTTTGAGTAGCTTTTTGAAAAGATCCTGGCCTGTGTGAACAATTACTGATGAAATTAATGTCATCCTGGTAACCCCTAAAAGTGCCTGACATTCTTTCTTAGTGACTAATTATTTTATAGACAGTGCTTTAATTGCAGGATGTGGGAGGTAGTTTCTATAAATGCTTAACATTACAAGAGGACATGATCTGCAATACTCACATCATTAAACTTGCTACCAGGAATAAGCATGCTTTGGGGACCAATGACATTTGTCAAAAGAAGCCCATGTGTTCTGTGGAGGGCAGGAGGCCAGGCCAAGGAAAGGCAGCTTGATAATTGTCCTATGCTGAGTGCCTTTAATTATTTACTAGAAGGAAGATATGGATGATCCAGGCCTTCTCCAGAGGAATGGCTTTTCAGAGAACAGGATACATAAAATCATTGTTTTATTTCGGAGTGAACCGAAATTGAAATCTAAAATAAAATACCCCCACACAGTTTTCAGGTAGTTTACAGTCATAGCAAAATAGAAGTTGAGGAAGCTGCACAAAGATGACCTAAATGGGAATTATAGGCTGATTATTCATCCCTTGTCCACTGTCTGTCTCTCCCACACTAACATAAGCCCTGTTAGGACAAGGGCTTCCTCTCGTTTTTTCGCAGAGGTCACCTGGTGCCTGGAGTACCATCTGGTATATTATATGTCATAAAATTAATGAATAAAGGCCACTGGAGGAAAAACCACAGATCTTGGTTCTAGACATTGATCTAAACATGCCTTGGTGGGTGGCTCAGTGTAGTTTTTAAGACCCCAATCAAAAATCCAATGACACCATGGATATTTGTAAGTGTAGCCTGTAAATTTCAGCATCTGAACAAGAGAAATGTTTAAGATGCATATTTGGCATCTTGATGGGCAGATTCAAGATACCTAGTAGGAGTCGAGGGGTCTTAGCATCTCACTTATGAATTCTTAAGCAGACAAAAGTTTCAGAATGAAACATGGAATTCAATGACCTGATTCACTCATTCAGGAATCGATTCACTAATTTAATCCATATTTACGGGTGCCAACTATATGCCAGGTACTCTTCTAAATATTGAGATGTCCTGTCTACATCAAAGAAAAGTCCTGCTCCTGTAGAACTCATATTTCTGATTGGAATACACACACACACACACACACACACACACACACACAAGCATATGCCCGTGCACACTCACGTATGCATGAGTGGACAAGCAGGTGCTAAATAAATTTATGTGGGACACTGAGGGTGCTGATGTGCTTTGAAGGAGAATCTGGTGCTTGTGTGCTCTTTGATATACGGTGGTCTCTCTGATAAGATAACATTTGAGGAGAAGGAATTAGCTATGAGGATGTGTAACAAAATACTACAGGTAGAGTAAATGGGAAATGCAAAGACCCTTAACAGGAGATGAGTGGCATGTTTGAGGAAGAGAAAAGAAACAAGGGTAGCTAGTGAGTAATGGGAGAGTGATGGGAGATGGGGCTGGCGAAGTAGGCAGGGGGATAGGTAGGCCAGAGTAAGGATATATGGCCTTTAATCTAAGTGAGAAGGCACAGTAGGTAGATATTTGTGAAGACCCCCCGAGTAACAAGATATGCCTGTCTGCCATAGATGCCCTTATGACCCCTTCCTGAGTGTGAATTTGAGCTCTGGATATGATAGATAGTAACTACCATGAATAGATAGTATTATACGATACAGAAGATTTTAAAGAGGGAGTTTATCCTCTGTGGGCCTGACCTGAGATTCAAAATAAGAAAAATATTTCTGCTTACCTAGAGGAGGATGGAAGTTGCCGTGGTGTCTACAGATATAAGGAAGTGAATTCAACCAAAAACTTGAATATATTTGGAAGAAAGCCCTGAGTCTCAGATGAAACCACAGCTTTGGCCAAGATTTTCATTGTGGTCCCTGAGCCTTCCAGCCTAGAGATGCTGGGGGTGTTTTTCCCAGACTTGTAAGTTACAAAATTATGAATTAATAAGTAGATGCTGTTTTAAGGTATGAATTTGTGCTAATTGCTTATGCTCAAAAGAACATGAATACAGAAGGTAATGATAGGAGGGAAGTATTTTGTGCAGGAATGTGGCAGACCATGCCATTGTTTTAGAAGATAATACAGGCTACTTGGAAGGGAATGGACCATAGACATGCATGACAATCTGGCTGGGGATAGAGGGATTATCACAGTAGTTCAGGGGACAGGTGATGGAGGCTTTGATAGGGTGTTATTGTGAAAGATGTGATAATTAGTTGGATTATTTTAGAATATAAAAGACTACTGGAGTTTTTGATTGATTGATGTGGGGCATTGAGAGAGAGAGAGAGAGAGAGGAGGATGTAAATTTCTCCCCAAGGATATTGGCTGGGACATTTGGAAGAAAGGAGAGAGTGCTGATGTTCCAGAAAAGGAGACTATGGAGTGAGAGTGGATGAGGAGTGGGGGAATCAAGTGTTCACTTCGAGACATGTTAAGACTGAGATGCTCATAGCAACATCCAGCAAATAAGCCATTGAATATAAGAATTTAGATCTCAGGAGTTGGGCTCGAACTGGAAATACTAATTTATGAGTAACTGACATATAGCTTGCTTTAAATGACATGGAATGGAAATCACCAAGTGTTTGAATTGACACAGGAGAGACAAAATCTTCTATCTGATCTCTCAGGCATTAGGCACTTACTCCAGTCCAGGTGTAACCAATACTCCCCATTCTTTTGAAATTCTGGTAATTCTGTTTCAAAGTTACTAAACAGACCGAGAAAGCAATTTAGAGAGGAAAAGAGGAATCCAGGGAAATAGTGGATCATGAAGTCAAGAGAGGGACCATCTTAAACAGGCAAAGATGTTGAAACCTAACTACACACAGTTTAATTTAGATCAGTAGAGTGGTGGCTGTAGAATTTAAGTAGAAGACTTGTGAGATCAGTTTCATAGTCATGATGGAGGCAGAAATTGGAAAGCAATAAAGGAATAAATAAAAAGAAGGAGAGGACTGCATGCAACAATGTGGAGGACTTTCAAGAAGTTTGGATGTGAAAGAGAAAGTAGGGAGAATATGGTAACTGGAGCAAAATGTGGAAATAAGGTATTTTAATCAAATTTAAAAATAGGTAAGGCATCCATATGGTTCATAAACCAAAAAGTACACAAGCTTCTATAGTGAGAAGTCTCTGTCCACAGCCCCTTCTACTCCTGCCCAGGTCCCATCTGAACCCTACCTCATGTCCACAGTTTTGTTTCTTTTGTATCCTGACAAATTTCCTTACACATATATAAGCAAATCAAAATATAAGTTCTCATCTTGTTACCCTTACCCAAACAGAAGTTATATTATTATTTATACAACGGTGTTCCTTGCTTTTTTCACCTCACAATATAGCCTGGGATTCTTTCCAATGTCAGATCATAAAGAGCTCTCTTACTCTCTTGCACGGCATCATGCTACTCCATCGTACCATCAAGTATTTAACCAATCCTTTATTGAAGGACCCCTCAAATCCCTCCCTTTTTTTGTCTATTGCCAACAAGGCTACAATGGATAATCTTGTTCATGCATCACTTTTTGCACAAGTGTGCAATACATCCCCAAAGTGGATTCCTAAAGCAAAAATGTTGTACTTGTTAATAGGCAATGTTGGTAGTGGTTTGTTGGTTTGTTCCTTTAGGTCACCTAAAAACTGGAAGCAGCTGAATGAGTTAATTACAAAAGAAAAGGCACCAGGAGAAAGTTAGAGGGCGAAGGTACAGAGCTGACAGCGGTAGTAAAGAATTAGCTTCCCCTAAAGGAAGACATAAAATGAAAACTATAAGGGTGACTTCAAAAAAAGAAGCAATTCTTCCAGGTCCTTGGCAAGAGGTCAATAGAGTTATCATCCAATACTTTGTTCTACCTTTGTGGAATTTGAGGTTAGGTCACCCGCTGAAAATGAGGGCATTATTTCTAGGATCAGAAGATTGAGCAAAGTGAAATTTGTTGGAGTAGATATTATGGAGAAAATGAGGGAAACACAAAAGAATTTCTGGGCAATGTTTTGGGACCAGTTGATGTTGGAGAGTGTTTGTGTTACTGCCTACATGGAGAATATCATCACAGAAGTCAAGGCTTGAAAATGTAAGAGGACAATGGTCAACTGATAAGGGAAAAGTGGCAGAGAACAGAAAACCAGCTCCATGCTAGCTTTTCCATTAACTAGAGTCAGCTTGGACCTGTGGAAATCCTAGACACCTGCTATTCCTCCTGGCCCTGCCACTTAAAACACAAGTGATCCTGGTGAAGTTGATCAACTAATCTCTATAGTTTCAGTTTCTTTATCAGCAGATTAAAGTCTTTCTTTCTTTCTTTCTTTCTTTCTTTCTTTCTTTCTTTCTTTCTTTCTTTCTTTCTTTCTTTCTTTCTTTCTTTCTCCTTTCTCTCTCTCTCTCTTTCCTTCTTTCTTTTTTCTTTCGTTTCGATATATATATATTTTATTATGTCCAATTAGCTAACATACAGTACATCACTAGTTTTTGATGTAGCGTTCAGTGATTCATTAGTTGCATATAACACCCAGTGGTCATCACCACACATGCCCTTCTTAATACCATCATCCAGTTACCCCATCCTTCCACGCCCCTCCCTTCTGTAACCCTCAGTTTGGTTCCGGAGTCCAGAGTATCTCATAGTTTGTCTCCCTCTCTGATTTCTTCCCATTCAGTTTTCCCTCCCTTTCCCTGTGGTCCTCCAGGCTATTCCTTATGTCCACAAATGAGTGAAACCATATGAGAAATTGTCTTTTTTCTGCTAGACTTATTTCACTAACATAATCCCCTCCAGTTCCATCCATGTCAGTTCAAATGATAGGTATTCATCTTTTCTGATGTTGAAGAAAAGTTCTTTGTAAAAAATTTCTAGTATGAATAAAGAGCTAAATGAGATGCAGTTTAAAGATATACTTGGTTTTAGGAACTAATACAATAATATATATGAAAGAGCTCTTAAGAATGAAACAAACTCCATATGCATGCTGTCACCAGCTCAGAGCTCATTCTTCTCTGAAGTTGTACAACACTTTTGAGGAGCTTATAATTATTGTTGTAGCTAGAAGTACAAATTATTTCTGATGATACCATAGATCATGATAATCAGAACAGAGTTTAAAAATAAATATGCATTTGTATTTTAGATATGTCTAGTTAGGTAGATAGATGTGTTTATCATATTTTCAATTTTTAAAAAAATTCATTGAAATTCTAGTTAGTTAACATACAATGTAATATTAGTTTCAGATGTACAATTTAGTGATTCAGCACTTCCATATAATACCTGGTGCTCATCACAACAAATCCACTCCTTAATCCCAGTCACCTATTTCACCTATCTCTTGTTTATTATATTTTTAAACCAAATCCCAATTTATACAAAGAGGCACAATTTTCAAAGTTGTTATTGCTATACTAGAACTTTTTACTTTTAAAGCAAGCACTTGTCATCCACTGGCCTATTATGTTTCATTATTTTTCTCACACCCATTTTTGAAATAAGATATGGATAGAACTCTAATGACTATAAATGTGTTTTAAGTGTATATTATATTCTACTTAGATTGATGCTATTAGCACAACCGACCAATCTCTGGGATTTTCCTACTTCTAGCACTGAAAGTCCCAAGTCCAGAAAACGCTCAGTCTCCAGCAAACTGGAGCAACAGTGTTTAGTTTTTCACCCTTATTCTAGTTATCTTTAGTATAGTTTAATTCAGTAAATGAATATTTGATGAGAGCACACCATGTGCTGGTCACTGAGAAAGCTATAAACATAAATGGGTCATGGGTGGGATGGAGAAAACTATACACTGAGAGAGTACAGGCTACTGAGTCATACAGCTCAGGGCTTGTAATTTTAGTTCTACCAGTTACTAACTATCATCCTTAGGCTCAGGGAAATCTTTTTCCCAGTCTTATTTTCCCATGTGAAATACAGAGATGATAACCATATTAATTCAGAAAGTTTCTTTATATTTAAATGATACTGTATATTCTTCTTTGCATATCTACCAACTGGTTGGAAATTAACTGATACTCAATACATCAAGAAGCAAGCATGTTATTTCAACATGGTTTTCCATAAAGGACAGCAAATTTTGTTTGTGTGTGTGTACATGTGTGTATTTTCAGGCAACTTAATGACACCTCATACACTATATTCTCTAAGAGTTCATTGGAGAGGGGATGGAGAATGCTGGTTTTTCCCAGAAGCTCTGAGTTGGGGCTGACTCTGGCAGTGGAAGTGTGCCTCAGAGGATTGAGGCAGTTCAAAACTATGGTTCAGCTTCTGAGGTGGGATGCAGTCGACACTAGCAATGCACTGATTTCTCATGAACATTGAAGAAGTGATTTCAGGAGGCTTGATATTATGAGCAACACAGAAGGGGCAATTATACAAATCTCAAGGAGAATTAGAAAGAAAATTATATGGTTTCACTCATATGTGGAATTTAAGAAACAAAACAGAGAATCATAGGGGATGGGAGGGAAAAACAAAATAAGATGAAATCAGAGAGGGATACAAACCATAAGAGACTCCTAACTGTAGTAAACTGAGGGTTGTTGGAGGGGAGTTGTGTGGGGGCATGGGGCAACTGGGGGTGGACATTAAGTACAGCATGTGATGTAATGAGCACTGGGTATTGTATATAATTGATGAATAACTGAACTTTACCTCTGAAACTAATGATGCACTATATGTTAATTAATTGAATTCAAACAAAATAATTTAGCAAAGAGTCATTTTAATGTTTCTGAAGAGTATGTATCTTCCCCAAGTAGTTAATGCATCCAGCCAATCTCTGAAAGAAGCAGAAAGTTACCTGTTGGCCATACGGACAGATGGTTGAAGGTTTCTGATTGCCATCCCTGGGCAGAATTTTTACCAGTCAGATTGATTCTTTTTTCAAAAAGTAATAGGATTTCAGGGGTAGATTTTAATAGTCTCCTTGGATGAATTATAATGAAATTCATTGCAAAAACTAAAGAAAACTCCATGGTCGGATACCCTGACAGAGAAAACCTCTGAATATTTCCAAAGACAGAAGGTCACTTTGGCTTTGCCTTTACCTACTGTGAGGAATAGATTTATCCCTATGTGTGTAATTATACCTGTGACAAGTTCTGGTAGAGACTAGAAATACAGAGATAAAGATAGAACTCAGTCCTCAGCAAGAAAACACTATAGGACACAAAGACAGATATAGAAAATAAATAATAAAATATCCCAGGTAATATAATTGAAATCTATGCAAGATAGAGTCTGGCCCATAGATGATGAGGACATGAAATTAGCCAATACAAAAAATGAGACTTTTGAAAGATGTAAACATATTTTCCAAGGAGAATTGTTGGCTATAATAATAATAATAATAATATATTTATATAATGACAAAATATTTATATAATTCAAAAAATCTGTATTTAACATAATATATGTTAAATATAATACAATATAATATCTAATTTTTTTGTACCGGCAGTGATTCAGCCACTATACTAGTTTTTGTGTTCTTGCATCCAGAACACAGAAAATGGAGAATACAGGGAGGTGTTAGTTCAGGAATCTTAGGAACTATTATTAACTCCTGACAGGCATGGAGTCACATATTCATGTGTATGAAGGGCTGGTAATAAAAAAACAGTCTGCAGAAGGAGGCAGCAGAAAAATTATGAAGTAGATGATGTTCCTCGGGAGGGAGTTTGGAACCTTTAAATAGGAGTCCTAACACTGGTCAGAAACATCAACTGACTTATAGTCCCATGGTCAGCTACTAGCAGGGGCTAGGAATTGCTTACATTGCCAAGGTCACATATCAGGTACACATCTTGTTTAGTGTTTCCTGTGGCAGAGGAGGGTCAGAGTTGGGATGTATTACGCATTACATATTTTGTGTTTGTATAACCTGAAAACATCTTCCCCCAAAGCATGTTAAGATATAAGTACACTGGCAGAAGAAAAATAAAATAATTTTAATATAAAAATCATAAAACCTAACCTGATGATAACATTTACATCTTTTGAAACACTCAATGGTTCCCTTTGCCTCTTTTTTTTTTCCAATTTGTTTATTTTCAGAAAAACAGAATTCATTATTTTTTCACCACACCCAGTGCTCCATGCAAGCCGTGCCCTCTATAATACCCACCACCTGGTACCCCAACCTCCCACCCCCCCGCCACTTCAAACCCCTCAGACTGTTTTTCAGAGTCCAAACCTTTCAACCTGAAATTCAAGATTCTCCACAACCTGTCCTAGACTCAGTCTTTCCAGTAGATCTTCTCCCACTAAATTGCTTTTCTCTCCCCCTTATTAGTTTCACCTACGTTCTGACAAACCACAGAATTTGAATGTGGCCCAAGACATTTCCCTCTTTCAGAGTCTTTAATACATCACCGGGTTTCTAGCAGTGGCTTTGGGAATGTGGCTATGTGGTTTTGGGTAAGTGATAAAAATTAATAATCCTTAGGGATTCATATTTCTCTGGTTCAAAGTGGAAAGAGTAAACCCTACTTCATTGCCTTGCAGAGTTACCCTTTTGTCCACCCAACTGATACTTAGTGTTCACATGTGATGGCACAGGCACTGTTTTAGGCATTGGGAACAGCATTGATGAAGATGACTAAGCATTCCACCTTGGTGGATCCCATAATCCCATAACTCAAATTAAAATATGAGTTATAAAGCACCATAAAGGATAATCAGTGCTATAAAGAAAAATGCAAATTTTAGAAAGGCGAGTAGGGAGTGAGAAGGAGTGAACATATGCATCAAACACAATGGCATAATGCAAAAAAAAAAAAAATTACAAACGGTACCTAAATGCTCTGACATACACTGATAAACTGGCATTTAGGTTGTGCTCAAACACTCCCAGCACTGCACTAAGCACTTCAGATGTATTACCATTTAATTCTCCCAACAAACCTAAGCAGATATTACTGTTAGCATCAATATGTTATAAATGAGAAAATGAAGATATAGAGAAGGATGGGATTAAAATAATAATAGTATGTATGCTAGTTGAAGAGAAATAGTTAATCATATCCTCCAAAACTCAGACATACACCCTCCATACTAGTGCACTCACAGACACACACCCACTCACCCCTCCCACACACAACACAAACAAGTGAATATACTCCCTCAGAAACCCAAACACTAGTTTAGAATATACTTGATGTCATGTCATTTCACTTGGAAGTTGCCCTTTGTCTTGAGTTTTTCAGCTGAGAAATTCACAGCCGAATGAGAGAAACCATGAGATTCTTAACTATAGGAAACAAACTGAGGGTTGCTGGAGAGGAGAGGAGTGGAAGGATGGGGTAATTGGGTGATGGGCATTAAAAAGGGCACATGATGTAATGAACACTGGGTGTTATATACAACTGATAAATCACTAAATTATATCTGAAACTAATAATACACTATATATTAATTAATTGAATTTAAATTTTTAAAAAATACAAAAAAATAATAAAATAAAGTAACAAAGAGAGGAAAATGGAGGGAAGCCAGATCTGTAGGCATGGTCCTTCCTAACTTTGATTGTGCCTATTCAGGTCCAAGAAGGAAAGGATCCTAGTAGGACAGCTGGGACCTGTCCTCATCATTTTGGTCCATTCTAGTTCAAGCCATCTTTGGTTCTGTGATTCCATTTCCCCATGTGGAAACCAAGCTTTAAGGATAGGATCAGTGTGTAGAAGGGAAGCTATCAGAAGAGGGGAGAAGGAGAAAGTATGTAAAGGAGTGAGTTCAGTTAAATTACAACGTTTGGTTTCAAGAATGACCATATTCACAACCCTGAAAATGAACTCTACTGGGGTCTCCAAATGCCTACATTAGCTTTAATTTATAGCATATTATGACTGGAGACTTTTCTTCCAATTTGGAAGACTCTTACAAAAGGACATTGCCTGGAGAACTCTGGCTAGTTATCAGAAAGATCTATCATTGATGTTGGTGATTTGGAAATGTCATTGATTTCCAAGGAATTGTCCACTTTGTAGGCTAAAAAAGTCAACTGTACAGCTGGCAATGAGTGGGCTTCAGAGGAATAACTCGTTTTAACTTCTTACATAAGAAGCTTGTATATAAACCAGAATACACTATGCCAATTTATATTGAGAAATGTAATATTATCAAGAGGATTTTGATTGTTTACTGGCCAAGTCATTTGCCTTCCATTGGCAAATCTATGCCAGAAAGAAAATATTAATAATTATTATTAAATAATAAATGATAATTAAATAAATAATTAAATTATTATTAATAATTATAATAATAAAATGACCATTGAGCCATAGAAGAAGAAATTATTTGTATCAAAACAGGATGTGATTGAGCCATAGAAGAAGAAATTATTTGTATCAAAACAGGATGTGACTAAGAAATTATTTGTATCAAAACAGGATTGGGGTACCTGGGTGGCTCAGTGGGTTAAGCCTCTGTCTTCGGTTCAGGTCCTGATCTCAGGGTCCTGGGATCAAGCCCCGCATGGGGCTCTCTGCTCAGCAGGGCCTGCTTCCCCCCTCTCTCTCTGCCTGCTTATTTGCCTACTTGTGATATCTTTCTCTCTCTCTCTCTCTCTCTGTCAAATAAATAAATAAAATATTTTTTAAAAATGTAGTGGATTACTGTGCCCATTTCTACCACATGGAAAGACTTACTGCCGTAAAAGTAGTATTTATTTTCATGGAATGTGATATTCTCTCTTCTACACAGTGTTGAAAGCAAATAAGAACATTTGTATTAGTGGATTTTCTTTCAGTAGGACTTCTACTGTTAAAGTCCCATCACCTATCAGGCTGGGAGGCTGGTGTTTGTTAACACAACTTCATTATTAACAAGTCATACAGAGTTCTAGAAATGTGCATTTTAGAAGTCAATGCAGAGTTTGGCAGATATTCTAAATGCAGAGATAATAATAGGTGATATAATATGTTGGGAACAGCATACTTTCTTTACATTCACTCTTTCAATCCTTATAAAGTCTTTAAATAACTGGAAAATAAGTTACTACCATGGTCATTTCTGCATCTGAGGAAACATGCTAAGAAAGTCAGCCAATGTCCTGGTCTCCCACTCCCCTTAGAGATAGAGTCTGTCTTTGAAACCAAACTGGCTTGCTCTGACTCTCCACAATAGACACATCCTCTTTTCTCTATGGCTTCTGTCATGCTGTGTTCTTTGTATTTTCATGACAGATCAAATAAGATTAGTGAAGCAGTGGCTCTTTTCCCCCTTAAGTTAAAGACCAGGAGTCAATACCAGAATTATTTGTTTCACTAATACGTACTCTTTTTGAATTTTTAAATTATGTTCAGTTAACTAACATACTGTACATCATTAGTTTTTGATGTAGTGTTCAACAATTCATCAGTTGCATATAACACCCAGCACTCATCGAAACACCTGCCCTCCTTAACACCCATCACCTGGTTACCCCATCCCTCCACCATCCTCCCCTCAAGATGTTAAAAATACATACTGTATCACCCAACTCCCAAGGCAAGTTGGAAGAGCTGTCTGTCTCCTGGTCTAGTCAATGCAGCTCTACTATTATGTAATCTTAACTCCCAGGAAGTGATCATTTCAGCCTCCTGCAAAGTGGTGACAGATTACATTCATTAGTACATTTTCCTTGAGTCAGCTCCTAACTTCCTGAGAGACTGCAGTCAGGTGGGTGGTAGCTGACCTACCTTCTTTGAAATCATCTTATGATTGGCGGGTCAGGAAGATGCCTGGTGTATAGCTCACTAGGTTCCCAGAATAGCTACCTTCAGGAGGGAGGTTTTTCCCTCCTCTTCTTTTTTGGATACTCATGGCTTCCTTCCATTTCAGAATCAGAGCACAGCATTGCTACTTCATTAGTGCCTCAAGCAGCTATCTGTTTAACTCTTTTAGAGTTTCCTTGGGAAATGTACTTGCCACAGACCAGTAGCCCTTTTTCAGTCTGACAACTCTATTTTACTAAACAACCCAATTAAATACATAGAATAAAGCCTTTGAATCTATTTTAACTAACTGTGAGGTATATAGTAATAAATAGCAAAATGTGATAGTTGAAAATGTAATTTAGGGTAACTTCTCTTTCTTTATAGATGAAAATAATGAGACCATGGAACAAAGTTATTTGTCCAAAAATATCCCCATAAGGAAGTGGCAGAATCAGATCTAAAAATAAGGAGTATTAAATTTAGGACTCTGTCTAATATTACCCAATGTACACTTAATGGTATTTTGGAAGAAAGTTTTTACTCACTAAATTTTACTCAGAAGCTTGCATTAGGGGGTCAGAGTCCTTGATATCTGATTATGGCTGCTTATAGAAACATGACTTCTTTTTTTTTTTCTTTCAAAAAAAATAAAGCAGGAAAGAAAGTATTATTTATTATCAATTCACTGAATTCTGAAGTGTTTATTGTTCACAAATTCTGACTTGAAATGAAATGAATTTAAATGAAACCTGCAAAGAATTTGCACTCAGAAAACTATAGATTATTCATGAAAGAAATGGAGGAAAACATAAACAAATGGAAAAACGTTCCATACTCCTGGACTGGAAGAACAAATATTGGTTAAATGTCTATGCTACCTAGAGCAGTCTACACATTTAACATAATTCCTAGCAAAATACCATCAAATTTTTGCAAGGAAATGGAACAAATAATCTTAAAATAAGAAAATAAGAAAAGACCCCAAATAGCCAGAGGAATGTTGAAAAAGAAAACCAATGCTATCTGCATCACCATTCCAGACTTCAAGCTCTATTACAAAGCTGCAATCATCAAGACAGTGTGGTATTGGCACAAAAACAGACACATAGGTCACTGAAACATAATAAAGAACCCAGAAATGGACTCTCAACTCTATGATCAACTAATCTTCAATAAAGCAGGAAAGAAAGTCCAATTGAAAGAAGACAGTCTCTTCAAGAAACGGTATTGGGAAAATTGGACAGTCACATGCAGAAGAATGAAAATGGACCATTTCCTTACACCCACACACAACAATAAACTCAAAATGGTTGAAAGATCTCAATGTGAGACAGGAAAATATTTGAGGATAACACAGACAGCAACCTCTTCGACCTCAGCCACAGCAACTTCTTTCTAGACATGTCTCCTAAGGCAAGTGAAACAAAAGCAAAAATGTATGATTGGGACTTCACTAAGATAAAAACTTCTGCACAACAAAGGAAACGATCAACAAAACCAAAAGACAACCAACAGAATGGGAGAAGATATTTGCAAATGACATATCAGATAAAGGGCTAGTATCAAAAATCAATAAAGAACTTATCAAACTCAACATCCAAAGAACAAATAATCTAATCAAGAAATGGACAGAAGACATATATAGACATTTCCACAAAGAAGACATCCAAATGGCCAACAGACACATGAAAAAATGCTCCACATCACTCAGCATCAGGGAAATACAAATCAAAACCACAGTGAGATACCACCTCACACCAGTCAGAGTGCCTAAAATTAACAAGTCAGGAAATGACAGGTGTTGGCAAGGTTGTAGCGAAAGCGGAACCCTCCTACACTGTTGGTGGGATGCAAGCTGGTGCAGCCACTCTGGAAAACAGCATCGACGTTCCACAAAAAGTTGAAAATAAAGCTACCCTACGACCCAGCAATTACACTACTGGGTATTTACTCTAAAGATAAAAAATGTAGTGATCTGAAAGGGCACATGCATCCCAATGTTTATAGCAGCAATGTTCACAATAGCCAAAGTATGGAAAGAGCCTAGATGTCCATCAACAGATAGATGGATAAAGAAGATGTGGTATGTATGTTTGTATATGCAACCATCAAAAAAGAGATCTTGCCATTCACAATGATGTGGATGGAACTAGAGGCTATTATGCTACGAGAAATCACTCCACCAAAGAAATATAATTATCATATGATCTCACTGATATGAGGAATTGAGAAACAAGACAGGATCATAGGGGAAGGAAGGGAAAAATGAAATAAGACAAAACCAGAGACAGAGACAAACCATAAGAGACTCTTAATCTCAGGAAGCAAACTGAGGTTTGCTGGAGGGGAGAAGGGAGGGAAGGGTGTAATGCCTGGTTGATGGACATTGGAAAGCTTATGTGCTATGGTGAATGCTGTGAATTGTGTAAGACTGATGAATCACAGACTTGTACCCCTGAAACAAATAATACATTGTATGTTAATTAAAAAAAAAAAAAAGAAAGAACAAAATGAAGCTTTCAAGAATGTAGTAAAGTTCTGTCCTAGTGGGGAGATGGACACCTGAAGAGTTAAGTTGGAAGGAGTGAAGGAAATAAAATGAGCTATTCTGACTTCTATGATTCACTTAATGTTCATTTCCAAAACGCTGGTCAGGTAAGTGACAAGAGTTAAATTCTAACGACAAGTCTCATGACTTTTCAGAGTCAAATGTGTGCAAATCAAGGACCATAGTGAAAAAACAAAAGCAAAAAAAAAAAAAAAACAAAAAAACAAAAACAAACAAACAAACCAAAAAACAAGTCATGGCATGGTTATCTAGGGCCATGTCTGTCATAGGTCCCCTTTTCTCAACTCTTCTCTTGCCTCTGAACCTAATAGAGTTGACCACACCTTACAGTTTTTGTGCCTAGGTGTTCCTTTTTACTTCTTCCCGTCAAACTTGGCTTCTATCTTGTCTACTTCACTCTTATTTCAAGGACTGTAATAATTCACATGCTGCTAATCTAAGGACCTTCATTGCTTCCCACTCAACTTGGGCTCTCAGTGATTCAAAGCGTGTGGCAGACAGTCCTTCATGAACTCTATCTTTTTCTAGTTTTAAAACCACATGATTTCTCCCCTGCATTTACCAATTATTCTTCAGTATTCTTTTCAAGTTCATTCTCCTCTATTCCATATTAGATAAGATATTCTGATACTAGAGCTAGAGACTTTTCTCATGCCATGGTCTTGTTTTGGAAATTTTATTATCCTAAATGTTTGGATTTGCATATTTTTGTTGTCATGATCCCCAAATGTACATCATCAGACCCAACTACACATCATTTCAAATCCATTCCCTCAATGAACCTGTGTTAAAAGATTGGAGTCCCTGAATGTGGATAAAAATGGTAAGAAGGAATTAAGGAATTAGCTCTTTCAGGTCTTTTAAACCTGGCTGAGAAGTTCTGAGTGTGTCACTGAGGGAGGAGATGTCAGGATTTTACCCCAAACTGGTTATTGTCTCTGAAGTGAGTGGCCAGGACCTTGCATGAGTGTAAAGGCATTGGCTTTAAACTTGGTTTTTAATCTAGAGGGAAGGACTTTTTGTAGTCTGTGGCCTCTAATAATGAGAATTGGAAGGGCTACTGCACCTAATCTCAAGGCAGCCTCCTCAGCTTTAGTGAAAGATCAAATGATATAAACTGGCTTTAATTCTGAGTAGCTCTTGAGTTTATGTTCCTTCCATGCTGCACTGATTCATTACACAGGCTAGACTAGGCTAACACAGAAAAGCTTATTTTTCAGTCATATAAAGTCCACTGTGGATAGAGCGACCCTCCCTCCATGGCAGCTGTGCTTTGATGTGTGATGACTCATAGATACCAGCTACTTCTGTGTTGCATGTCTACCATCTTGGCACACAGGCCTGATCAATGCACAAAGTAAAGAAAGGAACAGAAGGTAGGTGAGGAACTTCAATCCATGTTGATGCAGGTCACTTTCATTCATGCCCTATTAGCCAGAACAAACCACAGAACTCTGCCTAACTACAAAGGGCTGATGAGTCATTTCTTTGTGTGCCCAGTTGGAAAGAACATCAAATCAAATGATGTTGAGCAAACCTTCATAGCATTGTGTCTCCCCCGTCCAAAGTAATATTAAACTGTATGGGAATAGAGTCATTAGAGATTTGGAAGGTTAAGCAGCTAATTGAACAATAATTAAGTAAAGCTTTATTGAGTATCTACTACTATGTGGCTGGCTTAGCTTTCCACGCCAAGATTGAGGAGTGAACAAAGTATAGGGATTTACTGCAGTCATGGAATTTACATTGCAAAATGAGAGGCAAACACACAGGAAACTCTATAAAATAATATATATCTTTTTTTAATTGAAGAGGTGTAGTTAGATGCTTGCAGAGAATCATCAAAGCTTTGTGTGACAGAGTTTCTCAGAAGCAAATTTATATTAAGAAGTCAGCATAATTTTCTCTGAGGAGGTGATATTTACAGAATCTGAATGGCATGAAGACACAACCATGTGAAGTCAGGAGGAGAAACACTCCAGACAGGGAAGGTTAGCCCAAAGTCTTGGCTGAAGAAATGAGCTCTGGGTGACAACAGAATGGAAAGTGGGTCATTGCGGGTGGGGCAGGGTGAGAGAAGAGAACTGTGTTATTAGATAATGCAGGTCTAGGGAGGGATCAGTTCATGTAGGTGTTTAAATGCAAGATGAAGAGTTTTGAATCTGATGGGAACCCATTGGGGAGTAGTAAGCAGCAGAATGGCATGATCTGATTTATGTTGATGACTGGCATAGCATAGTCTTCCAAGCCTGTGCATTCCTGAACCCCCAAAATAGAAGCTACAATGACAGACATCTGTGTGAGAGCCAAAGGCAATATCCGAATTGAAAGGTGCTAAGCTCCACTTGCTTTCAATGGGACTGTCAGAGAAATACATTGTTACTGAAAAATGCCAGTGTTGGCAAAATCTAGTCTTATCTGAAAAGCTAAAAGGAAACTGCAGGTGTGTAAAATGTGACCCTGGTTTTAGCAAACTCAGGTAACTCCAGCTGGCATTTAAACTGATAGTATACATCTGGCTCTCATTCTGATGGGGGAAGAGCCTCAGAATGTTTTTACATGAAAGAGATTGAGTCAAGGCAAGTCAAGGTCATGGTGATGACGGATGCTTTGTCAGCTCAGCCTTAGAACAAGATGGGGGAGAAGAAGTACCGGTGGGTGGCATTTTGGGGAGAAGTTTTCATGATGCTCAGAAGTGGCATCATCAGCCAACAGAGGCAGATGGAAAATTCTTCTCCACTTGGGCTGTCAGAACTGCTTCATGAGAAAAGTTACCACTGCAGATGATTTCTTATGTAGATAGATGCAGTGATACAAGAAGGAAATGGTTTCAGGGTATTTATTTCAAACCTTGTTTCTGAGGACCCAGAAGTTCAAAGGAAGTGTTGCAGGAGTATCCATGGCCATAAAGAATAAGGGGAAGAAGTTATATTCCTAAGCACAGGGTCACTTTGAAAAATGTCATCCAAAGCTGTGCTTCACGTATTATGTATTAAAAAATGTTGGGGTTCCACAAGAAATTTTATCTGAAAGAAATATTCTCACTGCTAAATGCGTGTTTAAATGCAAGAAAACCAAATACAGAGATATAAGATCAGAAACAATATAAATCACATACATCTATGTGGTATTCTATGTTCCTTTATTTCATCCTCATAAATTTTCAAGATAACTGCTGTCAACCTCAGTCAGCTATTATTCAAGGTCACATTGCCAGTAACTTGTCAAAATAGGTTTTAAAACTGGATCTCTGACTTCAAAGACCACCCATCCTTTTTTTTATTTCATTATTCTGTTATGTCATGCAGGATCACCTCATATCCACCATTCACTAACTTTGTGATCTCCATTAGATACCAGCTTTTCTGAAGCTCAGATTCATCATCTATTAAAGAAAAATATGGTCAAACTCAATAAAACCAATAAACTCAATAAAACCAAATAAACCAATAAAACCAAAACTGATCTCAATAAAACAAATCTCATTATTTTGAGTTTCATATGACACAATATATTTGGAGGAAGAAACTAACAGAAACCAAACATTATGGTGGACACTTTTACATATATTGACTCATCAGATAATCACAGAGATCTTATGATGTGGCTGATGATGCTTAACTGTACAGATAAGGAAATTGGGTACAGAATAACTATCAGATTAACCGTGTGAGCCTAAACAGCCAGGAGACATGGGTCTCCTTGTATGCATGTGAACAGGACTTTGACTGCTTACTATGTTTCTAAAGGGTTGAACATCATAAATCAAGTGAATAAATACCTATGTTACCTGCTCTTATATTGACAAAGACAACTTCAAAAAACCCTTATGTACAGTTTCTTTATTACTGGGTGTCAATATGAGTGCAAAAATATCAAAGTAGACAGAATTTAATTACTATTGTGTATGTCTGGGTGTTATACTGAGGGAAAGATAATATTTGGATGATTTGATTAAATAAAAATGAATATAATGAATAAATTGTTATATATTTATTTCATAATTTACTTTAATTATCTTTATTTCAGTAATATTACTATGTTACATAATACTAATTTTTTAAAAAGATTTTATTTATTTATTATTTGGCAGAGAGAGATTACAAGTAGGCAGAGAGTCAGGCAGAGAGAGAGAAGGAAGCTCCCCGCTGAGCAGAGAGCCCGATGTGGGACTCGATCCCAGGACCCTGAGATCATGACCTGAGCCGAAGGCAGCGGCTTAACCCACTGAGCCACCCAGGCGCCCCCATAATACTAATTTTTACATATTTAATTTTGTCAGTAATTTTCTGGCTGACTAAAAATAAATGTAAATTCATTCAAAGGTTGGTAAATGTTAACACATTTTCATCTGAAATGTAAATTTTAGCATGTATAAAATATAAACACTAGAATTATTTTACACCTATTATTAAACAATATTTTTCTTTTTAAATATTCAAACTGACCAATAGAGCTGAAAGCTAAAGTGCACATTTAGATAATTTAGATTATTTTCATATCAAGTCATTCCAATAAAGTTAGTGTTGCTTTGTTTTCAAATAGATTTCTACTGAAAATTTTAAATAGAACTTTTCAGTTCTGGCATTAAGTTTGCATCTAGTTGCCAAATTAGGATATTAATATTACCCTCATGTATCTTATTTATAAACCAACAAATATATAAATGTAAGAGTAATACGAAATATTTAGAGTTGAAGAATGTTTTTTAGTTGCTTTATGTGGCTAGTATGTGCAAATCCTAGAAGTCTAGAGATTTATAGAGTATTCCCCTGCATAGAGTTAATTCAAGAAGGAATATTCAGATGCTTAGAGTTAAGGAGCCACTATACTGGTCCTGAGAGTTTGATTCCAGGTTACTGAGGTGTTTATGTTTAAAAATAAATAATAAATAAATATTTTTTTTCTGTATGTGTGTGTTTGTGTGTGCATGTTTTGTGATATAAGTGTCTACCTAATTCTAGAGTCAACCTTTTTCTATAAAGAATCAAACAGTACCTATTTTTTGTTTTGCAGGCCGTGTTAATGCTGCCATTTTAGTGCAAAAGGAGCCATAGACAGTATGTAGACAAATAAGTGTGTCCTGATTTGGCCCACAGCAGGATGAATTTGGCTCATGGGCTGTAGTATGTGGGCCCCTGCATTAAGATGGGATCCTAAAAAAAATTCTGTTTTTTTCTAGGACCAAGAAAGTCCCTGCATGTTGTTATGCCTTGTAAATAGGAAGGAGATTCATAGATATATACGTTAAAAAATTAGTCGGAGCAATTGTAAATTTATTGATCTGCTATTTGAAAGCAATGCTCAGTGACACATTCACTTTGCATAATCAGGTTTCTCAGATAGACAGCTTGGTCAAGTATTTACACATGAGACTTGTTAACTGAAAATGCATACTAATCTTAGGTGATCAGATGTTCTCAGATTCTGCTATGATGGTCCTCCTCCTTAAATAGATATATACGTTAAAAAATTAGTCGGAGCAATTGTAAATTTATTGATCTGCTATTTGAAAGCAATGCTCAGTGACACATTCACTTTGCATAATCAGGTTTCTCAGATAGACAGCTTGGTCAAGTATTTACACATGAGACTTGTTAACTGAAAATGCATACTAATCTTAGGTGATCAGATGTTCTCAGATTCTGCTATGATGGTCCTCCTCCTTAAATGCCTATTTACTTATTTTTTATTTGGCTTCTTCACAGATATTGGGGGTCAGAAAGACTTCTGACCTTGGAGCATGCCCACTTGCCTCAGAACAGTTATAATAATACCCATACGATCACCAATAATAATAGTTCAAAAGGAATGATCAGAAGGTACTCCCTATGATTCATGCATATGATAACTCACATAGTTAGAGAAAGAGCAATCTGTAATCTTCTAGTGAAAATTTATAATCCATAGCATTCTGAGGAGCTCAGTCTGTGAAATATGGGGCATGATGGGGACAAAGGAGTGGGATCATTCAGTTAATATTTGTTGCCTATAAAAAGAGGAACATAAGAAAAACTTTAATGTTGTATAAAATGAGTGAAGCTTTCTAAAACACATTTTCAGAAAAGTGCAGGAACTGCATTAATATGAACTAAGATATAATATTTTACTCTTTATATCAATATTTCAGGAAGTCAGAGATAATAGCTTTAATAATTTTCTTAATGTGTCTTTTTTCTCTCTTCCCTCTCTTGCACTGAGAATCAGAAAGTCAGTGGTTGTGGAAAAAAGCAATATATAATCTATCCAGGATACTCATGATTGTAGAACCCAACACCACTCACTTAAGGCTTCAAGCAACAGACTGTGTAGTTCTTTTTTAAGTTCAATTTGTTTCCTGCATTGTTTTTATAATGTGGCCTTTCAAGATGTTTTGGCATTAGCTTGCAGCACATACTTACACTGGGAGTTAATATATGTTAAGTCAGTTCCAAGTTTGGAAACAATCCTTGCTGATTTGAAGGTAATATACGGTGCTTGTCGTTGGAAATGTGTGTGCAGGTGCACTGTATGCCGACAATGTGCAGTTGGCATTAACATTAATCACAGATTTGAATTTGGCAGATGCTAGATTTTATAGCAAGTATAATCTAGTAGTACTGCAAAAGACAGTTATAGAACTTCTCATTTTTTCTGAGTGACGAATTAGAATGTAATTAGAATCACAAGCATTAAGATGTGTGTGCATGTGTATTTTTGTGTTAACTTTAACTTTTCTGTCACCTTCTAGGGCTCCTATTAACCAGTAGTAGTGTCTTAAATTTACAGTTTTCTTGCCATATCCAGATTTGGAATATATTTTCCATCTCTGAATAGATTGCCTCAATAACCACAGTACTGGGAGCTCCTTAAGGCTAGAAATTGTATTGTTCAGTTCTCCATTTCTATGTTTCCAGTAGCTAATTCATGTTCCCCTCAAGAAGAAAGGTAGCATCTTCCTATAATTCAGACCTATTAAGAATTTGTCCCATCACCTCTATTAAAGTGGGTACTGTGTAATTTTACAAATATTTCTCTTGACATACTGCTCCACATAAATGTAACACCACATCTTCTATAACTTCCTTATATCACTTAAAGAAGGCAAAACCAGGGATCTCTGCAAAATTAAGTTCATTTATTTAGCACATATTTATTGAACATGTACTATATGAAGGGTGTTAAGGGATAGAGCAGTAAACACAGGGGTTTGCACTGATTAAAATTATAATAGATGTAAGCGTCCTAAAACTACCCAAGAATTTAAGTGTAAAAATCAAAGAGCCATCAAATTAATGGAACTTCCTATGTGCCAGGAATTATTTGAAGCATTGTCTAAATAATAATTAATTTACTCTTTAAAACGTTGTGATTTTAAAAAGATAAAACACATGTACAGAAAAATTAAGTAGTTTCTTCGCATAGTGTGTAACCAGCTTGACCACAGTTTTGCCCAAGTTGTTTAGCTCCAGAGCCCACATTCTTATTCCTTTCACTCATGGTGTTACTTGCTCCAAAATAAATAAGTGAATGAATGAATGAGTAAATAAACAAACAAATAAATAAGGCAACTCTTCAGTCAGATAAATGACTTGCACTGCTGTTTTTATGATGATTATTTCCCATGACCAAGCTTTTGATGTGTGATGGCAGCAACGAGTTCAAGGTGATATTGCCTGTCAAGAATGTGGAGTCTGAATATTCTTCTATTTTATCGTTGTAATATAGAACCATATGCTTTGGCAATCAACTGGGTGAAGGGCAGGAACAACATCCTCATAAAAACTGATGAACAAAAATGTTATGCCAAAAAATAGTTGTCACAGATTTTCCTGAGGGTCAGCATAAGGTTAGCAGGACCAGAATTTCACCCAGAAACCCGTTCTGAGTCAATTCCAGGACAGAAACATTTGAATGAAAAATTGTAAATATATATATATATATATATATATAAAGACCATCCGTGTAGTTATAAACAAACAAGAAATTACACAGTATGCATTGAATATCTGATTTGAATGTACAGAATATTCTAGTCATACTAAAAAAGAATCTGGTTGCAAAGTGTTCTGGGAGGAAACCAATGAGTTGACATGTGCTCACATTGAAGGAAATATGCCACAAAGTATGATTTTTATTGGAGTGGATGATCATCAGCTATGGATAATGAATTCATTTCAATAACAAGTAAGTTGGATCTATTCCTCATTGAGAACAATGAAATGGTGTCTTTGGCATACAAAATGTACATTCTGGTAGCAGTAGACGAGATTTTAAGTCCTACTAATATTCTTTTAGAAAGAAAAACATTATCTGATTTTCATACTTATGCTAAGTAATTGTACACATATAGTTTAGCTCTACTTTTTCAAACAGACAGAATTCTAGGGTTGTTATCTAGAAGCATCCTATTGTCACACATGCATGTAAATCAAAAATCTCCAAACCAACTATTATTTAGTAAAAAAAGTTGATATGTTATCTCCATCTTCCTGACTTTTGTGTCTCTCAATTACTTTCAGTCTTCGAGTCAAAGTTAGGATAGTATTTAATCAATACATTTTTTCAAATTCCAACAAGAACTTCACGACTTTAAGAAGTTACATTTTAATAATTGCTGATGGTGTGATTCACACCAATCACACAGACAGACAAGAAAGACAAAGAAAGTTTCACAGAATTTGTATTAAAGTTGACTTGATGGAATTGGGGTGCTATCGACAAGATGAAGGGTAGTGGGGTCAGTCTGAGAAAAAGGCAAGAGCATTAGGTGTCCTTTTCCAATTGAGTTATTCCTGATTCCTAAAGAAGACTTAACAGGGTTTTTGAGAATCTCACAAAATTGCAAGAAAAAACAAAAACAGAAACAAAAACATTCCCACCAAAGAGCGAAGCTGTGGTAAAGGCTCATATCTCCACAGACACCGAGTTTGATGCTTATGATTAGGCTGGTTCTGACTTCACTGAGATCAACGTCCAGCTTTGAATGGTCTCAGTTCCTGATATGATCAATGTGACCTAGAGCTAGTTATGCTTTTTCCTTCTTCACTTTCAGATGTTAAAATCCTTCTAGAGGGAGAGGTCATTAGGCAGAAGTTATCAAAATAACCATGTATACAAAGAGAAAATATGTAACTGAAAACTGATAGAGACAATTGGTAATACGGAGAACAGGGAATCTGTTTTCAGGAATATTTTTTTTTTCCTAAAGCAATGATTAATATAGCAAAGGAACTAATAGAAATCAAGACAACAGAGAGATAATTGTAAACAATAAGTAAATCTTGCTAAGTGTATTAAAGTCAAAATATAGTACCCAACTATATTCCTATAGACCAGCAATAAAAACTTGGAAAATTCAAGAACAATATTTAATTGTAGAAAGAAAAATTGATGGAGTGAACTTAGGAGCTCAAAATTAGCTTGAAACTTTCAGTTTTCAAAATACACCTTAAAGAGAATAAAAAGTAAGACGCCAAAAGGGAAAATGAATTTCCAGCACAACAGACTTTGTTATTGTTTTGAGAATATATAAAGATATCTGCAAATGACTTGTAAAAGGCAAATGACAATAGAAAAATGGACAAATACTTGATCAGGTGTTTCACAAAGGATATCCAGATAAAACATTTGAAAATTGTTCCTTCTCACTAATCATAAGGAAAATGCAAATCAAAACTATAAACCTGTAATGAAATATCATTATTATTACACAGTACCTGAATTGCCAAAATTAAAAAGACTATAGGGGCACCTGGGTGGCTCAGTGGGTTAAAGCCTCTGCCTTCAGCTCAGGTCATGATCCCAGGGTCCTGGAATGGAGCCCTGTATGGGGCTCTCTGCTCGGCGGGGAGCCTGCTTCCCTTCCTCTCTCTGCCTGCCTCTCTGCCTACTTGTGATCTCTGTCTATCAAATAAATAAATAAAATCTTTAAAGAATAAAAGACTATGAGTGGTAAGCATTGACAAGGATAAGGTTTAAGTGGAATTTTCATACACTGTAAGAGGATATTGGTATGACTACCTTTACAAACTGTCCGGCAGAGTTTACTGAAGCTAATCCTACATACTAGCATCTAATGCAATATATACAATAACACCATTGTATGCGTGATTACATTCAGAGGTGTATACCCAGCAGGGATATTTACACATATAGGCCAATAAATACAACATGGTCCATAGAACACTTATAGCAACCAAATTCTGGAAACAACCCCAAATTGCAACAATGGAACAAATAAGCAAATTAATAATTATTCATATAATAAGTTAATATACATTCTTGAAAATAAATGTATTACAAATAAACACAACCATATGGATCAATCATAAACATACTTTTGAGCCAAAAATGCCAGGAAAAATAGATATCATACTGTATAATCATATTTATAAAACTTTCAAAAATGGGTAAAAGCAATCTATGGGACAAGAAAAGAGGAATACAAACCATAAGTGACTCTTAATCTCATGAAACAAACTGTGGGCTGCTGGGGGGAGGGGGGTTGGGAGAAGGGGGGTAGGGTTATGGACATTGGGGAGGGTATGTGCTTTTGGGTAAATTGGAAGGGGAGATGAACCATGAGAGACTATGGACTCTGAAAAACAATCTGAGGGGTTTGAAGTGGTGGGGGGGTGGGAGGTTGGGGTACCAGGTGGTGGATATTATAGAGGGCACAGCTTGCATGGAGCACTGGGTGTGGTGAAAAAATAATGAATACTGTTTTTCTGAAAATAAATAAATTGGAAAAAAAAAAAGAAAAGAGGAATAGAATGAAGTTAATGATTGAAACAGGTAGAAGGGAGTATCTAGATGTGTTAGTACTATTCTGTTCATTAACTTTTATGATATTATATGGATATGTTCGTTTTTTGGTTAATTTATGGAGCTTCATAACTGATTTATCTGTATTTCTCAATATATATTATTAGTCAATACAAGCTATTTCACAAGGCTTGAAAAGCTTTAATATTCAAATTATCAAAAGAAAACTGCTCATTACATATTCCTATTTTACTATTTTCTCATTATTTTGTAGGCCACCTGAAAACTGATTATACAGGACTTGACTCTCAAGGTGGTATTAAGGTTCTCATTCACATAAACATCAGTAAACTGGGGATTTATATTAAACTCACACAGCTTAACCCCAACCAAATATTGTCCATGGAGTCTGCAGTCAAAGGAGTATCAGTAAAATAACAGCCTTATGCTAGTTCTGAGATTCTGCCATAAGATGGTAGAGAGTATGACAATGTTAAATATTGGAACAACACTTCTGTAAACACACTTTGTCCTCAAGAAGAATATTGACCGCACAAATTTGGGTTTATATTTTAATTTTAATTAGACAGCAAATAAGAAGTTGGCTTAGAATTTGACAGAAGTAGCAAATTACCTTTTGTGTGGGGTAGAAAGTAGACGGCCTTCAAAGCACAGTTGTAGAATACATAAAGGTGAAATAAATTGCAAAAAATAGTATTCACTTTTTGGAGAACGCTTAGAAATGCCCTGGAAGATGACATGTACCTTACTGATTTTTTTTTTTAAGATTTTATTTATTTATTTGACAGAGAGAGATCACAAATAGGCAGAGAGGCAGGCAGACAGAGAGAGGAGGAAGCAGGCTTGCTGCTGAGCAGAGAGACTGATACGGGACTCAATCCCAGGACCCTGAGATCATGACCTGAGCTGAAGGCAGGGGCTTAACCCACTGAGCCACCCAGGTGCCCTATCTTACTGATTTTTAAAATATACAGTATTTTGTAGGAAGACATTCCTGGAGGTGTTTCTTTTAATATGAAGCCTCTAAAAATCCAAGGCAGTTGACTTTGTTTTAAACCTCTGAATGCTTTTACAGTGGAGGCCAGAATATGATGTCTGGACTTTACACTTGAGGAGAGAGACACATATGTCCCCACTGCTGGAAGTGTGGGCTGCTGACAGATTCCAGCTGAGCCCCTCCCTGGGGATAGTCTATTGCAGAAAAAACTGCTGGGCACATGGCTAGACTTCTCCCCCTGCAGTAGCCTATCCATGATGATGAGCGTTAAAGAAATATTGCACCAGACAAGTTAATCAGGCAAGAAAGAATTGATTACAACTGTTGTAAGAGACATCCTGCTCTGCATTAGAGGAGAGGAATTGAATTCAACCCTACTGAAACAAAAGGTGGGACAGTGTTTAAGCACTGGATGAAGGAGTGGAAAAGCACTGCGAATGTTACATTGACCGTTATGACTGGCCATCTGTGTTTGCTAATTGTCTCTTACCAATATTAAGCTCCTACCCTCTCACACCAATTATGGGAAGATAGGGGTGCTGTATTTCTTGATGATATTTCAAAGGGATAGTTCCCAGGTTCTTGAGAAAGACACTCTTGGGTTGTAAAATGAACAAGTTCAACTACAGAGGCCCCATGAAATCAGCTGAATTTTCTGTTAAACTGGTTATCAGTCCAACTTCTTCCTCTGCCCAATCTTGCTTCTCATCCCTCCCTCCCTGAGAGGTATAGCTCATGAGAGTGATCTGAAACAGACTTTCTCCGGGCAAATGGACTCAAATCAGCTTGCAATGAATCTGCCTGAACACACACCATCTCCACTGCTTTTACTAGAAAAAAAAACAACACTCATTTTTTAAAAGTTAGGTGTGTAGCACCTCCTCAAAAAATACCCATCCTCTCTTCTCTATCCAACCCAATAAGCAGCTTGAACACTGATTTAATTTTTCCTCTTCTGCATTTTTACTCTATCCCTGAACAGAGAATATTATTTCCTGATTTTCCCTCCACTAACATAAACCACTTAATGAAGTAAAGGAGCCATGTTTAATACATCTTTGTGTTTGGGTAACTATAATACCTGAATTAGGAACAGGCATATTACAAATCAGTTAAACATATTTTAGAATGAGTTCTGATTCTACTTACTGTCTTCACCGTGTAGCTAACTAGATCATTTTGTTTTACTTTTGATTGAAAAGATAAAATATGTGTGTGTCCACAAAGGTTTTCATGTGGTATCCAACTAAGATCACATCATGTGCACACACGTGTTAATGTTTTAACTTGGGCAATAGGAGAGTTGCATTTTAAAATACCTTAGTTTTAAAAAGACTAACTTTTCTATTCATTTTTTTTTAATCTTACAAATCTAAGCTGAATTGTTTTAGCTCCCTTAAACACTCTTCAAACCAAATATTACAGTTACTTTAATACTAAAGATGAATTTTAATTCATTGATAAAGGTTAAAGAGTAAGGGAGGTAGGAGTTTCCAGAGACCTACAGGTTGCAAATATAGAATTTGAATGTTTTAATATAACTCCTTTTACCCCGTTGGGTTCAACTATGAATACAAATGGTTTTGAAATAACTGTGGCAAAGGTAAAAAGCAAGGAAAATACATGATTTTTTGTATACCTTACAGAAAGTACTTAGCAAAGAAGGCTTAATTGCACTAAAATCTAAAAACCTAGCCCATCCATTAGAAGCATAACAGAAGTAAGTTATGTTGATCAGCCAATCAATGGATCATCTAAAAAGATTTTGTGACATATAGAGAAAAGGATATAATGATGGTAATGATGTCACTCTGCACTGTGCTAAGCTGACCAAACTTAAAGAATATATTCACTTCTTTGAGATTATTCCTGCCAAAGAGAACACTGAAGTCACTCAAAACAGGTTCATAATTTGGTAAGTTTGGAAACTTGAAACAAACAGCATGGCTTAACTTTAAAAGAATGTTGGGCAAGGGGTGCCTGGGTGGCTCAGTCAGTTAAGTGACCAAGTGACTGACTCTTGATTTTGGCTCAGGTCATGATCTCAGGGTCCCGAGATTGAGCCTGGTGTTAAACTCCACTTTGGATGTGAAGCCTACTTAAGATTCTCTCTGCCCCTCCCCCTTTTCAACATGCTTGTGCTTGTGCTATGCACCTGCCTTTTCTAGCACATTAAAAAAAAAATGAGTAGAAGATTATATTGTTATAAAAATTAGAATATTCATCATTAAATAATAAATAATAATAAACAAGATGGGATAGGGAGGGAGACAAACCATAAGTGACTCTTAATCTCACGAAACAAACTGTGGGTTGCTGGGGGGAGGGGGGTTGGGAGAAGGGGGGAAGGTTATGGACATTGGGGAGGGTATATGCTTTTGGGTAAATTGGAAGGGGAGGTGAACCATGAGAGACTATGGACTCTGAAAAACAATCTGAGGGGTTTGAAGTGGCGGGGAGGTGGGAGGTTGGGGTACCAGGTGTTGGGTATTATAGAGGGCACGGCTTGCATGGAGCACAGGGTGTGGTGAAAAAATAATGAATACTGTTTTTCTGAAAATAAATAAATTGGAAAAAAATAATAATAAAAAATAATAATAAATAAAATCATTAAATAGATAAATAATAAGTTAAATAAAAGCACCTTAAGTTTAACTAGTAGAATATAGTAAAGGTATTTCTTGGAGGAAAATTTATAGTCCTGATGCAAATTTTAGAAGATAGAAAATGTTGAAGACTAATAATCTAAGAGTACCACTTAAAACACTGATAGCAGAACAAGTAAAACAAATATAGATAACATGAGAAAAAAAAGAATAAGCATGAAAAAATGAGTGAAATTTAAAAAATTATAAAAAGGATAAATAAATTAATACCTAGTTCTTTGAAAACATACATCTCTGTCAGATTTGGTCACCAAAGAGGAGGGGTGCTTGGGTGGCTTAGTGGGTTAAGCCTCTGCCTTCAGCTCAGGTCATGATATCAGGGTCCTGGGATCGAGCCCCGCATCGGGCTCTCTGCTCGCCAGAGAGCCTGCTTCCTCCTCTCTCTCTCTGCTTGCCTTTTTGCCTACTTGTGATCTCTCTCTGTCAAATAAATAAAATCTTTAAAAAAAAAGAGGAAAAGTTGTTCATAACACACATATAAAGAAAAAAAACTGCATTATGAATTATTATATAATGTTTTGGAAAATTTAGATCAAAAGGCCAATAACCTAGAAAAACATTTCACCAAACATCTCACCAAACCTGACTCAAAAATAAGTAGAACACTCAAACACACTAGACAAGTATGCATTTATAAGCTAACATCAATAAATAACTAATTACCCATCAATCCAAAGTCAAGTAAAAAACAAGTTTAAAAAAAATAAGGAAACTCTTTAGTTACCATGAAAGACTTGCCTTAGCCCATGTAAATATTTCATTGATTTGTTCATGCAAATTCTGTAATATTTACATGTGTCCAAAATCAGATTAAGGCAAACTGCTCCCCACTACACACACAAAGAAACTAGAAAAAAGAAAGAAAGATAAAAGGAACTACACGGAGCTAAACCTATGACAGAAATGACAAAACAAATCATCCAGGAAACATATATCACTACATAAGTAGCACTAGATTAACAGACTCTTGCTAATGGAAAAATACAGATGATTAGATCCTTCTTAATTCTATACACAAATCAATCTGAGCTTGATTAAAACCTTAAATGTAGAAAGAAAACTATAAAATGTTTAACACAAAACATATTTTTATAACCTTGGCAAAGGGGATAATTTCTTAAACAGAACATGTAAAGAAAAATGCATAATTGGAAGAATGAATACATTTGGTTACATTAAATTTTAAAAATATTACAAATAAAGACACCATAAATACAATGAAGAATCACACTCCATATTTGGCACATAACCAACAAAGGCTTGATCTAATGTATGTAAAGAATATATATGTTTTATATATTTCTATCTATATGCACACATACATATCAACATAAGAAAGACAAATGTCCTAACTGAAATATAGCAAGATAGGCAATATACAGAGGAAAAAATATTAATGACAAAAAAACAAAAAGAAGAAAAACATGAAAGGATGTGTATTTTCACTAACTACTGGAAAAAATCCCAATTTTAAATAAATTATATTTCATATCTTGCCTTCACAGATTTGCAAAAAATAATGTGTTAATATTTTTAACAAGATGTTTTGGCCAAGATACAGAGAAATGGAAACTCATTATTGGGAATGAAAATGGTTACAAACCACTTTAGAGCTATAGGAAAATGACTGGTAACTTGTAGCATCATATAGTTTCTGAATGAGTACTCTGTATCTTAATGTCTAATATGGAGAAGCACTCATATATGCAAAAGAAAAAAAAAGTTTCATTGAAGCCATGATTGTAATACCCGAAGTGAAATAGACTGTTTCTCAGTAGAGGAATAAATTAATAAATCATGGTTTATTCATAGAATCATGTTCTATATAGCAGTTAAGATGACTTATATTCAAATGTATCAATATGGATACATCTTAAAATCATAAAAGAGTGAATAAAACAGTATGATCCCATTTATGTAAATTTTAAAGCACACAAAACAACAACAACTATATTTATGATTTTTCTTCGATTGGGTTCCTTTAAATCTCACTCTGAGATAGAGAGATATGTGCAGCAGATTTAGAAAATCTTTCCCAAGGGAGTTATAAGGAACAGAGAAGTGCAGAATTGGGCCAACTGAGAAGCCAGGTTATAATTTGGTTGTAACTGAGGTTTCAGACCATCCTACAGGGAGTTTTGGAGCCAGAATGGCTCCTCAGAGTTATTCCACATAGAGGCAAGGGGGCTGAATATGTATTTGCATTATCCAGCCTTTGGCTACATCAGGGATAGGTTGTGCTTCAGAGCTGGAAGCAATGCTCAGCCTGGAGCACAGCTGGAATCCAGCAGTTCTGATGTCAGTTGTTGAGAGATAGGTACTTGGGACCTGAGTGGAACACCTCTATTTTTATCTGTGCAATAAAAGTATTGCAGATACATATGAATGGGAATGATGTATATGGACTTCAGGATAGTGGTTTCCTATGAAGACAGAGACACAGGAAGGGGAAGCGTGAGAGACAAGGCTTTAGGTGGGGCTGCAATATTTTATTCATTTTAAAAAATGATATGGAACCAAATATAAAAACTCTACTTGTTAGTGTGCCTCCTCTCATTACCGCACTTCATATTTTTATATGCTTGAAATGTTTCACTTCAAAAAACCTACTCATATTGCAGAGTGATAAAATGGCATTCAAAAAGTAGCCCAAAAAAGCCTATCTAAAAATAGAGAAAAATATATATTTTTAATTAAGGCATTGAGGGCTTTGGTCACAATGTGATGACTGTTTTCAAATCACAATTGAGATTACACCTGGCCAGGTACCTTAGAAAGTTATTTTTATTACATGCATTCCCTAAAATCTATTTTTACTTAAAAGGTTTATATATCCAGTTATTTATCAATCTTTTCAGTTGCTACCATGGCCTTTCCTAGGAGTACATACCTACTGACAGTGGTTCCATGTAATGTTTTGTCCTAGTTTTGGTTCTCCCCTGCTATAGATTGAAATGTGTCTCCCCACCCTCTTACAGTGTTGGTGGGAATGCAAGTTGGTGCGGCCACTTTGGAAAACAGTGTGGACATTCCTTAAGAAATTAAAAATAGAGCTACTCTATAACCCTAAAAATGTACTACTGGGTATTTACCCCAAAGATACAGATGTAGTGAAAAGAAGGACCATCTATACCCCAATGCTCATAGCAGCAATGGCCACAGTCGCCAAACTGTGGAAAGAACCAAGATGCCCTTTAATGGACGAATGGATACGAATGGATATGGAAGATGTCGTCCATATATACTATGGAATATTATGTCTCCATCAGAAAGGATGAATACCCAATTTTTGTATCAACATGGACAGGACTGGAAGAGATTATGCTGACTGAAATAAGTCAAGCAAAGAAGATCAATTATTATATGGTTTCACTTACTTATGGATCATAAAGAATTACACTTGTGGAAGTCATTGGGAATTGGAGAGGAGAAGTGAGTTGGGGGAAATCATATTTCTAGAGAAATCATATTCTAGAGAAATCTAGAGAAAGACGAACCATGAGAGACTGTGGACTTTGAGAAACAAACTGAGGGTTTTGTAGGGGAAGGTGTGGGGGATTGGGTGAGCCTGGTTGTGGGTATTATGGAGGGCAAGTGTTGCATGGAGCACTGGGTGTGGTACATAAACAATGAATCTTGGAACATTGAAAAAAATAACATTACAAAAAAAAAAAGAGAGATAAACGTGTCTCAAAATTCAAATGTTGAGGCCTTAACGACTGATGTAATGGTATTTGGAGGTGGAGCATTTTGGAGGTAATTAGACTTCTGTCCTTATAAAAAAGAGAGATCAGAACTCTTCCTCTCTGCCATGTGAAGACACAGCCATAACATGGCCTTCTTCAAGACATAAAGAGAGGCTTCATCAGAAACAAACAAACAAACAAACAAACAAAACCAAAGCAAAAACCCATACTGGTGCCCTGATCTCAGTCTTCCAGCTTCTGCAACTGTGAAGAACTAAATATATGTTGTTATTTAAGTCTCCCAGTATTGGTATTCTGTATGGCAATCAAAGCTAAAATACCCCCAGAAGCAGATGCAGAGACCATATTCTGAATATATTTAATTTATCGTGAAAGAAGCGTTAGTAGAAAAGTAGAGATAAGAGATATGGAAGGCAAGGCAGCCAGAAAAGTGTTAGTTATAAGTCACAGCACTACTGTGGGTAAGCAGAACTGGAGTCCACTGGAGAAATCTAGAGACCAGTATGGAACATGGCCTTGAGAGATATTCTGCCCATGGGGCTATGAACTAGGGTATTTATACAACCATTTCTGTCAGTCATTTGTTGATGACTATCCCCAGTGGATGTCCATTCTAAGGAATTTCTGAACTTCCAGGCTTGTGGGCCAAGAAGGTTCTGTAGGCAGAAGGCAAATGCAACATTGGGAAGTTACCTGGTGTGCATGGAGATGGCAAATGCCAAGGATTGCATGTAGAGAAGCAAAGGGTTTTACTCAATTTCTTTTATCCAGCCACACCTCTACTCAATCACCAGGTTTTTTTGTTTTGTTTTGTTTTGTTTTGTTTTTAAAGAGCAAGAGCTTAGAGAAATTCCTCTATTTTAAAGCTATCTCACCCACAGATAATTTACTCTTTTTGTCATAGAAACATCTTTTATTAGGCTTTCCAAATAATTTAACACTATTTTTGCATGAAACTGCACACTACTTAATAATTAAATTACATAATTGCAACAACAAGCACACTTAGTGTCAACAAGTTTGGAAATAAAAGCTCTTGGCTCATGGTAGGGTTACATCTCAAGTTCTGGCATGAAAAGTGCATGGGCAGATTGCCTAGGCGCATTCAGCATGCAGTGGGCACCAACAAGTACAAATTCCAGAGGGAGTGATGTTTAGCGGTCCAATGAGTCTGTTGAGTCGAGGTATGTATAAATAACGCCCAGCCTATAGGAAAAAAGAAATTGTTATGGCAGAAAGAAATTGTATTTTTGCTCCAAGAATAGCAAGTCTCGATAGAGTTGTGGGAAGTACAGTAACTTTGCTCAGTTAGGTACTTTTTCTCAAGATTGCATTTCCCACCAAAAAGAAAAGGATGGGCTACAGAAAGTGTAACTTACATTAACTAGAGTATGCAAGCAAATGTCTTTTGGGGATTCATGCAGTTTCACTCTCATTTTTACATTGGGTTAATTGATCTCTTTGGGTTTGCTATTCCTTTAGAATCAGATTGAAAAGAAAAAGTCACAGTTATTATTTGCCCTTAAAGTGTCATTCAGCTCCACTGAGCTTTGTTAGGGAACTATATTTACATTTTGTGCTTTTTAGGTAAACGTTGGGCAAAATCAAGTGTTTGTGTTAGAAGAGGTGTTTTAGCACTATGAATCGTTTTACTTTCCTGCCAAACTTAAAAGCCTTAAAAATCATCACATATTCCTGGGCAGAAGCTTTGTATAGGTTCCAAAAGAAGGTAGCTTGAGTTGTTTTCAAAGACAGAATGTTGAATTCTGCCCTCTGTGTGCCTGTGATGAATTCCACCTTCAAGGAGGGAATGGCTGTTTATTCATGTCAGGTAACTAAACAAAGTGTCATCTTTCCCTTTTGTTAGTAATACTTTTGTAAGTTATCCTGTGAAAGTCACGATGGGCATTAAATGACTCCTAATGTGTTGCTGAGGCTACCGGATTAGTTTTTATGCAAGAGTTTGGTCTTCTAAGGGCCCTGTAATCTGGCCCTTATGTCTCCCCAGCAGTATTCCTCCTGAAGCTTCTTCTTCTAAAAAACTACTGTTTTTTTGGCAACCACACAGGGAGCCCATACTGTTCCCTCAGCTGCCAAATTCTTATCTCATTTTTCTGATGCACTTTGAAGCTTCATTATTATGTTTCTGTCCCACCTCCTGGCCATTCTTTAGCAGGGGTCAGCTCCCCTTTCTATCCCCAGGGATTATTTGCAGACCTCTGTCCTTCCACTTCTCTGAAGAGCTATGTGCAATGGCATGAATCATGGTGAGAGAGATTTAATGCCACAGGAAGAGGAAATTCACATAACCCACCTCCCAATCTTATCAGGGCTCCAGGATCCAAGGGATGCTTGAATAATTTATGAACGAAAAGTGGCTGGTGAACGAATTTTTGAGAAAATTATCACAGACAGGTACCAAGACTTATCTCACGAGCTCATTCCCCTCCACACAGGTTTAGACACAGCATTTTAGTAGTTTAACAGTTTAACAGAGTTAACTATCTGTATCTATTACCATTCTGGCACTGTTTCAGAATATAGGGAAAGATTGTCCTAACTTGAATTGCATCTTCTTTCAATCTCACAGATTTTCCCCTCTTAAAGAAAAATAAAACATTTTTTTAAAGCAACTTCTTGAGATGCAAATGGCTACAGACACATGAAAATGCTTCACATCACTCATCACAGGGAAATGGAAATCGAAATGACAATGAGATACCACCTCAGACTTGTCAGAATGGCTAAAATTAACAACTCAGGAAACAAAACAGATGTTGGTGAGGATGTGGAAAAAGGGGAACCCTCCTACACTGTTGGTGGGAATGCAAACTGGACCAGCCACTCTGGGAAACAGTATGGAGGTTCCTCAAAAAGTTAAAAAATAGAACTACCTTATGACCTAACAGTTGCACTACTAAGTATTTATCCAAAGGATATAAATACAGTCTTATGAAGGGGCACGTGCACCCTAGTGTTTATAGCAGTGATGTCCACAATAGCTCAAATATGGAAAAAAACCCAGATATCTATCAACAGATAAATGGATAGGAAGAAGGGGTATGTATGTATGTATGTGTATCTGCATACAAACACACAGACACACACACACAGAGACACACACACACGTATATTACTCAACCATCAAAAAGAATGAAATCTTGTCATTTGCAATGACATAGATAGAACTAGATGGTATTATGCAAGTGAAATAAGTCAGTCAGAGAAAAATAAATACCATATTATTTTACTCACATGTGGAATTTAAGAAACAAAACATAGGAGAGAATGAAAAGTAAGATAAAAGTAGGGAGGGAGACAAACCGTAAGAGACTTAACTCAGAGAACAAACTGAGGATCAATGGAAGGAGGTGGGTGGGGGGTGGAGTAAATGCATGATGGACTCTAAGGAGGGCACTTGTGGTAATGCCCACTGAGTTTTATATGCAAGTGATGAGTCACTAAATTCCACCCCTAAAACTAATACTACACTATATGTGAACTAACTTGAATTTAAATAAAAATCTTGAAAGAAGAAAAAGGGGTCAGAATAATGTCCTTTTCATCATTCATCCAAAGTCTCTATGAATTTATGAACAGATGACTAAAAACAAAACTAAGATAGTCCTCAGGCAGAGCAAAATATTACCAGATGGAAAAAATGGATCTATTCAAGGGAATAAAGAACGCTGCAATGGTAAATGCATGGATAAATACAAAAGGTATTCTTAATTATTTAAATATCTTTGAAATACTGTTGACTATTTTTTAAAATAATGCACATGCTGTTTATGACTCAGGTATGACAACAAAGCACAGTAGCGGAGAAGTAATGTATACTACTGTGAATATATAATATAAAAATAAAATAATAATAATAATACAAATAAATAAAAATAAATACAATACAAATAAATAAAAAACAATTTATTACACATAAGACTGCCCTGGGTCAGAAACTTCTCTACCACCAACTTCAACTCTCTTACCCATTTTGTCTTTTAGTTTCCTCTTTTTCTTCTTTTCTTTCAAGGAAACAAAAAAGAAAGAACATAATTTCTAAAATAGGTACCACCAGGGAAGCAAATTCCGATGCCAATTTTTTTCAGGGACTCCTCAGAATGAAAAACAATCATGACAACTAAGCGCATCTAGTTAAAAATATGGTACTTTGGAGGCAAGAGAGTCAATGTGGCTCATACACGTGTCTGTCTGGTTCCTTCTCTCCCCTTCTAGTAGTCTGCACTCTTAGTTATCTTTTGAGGAGGAAGAATCCAAAAGGACAAGGGGTGGTAGGCTTATTGAGTTAGAAGAGCAATCCAAATGTGCAAGCCTCATTGACAAATGTCAATAAACTTAATTATGTAAAATATATAGGATCACACAAAATGGTTAAGGACATTGAACACACAATTTCTTCACTGATTGCACACACAATTTCTTGAACTTGAAATATTTAATTTTTAGACAATTTAACAAAGATGTTACCATCTGAAACACTAGACGGTATAAATTATACCTGTCTTTCAAGTCCTAAATCAATAAGACTTGCAAGAAAGTAATATGCATGAATTTGTTAAATATTACTGTGTTTTGTGTTGAGAGAATTTATATTAAATGTGGTAAGTTATAATGAAAGCCCAAAAGACTCTATAATTTTAGAAGTCCCTATTTTTGGGTTGTCAAATCTTAAAATACGAGGAAATGAGTTTGTGTCATGTATTTATATTCCCTCTTTTTCAAAACATCTTCCAATAGCTACTGATTTACCCCAAATACACTAACTTTTTGGTATTTAAAATGCTGTGCAATGAAAATTAGTACGCAGGATGATCTCCTTTGAGAATTACAATGTGCTAAAACACAAATATTACAATGCTTGTAATACTTGCCTTCTGGTGATAAAGAAAATAAAGTTATTCTAGAACTGTAACAAACCTTCCCATATTCACTTAACCCATTCTTCTTACTAGCTGTTTGACCTTAGAGGAAATACTTATTCAATGAAGTTAGGCTTAGCTATCTAAATATGGAGAACATAATAATACCTGCCATGAAGGGCTCTTATAAGAATCAAATGTTTTAGTGGTGCCTGGGTGGCTCAGTGGGTTAAAGCCTCTGCCTTGGGCTCAGGTCATTATCTCAGGGTCCTGGAATTGAGCCCTGCATCAGGCTCTCTGCTCAGCAGGGAGCCTGCTTCCTTCTCTCTCTTTCTCTGCCTGCCTCTCTGCTTACTTGTGATCTTTGCCTGCCAAATAAATAAATAAATAATCTTAAAAAAAAAAAAAGAATCAAATGTTTGAATCCATTTAAAGCTCTTAGCACAGCACCAGGTGGTAAATATTTGTAAAGTGTATTTATTGTTATTATTACTACATCTAGTCATACATTCAACTATTATTCATTAGTACACTTTCCTGAGTTCAGTGAAAAAATAAAAATAAAAGAATAGTAAATTAAACTGTTTGCTTCCATGGCACTCCCAATTCAGCATGGGAGGCAGCTGCATTTAAAACCAATTCCAGCAACATCATGGTAGTTGTATCAGTCAAGTGCCATTGAGTATTTATTTACCTGCCATTTGAGGAGGAAGGCTTGCCTAAGGAAACTCATGCTGGCTAGATCTTGGAGGGATGAGTGGATTTCAGCGGATGAAGGGAAAGGAAAATAGAATGAAAGCAGGCATGGAGAAGGGAGCCACTTTGAAATTTTAAGTAGTCTACTTTAGCTTGACTGTAGGATGCATTGGATTTAGGTCTGGCACAGACACTAGGCCATCCATATCCTTGTGTAGGATACTAGAAGACTGTACCAGTTAATTCCATAGAAAATGAGAAACTTGGAGAACAGTGATGGGTTTTGAGGAAGGGAGATTCAATACCTACATAAGTGTATGTAGGAGAGAGATTTCTGGCTTCATTGAGAAGGATAAATTGAAAAGATAAAAAGTGGAGACACTGAGGGTGTTAAAATAATCCTAATGAAATCCTTTTGGCTAAAAGAATTCAAAAGAAGTGGAGATGCAGAAAATGGTGTGGCAAGAGGGACCTCATAGAGAATAATATAGACACAATTAACTTAGGGGAGTTCTGCTATAAAGAGAAAGAGCAAAAGGAGTTATAAAGTACAGATGAAGAGCTTGAACATTAGATGGATTAAATGATTTTTCCAAGGTCAAATGTCTTATAACAGTTATAACTTATTCCCCTTAAGCTTTCTTACTCTTGAAGCTACAGGGTCCTTTCCCCACAGTGTCTTCTGCTTCTCTTTTGGCCATAAAGATCACATGTGAAATAAAATCAAATTATGTAAATGTTGCCTTCCTTGGTTCCTAAGATATATTGTTAGTATTTAAAATGAAGCTGGTTTCACTCTACTCCTGGTTTACAGCACATGCCACAAAGGAACAAGAGCATTGGTAAGCTCTGCTCTTCTCAACTTCACTGTGTCATGCACATTTAATTAGGGACAAAAATAGAAATGTATATTTAGCTTCTTATTCAGCAAGAACTGGAAAGCCACCAGATTATAGGCACAGCAGAATCCAAAGATTGACATTTTGACAAAGCCTCCTTTCAGAAATGAACACTCTAGAATGATGAGTCAGGCAAATTACCCGTTAATTGCTGACCAGTTTTTAACTGGGACAGCCCCAAATAAGAACACAAATTGAACTGGATGGAACAAATTCTTGTTACTTGGTTTGGTTCTGATGGACTCAGTAGAATTGGGATTAGATGACAAGAAACATTTTGAGCTGGATAGTGACACAGGTTTAATGACTAAAGTTATTAAAGAAAGAAACATCTATAACACAAGGCATTATCCTAGGAAAATTAAATATTTTTCTCACTATGTATACACTACTTTTCTACTGTTTCATAAAATTTACCACAAACTTTGCAGCTTAAAACAACTCAAATATATTATTTCATGGTTTCCATAGTCAAGATTCCAGGCTGATACATGCCCAGAGCATGTCCTCCACTCAGTCTCACCAGGCTGAAATCATAGTATTGGCTGGGGGTCTTCCAAGCTATGATTGTTGGCAAAATTCAATTCCTTTGGACTGCATTACTGAGGTCCTTAGCTTCCTGAAACCAATTGCTATTCCCTGCCATTTAGTCCTTTCTACAATATGACAGATCTAATTTTTAAAACCAATGAGAAGAATCCATGTTGCTTCAAATCTGACTTTTCCTCCCTCTAACTGCTTGATCTTGCTATACAGGTCTCATCTTTTTAGGTCAGGTTCACCCAGGATATTAGAATTTCTGGTTAAATTAAAATTAACTCTTCAGCTGTCTTAATCACATCTGCAAAGCATCTTTTACCTCTGTCATGTAAAATAACTAATCATAGGAGGGACATTAATCATATTCATAGTCTTCTCTCTTCTCAAGGAAATATTCAAAACTATATACCAGGGGGGAGAAATATTGGAGTTCATTTAGAAACCTGCCTACCACAATGCATTTTCCAGTGTATACCCCTAAAAGGTCTCAGAGTAATGGGACTAGATGCAGTTGTGGATTAGTCCAAGCAACATTCTACTCTCAGGCAGGATGTGGATTTCCATGCTACAGACAATATAAGTTCCCAAGTTCTTCCTCTAAGAAATGAAGTTATTAACAATAAAAAATGTCTTAGGGTCATGGGATTTTAATGATTATATTTTTAAAAGGAAGAAAGAAAACTCTTGGCATATAGTGAATGCTCAAAAGAGTTGGTGAATAAATTACCCACTTGTAATCTCTGGCTGAAATCTCATCCAGGGAGAGAGAAATGAGATATTTGAGGAGTATATGAATAAAAGATCAATTGAAATGTAGCCTGAATACAACAAACTAATAATTGATAATACTGACTGACAATTCACTATATGGCAAGAGGAATACATATTATTATATGATTATATAAACATACATTATTAAAGAAACTGAGAATCAGCAAGTAAATGGTAGAGAGACGTCTCAAACTGACACATTTGTTTCCACAGTCCACACTTTGTCTCACTATAACAATTTTTGAATTAGGATTAGTTAAGATGTCTTAAGTTTCATACAATTTGGCAAATCTGAAGTGAATATTCAGAGACCCAGAAGAATAGTTTGCAAAAAGTCATTATCTCAGTAGTTTGTCAAAATTAGCGTATCATGGGTTTTCTTTCTTACCTTGAGAAAGTACAGACAAGAGGAAGGGAGGCAATTGATGTGTCTGTATGCCCTAAGCATTATAGCCACAGAAGGAACTACCCACAGAAAATAAAGTTGTCCCACATAGTGTAAGCAATGGACTAGTTACCTACTGCTATGCAGTGAATTAACACAAACAGTGGCTTAAAACAACACACGTTTATTATTTCACAATGTCTGTGGGTCAGGAAAATGGACATGACTTAGCTGGGTCTTCTGATTAAGAGTCATTCTCAAGACTGTAATTAAGATGTTGCTTAAGAGTAGGGTTTCATCTGAAAGTATGAATGGGGAAGGATCTGCTTATGAATTACATGGGTTTTGGGAGAATTCAGTTCTTCATGGGCTATAAGACTAACCAATTTTCTCATGAGCTACTGGAATTCAGTTCAAATTCTTCATTGACTATTGGTTGAAAACCATCTTCAGTTCCTTTCATCACAGACCAATTGCATCCCAATCCTGAAAAGTCTGGCCTTATAAGAATTCACAAAAAGAGAGAATTCAAATTTAATACAATTTATCTTGGCATACTTTAAATGATAATTAGTAGGGGAAAAACATGCTTTGGGGGCCAAAAAACTTTTTGATATTTAATATTCACATCACCTCGGGGGACTTACTCATCCTTTCTATGTTCCATTCTCCGGTCTGTAAGGTGGGACTAATGAAAGTGATGTTGGAAGACATTGAGGGATGCAATGTGTTTAGCTCCCAGTGTAAAAGATCAAGAACTGGTGAGTATTGGTTATTACTGTTGTTATTTAAGACTCAGATAAATAAAATAAATTTGGGGTCTTCTCCAACCTCTTCAGATGGCTTGCTCCTTTCACAAAGTTCTATTATAGCACAGATTAAACTATATTTGTCTGTCTTTTTTATGAAACTACTACCATAAGCTAGATAGTTGTCAACTTTTCCTCCCATAACCCAATAAAGAGTTTGATAAAAGTCAGAGATATTTAATTAATGTTTATTTAATTTTGACTGTGGTGAGAAGAAAGGTTTAGAACCAGGGAAACACTGGATCTCCTATAACTTTTCATTTGAGATATTAAAATATTAAAAACAATTCTTTGTGGTAATTAAACACAGAAGAAAGCAGATGGGGTGATCTTTCAAGGACTTTCAAGATTTTCTTTTTCTTGAAGCTTTTTGTTCAGCTATTCTTGAAGTGGAAACGTATTTTTTGCATCTTGCAAAACTGGCTTTACAGAAAGCCCTGTTCATGAAAATAACAAGAGCTGATATTTATGTTATTCTAAAGATAATTTCCCCAATTGTTTTAGTGGATTTTTAAAATTATAGGCATTTTAGGAAAGTTTGTTTTTTTTGTTGTTTTTTTGTTTTTTGTTTTGTCTTTTTCTAGGCAACATCTATCAGCTCTTTAAATTCCTGAAAATGCTTTTCATGTTCTGGATTGAGAGCAACTTATTTCTCCCCATTCTATAATGTGAACACATTATAAATTCAATATGCAGTTTAAGTTAAAAGCACTCACCATTAAGTGCTCTTTGCTAATTTTATTTTAGACAGTAGTAAATTGCAAGGCCCCATGCAGACCGTTATATAGCCAAAATGCATTTTACGATAATAGATGACATTTATTTTAAAAACAAGTGTTGAAAATGCAGTTGTGATAGTAATATACTGAATTAAAAATTCCAACCATTTCCCCCATTTCAAGAGGTTTAGGGTAAAACTTCCTAACACATGACTAAATAATTAAAATGCTAATTTTTAACAAATAAATAGGTCATGATGCATGAATAGAGATTAAAACATTTTGAAATAAATCCTTGAGTCACACACTAACCAGTTATACACAGTAGACTGCTAAAACCCAATTGTGGAAAAAAAATCTCTCTATATATAGCATATTAATGAAATCATTTCTTGTTTCCAGTGTTGTGGTCCTTTCAACTTGTTTCTGGATGGGAAATATCTTGGAGCATCTGGGTGACTCAGTCAGCAAAGTGTCTAACTTTGGCTCAGGTCATGATCTGGGGTCCTGGGATGGAGCCCAGTGTCTGGCTCCCTGCTCAACTTCTTCCTTTCCCTTGGCTCCTCCTCCCATTCATTTTCTCTTTCTATCAAATAAATAAAATAAAAATATTTTTAAAAACATAAAATATCTCTCATCTGCTCTTCTGCTATGTATCCCACCTCTGATTTCAGTTTTTCTTCTCAAACAGAACAAGAACATCTGTAACAAAACATAACCAGATAACCACATATAATCTCTTGATTTGCAGATTCCTTCATATTTAAGCATTCAGTATTTTCAGCACTGTGAAGTTCATTAAAAGCTAAAATATATAGATATAGATATAGATATAGTTATAGATATATAGATATTTCTTTAAGTGTTTCCCTGGTTTTGTTTATAGACTGTATTTGATATTGAATGTTCTTGAAATTCCTCATTTCCCCCTTTTCTTTCAAATGAAAACAGAAGTATCAATGACACAATGACTAATTCCTTAATTCAAGGCAAGATAAATAATCCCATAAAGGTATATTTATTGGTAATTCAAATGATATTCTAATTCTTTTAATAAATATTGCAAAGAATTACAATTATGATAAGCTGCAAATATCTACATGTTGAAATGGTTGTGTCACTTTAAAAAATTATCAAATCAAATAAAAATTCTGTAGGTTTAATACTCACTATTATCAATTTTTCAAATAAATGAAAAGTATCAGCTTCCTATAATTGGGTCAGAGGTGACTGGGACCAACCAGTTGTGAATAACCAAGAAAGACTGGATATTTTTGAAAATCTGCTTGAGAGCATCAGAAAGGAAACCAGGAGGTGAATATTTATGAGAAAGAGCAAACTTAAATGTGAAACTGGCTTTTATAGCCTCTTACATTCTAATGGCACAGGTGAATTCCAGAAAAGCAATTGAAATACTGAGAAGCCAGGCAGAAATTTTGATAGCCTGGTGGGACCACAGAGGAGGCAGAGAGAAACTGGGATACTCTGAACTGTGGTTTTGGACCCGGAGAGGCTGTATCTGGGACTAACAAGTTACGTGCAGAGCAGCTCACACAGGAGTGAAATGCAACTATGAATCATGCCAGCTCTAGGATAGACTGTGTTAATACTGGACTTCTTAAGCGTGCGGCCAGCTGTCATAAAAAAAAGACACTTTCTCTAGAAGAAGGGAGCCACATGCTGGGCTTCAGATTATCTCTAAAATATCTATATACCAGGCACACCCTTTAACAACAGTAATATGAAGAGACTGGGGAAGGGGAACATGGAAAAATCAAGAAAATCAAAAGACCATAGATAGCCACAAGATAGTCTTAGAAGTTAAATCACAAATTCAAATAATTAGTTTCCTAACAGATTAGATTAGGGATAGATAGAAATTAGACATACTGGGTGTTATACACAGCTAGGGAATCATTGAACACTATATATATATATATTAAAAAAAAAACTAATGTTGTATTATATAGTGGCTAGCTGAACATAACTTAAAAAAAGAAATTATACATGGTTGAAAGTTAAATATATAGCAGAGAGTGGAATACAATTCAAATGAAAATATTTAGACTAAATTGTGGAGACAAAAATAAATAAAAGAAAGGTCACAAAAGATGCATGGAATGGAGAGGGGGGTTTCTAAGGTATATGATATTATCTTCCAGAAGGAGCAGTCAGAAGGAGAATAAGAAATATTAAGGAATTTCTGCTCCAAATTTTCTAAAACTGATGAAGAACATCAAAATTATTTCACATTCCTGAAGCAGTAGCAAAATATTTGAACAGAATATTGAAACAAAATAAATATAAGAACAAGAAATCCCCACTTAACCATATTATAGTAAAATTGCTTTAAAAAAAAATCTTACCTTGAAAGGAACAAAAATATGAAAGGCAATCACTCTTTACGGACAAAAAAAAAAAAAGGCAGAGAACAGTGAAATGTTATATATAATTAACTGGTAATAAATAACCACTAACCTGAAAATCTATATTCATGGAAAACATCTTAAAAGTAAATAAGTAAATAAATAAATATAAAATGAAAATATTTTCAGGCAAACAGGCACCAAAATAATTGGTTGCCATCTGGCCTAAACCATAAAAACAAAACAAAACAAACAAACAAACAAACAAAAGGGTTCAGAGTCAAATGGTCTTAAGGGGAAGGAGATGCAGGAAGATACTCAGTACAAGGAAAGAGGAAGCATATGGGCACATCTAAACGAATAGGGAGGGACCTCACAGTAAATTTATAAGGATAATAAAAGCAATTGTGATCTTCCAAATTTCCCTGTAGAATTAAAATACAGATGCACATATAATTTAGGGGTTTCGTGGAATTCAAGTATTCTAAATTTCTTATATTTCTTGCAAAGTGGTATTTTTTTATTAAACTAATAAGTAGATGATGTATGTAGTAATTTTTTAGGTAATTACTAAAAGGAAAATGGAAAGTACATTAATACATTTAGGAAAGAAGTGGAATAACAAAACCATTGAATCTAAAAATAGACCTACATTTAAAGAAATTCAAGCCTGTGGAACAGCTAGAAAACAGACAGATGCAGTTTTAACTCAAATACCTCAGAAACAAAAATAAATGTATTAAGTGCTCCAATGTAAAACAAATGGTTTAATTCTAATACACTCCCACACAAACCGATAGCTTACAAGAACAATGCATTCAATAGGAATACAGACAGCTTGAATCAAAAGTAGTGCATGTACTTTGCTAGACCAGAAAAGACTTTATAAAGTTTTTTTTTTTCAGACAATTGGAAAAAATATCAATGTGTAATATATAGCAGAAAATTTAAAGAACTAGTTTTTTTAGATGTGGCTCATGGCACTCAGGTTATGTAAGAAAAGTCTTTGCTTTTTAAAGATACATCCTAGTATAAAGGATAAAATTTGATGTCTGAATTTTAGTTTCTCAAATATAAGAATAGAGAAAAAAATAAGTTAAGAAAAGTATTTCATGGGGCACCTGGGTGGCTCAGTGGGTTAAGCCTCTGCCTCCAGCTCAAGTCATGGTCTCATGGTCCTGGGATCGAGCCCCGCATTGAGCTCTCTGCTCAGCAGGGAGCCTGCTTCCCTTCCTCTCTCTCTTGGCCTGCCTTTCTGCCTACTTGTGATCTCAGTCTGTCAAATAAATAAATAAAATCTTAAAAAAAAAAAAAAAAAGAAAGAAAAGAAAAGTATCTCAAAACCTTGATAATTATGAAAGCTGGTTAATGCAAGTGATGGGATTCATTAAACTGGTACGTTATTATTGTTTATTCCTAAACTACTCATGTTAATTTTTTAGATGGTACACCATAATAAAAACATGAAAAAAAGAAAAAAAAAAAAAAGAAAAAAGTGAACATAGGGCAGGTGCCCAAATAGACTTACAGTTAAAAAAATACACATATAAAACACTCTAAGAAGGATCCATGAGTGTAAAAATTTTGTAAAATGCTAAAATTCAGGAACTTCTCAGATTCTCATTGAAGTAACTTCTAGAGAATGTGCCTAAGGAAAAAGACAACTGAATCTAAAAGGAAAAACAAAATTTAAAAAGGAAATATAACCACATAAATTGGTAAATTCAAGAAGCTAATAATAGAAAATATTAAAAAAAAGAGTAAAAAGGGATAGAAAGTATAAAAATGTACAAAATGAAAACAGAACAGAAAGTATTTAATAAGTAAACAAAAGTGTAAGAGACCAGCATGGACAAAACTGTTACTTTTAAATATCTGAACTGGTAATACAGGTACAAGGTATATTAAGAAGTATATTAAAAAGTATTAAGAAGTACGCCCATTCCCATTTTCAGGGAACCCACAAACAAATACAGGCTTAATGTGTTATTTGCATAAATGATAGTATTCTTACTCTATCTGGTCTTGTCTTTTCGCTCTCTCTTCCTTCCTTCCTCCTTTTCTTCTGCCGCCCTCTCCACTTCCTTCCTCCCTCCCTTTCTCTCTTTCTCACTTCTTTCTTTAAGATTTATTCATCCCTCTGAGAGAGAGGCACAAGAGAACAAGCACGAGTGGGGGGAGGGGCAGAGGGAGAAGGAGAAAATCTCAAGTCAACTCCATGTTGAGGAGGGTCCCCATGGGGCTCCATCTCAGAACCCTGAGATCAGGATGGGAAAATCAAGAGTCACACACTTAACCAACTTAGGCACCTAGGTGCTCCTGGTCTATGCTTTTCTTAATGAGAAAAATTACAAAGATTTTTCTTACCTAAACTTTAAAAAAAAGTTTCCACTTTATTTAAAGCTGTGTTCTATTACATCATGCATGTATGTTATATTTCATTTAACTAGCTCCCAACTGAAAAAAAAATAAATTGTTTCTCCATCCACCTTGTTGTTCTTACAAGTATGTAGATACCTACAGGGTACATTCCTGGCATATGATTGTTTAGAGGAAAGGCATCAGCATTTAGGATTTTGATTAGTTAGAACAATTTTCACTACTTATAGCACCATCAGCACTGCGAGTGTTCCTATCTACTCTCAACACCGTTAATGACTAACATTTCAATATTACCAACGTGATTATGAAAATTATATCAGCAGTGTTCTCTTATGAGTCGGGATGCAAACATTTTCACATGTTCAGAAACCACTTTTGTTTTTCTGGGCACTGTTTGTATTTTTTGTCCATTTTTTTCTACTGGGTATTGATCTTGTCTTATTTCATTGTGAATGCTTATTACGTATTAAAGAAATTGGGCTGTAATTTAGCTCAACTCTTCAGGAGTGACTGTTCTTTCTTTTCTCAGTTTGTCATTTGAGCTTTAATATTTTATGGTTTTTTATGTAATGCATAAATTTCTGCTTTAGTTTATGTATAGTTCAATTCATACTTTTTTCTCTTACAAATTTAGGATTTATGTTAGGGAAATTTTACCACTTCAAACACTTTTTTAATCTAATAATCTTTAGAACAATTATGACTTCCTTTTTTTAAAATTAATTAATTAATTAATTAATTTTTGTAAACATATAATATATCTTTATCCCCCAGGGTACAGGTATGTGAATCGCCAGGTTTACACACTTCACAGCACTCACCATAGCACATACCTCCCCAATGTCCACAACCCCACCGCCCTTCTCCCAACCCCCCTCCCCCCAGCAACCCTCAGTTTGTTTTGTGAGATTAAGAGTTACTTATGGTTTGTCTCCCTCCCAATCCGATCTTGTTTCTTTTATTCTTCTCCTACCGCCTTAACCCCCATGTTGTATCTCCACTTCCTCATATCAGGGAGATCATATGATAGTTGTCTTTTTCCGCTTGACTTATTTCGCTAAGCATGATACCCTCTAGTTCCATCCACGTTGTCACAAATGGCAAGGTTTCATTTCTTTTGATGGCTGCATAGTATTCCATTTTGTATATATACCACTTCTTCTTTATCCATTCATCTGTTGATGGACATATAGGTTCTTTCCATAGTTTGGCTATTGTGGACATTGCTGCTATAAACTCTATGGTCAACTAATCTTCTACAAAGCAGGAAAGAATGTCCAATGGAAAAAAGACAACCTCTTCAATAAATGGTGTTGGGAAAATTGCACAGTCACATGCAGAAAAATGAAATTGGATCATTTCCTTACACCACACATGAAAATAGAGTCAAAATGGATGAAGGACCTCAATGTGAGAAAGGAATCCATCAAAATCTTTGAGGAGAACACAGGCAGCAACCTCTTCGACCTCAGCTACAGCAACATCTTCCTTGGAACATCGCCAAAGGCAAGGGAAGCAAGGGCAAAAATGAACTATTGGGATTTTATCAAGATCAAAAGCTTTTGCACAGCAAAGGAAACAGTTAACAAAACCAAAAGACAACTGACAGAATGGGAGAAGATACTTGCAAATGACATATCAGATAAAGGGCTAGTGTCCAAAATCTATAAAGAACTTAGCAAACTCAACATCCAAAGAACAAATAATCCGATCAGGAAATGGGCAGAGGACATGAGCAGACATTTCTGCAAAGAAGACACCCAGATGGCCAACAGACACATGAAAAAGTGCTCCATATCACTCGGCATCAGGGAAATACAAATTAAAACCGCAATGAGATATCACCTCACACCAGTCAGAATGGCTAAAATTAACAAGTCAGGAAATGACAAATACTGGCGAGGATGTGGAGAAAGGGGAGCCCTCCTACACTGTTGGTGGGAATGCAAGCTGGTGCAACCACTCTGGAAAACAGTATGGAGGTTCCTCAGAATGTTGAAAATAGAACTACCCTATGACCCAGCAATGGCACTACTGTGTATTTACCCTAAAGATACAAACGTAGTGATCTGAAGGGGCACGTGCACCCAAATGTTTATAGCAGCAATGTCCACAATAGACTTATTTTTTATATAATTTAAATGTTTTCATGAGGGGTGAGGTAAAGAATCCAATTTAAAACTTTTCAGATGGTTACCCAGTTGTTTTTTTTGTTGTTGTTGCTATTTTTGTTTTTTTGACTATTTTTTTAAAATTCTTTTCAGCATAACAGTATTCATTGTTTTTGTACCACACCCAGTGCTCCATGCAATCCATGCCCTCTCTAATACCCACCACCTGGTTCCCCTAACCTTCCACCCCCCACCCCTTCAAAACCCTCAGATTGTTTTTCAGAGTCCATAGTCTCTCATGGTTCACCTCCCCTTCCAATTTCTCTCAACTCCCTTCTCCTCTTCATCTTCCCTTGTCCTCCATGCTATTTGTTATGCTCCACAAATAAGTGAAACCATATGAAAATTGACTCTCTCTGCTTGTCTTATTTCACTCAGCATAATCTCTTCCAGTCCCACCCATGTTGCTACAAAAGTTGGGTATTTATCCTTTCTGATGGAAGCATAATACTCCATAGTGTATATGGACCACATCTTCCTTATCCATTCATCCATTGAAGGGCATCTTTGTTCTTTCCACAGTTTGGTGATAGTGGCCATTGCTGCTATAAACATTGGGGTACAGATGGCCCTTCTTGTCTTTCCATATGTATCTTTGGGGTAAATACCCAGTAGTGCAATTGCAGGGTCATAGGAAAGCTCTATTTTTAATTTCTTGAGGAAGCTCCACACTGTTCTCCAAAGTGGCCGCACCAACTTGCATTCCCACCAACAGTGGCAGAGGGTTCCCCTTTCTCCACATCCTCTCCAACACATTTCAGACGAATATCACTGATGAATATGGATGCTAAGATTCTCAACAAGATCCTAGCAAACAGGATCCAACAGCACATTAAAAAGATTATCCACTATGACCAGGTGGGATTCATCCCTGGGCTACAAGGATGGTTCAACATTCACAAATCAATCAGTGTGATAGAACAAATCAATAAAAGAAGAGAGAAGAACCACATGGTCCTCTCAATTGACGCAGAAAAAGCATTTGACAAAACCCAGCATCGTTCCTGATTAAAACACTTCAAAGTATAGGGATAGAGGGAACATTCCTGAACTTCATAAAAATCTATCTATGAAAAACTTACAGCAAATATCATCCTCAATGGGAAAAAGCTTGCAGCCTTCCCACTGATACCAGGAACACGACAAGGATGTCCACTCTCATCACTCTTGTTCAACATAGTATTAGAAGTCATAGGAACAGGGGAACCTGGGTGGCTCAGTGGGTTAAGTCGCTGCCTTCGGCTCAGGTCATGATCTCAGGGTTCTGGGATTGAGCTCCACATCGGGTTCTCTGCTCGGCGGGGAGCCTGCTTCCTCCTCTCTCTCTCTGCCTGCCTCTCTGCCTGCTTGTGATCTCTCTCTGTCAAATAAATAAATAAAATCTTAAAAAAAAAAAGAAGAAGAAGAAGAAGTCATAGGAACAGCAGTCAGAAAACAAAGAGAAATAAAAGGTATCCAAATTGGCAATGAAGAAGTCAAACTCTCTCTCTTTGCAGATGACATGATTCTTTATATGGAAAACCCAAAAGACTCCACCCCCAAACTACTAGAACTCATACAGCAATTCAGCAACGTGGCAGGATACAAAGTCAATGTACAGAAATCAGTGGCTTTCTTATATACCAACAATGAAAATACAGAAAGGGAAATTAGACAATCGATTCCATTTACTATAGCACCAAGAACCAAAAGATACCTGGGAATAAACCTAACCAAAGAGGTAAAGAATCTGTACTTGAGGAACTACAGAACACTCATGAAAGAAATTGAAGAAGACACAAAAAGATGGAAGACCATTCCATGCTCTTGGATCAGAAGAATAAACATTGTTAAAATGTCTATACTGCCTAGAGCAATCTATACTTTTAACACCATTCCAATCAAAATTCCACTGCTATTTTTCAAAGAGCTGGAACAAATAATCCAAAAATTTGTGTGGAATCAGAAGAGACCCTGAATTGTTAAGGAAATGTTGAAAAACAAAAATAAAACTGGGGGCATCATGTTACCTGATTTCAAGCTTTACTACAAAGCTGTGATCACCAAGACAGCATGGTACTGGCATAAAAAAAGACACATAGACCAGTGGAACAGAGTAGAGAGCCCAGATATGGACTCTCAACTCTATGGGAAAATAATCTTCAACAAAACAGGAAAAAATATACAGTGGAAAAAAAGACAGTCTCTTCAATAAATGGTGCTGGGAAAATTGGACAGCTATATGTAGAAGAATGAAATTTGACCATTCTCTTACACGGTACACAAAGATAAACTCAAAATGTATAAAAGATCTCAACGTGAGACAGGAATCCATCAGAATCCTAGAGGAGAACATAGGCAGTAACCTCTTTGATATTAGCCACAGCAACTTATTTCAAGATATGTCTCCAAAGGCAAAGGAAACAAAAGTGAAAATGAACTTTTGGGACTTCACCAAGATCAAAAGCTTCTGCACAGCAAAGGAAACAGTCAACAAAACAAAGAGGTAACTCACGGAATGGGAGAAGATATTTGCAAATGACAGTACAGACAAAAGGTTGATATCCAGGATCTATAAAGAACTCATACTCAACACACACAAAACAGACAATCATATTAAAAAAAAATGGACAGAAGATACGAACAGACACTTCTCCAATGAAGACATACAAATGGCTATCAGACACATGAAAAAATGTTCATCATCACTAGCCATCAGGGAGATTCAAATTAAAACCACATTGAGACACCACCTTACACCAGTTAGAATGGACAAAATTACCCAGTTGTTTTGACAACAATTTTTTAGTAATCTATCCTATCCTTTCATCACTGATTTGAAATGACACTATTTTTATATACTAAATTTTCATATTAGATCTTAGCCTGAACTTTTTCTACCATTTCATTGATCTGTGTCTATCTATATGACAGCAATATACCATTATTTCTGTAGCTTTATGGTAAGTTGTAAATACTAGATACTCCCTCATTACTCCTTAAATATTCTTCTTGACTATTCATTGTTGTTTATTATTTCCACTTGAACTTGAGGAAGAGATTTATTTCATTCCTACAAAATGTTGATAGTATTCCTATCAAGGTACAAAAATGTATAATTGTTGAATGAAAATTAACATCTTTAGGATGCTGTGTTCTTATATGCAAAAGCAGTTTGTCTTTTCATTCTGATGAACTATTTTGTGTGTCCTTAAGAGACACTTAAATATTTATTTACATAGACTATACACAACTCTTTGCTACTATTATAAGTGGAGAGTTTTTAATATTCATGTATTAATTATATTATATTATATGTATTATATTATATTTATTATATTTTATATTATATTTATTATATTTATATTTATTATTTATAATATTATCAGATTTTTTATTATAATGTATTTTATTTATTATATTATCAGAATTTTTATTTACTATATTATATTGTGTTGATTTTTTTTTGCTCTCTACAGCTAAGATATAAAAAATAAGTTTAAAACTAAAAAAAAAGTCCTTATTTTATACTTTGATATTTAAAGTTTATATTATGGACTCTTGCAGTAACTTAGGTGTGATTTGGTTACAGAACACATGTTCTAGTGATAGATCACTGTGTTTAGGCAAAATGGTCAAGGGAAGGAAGAAAGATGCAGATGAAGAAGATTTGCCAAGAAGGGAGATTGCTGGGACTGGAGATAATGCACACTGGTGGGCCTGATAGGTAGCCTGATAAGGGCTATTAATGTTAACAATACACACCCATCCAATCCCATGTACATACACACACAAACCCGTTACAGATTCTGGCATCATTTTCCTTGTAAGGAAAACTTAAGAAGAGCTATTCTAGAATGAATTGGGCTTGTTTTTCAGATGTAGTGGACGCTGCTAGAATCCTACTTGTATTCACTGTCCATTTCACTATGCTCATGCTCACTTACAACTAATGGTATTTGCATGTGCTCCTGAGACCTCCATTTTTTCACTTAAATTGCAGGAAGCCAAACTGCATCCAGATGAGCATTTGAATAAATTGATGACCAATAGAAGCAGTCATTAGCCATTGCCTGTTATGAGTAGATGTGCAGATATTTCGGCTTCTTCATCCCTTGGGAAGAAATAATTCTTAGGTACACCAATTTGCAAAGTTCCCTAGCAAAATTACATTTCATGGGCCCACTTCATAGCTGGATTAATGATATACCTTTTATTAGTCACCTTAGGCTGACATAAGAAAATGCCACGGATGTGGTGGCTTGAACAATAGTTGTTTTCTCCCAGTTCTGGAGACAAGAAATGCTGGGGAAAAATAGTTATTTGTTTTTTTCCAGTTCTGGAGACAAGGGTTGGTTTCTGGTGAGATCTCATTCCCATGGCTTGCTGATGACCAGTTTCTTGCTGTGTCCTTATGTGGCCTTTTCTCTACACATGAACAGATTGAGAGAGAAATCTCTGGTGTCTCTTCCTCCTCTTATAACGATGCCATCCTATCAGATCAGGGCCCTACACTTACAACATTATTTAACCTTAATTACATCCTTAGAGGCCTTATCTTCAAATAAAGTCATGGTAGAGGTAAGACTTTGCCTTATGAATTTTGGAGATGCATGTTCAGTCCATAATTCACCCATTAACAGCTGTTTTCCCTTTCCCTGTATTGCATCCTGATCTCCAAGACTCCTCACAAAAAACAAACAAACAAAAAACCCCAAAAAACTACTTCCACTAAAAACATTTTCTAAGGATTTTATGGAAGAACTAAACTAAGACACTGGTCATAAATGATTAAAATGATTTTTAGGGTCAAGGTGAGGTTCTGGTCATAGGAAAAATGTAAGAATCAAGAACTCACATGTGAGTTATTGGACACAAGATTTCTTGTTTTAATATGTCTTATTTTCTATCTGTAGGTATATCTGTCTATTTTTCTATCTATCATCTTTCTATCTTTATAGGGTTACTTTTGCAAACATCAAAGCCACACAGAATTTTCCAGGATAGTTCTCTTCAAAAAGATTCTTTGTAAATAAATTATAGGCAGGAGGCTAAAGCTTCCAACTGTTATTAAGGCTCCATTCAGAGTAAAATTTGATTTTTTTTTTTAGGGGGTTTTGATGACAGCACCTCAGCAGGGTTTCAAGGCACTGGTTATTGCAGAGCCAAATCATTATTCAGGAGTCAGATTGATTTCGAAGGCACACCAAGAATCCTCAACTCTGAGAGGTGGCATATCTCTCTCCAATTAGGGGAAGTAAGAAGTGCTTATTTCCCTCATGGCCATGCAGAGATGGAATTACTCCAGGAGTAGAAGAAGAGAGAAGTTGAAAGTCCAATGTACTGATGGTGAATTTCTGAGAAAACATTCTTCATGAATCTTACATATGAAACGGAACAGTGACACGTCTGATTAGTGCCTTATGACTAGAAGTGAAATGAAAGATGGAGTTCACATGAATCTTTTTAAGACACCCTGAGGTCATGAGGCTCCTAACTTTTCATGGTGAACTTGAATGGGAAAACTGTTGCTAAATCTCTGAAGACAAAAATTTAAGCGATGTATTTTTGCTAATTAGTGGCCTGACTGTATCATACCATCTTCTTGGGCTTCAATTTCCTTGATGTAATTGGGACTAATTCTGCAAGCAACTGGAAGAGATAACCTATGAGGTACTCAAAGAAGAAGAGAATGATTAAAAAACAAAACAAAACAAAACAAACAAACAAACAAACAAAAAACTCTTCTAGGGTGCCTTAGTGGCTCAGTTGGTTAAGCAGCTGTCTTCAACTCAGGTCATGATCCTGGGGTCCCGGGATCAAGTTCCGCATGGGGCTCCTTGCTCAGTGGGGAGTCTGCTCCCTCTAACCCTCTCATGTCTCGTGCTCTCTCTCACATTCTCTCTCTCTCTCTCTCTCTCTCAAATAAATAAATAAATCTCTAAAAAAAATTTTTTTTAAAGATTTTATTTATTCACTTGACAGGCAGAGATCACAAGCAGGCAGAGAGGCAGGCAGAGAGAGAGGAGGAAGCAGGCTCCCCACAGAGCAGAGAGCCCGATGTGGGGCTCGATCCCAGGACCCTGGGATCATGACCCGAGCCGAAGGCAGAGGCTTTAACCCACTGAGCCACCCAGGCGCCCCTCTAAAAATATTTTTGAAAATTATTTTAATGGAAGCCACAGGAAATGACATAGTACTAAAATAATTAATGATATTATCTATATGTATTACCATTTAATGCTTGAAAACTAGTTTTTGAGAAAGATAAATACTTTCTGTGGTAATGTTCCCAATGATTATCAACTTACTCCGGAGAAAACTTCAGGCAAACCCATGATGAGGCACATTTTACAAAATAACTGAGCAGGGCTCTTCAAAACGCCTTAAGTTCATGAAAGACTGAGGAACTATGACAGATAGAGGAAGCTCGGGAAATACAATAAGTAAATCCCATTAAGATTCTGTATTAAATCCTCAAATAGAGGGGTATCTGGGTGGCTCAGTCAGTTAAGTGTCCGAGTCTCGATTTCAGCTCAGGTGATCTCAGGGTCCTGAGATCAAGCCCCGGGGTCAGGCTCCATGCAAGGTATGGAGCCTGCTTAAGATTCTCTCTCTTTCTTTCCCTCTGCCCTTCCCTTTGCCCTTCCCCTTCTCCTTCTGTCTCAAATAAATAAATAAAAAACAAATTATCAAACAGAAAAAGAACATTAATGGAAAAGCTGTTGAAATCAGAAAATAAAATATATATTTTAGTTTTTTTTTTTTTTTCGCAATACAAAGACAAAAGTGAACAGATTTGACTATCAAAGGTGATCAAAGAGTCAGTTTAGCACTGTTCCTACAGTATTAGGATCCTGGGAGACTACTAATCGGCTACATACTTAACATATACTTTTGAGCAGTTTGTTTTCATTATTTGAACTCATGACTTCCTGGTTGATATATTTTCAGTATGAGAATTTATTCCTCAAAACTACTTGGCAATATCTTGGTCTCTAATAGTAATCTTTGAATTACTACCAACAAAAGCAAGAAAATAATTTATACCCTGCATTATTTTCTCCATATGTATTTCACATTACACAATCCTAGACAGATACATGTACAAATCAAAAAAGTAACTCACTTGGATAGTCTTCATTGATTATCTTGCATCACACTTATGTGGGCATAACATCACTATCATCATCATCATAATCATCCTCACACTCAGTATCATTAGAGCTCCAAAATTTCACAAGTTGGAGGTGCCACATGAAAATGCATTTTCCCTCTCTGGGCTTCAGTTTCCCCTCTCAGAAAATTAATGAATTTTATTGAAAGTTCTCTGTGTCATTTCTAACATTCCAAAATTATTTACTGTTAAAGAATGATTAGCATCTCCAAGCATGGGTGCAGAGATGTATTAATTTGAGCTACTGCTTTAATGCATCTATAAAATATGTAGTAGAAAAGAGAAATAAGGGCAGCAAGAAATGGATCACCTGAGAAATATTGATGATCCCTTTGAAAAGTCTTCATTTTAATTAGAATGTCCTGTTTCAATCTATAATAAAATTAACCTCAGAAATTCAAGCTTTAAAGTGTTCTTGGTTGAGATGGTCCTATTCAAGACTGTGAAAACAGATGAAAATCTCAACTTGTGTGAAGATTCTTTTGTATGAATACAAATTAGAAAAAAGATAAGGGACAAAAATAACAAGTAAAGACAATCATTTCACTGTTTTGCTTTTTTTTTTAATTTTTAAGAAAATAGTAAGCATAAGTAAAAAATACAGTTTTAGTTCTCCTTACATTTTTCATAACCCATCACAGCCTTTTCATTGAATATCTAACAACTGAAGATAAAAAATTTTGAATTAATGTGTCAGGACCCACTTTTAAAGCAGTTATGTTTCTGTTCTATATTAGGAACACAGCTGCCTTTTTCTCATGGAAATGAGGTTTTCATGTTGTAAAAAAAAATGTCTGGCAACTTTAAAGGAAGAAATATAGAATATTTATGAGTGAATGTTGCTTTTAGAATGGAAATACTTTTATTAGAAGAGAACACACTTTTCAGATATCTGTTCTAAAAATAAAAATTCTGATTTTCAAATCACAAAGATGTGTCTCCATGTGCTGGCCAGAGAGATAGAGACAAATTACAGTTCATTCTGTTTACTGTCTATGTCTGAACCATGTAAACATGATCATGATTATAAATAACTTAATTTGTGTTTGCACACAGGATATGCATGATTTTGAATATTGATTTCAGGCATGCTATAATAAACTATTAGTTTTACTGAGTGGGTGTTTATCAAGATCATTCTGTTCAGCTGGAGAAAAGATTTTTCATAAAAATGAAAACTTGTCATTTAAGAAAGAACTGAAAAAGTTAGGAGATGTGCAAAAGGATAAAAATAAATAAGGCAAATACTGATCTAAGTAAAGGAGAAAAAACAGGGAAGTGGGAAAAAGAGAATTATCCTGAAAGTTATATCCAAGCTGATTCCCAGATACACAAAATGCTAGTGGTTGATGCACATATTATTTTTTAAGTATACTGTTACTTAGTGAAATTTGGTTAGTGTAATGGGAGAAACATATATTGAAATCAAGGAACTGATTTTGAAACAAGTTTTGTTGTTAATGAGCTTTGCACTTTGTGATTAATCAGAAGTTGAGTCTTTTGATATTCATTCATTCCCAAGAATCCTGAAATCCTCTCAATTTTCATGACACGAGGTTAGGGCTGGATAAAACGTAATGATAACTTCAAATTATAGGCATACATATTGGTGTAGAACAAGCATTCAAAAAGAACCAAAACATAGTGACAAAAAATAGAGACATTTTTGCATTCATCAAAAAGTAACTGACCATCTCCCCTATTCCAGGCACCAGACTACATGGTAATACAGCAGTACATACAACAAGCCTTGTGTCCTCATACAGTGTGCATTCTGGCCAGGAGGTCACAGACAATGCACACACTAATAAAATGATGTGTCATCTTACAGCTTTCATGAAGTAAAATCAAATAGGGCAAGGTGAAACACCAACATAAGAAAATGGTCTCACCATTTACTGAATGGTTATGATGCAAAATCACTTCCACATATGTTGATCTAATCCCAATGGTCTCAAAAATTAGTGTAATTTCCATTTTACAGAGGACAGACTGGAATTACATAAGATGTTTTAACTTCATCAAAGTTTTACACTGCAGAGATGTTAAGTGGAAATTCATACTGGTATCCTGGTTACAGAGACTTTTTTTTTTCAACATTGCACAGTTTCATTGACCTCACAAGTACCAGGAATAATTTTCTTTCATAGAAAATAATTCCCTGACCCTTAGCCTCATTTGGCTTATCATGGCAGGAGGCATTCCAGCAGATATGTGCCAGAAAGCTAAGATGTGTTTTTAAAAACACATTCATAAGTCATAAGTCAATACATCTATACAAGGAAAATAGCACATGTCCAGAATGGTCAATCTATGCTACAGTCAACAAACATTTTGAACTTCCCTACCCCAGTACCAGGCACTGCTCCAGACAACTGAGGTGACTTTGTGCATAAACTAACCACTGTTCCTGCTTTTACTCCACATGCCATCTAGAAGTGGATAATCGTAAGTGGTAGTCAAGAAAAAATATATAGCTTGATAGAAACTCAGATAGTGGAAATGTGTGTAATGGAACAATATGGGAAGCATACCTTACCTAAATTTGGGGATCAAGATCACAGAAGTGAAAGTCAACTCAATCTTTCTGTGTATAAATAGGTACCTTTATGTCCATCATTCTGTATTGATTAGCTACCCATAACTTTTAAGCAATTCTTATAAAATGTTCAAGATAATTTAACGAACACTGCGTCAAGTCCAGCAACAACTCTTAACTGGTTCTTTCTGGCTGTGGCTTTAGGTAAATAATTTATTTTCTCTAAATCACAGATTCTTCCTGTGTTTTATGAGGCTAGTAATACATGCACATACTTCTTTTTAGCATTGCTGGGAGAACATAATGGGAAAATGGATGTTAATAAACCTGGTATGTCATGATATTTATATATGAATATAATTCATCACAAAGGCTATCAAGTACCATTTGATCAATTTAATATATGTATGAATGAAGAGCAAATTAGTGTTATATCATCACATAATATACATAATATATATCAATTGCATGGTATTGAATCATTCCAGAATAGACATTCAGTGGATGGATTAGGGGGTTGGCTTCAAACATAGAGGCACAAGTGGCCACGATCTGAGAACCACTGAAAACATTTATGAAGGCAAACAGGTTTTGTGTGCACCATGTGCCCTGGGTATTTCTTTTCTTCATGTAACTTTCCAGGGCCATTCCGTTTTATTTCACGGAAGTTCTGATGCCTCACTGAGGACAATGTCATAGTTAATTAGAAATGTAAGCTTTTACTTTTTCCCATTTTCTATGTCATGTTTATTAAACTTCCACACTTACCTTCTTTTGAGGTATGGATTCTTAATCACAGTTAAAAATATACTATGAATTATTAGTATAAATAGTGTAGAAGCATTAATCAGACAACCTAATATTTGCTGCATACTTATTAAATACCATACTGTCTCAGTCAGTTTGGCAAAATATGCGTCTGATAAAAGATCATTCCTGGTTCATAAGTGATCATCCTCCCTTGGGCATCCTTACATGTTGGACAAAGGTTAGAGATCTCTCTGTGGTCTCTTTTATGTGGGCACTAATCCCATTCATGAGGCATCCACCTTCTTGACCTAATTACCTCCAAAGGACCCACTTCCAAATATGATTATATCGGTGGTGAGGATTTCAACATATGAAATTTGGGAGAACACAAACACTCCATCCATAAAACATAACCTCTGTTTTTTAGTTTAGGTTCCTCTGGAAGCAGATCACAAGGTAAGGATTTGAGTGCAAGAAGTTTATTTGGGAGATGATCTTAGGAAATGTATCTATGGGAATGGAAAATCGAAACAAAGAAAGAGGGGAAAAAAAATATATATATATACGCACACATATAGGTTATCTTGTCAGCAAATTAACTCTCTGTGGCCTAATTTTCCTGGCAAATCTGGAAGGTAATACAAATAATGTACTTTATGATTATTTCAACCAAGGGAGAGAGCATTGAGGCATTTAAATAACATTTCCCAACTGTTACAGTTGAAGTTTGCTTTTGTGGAAGGAAACATGCAACATGCTTATTTCCAGGCAGAGAAAGCCTTAGTAGTCAGTTAAACCATTGGGAGAAGGATAGCAGGTGATGGCAGTTGAAAGTTAGACCATCGTTCCTGGAAATGGGAGGAAACTGAATTTATTGCTGAAATTCCCTTTATATATACTATATGATAACTTTTTGTAACTTCAAGAAGTCAGTATTATTATCACCCCTACTTTACAAATGAGAAAACTGAGATTCAGAGAAGTTAGTTGATTTTTTTTCAAAGTCACACAGCTGGTTGGCAGGGAGCCAAGTCTCAACATCATCTTATGCTAGGACTCTGACTGTGATCTTTCATCTATATTAGTTACTTGGCAAGGTAGTGGGGAGTGCAAAAGTTGACTCTCTCTGCAGAATTTTATTGGGCTAACTGGGAGAAGTTTTAAATCACAATCTGTTAATAGCCAGCACTGGTTCAACCCACTGAGCCACCCAGGAGCCCCTTTTTATTTTCTTTTTAAATATTATTTATTTATTTATTTGACAGATAGTTCACAAGTAGGCAGAGAGGCAGGCAAAGAGAGGAAGGGAAATAGGCTCCCTGCTGAGCAAAGAGCCTGATGCGGGGCTAGATCCCAGGACCCTGGGATCATGACCTGAGCTGAAGGCAGAGGCTTTCCAGTACTAGTTTAAAACAAACAAACAAAAAAACAATGGTACTAGAAATAATCGGATCCCTGAACTAAAATAATATAAAGTTCTACTTGTTCTTTTTGCTCTTTGTAATGTTCTTTAATATTTGTTGCATTGTGTTAATGTTAGTCATTTTTTTTTTCTGCATGCGTGTGGGACATTGTAGTGGGGCATGACTAATACGTAAAAGTTGGGAAAATTTTATTGTTAGAGCGTGATTTAAAACTTCCCATCATCTATCCCTAGGATGTTCATGAATATTGTGAGTTCAATCTCTTTAGTTTCAACAAGTTGGATTGGAACTCAATATCATATCTCAGGGAAGCCATTACATTTAAGAAGAAGGAAGAATCCAAATAGCAATAGAATATAGATGTATGGAGGAAACAGAAAGTCATTCCAGGTAATAAAATTTAATGTGAGGATATTTGTGGGAGCAGGACACTGCAAAGTACTTTCTAAGGATATGAGCAAAACAGTTTTATAGAAAGAAATTTATTAGAGATATGGGATTTAAGGTCAAAATGCTATATTGAGGCCAGACTGTGGGGCCTTTTCAATGCCAGGCTTAGAAGTTTGAATTTTACCTCATCCCTTAAGACCTAGAGAAGACCTTTGCTTCTATAAATAAAAGGGCAGTTTTTACTTCCCCACAGTCAACAAAGCACAATTATTGCTTCTGTTTTGCTAGCCCTAATACTGTCTTTTTTGTGTATTTTCCCTTATTTCATAAAATAATCCAATTCAATACAAACAAATAGAAATTAGAAAATGAACAAAATAAGAAAATAAAAGCCTTACATAAATCTACCTCCCAAATAGTCACAGTTAAGTATACTCTTCAGATAAAGACACATATGCATATAACACACAAACACAAATGCACACATGCACAGGCTCACACTCACATATGTACATGCACAGACATACAGAGACTTAGTTTACAAGGCACTTCTTTATAATTCTCCATTTCTTCACTTGACATAACATATATGTATTTATGTTCCTAGACTTGTCAATTGAAATCATATATACAAATATATGCATGAACACACACATATATATGCACATACATATATGCATGCGCATATATGTATAAATGTATGTATATATGTGCATATATACACATACATATACATATATGTATATATGTATGTATATGCATACGTATATATGTATGTGTATGTGTATATATGCACATATATGCATATGTATATGTGTGTGTGTGTATAAATGCTTAAAAACAATAAAAACTTTATAATCTCACCATAGTTAGAAGTATAATATTTATATTCATGGTAGAAGCTAAAATTTCCCCAACACTTATTCCATCTCACTGCCAGAGTAAACTAGTGTTTACAAAGTGATACAATCATGCCTTCTTATGAAAAATATCTTTTATATATAAATAAAAAATGTTATATGTATACATTAAAAACACATTAAAAACACATTCGGGGTGCCTGGATGGCTCAGTCAGTTAAGCGTCTGATTTTGACTCAGGTCGTGATCTTAGGGTCCTGGGACTGAGCCCCGACTCGGGCTCCTTGTTCAGTGGGAAGCCTGTTTCTCCCTCCTACTATCCCCCTGCTCTCTCTCTCTCTTAAGTAAATAAACAAAATCTTTAAAAATAGGTAAGTAAGAAAATAAATAAATAAATATGCACATTCACATCTTTATATACACATCCATATATATGCTTATGCATTTTAATGAAATTGTAATCATTCCGTACTATCAAGACTGAAACTTGCATCTTTTATTTAACATATCATGGAAAAATTATACCAAATTTTTCTTGATGGATCAAAAGTATGGAGGCACTCAACCACTTTCCTATTATTGAAACTCTCCTTAGTGTGGTTTTGAGTTGTAGTTATTTTATGTATCTGTAACATCTTTTAACTATAAATATAATGTGAATATATGTTTTTTAAATTGCTCAAGTCTCCAGTCTAAATTGTGTCTCTAACACTAAAATTTCTGGATAATATTACAATGACCAAGTGCCCCAAAAGTTCTATAACCCAACACTCATCTATTCATCCATTTCTGCATTAAAAAAAAAAAATGAGTACCTAGTATGTGCCTCAAATGGCACAAGTTGTTAAGGATTCAAACATATTTTAAAAACTAATTTCTGTTCTCAGAGATTTAAGAGCAAGTTGAGAAAAGCTTCAAATGCTTATATAAAGACTTAGTTTCCCTGATGATTTTTTTTTTAAATTTCTAAAATGCACAAGGTTTACTATTATATGTTGGAGTGTTGATCATTTTTATTGGTGTTGAAAAGGGTCCTCTCTACCTCTTGGACTTGAATGCCTGTTTCCTTCCTCAGATTAGGTAAATTCTCAGCTGTGATTTGATCAAATGGTTTGTTCAGCTACAGTCTGTCTTCTGTTCCTCTTCTCTCTACTTCCTCAGGGAAAGGAAATAATTCTATTAGAAATTTCTATTAACAATTTCTATTAGAACAAGTAGAAAACAATTCTAATATTGTTTCATTTATGGTATTGCTGATTTCTCAAAGCCTCCCCTCCTGGTCCATTAGTTGTTCCTCCCTTTTTTGCTCAGTTTCCTTCCTTTCCATCAGCTTGTCTTCTATTTCACTTACTCTCTCTCTTCTGACTCATTTACCCTAGCTCTTAGAACATACAGTTTAGACCGCATGTCAGTTAGATAAAAAGAAAATCCTGAAAACAGCTAAGGTTCTTAACCTACAGGGGTAGAAACATTAGGCTAGCAGCAGACCTATCCACAAGGACCTGGTAGACCAGAAAGTGGTGGCATGATATATTTAGGGAATTAATGATAAAAATATACAGCCAAGAATAGTTTATCCAGCAAGGGTTTCATTCAAAATAGAAAGGAAGATAAAGAGCTTCCAGGACAAAGAGAAACTAAAAGAATCTGTGGTCACTAAACCAGCTCTGCAAGAAATATTAAAGGGGATCTTGTAAACAAAGAGACGAAAAGTAACATCTACCATAAAGAAATACAGACAATCTACAGAAATGGGGACTTAACAGGTAATACAGTGGCACACAATTCATATTTTTTAATAGTTACTTAAATGTAAATAGGCTGAATTATTCAATGAAAAGTCACAGAGTATCAGAATGGATAAAAAAGCAAGACTCATCCATGTGCTGTGTACAAGAGACTCATTTTACACCTAAAGATACCTCCATATTGAAAGTAAAGAGGTGGGGTGCCTGGGTGGCTCAGTGGGTTAAACCGCTGCCTTCAGCTCAGGTCATGAGCTCAGGGTCCTGGGATTGAGTCCCGCATCGGGCTCTCTACTCAGCAGGGAACCTGCCTCCCTCTCTCTCTCTCTGCCTGCCTCTGTCTCCATCTACTTGTGATCTCTCTGCCAAATAAATAAATACAATCTTTAAAAAAAAAAAGAAAGTAAAGAGGTGGAGAACCATTTACTATGCTTATAGAAAATCAAAATAAGGAGGCATGACAATCTTCATATCAGACAAATCAGATTTTAAGCCAAAGACTGTAGTAAGGGATGAAGAAGGACACTATCATACTTAAAGTGTCTATCCAACAAGAAGATCTAACAGTTATTAATATTTATGCTCCAAACTGGGAGCAGCTAATTATATAAACCAATTCATAAGTTGGTATTAAAGAAACACACTAGTAATAATACAATAATAATACTTCAACACCGAACTCACAGCACTGGACATACCATCTAAGCAGAAGATCAAAAAGGAAACAAGGTTATTGAATGACACAGTGGATCAGATGGACTTCATAGATATAGAAAGCATTCTACCCCAAAACAACAGAATATACATTCTTCTCAAGTACACATAGAACATTCTCCAAAATAGATCATTTACTGGGTCACAAGTCAGGTTTCAACTGATACCAAAAGATTAGGATTATTCCCTGTATATTTTTATTTTAACTTCTTAGAGTTTAAACAGCATCCTATTAAAGAATGAGTGAGTCAGCCAGGAAATTAAAGAAGAATTAAATAAAAATTTCATGAAAACAAATGAAAATGAAAGCACAACTGTTCAAAATCTCTGTACTACAACAAAGATGTCCTAAGAGAGACCATACTAATCCAAGCCTTTCTTAAAACATTAGAAAAGTCTCCAAAAAAGTATCAAAAAAGTCTCAAAAAAAAGTCTCAAAAGTCTCAAAAAAAAAAAAAATCACCTAAAAGATTTGGAGAAATAATAGCAAATCAATCATAAACCAAGAAGAAGAAGAGAAATAAGAAAAATCAATGAACTAGAAACCAAAAGAATAGTAGAACAGATCAATTAAACTAGAAGCTTGTTCTTTGAAATACGATTGAAAAACCCATATCCAGACTTATCAAAAAGAAAAGAGGAAGGGTCCACATTAATAAAATTATGAATGAAAGAGGAGAGATCATGACCAACACTAGGAAAATACAATTTTAAGAACATATTTTAAGCAACCATATACCAACAAATTAGGCAATCTGGAAGAAATAGTTGCAATCCTGGAAATTTATAAAATACCAAAACTGAACCAGAAAGAAATAGAAAACTTAAACAGACCCATAACCAGCAAGGAAATTAAAGAAGTAATAAAAAAACCTCCCAGCAAAAAGGAGCCCATGGGCAGATGGCTTTCAGGGGAATTCTACCAAACTTTTAAAGAAGTAATACCTATACTTCTTAAACTGCTTCCAAAATAATAGAAATGGAAGGAAAACTTCTAAACTTATTTTATGAGGCCAGCATTACCTTAACCCTAAACCAGATAAAGACTCCATCAAAAAGGATAACTACATACCGATATCCCTCCTTAACATGGATGCCAAAATTCTCATCAAGATACTTACCAACAGGATCCAACAGTACATTAAAATGATTATTCACCACAACCAAGGGGGATTTATTCCTGGGTTTCAGTGGTAGTTCAACATTCACAAATCAATCAATGTGATACAACACATTAATAAAAGAAGAGACCAGAACCATATGATCCTCTCAATAAATGCAGGAAAAGTATTTGACAAAGTACAGCATCCTTTCTTGATTAAAACTCTCCACAATGTTGGGATAGAAGGAGTGTATCTCAATATCATAAAAGCTACCTGTGAAAACCCACAGTGAGTATCATTCTCAATAGGGAAAAACTGAGAGCTTTTCCCCTAAGGTCAGGAATATGATAGGGATGTCACTCTAACCACTGCTATTCAACATAGTACTCAAAATCCTAGTTCAGCAATCAGACGACAAAAAGAAACAAAAGACATTCAAATTGGCAAGGAAGAAGTTAAACTCTCATTCTTTGCAGATGACATGATACCTATGTGGAAAATCCAAAAGACTCTACCTCCAAATTTGTAGAACTCATACAGGAATTCAGCAATGTGGCAGGATATAAAATCAAGGCATGGAAATCAGTTGGATTCCTGTACACCAACAATGAGACAGAAGAAAGAGAAATTAAGGGATCAAACCCATTTACAGTTACACCCAAAACCACAAGATACCTAGGAATAAACCTAACCAAAGAGGTAAAGAATCTGTACTCTAAAACTACAGAACACTTATTAAAGAAATTGAGGAAGACACAAAGAAATGGAAAAACATTCAAATATTGTTCAAATGTCTATGCTTCCAAGAGCCATCTATACATTCAATGCAATCCCTATCAAAATATCACCAACATTTTTCACAGAGCTGGAACAAATCATCCTAAAATTGATATGGAACCATAAAAGACCCCAAGTAGCCAGAGAATGTTGAAAAAGAAAACCAATGAAAAAGAAATGCCATATTTCAAGCTCTATTACAAAGCTATAATCATAAAGATAGTATGATACTGGCACAAAAACAGACACATAGATTAATGGAACGGAATAGAGAACCCAGAAATGGACCCACAACTCTGTGACAACCAATCTTTGACAACGCAGGAAAGAATATCCAATGGGAAAAAAGTCTCTTCAACAAATAGTGTTGGGGAAATTGGATAGCCACATGTAGGATAATGAAACCATATAATTTTCTTTCATTATACCCAAAGATAAAGTCATAATGGATGAAAGATCTAAACGTGAGACAGGAATCCATCAAAATCCTAGAGAAAAACACAGGCAGCAACCTGTCCAACCTCAGCCACAACAAATTCTTTCTAGACATGTCTCCCAAGGCAAGGGAAACAAAAGCAAAAATGATCTATTGGGAATTCATCAAGATAAAAAGCTTCTGCCCAGCAAAGGAAACATTCATTATAACTCAAGGCAACCTACTGAATGGCAGAAGATATTTGAAATTACATATAAGATAAAGGACTTGTATTCAAGATCTATAAAAGGCTTATCAAACTCAACACTCAAAAAAACACAAATAATCCAGTCAAGAAGTGGGCAGAGGACATCATAGACATTTCTACAAAAAAGACAGCCAAATGGCCAATAGACACATGAAAACATGTTCCACATCACATGGAATTAGGGAAATACAAATCAAAACCAGAATGAGATACACCTCACACTAGTCATAATGGCTAAAATTAATAAGACAAGAAACAGCAAATGTTGGCAAGGATATGGAGAAAGGGGAACCCTCTTACACTGTTTTTGGGAATGCAAGCAGGTAAAGTCACTCTGGAAAACAGTATGGAGGTTCCTCAAGATGTTTAAAATAGAGCTACCCTATGAACCAGCAAATGGACTACTAGGTATCTACTCCAAAGATACAAAAGTAGTGATTTGAAAGGGCAATTGCACCCCATTATTAATAGCAGCAATGTCTACAATAACCAAACTGCAGAAAGAGCCCAGATGTCCATCAATAGATGAATGGATAAAGAAGATGTGAGATATATATACACACACACACATACATACATATACATATATATTCATATATATATATATATATATATATATATATATATATATTTCAGTTGTCAGGAAGGGTGAATACTTAGACCGTTTTCATCAACATGGATGGAACTGAAGGGTTATTGTGCTGAATGAAATAAGTCAATCAGAGAAAGACAATTATCATATGGTTTCACTCATATATGGAATATGAGAAACAGCACAGGGGTTCATAAGGGAAGGGAGGGAAAATGGAATGGGGAGTCATCAGAGAGGGAGAAAAACCATGAGAGATTCTTAACTATAGTAAACAATCTGAAGGTTGCTGGAAAGGAGTTAAGTGAAGGAATGGAGTAATTGGGTGATAGTCATCAAGGAGACCACTTCTAAATTATGAAAACTACATCTGAAACTAATGATGTACTATATGTTGGCTAATTGAATTTATTTATTTTTTAAAGATTTTATTTATTCATTTGAAAGATAGAGGGTGAGTGAGGGAAAGAGATTGAGAGCATGAGCAGGGGGTAGGGAGGGGCAGAGAGAGAGGGAAAAGCCGACTCCCTGTTAAGAAGGGATTCCCCACATGGGGCTTGATCCCAGGACTCTGGGATCATGATCTGAGCTAAAGGGAGAAGCTTAACTGACTGAGCCACCAAGGCACCCGACAGTTAACGGAACTAAAATAAAAATAAAAAAGACTTAGTTTTGTCCTTGATGCAACTTAGACTCATTTCTCCCTATGTTTTAGACATGGTTTTTGGAGGACTGCTGGTGGGTACACATGTTATATATGTTCTGTATGAAAGACTCAGGGGTTCTTTGTGGAAAAAAAAATTATCCCCAAACAGTGGTATGTAAGGAATATAATAATTGGTTTAGGACAAATAAGGGTCTCAGTGGAAGGTAAATCTAAAGACAGGAAAAATCTATCCCATGTAGATTTATCATGAATGATTTTACAAAACTCTTATTTTTTTAATTTTTTATAAATATATAATATATTATTAGCTCCAGGGGTACAGGTCTGTGTACTTCACAGCACTCACCATAGCACATACAAAACTCTTATTTTTAAATTCCACTATCACTACCTTTTTAGTTGTAGAACTTTTTTTTTTTAAGGATTTTATTTATTTGACAGACAGAGATCACAAGTAGGCAGAGAGCCAGGCAGAGAGAGGAGAAAGCAGGCTCCCTGTTGAGCAAAGAGCCAGATGCAGGGCTCAATCCCAGGACCCTGGGATCATGACCCTAGCCAAAGGCGGAGGCATTAACCCACTGAGCCACCCAGGCGCCCCAGCTATAGAACTTTTGAAAAGGTATTTGACCTCCTTGTGTCTCAGTTTATCTATAAATATATGGTTTTACAGTTACATGCCTCATGGAAATGTTATACAGATTAAATGAGAAAATATATGCCAAGTACCAATCATAGTGCCTCACTAAAATGAAAAATAAATATTTAAATTGGCTCAATAAATTGTGGCTACTATTTTATCAGCATTTTATTAGCATTTTATTCATTTTGTCTTAAGGGTTCATACATGATTTTTAACTCAAATAAGAAAAAAAAATAAAGAGAGTTGAATTATGATAACATCCAGGGACCCTGAGGATCAGACAGAATCTGTAGCGGTTAATTGATCCCTTCCTTGACAGCTGTATCAGAATTCTAAAGGATACCCCCAGGTTCAGTGATTTGTTAGGAGGACTTACAGAAATCAGTACATAATTATACTCATCACTATAATCATATTCTTACAGCAAAAGGAATACAAGGCAAACTTAGTGAGGGGAAAGCCGCACCTGGAGCAAAGTCCAGAGGAAATGAGGTGCCATTTTCCAAGGGTCTTCTCTAGGTGGAGTCTCTTGACACACAATTCCTCAAGCATTGAGTTATGACAACTCATGTGAAATATTACCATTACTCATGGTAATGGGGTCATTACCATTGTTTTTACCTGTGTGTTACCATGCAGATACCCACTGCCTCACGGATCCCCAAATGGAAAGCACGTAGTATTTGTGCAAACAGTTTAGGCATGATGAGGATGGTGGGTTTTTTTGTTTTGTTTTGTTTTGTTTTTCAGTTTTGTGAGTGATAGAAAATCTAAGTTCCCAGACACCACCAGTTAAAGGTCAATTTTGTAAGAAGGAATTTCTAGGGATACCAGACTCTAATAAGCTAAGTTCCCTTGGTCCTGCATAGCAATGAAAAGTCATATACTGACAGTAAAGATACCACTGCATGTGACAGGAAAGCCAGAATGAAGGTAGCAAAGTTTGTAACAGTCATGTGATATATGACATATTACATGTGAATTTACAATAAACTTACTCCCGGAACTTACTCCATACCACTGCCAGGGCATAACCTCTACATCAGGGAATTAACCCAGATGCTAGATATTAGAGCTTTTATGCTTGGGTGTGTTTAAACCCTAACAACAGTTTCTTCTTAGAGGTTGGCAGTAGCAGGGCATCTTCCTTGCTCTTTTCATTTTCTATTTGGCCTCTGAGACAGACAGCTTCAACCTAGAAATAATCACTAGAGATGGCATGTGTGTACCAAAGCAATGACAGTGATGTTTTTGATAGGCATTTATGCTGATCAGAGACAGTCATGCTTAAACAGAATAGGAAAGAAGGCAAATTGTGGTTACAGTTGGCCAGTCAAGAATAAGACTGATGTGAATCAACTCATTAGAAACTCTAAGACCAGGTAAAAGAGATTAAGGAGAACTGGAGTTTCTGTAAAACTGGCGAAACTCATTTCTGTGTTTTTCTTTTTCTCTGGCTTTGTAAATTTATTTGCAAATTGTATTGGGCATGTGGGTCAGAAAAACACACATTGGAGACAAAACAGTGACTCAGACAGCCAAACTCCCTGCCTTCATGGAGTTCACATGCTAGTAGAGGTAGATCTTGAACTTGTCCTAAGTTGCTAAATGATCTTTTCTGGTGTCATTCAAATCATATAAAATTCTCAAGAGAACAAAGCTGTTCAAGAGAACAAAGGATGATCACTGAATCTTTCCTCTAGAGAATTCTTATCTATGTAAATAGAAGGATTACTGAATCAAATCCAAATAAAATGAAATCAATATCCTGTTCTCATTTCACCATGTTAACTCCATGAAAAAAATATTTATTTGTTCTCATCTAAAAATAGGCATAGGAGGAGTTTAGCAAGACTTGGTCTCCAATGGTCCAACTGGTCCCTCACTGATCCCTAATTCCAATCACTCTAAGTCAATTCAGTTATTAGAGATTACTCAATACCTTTATCAGTACCTTTATCAGAGATATTACATACCCCAACATTCAAAGACAACATTTATTTAATTGCCTACTCCAGGTAGTACCCCAAATCCATAATTTCTGATATAAATTATGTTTATTTCCCCTGAAAAATTAGAACAGTTTGTCTTATAGCTCCTGGTACTTCTTCCCCACCTCTAGGATTTTTTCATTGTGAAATGACAGCTGCTTAGATATCTCATTGTCAGTTTCCTTCAGCATCCAGAGATGTGAATCTTGGCTGTGCTATATAAATCAGTGCATGTGTGCAGACTTCTTGTAAGTGGCATTCAGAACCATCACAACGAATGACACCCCCTATTAATGGCTACCAATGAATTTAATCAGCATGAACTCTGTGATAACTTTGTTTCATCTCAGTGTGATGTTCTATCACTCATGGGAGTCCTCTTATGTCACTAATTTACCATCATAGGCACGTGGTGTGTTTGGACCTAGTATCTGTTGCTAGGATGAGAGGACCAGGAAAGGAAGGTATAATTCACATGTGACAAGCTGAAATAGGTTGTCCATAGATTTTTACAAGGACACTGTCAAACATAATTGGAAACAATGTGGCAGAGCTGTTGACTCTTAGGAAGTGACATCTGTAAAGAGGCTACTTGTCAATCTCAAGCAATGTGGATTTGCTAAAGAAAGAAAAGACAAACCTTCATCTCAGAAAGCACACAGAGTTTTAAAGGGGGGAGGGCCAAGGAAGACAATCATTCTGAAGTCAATCTCTATAGGAACATAAAACAAAAAGGTCTCAAGGCCACATTTACAAACGCATAGCCCTTACCATTACTTCCACTTTGGGATTGATACAATGAGTATTTAGCAACTGACTTTCAAATGACATACAACCGTGCACCCACGCACAGACAAACACACACGCAAATTGGTGGTGTGTCATTTTGGACTCTCAATGGGAAAAATCCACACAGTATTGAAAAGTCTCCACAGAAAACCTGAGTACTTATACTCGCTTCTCTACTTACAGAAGGATCATGAGTGAATCATTTCACTACTCTGCATCTTAGTTTTTTCACCTGTAAACTAAGGGAATTGGATGCAATATACAAAGGCTACCCCGGGGGGGCCTGGGTGACTCAGTGGGTTAAAGCCTCTGCCTTTGGCTCAGGTCATGATCTCAGGATCCTGGGATCTAGCCGGCATCAGGCTCTCTGCTCAGCGGGAAGCCTGCTTCCCTTCCTTTCTCTCTGCTTGCCTCTCTGGCTACTTGTGATCTCTGTCTGTCAAATGAATAAATAAAATATTTTAAAAAAAAAGGTTACCCCTTCCAATTTACCCAAATTGGAAGGGGAGGTGAACCATGAGAGACTATGGACTCCGAAAAACAGTCTGAGGGGTTTGAAGTGGCGGGGGGGTGGGAGGTTGGGGTACCAGGTGGTGGGTATTATAGAGGGCACGGCTTGCATGGAGCACTGGGTGTGGTGAAAAAATAATGAATACTGTTTTTTCTGAAAATAAATAAATTGGAAAAAAAAAAAAGGTTACCCCAACATTTTTTCCAGACCAAATATTTATTTTGTAAATATTTGAAGGCAAGACATCTATCATCTATCTATCATCTATTGAGATTATAGATATAGATGTATGTCTGAATTATAGGATATCACATAACTCTTACCTATATTTGTGGTCTCTTTTTAATTTAAATTCAATTTAATTAATATATGGTGTTTTATTAGTTTCATAGGTACAATTTAGTGATTCATCAGTTGTATGTAATACCCAGTGCTCATTCCATCATACGCCCTCCTTAATACCCATCACCCAGTAACCCCATCCCCCCACCCACCTCCCCTCCAGCAATCATCAGTTTGTTTCCTATAGCTAAGAGTCCCTTATGGTTTGTCTCTCTCTCTGATTTCATCTAATTTTGTTTTTTTCTTCATTTCCCCTATATCATCTGTTTTGTTTCTTAAATTCCACATATAAGTGAAATCATATATATTTGTCTTTTTCTGACTGACTTGTTTCACTTAACATTATACCCTCTGGCTCAATCTCTGTTGTTCCAAGTGGCAAGATTTCATTTTTCTTTAATATTACTGAGCCATCAAAAATAATGTCATCTTTAAAAAAAAAAGATTTTATTTTATTTATTAGATTGGAGAGACAGAGAGAAAGTGAGCACAAACAGGGGAACAGCTGGCAGAGGAAAGAAGCAGACTTCCCTCTGAGCAGGGAGCCTGTTGTGGGACTCCATCCCAAGACCTCTGGATCATGACCTGAGCAGAAAGCAGACGAGTAACACACTGAGCCACCCAGGTGTCCCGAATGTAGTCACTTTTAAAAATAAGACATGATCAAAAAAAAAAAAAAAATAAGACATGATCATGAAATCTTCTTTGATCCAGAGAGGAGAAAAAAGGAAAGAGAGAAACAAGCAAAATAGAGGGAAAAATGTAACCGGTAAATCAGAAAGAGATTGAGTCAACATATGAAAATTATTACTATGTAATTACCTGGCTCTGAGTAAGAGCTTCATAAATATTTCACACATATTTGTTGATTTCAGATGATCTTGAGACCAACAGGAGATGTTAAATGTTCAAACAAAATAAGTTTGAAAGTTCATAAATGTGGGTTGTGTTAAATGCAGACTGGAACTTGCTTTAGTTGAAGATGCATTATTACCCTTAGAAAGAGTTTTGAGGCTCCCATAAGTGGAATTAGCAAATAATGCCATCAAAACACATGCAACTCTCCATGAATTAATTATCATTAATGGGATGATAAACACAAGATGGCAGACTGAGCCTACTTCCTTATCTCACTACTCAAGAAGAAGCAGTCAAAATGTAAGCATATAGTACCGCTTTTAGATTTTCTTCTTCCTCTTCTTCCTCCTCTTCTTCTCTTCCTCCTTACTTTTCCCTCCTTTCCTCCTTCTCCCTTCCCTCTCTTTCCCCACTTCCTCCTCCTCCTTTTCCCTCCCCTGCTCCTCCTTCCCTCCCCCCACCTCCTCCTCCTCCTCCTCTTCTTCTTCTTCCATTATTATTACTAGGAACCACCCAAGTCTGTATAGCTCTTATCCTTAGCAAGTCTGAGGTTCATGGACACTCTTCCATGCTAATAGATTCTTCACTTGGTTTCAGATTTTCCATCTGTGCTAGTTATTTTCTAGACATAGATATTTACATAACTTTAAATAGTACTATGATGAAGATCCTTTATTAAAAAGATGAACTTGTCTCAGTAATGTGTTAATTGTGCCTGATTTAAACATCCAAGCTGGTAAAGTTCACCATTTGCTTCAAACTAACTACACTCAAAACCCTTGTATACCAACCATGTCTCCATTAGCTATAACTGCTTAAGTTCACTTATCAGGTAACATTATGCTTCCTTCTCATCAGGGAATGAGGATGGAAGGAGAAGAAGGAGTAGAGAGATAAGGGGAAAAAAATAAGTATTGTAGGCTTAAAAGTGAAATGTGGGCCTATCTCCAAGAGGAGGTTTATCATCAAATCAATGGTGAGAGTCAATGGATTGTTTACACAAAGGACTTTTCATACAATACTTAATGTAATTTTATTTTACCTGTTTTATATATATATTAATTTTATTTATCTGTTTTATATATTTAACACTTATACAAAACTACTGTTTCTTGGTTATATTCATTTTGTGGACCTCTATCAGTTTTACACAATGTCCATTAAGAAAAAAAAAAAAAGACAATTAAGTACACCAATTGCCCAATGTGTAACATGAAACCTGAACATTCTTTCCTGGTGTGTGAATGAATGGAAAGTACAGGCTCATATACTCCACCCAACTTCCTAATTACTTTTCAGAAGGGCTACTTGCTCTCAATGCCATCTTTTAGAGGAACAGAGTCAATGATCTCCAACTTGAGGGCAAACTTCAGATCTAAACAGATACACATTATCCATTCCTTAAGGAAATAAATATGAATCACTAGAGATCTGAGGAAAAACAAGCATGAAAGGTAAGATAGAGGGGAACGTGGGTGGCTCACTTGGTTAAGCATCTGCTTTGGCTCAGGTCACATTCCGGGGGTCATGGGATTGAGATCCAGGTCAGGTTCCCTGGTCAGCAGTGAGTTTGCTTCTCCCTCTATCCATCCCCCTACTTGTGCTCTCTCTTTTTCTCTCTCAAATAAGTAAAATATTTTTAAAAAGGTAAGGTAGAAATGAAAAAAAAAATTAAAACCAAAAGAAGTGCATAACTAATGGACAAAAACAACTGAGACACATACACTTCATTTTTTTTTTAAGATTTTATTTATTTATTTGACAGAGAGAGATCACGAGTAGGCAGAGAGAGAGAGGAGGAAGCAGGCTCCCTGCTGAGCAGAGAGCCCGATGTGGGACTCGATCCCAGGACCCTGAGATCCTGACCTGAGCCGAAGGCAGCGGCTTAACCCACTGAGCCACCCAGGTGCCCCTACACTTCATTTTTAATATAAATGGATCATGCTATACATGGTTTGCAACTTTTTTGTTTGTTTGCTTTTATTTAACACTTAGGAATGCAGAGTTAGACCATGCCATAGGCTCCAAGGATTGCCTAGTGCTTTCTTCTTTGGCAGAAGGATATAGATCTTCTATGCTATCTATTCTCAGTCATTAATTCATGGGTTTCTGGACACCTTAGGGATTGAATCCTTTCAGGTCAGGTCCAAATTTGATCCACCCAATAGTCATCACTTGATTAAGGATCAGAATTAGACTGATTCCTTCACTGGAGGGCTGGTATATATCATAAAGAGAAAAGGACTTATAGTGTTGTTTGTAAAGTCGTATATTCTACTTTCTGTTTTAAAACATTTATTTAAAAATAATTCATAAATTATTTTTGTTTGTATTTTCTATCTTTTCCCTTGCTCCATTATTTTGTCTGGGTAATAAACATTAGCAGCTTCTGTGTATCATTTTATGCCATGTCTTACATTCATATAATTATAGACAAACACAAGTAAATGTACATGCTCAGTGAGGGTTTTTGTTAATAACTTTATAAAAATACTATATTATATATAAATATTAACAAATGTCATCTATGAAGTAAGGGAAACCTCCCTCCAGTGCTGAAATGATTGCCAACTGAGGGGCTCCAGGGTGGCTCAGTAGGTTAAGTCTCTCTCTTCTGCTTAGGTCATGATCTCAGTGTTCTGGGATCAAGTCCCAAGACAGGATCCCTGCTCAGTGGGGAGTCTGCTTTTCCCTCCTTCTTGCCCCTCCCCACCAATTGTGCTATCTCTCTCTCAAATAAATAAATAAAATCTTAAAAAAAAAAAAAAAAGATTTCCAATTTCTCCAGTCTTTTGAGAAGGCAATTTGGGGAGTATTTATAATTTAAAAAAATCTGTATATCCATCAATATATCAACCCTCACTCTAGGTATGTTCTAGAAAAATACTTATGTATGAATCTAAAAAGGAGAAAGAGTACAACTATGTCAATTGCAGCATGACTTCAATAGTAAGAATTGTTTTCACAGTAGAACTACCTTAAAAGTATTCAATTGAAAAATGGTTAAATAAATTATTGATATTTATAATATAAGACTCTTGTTATCCAGAGCCAAACTCTACATTAGGATCAGTAGGAACAATGCCTACAGTCCACACAAATGTTTTAATTTTAATTTCTTTGAAAATCACTAAAAAGCAAATATAATAATAATTATATAATAATTATTGAAGATTAGATTATATTAATCTTATTCCAGTACAGTCATAAAAGATCTTTTTAATAATAATATTGTTATCATTATCATTATTTTAATGTACCTGGGACCCGTAAAGACAGAATTTGAGAAAGTTCATAAAAGTCATACTTCAGCTCCGCATTCAGTTGTTAAAAGCAATGATATTTATGTACATATGCTGCAATGTTAGGATTTTTAAGGTGACTTGTTAAGTTCACATGTTTTGAACAATATGACTGATGTTTCATAAATTGTTTTTTTTAAAGAACAAGTATTTTATGTGTAAGCTATATAAATATAGAAAACACCTTGGTGAATGCTTATCTAGTTTAAAATAGAGGATACTTACTTTAAGAGAAATGGCTTGAGAGTATATGTGAGAGTATAAGAGAAATGGCTTGATACTTACTTTAAGAGAAATGGCTTTCTCTTTATACTATTAGATATTTCTAGCATTATTTCGCAATAGAAATGTGGTTTCAAAGTAACTTTTAATAACTTGTTCTCTAGAATGTACTGTCCTGATTACTTTTTTGCATAACAAATTGAATCAAAACTTAGTGGCTTAAAGCAAATTTTTTATGATCTTAAATTTGAAGGCCAGGAACTTGGGCAGAGTACAGCAGACATCTGGGGTTTTGACATCTTCGGTTTGATGAAGACCAACTATACCTTGGTGGTGGGGACCTGGAATTATCTGACGTGTATTTTGCCCAGGCTGGGTTAGACTGAAGAGTAGGTCTGTTGACTGCAGTACATACATGTCACTTCACATTGTCAGTTGAGAAAGCCAATTCAGGGCAGTTGAACTATCTCAATAATAGCTAAGATTTTGAACAACAGACTTCCAATGGATAAAGCAAAAGCTCCATCACCTTATAGGATTAAGCCTTAAAGATTGCAATGTGTCACTTCCGCCATATCCAAAGCAGCCATAAACCCCTACCCCCCTTTCCAAATCTTGCATTCACACTGTGAAAACCACGTGTGGTGTTGTCATGGCCATTTTTGTAGATACAACTTTCCACAGTCTGCCCACTGGTCATGAATATATACATCAGTACAACATACAAAATATACTTATGCTCATTAAGATTTGCATATTTTTATCCCATAATGGCATCAGCTGTAAGTCTAGGATCCCATCATCAAAAATCAGATCTATATCCATGTGAATCCTCTTCTGTGTGACAGCTCTTGTATGGTTTCTATCAATTTAAAATATGTAAATAGCAAAGGAAACAATTTAAAGAGTGAAAAGACAAACCATGGAATGGAAGAAAATATTTGCAAACCATGATTCTGATGAGAGGTTCATTTCCAAAACATATAAGGAACTTCTATAATTCAATAACAAAAAGACAACCCAATTTATTTTTTAAAAACTTAACAAGATACATTTATTTAGCTTATTCAATGATTTCTTCTCTGAAAGCCCAGTTAGGAGATGGTGGGCAGCCTGAGTCCTGACAGTCTATGAAGGAACAAAAAAATATAACCTAGTGAAGATAACCCAATTTGAAAAATGGACTTGAATGCCATTTACCCAAAGAAGACATGTAAATGGCCAACAGGTATATAAGAAGGTGTTTAACCACTGATCAGCAAGGAAATGCAAATCACAACCATAATGAGATATCACCTTATGCCTGTTAAGATGTCTTTATTTATAAAAACAAGAGATAACGCCTGGGTGGCTCAGTGGGTTAAGCCGCTGCCTTCGGCTCAGGTCATGATCTCAGGGTCCTGGGATCAAGTCCCGCATCGGGCTCTCTGCTCAGCAGGGAGCCCGCTTCCTCCTCTCTCTCCCTCTGCCTGCCTCTCTGCCTACTTGTGATCTCTCTCTGTCAAATAAATAAATAAAATCTTTAAAAAAAAAAAAAAAAAAAACAAAACAAGAGATAACAAGTACTGGTAAGAAATTGGAACTTGTGCTCTATTGGTGGAAATGAAAAATAGTGCAGGTATTATAGAAAATAATATAGAGGTCCCTCAAAAATTAAAATAAAACTATCATATGATCCAGAAGTCCTGCATATCCAATATCCTCCACATATATCCAAAGAATTAAAATCAGGATCTAGAAGAGATAGCTCACTCCCGTATTTACCAAAAAACTTTTTACAATAGTTAAGATATATAAACAACTAAAATGGCCATCAACTGATAAATAAAAAACATGTATATGTGTACAATGGAATATTAGTATCCAATTTTAAAGAAAAAGAAGGAAATTCTACCATTTGCACCTGAGAATGTGAAGATATTACACTAAGTGAAATAAGATAGTCACACAAGGACAAAACTTCATAATTCCACTTATATAAGGTATTGAAAATAGACTTAACAAAAGCAGAAAATAGAATGGTGGTTTATAGGGGTTAGGCAAAGGGAGAAATGGGGATCTATTAATTAATGGGATAAAGTCACAGTTATATTAAGGTGACTGAGTTTAGAGGTCTACTGTAAAACATAGAACCTATAGCTAATGATACAGTGATGTGAATTTATTTATTTTATTTTTTAAAGATTTTATTTATTTATTTGACAGAGATTACAAGTAGGCAGAGAGGCAAGCAGAGAGAGAGGAGGAACCAGGCTCCCCACTAAGCAGAGACCTCAATGTGGGGCTCTATCCAGGACCCTGGGATCATGACCTGAGCCAAAGGCAGAGGCTTTAACCCACTGAGCCACCCAGGTTCCCACATGATGTGAATTTAAAATTTTGTTTAGGTGAGCCGAAGGCAGAGGCTTGACCCGCTGAGCCACCCAGGCGCCCCAATGGGAAACCATTTCTGCTCAGTTTTTTCTTTCTCTGCAATGTGGAGTTTGTTTTGTTTTTTTAAATGGGGCCAAGTCTTTTCTTTCAGTGCAGATATATATATGTTTCTCCTGATTCTACAGACTTGAAGAGATGTAGAATATTTCTAAATCAGGGTTCTTGGTGCACTGATGGACTTGTGATTAAGTAGAGTGTTCTCTGCTGCTTGCAGTGGCTGCTCCCTTTCAGGGCGACTGGAAGTTTGGTGAAGTGGAGGGAGAGGTACACTGTGGTGCTGGGATGCTCACAGCCAGCACTGTACCTTCTCACACCTCCTAATCTTCTCTCATCCAGTCCTCAGACACCATAGGGTCCTGCTGAGTTGGTGTGGCCAATAAGCAACATGGTAGACTAGAAAGAATACAGATCGCTGGGTCACTGCTAGTTGCATTCCCCGGCCACTTTCTATAGTCAATACTGGCCAGCTCTGGATGGAATCAGTTTTACGTCATTAGCCCCAGTTGTTCTGTCCTTAGTACGTGGTTCTTGTGCTTAGTGATAGAAAAGAACCACCTGGAAGATCTGGCTAAGAATAGATATTCTTGGGGCGCCTGGGTGGCTCAGTGGGTTAGGACCTCTGCCTTCAGCTCAGGTCATGGTCCCGGGATCCTGGGATCGAGCCCTGCATCGGGCTCTCTACTGAGCAGGGAGCCTGCTTCCTCCCCTCTGCCTACTCTCTGCCTACTTGTGATGTCTGTCAAATAAATAAATAAAATCTTAAAACCCTTTTTAATAAATAAATAAATAAAATTTAAAAAATAATAATAAAATTTTGTTTAGGTGGTAGGTCTCATGTTAAATGTTATTAATATACACACACACAACAAAGGGACCCAAAGAATACTTTGGAAGTGACAGATGTACTTAATTCCTTTGATTGTGGTGATTATATGGGTATGTGCACATATCCATATTCATCAAATTGCATATATTAAATACATGTAGTTTTTATATATTCCTTATACTTTTTTTAAAAAGATTTTATTTATTTATTTGACAGACAGAGATCACAAGTAGGCAGAGAGGGAGGCAGAGAGAGAGGGGGGAAGCAGGACCCCACTGAGCAGAGAGCCCGATGCGGGGCTCGATCCCAGGACCCTGGGACCATGTCCCAAGCTGAAGGCAGAGGCTTTAACCCACTGAGCCACCCAGGTGCCCCTATTCCTTATACTTTAATAGAGCTCTAAATGATAAATAAATGAAACTGTTGAAATACCAAAAAAAAAAAAAATAAATCTCTATGGGGCACCTGGTTGGCTTGGTTAAGCATTTACCTTCAGCCCAGGTCATAATCCTGGATCCTGGGATTGAGCCCCAAGTTGGTAGGTGGTGGTGGTGGTGGGGGGGATCTCTGCTTGGCAGGGAGCCTGCTTCTCCTTCTCCCTCTCTGTTCATTCTCTCTCTTTCTCTCTCTCCCTCTCAAATAATTAAATAAAATCTTTAAAAAAATTTTCTAAGCTAAAGAGACAGAAGATTGTCTTCCCCCTTGGCTGCACACACACACACACATTTTTACATAACTCAGCAATGGGGCAGGCACAAGACAACTACTATAGCCATTTACATTCAAAGGGGTGCAAAATGGAAGTCTCTAGACAATCAGAAAATTTTAAACTCCAAGCAAGCACATGTCACCAATTCTTGATTAGGGTCTGTGCTATTCTATCTTTGGCTCTTAGTACTACTTACAGGGGCTTTGATTCAGCTCTCTGAAACAATTTTCTACTTCTTTGAGATATGAGTCATGTTTGTAACTGAGTGGCCTTTACAGCCTGCTTCCTGCCTATAAAAATGTGGGTTTTCAAAGAACTCTCTCTTTATACAGTTCAGCCCTACTAGTCCCTTTCTCTTAAAATGTTGTTGGGCTTCTTGCGTATCCTTTTATAATTTTTATTTTAGGGAAAAAATATACATCATGAATTTCCTTGGGATAAGCCCTTCTTTCCTTAGGTTCAGTTAAATAGAGACCATGTGCAAGCACACAATTCAGGTCATTAGAAGGCTTTTGATTATTTGAAAAAGTCTTGGGCACCTGGGTGGCTCAGTGGGTTAAGCCTCTGCCTTCAGCTCAGGTCATGATCTCAGGGTCCTGGGATCGAGTCCCTCATGGGGCTCTCTGCTCAGCAGGGAGCCTGCTTCCCCTCTCTCTCTGCCTGCCTCTCTGCCTACCTGTGATCTCTGTCTGTCAAATAAATAAATAAAATCTTAAAAAAAAAAAGTCTATAAGTCTCCAACTTAGGTACTTCTGAAGTCTTAAAAAGGATTTTTATAATAAAAATATTGGTTTCCTATTTAGCCTGAGACTATCCTTTACTTTATTTTTGCCCAGGGTCCTTTATCACTTGATTTTTTGTTTTTGTTTTGTTTTTTGTTGTTGTTGTTGTTGTGTTTTTCCTTGTTGTTTGTGGTTTTTGTTGTTGCTGTTGTTCTAACCCAGCAAATCCTGTTGTCTTTAAAATCCTCATATTTTGCTTGTAAACTGCACAGTTTCTTGTTAGCTTATTTCTATAGAAAAATTAGCTATTGTGGACCAAATAAATCAGCTAGCTATTTCCCTATTCTGCCTGGAAGTTATTTTCAACAAATCTACTAGTTAGTTAAGAACATTTGGATTTCCCACATCACCACAGCAAACAATGTTATCAAACTTTATGCCATCACAAAACAAGAATTATTTTTCTTCTAGCCTTCCATGAGTATTCCCTCCCTGAGCTCTAGCTTTCCTGAGTCTCCTCAAGACCCTTTCAAATTCTGCTATCTGGTTGATAGAAAATGCCACATATTTAGGCTTTTGTTATGGCAGCATTTTCCTTTGAGGACCAAATTCTATTTTGATTATTCACTCCATAAAAATTTGACCCTAAATTTAGCAGCTTAGCATTTAATTTTGTGGATTTGGGGGATCAGGAGTTCAGATAGCTTATGGTTTGGTGGTCTGCTGACACTAAAGTATGCAATGTTGGGGGCCAGAGCTGAAGGACTCAAAAGCTGGTGACCAGTGACTCCCAGCCAGAGAGAATACCATCTGAAGGAATGTTTGTTTACTTACCTGCCTGGTGGCTGGTTTGGGAATGTCAAAGGCCAACATTGCTGTCCAGAGTACCTGCATATGCCCACAAAGTGGTTTGACCTCCTTGTAGCATGGTGATTCAAGGGAGTGAACCCACTTCCACACTCCACACAGTTGCTAAAATGTGTGGTAAAGGTAAAGCTACATCATCTTTATTACCCAGGTGCAAAGTGATGAAGCATCATTTCTGGCTTTCTCTTTGTTGAGGTGCTCAAAAGTTCACCCTAATTTTTAAAAAGAGGCAAATACCCCACTTTTAAATTAAAGTAATGGCAGAGTCACTTGGAAGAATAGGATTCAAGACAGAAAATGTCACTGTGATCATCTTTGGAAAATACAGATTGCCACAATTATCATAGTAGAAATATCAATACTAATCCACAAAAGATGAAGTTTGAGAAAATCCATAAAAATCCTTGTAGAAACCAACCTTTTATTTATTTAAAAACCACCAATTATATCAAATCACAATCAAATCTCTCATTATCTTCTGTGTTAAGAGTTTAATTGGTTATAAGGTAAAAGCAAAATAGAATGTATTATGTATAAAAATGTATTATATTGATGTGGCTACATCCTGCTCATAGTCAACCCAGTTCTAGTGTCATCTCTGGGAACTTTCTGCTGACTTCCTACCCATTCCTTGCTCATCCCCAGCAGGGTTTTGTGATTCTTCTATATGCTCCCACAGCATATCTGATGGACTACCCTGGGGCATGCATCATTTGTAATTTGTGACCACAGATTATGTTGTCTCTTTCCCTCACTTTGTTGTCAGATTCTTGAGAACTGGATTGGGCTTATTTTTATTTATTTATTTAAATGAAGAGAGAGAAAGGGAGAAGGCGCATGGGGAGGGATAGAGGGAGAGAGAGATAGAGAAACTTTGGCAGACTCCTCACAGGGTTCGGAGTCCACACAAGGCTTGATCTCAGGACCCTGAGATCATGACCTGAGCCAAAACCCAGAGTCAGTGTTTAACAGACTACACCACACAGGTACCCCTGGGTTGTGCTTGTTTCTCATTGTATTCTTAGTTTTTATAATGTGCTTGGACTTCAACACAGGGTCATTCTCCTCTTCAAGGAATAAAACAATACACTTCTACATTCACACATTCTTGTAGTTTACGCATATGATTCATTGAATACTTACATGCTAACAATGGATATACTCTTTTCACAGATGAGCAAACTAAAGCCTGGTTCAGTTTTGCAGCTTGTCCAATGTAACTAGACACACTGATACCTGAGGAGGGAATAAAATGCAAGATTCCTCAATTCTAATCAGATTTTCTTCCCATTCCCCCTTTTTCCCACTCTGAATGGGAAAGAGCAATATTAATATATTTCCCTTGAAGAAACTGCAAATAGAATGTCAAAATAAATATATATCAACAGTAATTCCTTCCAATTTACAGTGGCCTGAATCCCATATGAAAGTGAGGACATTTTGCTAAGATTCTATAAAGAATTAAGTTGCATTGGAAAGACTCCAATCTTATAAAATTGAAAACAAGATTATTTAAATTCATATTTTAAGCAAGATATATTTACTTTTATACAATTCTTCAAGTATCTTAATGTTTTGTATTAAACTATGCATGGGAAAAATAATCACTGGTACATAAATTATCCAAATACTTTATCTAAATATATCTTCAGTGATTTTTAAGTTCAGCTGCTGAGTTCAGTTCCTAATTTCTTGAGAAATTAAATGAACGCTTTCATGAATATTGGTGCTTTCTCAGTGTTCCACTAATGATATGAAAACCCAGAAATTAAGAAGAATAACATTACAGTCCTCTGTTTTTGTTGTTGTTGTTGTTTGTTGTTTGTTTTGTTTTCCTTCCCTTTCCTGATCTAACTCCTTTAAATGTTTATCAGTGAAACAAAGGAAACTTTGGAGGGAGAAAAGAATGGAATGGCTTTCTCATTCAATCTCTTTCACTTTGTTTAGCTATTACTATGATAATTTTTGACCTTTCCAAACGTCCATTGTCTCTTCTGGAAGATGAGCTAAGAAAACCTACCATCCAAATTTTGCATGAATGAGTATTATGGATGAAAACATCCCCTCCTTCCTCTACACACACAAAAATTCCCATGTTGATTAGTAACATCCAAGGAACAAAGAAGACAACTATTTAAAGATAAGGAATTTAAAGAGGTGAGTTAGGTTAAATGAAGTCATTTAACTGGCTTCAGGGTAGGCCCGGATCCAACCTGACTGGTACCCTTATAAGAAGAGGAGATTAGGACCCAGACACACACAGAGGGATGACCATTTGAGGACACAGGGAGAAGATGGCCATCTGCAAGCTAAAGAGAGAGGCTATAGAAGAAAGTAACCCTGCTGACACCTTGAACTCAGACTTCTTTCCTTCAGACTGTGACATAATAGATTTCTGATGTTTAAGGTGCCCCATCTGGGCACTTTGCTCTAGCAAACTAACATAATGAGGTTATGATTTATCTTAATTCAGGTTTAATGGCACATAGGTAATGTGGAAGGTTAAGTTTTCTTCCATACATTGTCTTCCTGAGTTTTCAGTCTTGGAATCCTATGAAAAGAAAGGCTATAAGCATTTTGTTCAGATTTGCATGCCAAGTTTTCTTCATCTTTTTAAGGTCACAATATGACTTTTATGTGTATTTTTAAAATATTTCTTAAATTAAAACCTATCAGTTTCAGGTCCCTCTAGGATCTTTCCAGCCAAACAACACTCCTGCTTGCCTGTGTAAGATTGCTAATGAAATTGTTGATGAAATTTCTTACTCTAATGGGCAAATTTACCACTTGGTGAGTGTGCATCTATCCTCAAAATGTTAATGGGTCTTATGTGTCTCCCTTTCCAGGGACACTATCATCTCATACGCTGGCTACAGATGCACAATGAAGGAAAAACCCCTTTCATGCTGGTCACTTCACTTAGTTTTCTCATTTCTAGTGCATCCAAATAGGCATTTCCAAAAGCCAGGTGGCTTGTGCTGCCCTACACCAGAAGTGATTGCTTTCCCACTGCCTTACTTGACTAATGTGCTAATAGAAAACCAAGTTATGGATCTCCAGAACCAGGACTATAATAAAATCATAATGATATTGTTAGCAATCTGGCCCTAGTGCTGGTTCCTTCTCCTAGAGAAAAAGTGTCACAGAAATATAAAAACTCATCAATCACAAATATCACACAAGAACCAAGCCAACCAGCTTAAATTTACACACAGTGTTGCAGGTGAGACTGAATTTTACTAGTGGGAAGCAGTTTCTCTTAGAAAAGCCTAATTAACACACTAATTGATGTTGCTGTCCCTTTCTGAGTAGATCCTTATAAGTATGTACTTATGCGATTTTTACAAGGTCATCCAAATTACAAAAGGTAAGACCAAGATTAAAGATCAGCTCTGGTAGCAAACTCATACTGGCTTTCTGGAGCTTACATTTTAAACTTTGGGTGTTCAGTACATCGCTGGACCCATGTTTTGCCAGAACTTGTAAACAAACAAGAAAAACAGATGGAAAAAAATGCATAAATAGAGCAGAAAAATAACCTAGTTAGTCAGCTGAAGTTAACTGGTAAGCTCTTGAGTCTTAAATATCATCTCAGCTGTTATAGCTTTTTCACTGATACCGACAGATGATGATAATGCAGCGTGAAAAACAAGGAGAGAGCAGGAGTCCAAGTTTCCAAGTAATAAATGGCATTATTATTCTGACTTTTTTATTTGATAAATTGATTTGCACTCTTGGGAAATGCACACTCTATCACTAACAGTGTAATTGTGTTTGTTGTTTCCAAACTCTTACATCTGATTTGTTATGTTAGTAGATTAGACTTCCTTAGATACTAGACTCGTAACTGAACCACTTCCAATATGAAACCTCTTTCAACAAGACTACCAATAAAACAAATCTTGCTGTTATAATGTGGCTTCCTAAAAACATGATAAGTTTTAGAAAAAAAAATATTGATACCCCTGTAGTAATTTTTATGAACAATTGCTAGCTCATGCAGTTATCTCAAATCCAAAATTTTTACTCATCAAATACTTTTTGAATGTCTGCTCTGTGCCAGAAAATATTCTATCTTCTGAGGTATGAACAAAAATCCTATGCCCTCATTGTCTAATTGAAAAAGTTAGATAATTATAAAGAAAAAAAATGCAGAATATTGTGGATCAACATGAATCAGGGAAGGGGAACAGGGACAACCATGCCAATAAAGATGAGACAGTACTTTGGTTACTTTAATTAGAGTGGTCACAGTAAAGCTTACCAGTAAAATGATATTTAGGCAGAGAATGAGGGAGTAAGAAACAAAGCTATATTGATATCTGAGCCAAGAGTGTTGAAAGGATCACTCTGCTTCTTTGTTAGAAATAGACAACATGGGGACGCCTGGGTGGCTCAGTTGGTTAAGCAGCTGCCTTCTGCTCAGGTCATGATCCCAGCGTCCTGGGATCGAGTCCCACATCGGGCTCCTTGCTCAGCAGGGAGCCTGCTTCTTCCTCTGCCTCTGCCTGCCATTCTGTCTGCCTGTGCTCGCTCTCTCCCTCCCTCTCTCTGATAAATAAATAAAATCTTTAAAAAAAAAAAAAGAAAAGAAAAAAAGAAATAGACAACATGGTGGGCACCTGGGTGGCTCAGTGGGTTGAGCCTCTGCCCTTGGCTCGGGTCATGATCTCAGGGTCCTGGGATGGAGTTCCCATCGGACTCTCTGCTCAGCGGGGAGCCCGCTTCCCTCCCCCCTCTGCCTGCCTCTCTGCCTACTTGTGATCTCTCTGTCTCTCTATGTTAAATAAATAAAAAATAAATCAATAATTCAATAAAATACTAAAAAAAATTAGATTATACAGGGAAAATTGGCAGGAAGAATTCTAGTGTCACCCAGATACTTGGTGGTAGTGACTTGAACAAGGACAATAGTGAGTTGGCAAGAAGTGTTGGATTTTAAATAAATTGTGAAGGCAGAACCAACAAGCTTTTCTGACAGACTAAGTAATGGGTATAAAAGAGAGGTTCTCAGGAGGATGCCAAGTTTTTGATCAACTGGAAAAGTGAAGTTGTCATTAACTGAGATGGGAAAGACCGGGCAGGGGGGTTTGTTGAGGGGAGGCCAAAGAAAGCAACAAACAGTTCTCACAGTGTATTTTGAATGAAGATCTAGGTTTAGGAAGAGTTTTGTTGAAAAAAGGATGGGATTAGTTTTAGAAAAGTTTACTTGGAACATGTTGAAGGTCTCCTAAAAAAAAAGCCTTTTTTTTTTTAATTTTATTTTTTCAGTGTTCCAAGATTCATTGTTTATGTACTACACCAAGTGTTCCATCCAACACATGCCCTCCTTAATATCCACCACCAGGTGAAAGAAGCCTTTTTGCAGTAAATTGTGTTTAAGCTAAGATCTAAAGGATAAGTGGCATTTACAAAAGTGAAGAGAGGCAAGCTGTATTCTATGGAAAAGTCCAGTGCAGTACAAGCCCAGGAGCAGGATAAACCATGATATATCATGACACAGTTGGCTGCACATCTTGTTTTGAAAAAGTAACTGTATTTCAATTTAGTTAATATATTAAGGGATAGTTTGAGCCTGGATAAATTTTGCATTTGCATATGTGTGACTCTGAGAGACACTGCTGAATGAAGAAAATCACATCTGGCTAAACCGAGTGGTGTAGGGACACAGAAAATGAAACATGCAACACCTCAAATGTCCACTGGTACTTCAGATGTCCTCTGAGTGTCAGAAACCCAACTTGCTTTCCACTCACTGTAACATCTTTCCCTCTAATTTAAGGTAGCCTTCCTGCCACCACTTGCAACTGCTCACAATCTGCAACCTTTTGATTCTCACTTCCATGAACACACCCTTGGTCTTTTTCAAGGTCAGGGTCTATTTTTTTCTGCAGAGTTTATGGATGTCTTAACCACTTGGCAGGTGTAAAACTGTGTTCCCATTTTTACTAGGTTTCTGTCTTTGTTCTATGCACGTCACAAATAAAATTTTAGAGTCTGCTATGCCCTTGATCCCATAGGTCTTGTGACTTATATTGCATAATTTTGCATAGCCTATGGCTTTTAGGAATGCACATACCACGTTCTGGCAGAACTGACTGTAATGAAGGAGGCCCGGGGGATTTGGGAGCATAGAGTGATATCAGACAAGGGGTGGAGGGTGGCACAAGAGGAAAAGGTGGAAAGTGAGGTGGGGAACTGAGAAGAGAAGGACTTCCACGTAAGACAATAAGAATGGTTTAGACTTCACTATGGGGTCATTTATAAACTATGAAGGATGGCACAGTTGTATTTGGGAAAGACCACATGGAGTGTGGAGATTAGATAGGAAGGAAGTGAGACTCTAGTCAAGAAACTCATTGAGGAGCTTATTTCTTTAATACAGGCTGGGCAAGATGGTGGTTTGGTCAGTGACTGCAGAGAGGGACAGAAGTGGACAAAACTAAATCAAATTCTGCTTACTGGTACATTCCTAAGCCCACCAATCTGGAATATATCCACAATGATGTATGAGCAAGCAAAGTAGCCAAATAAAAGGGAAAAATTCTAGAATGCCATGCACTTACTTCTATATATTTGAATATTTCCCCTTTTGTCCATCCTATTTTTGAACTTAATGCTGTTGAGAAATAATAAGACTGCAAATGAAAAATATGGTGATTATAGCAATAATAATAATAATAACAACAGATGAACACTGTATAAATGTATACCTTTTGAAACTTAACATTTTGGTACCTATTATTCATCTAGATAATAGGGACAATAACAATACACAGTTATAAGTTTATTACCTGCTAAAACAACTTTGGAGTGCTTATACAAGACTGGCATATGGTGAGTATTATTCAAAATATACTTACTATTATTTCAAAATGTTTCATATACATTGCATCAGTCCTTCTTCATAATAGCCTCCAAAAGGAGTATTATAATTTCAATGTTTTGAATGAGGAAGTGGAAGGTCAAAAAATTATTCAATTTGTTCAAAGCCACTGCTAAGTGACAAGGTCCTCCAGCAGTGTTCAGACTTCAATACCACCTACCACACCTGCTCTATCCCAGAGTATAGAGGGATAGAAACATGAGCCATGCAGAGCAGGTGAAGCGTATCACTCACATGACCTCACAACCACTCTGCATCCCTCCTAAATTCCCTCTCGGGCCTCCATCTCCCTGGGCAACCTGACTGCAAGCATCCAGTGAGATCTGCATCCCCAAACTCCATTATACCAACTCTAGGGTTCATAAAGTTAAGATTTGTGAAGTTCTTCCAGGAAAGGGCCTTTATCCTTTAGCCAGAAACACTGTTCCATGTTAATTAGCACAAAGTGGAATCAGTTCTGGAATTAAGAAGCTGGAATGGTTGGATTTCAGCCCACATCTGATAAACTCTAATCACATCATTCTCACTAATCAAACCCCCACCTAGTTCAGAGAATCAAAGATAACCTCCTTTTTTTGTTTTTGTTTTTTTCTTTTTTTCGTTCACATTCAACGAAGTAGTAAATGGGAAATGTTGACAATGCCATCACCTTTTCTTTTGTCTCTGAATCAAAAGTGTCCATAAACCTTAGAGAAAGGTCTCAAAGCAGAGATTCAGTATTCAATGCTCCAATTCTAAGGCGGTCTCATTCAAGGAGAAATGACCTTTTGGGAAACTCTCAAGCCTTCTCACCCATTTCATATCCCAAATAATTTCCTCTCCTTTCTTCCTAGGATGCGACAGGGTATTATGATTCTGTAGACATTTTACATAAGCAAGTCTGAGTGTAGAAAATAGTTTCATAAGAGCCTAGAGATGGAACACTGGGAAAGTCACTCCAGCCTGTAATACGGTAAGGGTTGGTTCTCAGGCAAGATGGCTACATCTTGAGTGCATCATTGTCCCTGTGCTTCTCTCCATAATTCTAAGGAATGTTTGCAGACTAATTTCTTATTTTGCCACAGCATTTTGTTATTTGTTGATTATGCTCAGGTAAGTTAATTACTAGTAAGAAGATAATGAAAAACCCAAAGCTTGCAGTTAAGTGGAGAGGAGCATTCAAGCATAATAGTGGTTTTAAGTGTTTTCATTTCCTTACATTTTTGAAGACCCTGAAGAGCTATCACCTTCCCCTCCACCTAATGCCTTTGAAATCAGGAATTAATGCAATGGAAAAAATCATCAGTCTAAAAGCTGCTTTTTGCCAGGGTGCCAAAGGACACTTTTTCAGTAATTCAGGGATGAAGCTCAGCAAAGTTTTATTTCTTTGATGTGTTTGCTTGATTTATTACTGAAGTTTATGATACTAGGCCTGAGGGGATTCAAGCAGAATTTAACATATACAAATAACTATCTTTTCAGCCAGAAAAATCCTGAAATCATAGAAAAATAAGTTTGCTGTGCCCTACATGACAAATGGAGAGCAGATGATTAGGGAAACGGGGCTGACCTCTGTGCCATTCAGGTCTTGTTCAAAGAATGGCAGACTTGAGTCTGCAGTGGGATCCAGAAAATAGGTCAGAGAGTCTAAGAAGCCCTGTGTTAATGCAGCTTAGATATGAGTATGATGTGGGACATGGGGGCACACATAGGGCCCTATCAGCCTCACTCTAATGGGTGACAGGGAGACATTAGGATATTTTAAAACATGAGGTTTAGGGGAGAGTGATTATGTTTAAGACTTTAAAAATCACTTTGGGTCTTTTAAGATAAATGCAGGAAGAAGGAAATGAATCAATAGGGAGAACTGGTTAAAAAAAAAAAAAAAAAAAAAGCCTAAACAGATAAGCTTGTAAGGTATGATGGCTTCCTAGGGCTTCTGCAACACAGTATCTCAAACTGTGTGGCTTAAACAACAGATATTTATAGTCTCACAGTTCAGAAGCCAAAAGTTTGAGATTAAGGCTACAGGAAGGCTATGCTCTCTCAGAAGTACTAGAGGAGAGTGTGTTCCTGGCTCTCCCCTGGTTTCCGGTGGTTTGTCCGCAATTCTTGTGTTCTTTGGCTTGTGGAGGCATCACTCTGACTTCTGCCTTCCTGTTGTCTTTTAGATGTGTCTCTGTCCAAATTTCCCCTTTGTATAAGAACACTGGCCATGTTAGATAAATGGCCTGCCCCTCCCCAGTATGCCCTCACCTTAATGAATTACATTTGCAACAACCCTATTTCTAAATTAGGCCATATTCTAAGGGACTAGGGTTCAAACTTTGACAGTCACTTTACAGAAATAAGTCCTGTTACTTTTCTCTGTTTCACCCTCTCTCCCACCCTCCCCTTCCTACTTTCTTTTTCCTTTATTAACTAGTTCTTTTTTCTTGCCAGGCACTGTTCTGGGTGGTCAGCAGTACAAAGCCCTGTCCTCATGTTGCTGAGGGGTGTAGGGATAATTAACCTTCTTTCCCTGGAAAGAAGAGGAGGATCACGCAGTGAAGGCACCTTCTCCAAAGTCTTTCTTTTAAAAGATCCTGGATGTGGAATTCCATTAAAGTGTCGTTTTCCCAAAGTCCCTTCTTGCCCTTTGCAAGTATACTACCACATACCTCCCCGGAGCCTCTCCTGGAAAAGCTGAGCTTCAAGTAAGAGGGTTTGGTAGAGAAGGGCATGGGATACACGTTTAGGTTAGCAGGGAAGTGTTACAGGCTTTGTGGGCTTCTGTTTGGGGTGCCTGGGTCGCTCAGTCAGTTAAGCATCTGACTCTTGGTCTCAGCTTAAGTCTTGATGAGAGAGTCATGAGTTTAAGCCCCACACTGGGCATGGGGACTACTTGAAGGGAAAAAAAAAAAAAAAAAAAAAAGAGTTCTCCCTGTGTTCTTTCTCTTTCCCTTTCATTTGCAAAAAGAGACCCTTTGATTTCAGGGAGGTAAGGAGACCTGAGTTATTTTCTAAGGGGAAGAATTTGAGGTGGATGTTTACAGTTGGCTCCAGGTATAAGAAAGAGGATAAATAAAAACTTTGATTTCCCTTCCTGGTAGTCAGCTCCTCATCCTTGGAACAGAGAATCAGGGATTCTGTAGGCTTAAATTTCAAAAGGACTAGAAGGATCCACAACAATTTGTGGGGAGTGGGAATGTGGTATACCCAGGTAATTTGTAACTTTAATCTATAAGTGTAATTTATAACTTTAATCTAAAGTTGTGTCCCATTCATCCCATCTTTGCTCTTTTATTTTTTATTTTTTAAATTTTTATTTATTTTTTATTGTGATATGTTAGTCGCCATATAGTACATCATTAGCTTTTGACATGGCATTCCATGATTCATTGTTTGCATATAACACCCAATGCTCCATGCAATCCATGTCCTCCTTAATACCCACCAACAGGCTCACCTAACCCCTCACCCTCTCTCTTCCAAAACCCCCTCTTTGTTTCCCAGAGTCCATAGTCTCTCATGGTTCCTCTCCCACTCTAATTTCCCCCCTTCATTTTTTCCTTTCTCCTAATGTCTTTGCTTTTTTAGAATTATTTTACCTTCTGATGCACCGCCTCTCCCAATATGCCCACCTTATCCCTAGAATGAGATACAGGCGCAAAAGAATGTTCTCATATTCATCCCATCCCTCTGCCTCTGGTTTGTTGTATTTTAACTACATTCTAGCGTCTGGTCTCTCTTTTAGGATGAATTCTTAGTCATGAAGGTTTTACTCTTCTCATATGAATAGAAACCAAGTTATCTCAATGGCTCTCCAGCATGGTTTCAGATTATCTGAAAGCTAAATTTAGACTGAAACTGAAGAAGAAAAAAAGAAAAAAAAAAAAAAAACACTGTATAATTTGAGAAATGAGCAGGTGTTTTAAAGTCAGACTAATTTGGGATTGAATCCTGGTCCATCTGCTTGTTAACTGTGAGCATGTTTTAAAATGGAGAAAATATCAGACAAGGTATTTGTGGAAAAAAAAAAAAAAAAGATGTGATCATATGTATTAGGTGCCCAGGAAGGGGACTAGATCAGCCAATAATATTTAATATGATGTTGTTTTTATTATTTAGCCAAATTATTAAGTTTAATGCATTTTTCTTGATGTGACACACATTGGTATTACCAGTACTGGTTTCTAATTTACTTCCATATGGGGTGAGGGGTCCAGGAGGATGACGATGCGATGGGAACTTCAGTGCATATAGGAACTTTTCCAGAAACTGACTTTCCCATAATGAACACAGTGTGGATGACTCTGAATTAGCCCACCAATTTTAATGTATAGGTCATATGCTTATAAAGAAATTCACATCCACATTTCATGAAAATAATATATATAAGTATATGTATATTATGTATAATATATATAAAAATAAGTATATATATATATATATATATATATGTGTGTGTATATATATATATATAGAGAGAGAGAGAGAGAAAATTATCCAGGAGACTAATCAGAAAATTCTGAAATAGTCCTGAAGAAAAATTGCAATTATGAACATAGATCTGACAATTCTAAACTAAATGAACATTAGGTTATAAAAAACCTTTACTCAATAATACATTATGTGTACAAAACTTGTCCTTATAAATAGCATTTCACATGAAATTAACCCTTTATGCTCCTCAAGTACTCTTAAAAGTAGGCATGTGACTGCCACTATTTTATAGTGGAGAAAAGTAAAGTTCACAAAACTTAAAGAGTTGGACCAAAATCATCCAAGTACTAGGTTAGGACAAGAACACAAGTATTTTGGTTCAAGTTCTCTATTTGGAGTACTAAATTAATAAAACTTATTAAGCAGATGTGATTAAAATGTTAAATCAATTATACTGGACTATTTAGACCTTAAAGATATGAACCATATCTGGTTTGTCCAGTAGTTTATTCCCAGCTCCCAGCACAAGCACATAAATTTCTAATAAATATTTATTCAATTGATTAAATAAAAAGATTGTTTCTGAGTCAGCTTATGCTTCAAAAGTTATCAAAATTGCCTATAAGCTATGAGCACATTTATAACACTGATTTTTAGGTAGCCACAATTCTAGAGTTCATCAATTTGAACTCATGAGAGAAATGTGTATGTGCGTGTAAATGTGTGTGTATGTGTGTCTGTCAATGGAAACTGAAGGGGTTGTAATACTGGGAAACTAGTGTGAGGGACAAGGCATCATGGAAAATAGTACAAAATATAACATTAATGCAAATAAAATATTATTACCACAACCTAATCTTAAAATCATTTGGAGAATTTTACTATTCCAGATATCACCTGTATTTGGAATCAGATAATATTAGAGCAGACGCGTGTCACCTTTAGAGATCATTTATTCAAGAGGTTAGCAAAATACGTCCTACAGGTCAAATTTGCCCACTCCCTACTTTTGTAAGTTGGAATACAGCCATATTCCATTCTCTTATATGGTGTCTATGGCTCTTTTCACATTAAAATGGTGGAACTGAGTAGCTGCAACAGAAAATATATGCCCACAAAGCCTAAAATATTTGTGACATCATGGATGGAACTGGAGGGTATTATGCTAAGTGAAATAAATCAGAAAAAGACAAATACCATATGATTTCACTAATATGTGGAATCTAAAACAAACAAATAAACATTAAAAAAAATACAGAAACGGACCCATAGATACAGATAAAAACTTGGTGGTTGCCAGAAGGAGCCAAGGGTGGAGATGGGCAGAATGGGTGGAGGGGTAGGAGTTACAGGCCTCCAGTTATAAATGAATAAATCCCAGGGATGAAAGGGACAGGAAGAAAGTATAGTCAGCGGTATTGTAATAACATTGCATGGTGACAGGTGGCAGGTACTTTTGGGGTGAGCACAACATAACATATAAGGTTGCCCAGTCACTACGTTGTACACCTGAAAATAGTGTGGCAATTACACTTCAATTAAAAAAAAAAAAAAAAAAGTTTGCTAACACCTGATTTAGTCTACACCTCTTACTTTGCAGATTGAAAATGCTGCAGTCCTGATGGATGACAGGACCTGTCCAAGATTACACAGTCTTAAAGAAAGGTTGGGACTAGAGTACAGTTCTCCTGACTGTCAGTCCTTAGCATCTTCCTTTATTACAGTGTATCTCAGTGTCCTATTCTGAAGAGCTACTCTGATTCACAAACAATTTAGTTCTATTTTGTTATAAAATACACTTATGTCCTATATATATATGGTTTGTATTGTCTGTGCAAAGCCCAGCATCTTCCAGCAGCTTTGTAACAGCTGCCACCCAAAAGCACCTGGGACCAGTAAATGCCCAGGGGAAGTTGCAACATCACTAACCGGGCATACAAAAGCTGAGTTAAAAACTGACATAAAACCATAGAAAATTGATCTTAAAAAGTGATGCCTCATCAATAACTCAAAGGCCAATTTTATTAAGATCCCAGTTAGATATTCTCTTTCAGAAGGTCCTCCATAAACATAAAAATTAGACATGCATTGCTCAACGGTGGGATTTGGAAAATGGAGAAAGAATGGATCTGGACACCCCACCAAAGTAGTAGATATGGTGGTATAAGGACACCAGCACATTACAGTGAATATCTGAGCCATGTTTCCCTTATGAGGTGGAGAGTGAGAATTGGCTTGGCCAATGAAGTTTAATAAGGCCAAGATGGCAGAATGCCTACTGAAACTCTGGGAAATGTACAAATCATGGAAGCATGCCAAATTGCAAACAGGGTGAAAAGGAGCCCCAAAAAGCTGAAGAAAGAAGTATGTCATCCTAAGTGTGGAAGAGAATCAAGGAAAGCAATTCAGTATTAATGGAAGAAGCCAGTATCCAAAGTCAGGGTTAGAAAGCGAAGCAGGGTAAGGAATTAGAGGGCTGTGGTCCTGAGCATGATGGCAGCTTCAGGTGCCTGCCCCAGCATAGTATTTGTGCTGGTTGACTGCCCCTAAAGGGCCAGCCAGGTGGATGAAAGTAAGGAATAACTCTTTCACCAGAGGATGTTCCAGAGTTTCTTATTAATTAACAAATCAATGGATTACTTCATACGTGAGTATTTCTGGTACATCACTACAAATCTGGGTGGGTGTCAGGGATTTTTTGATAATCCAGTATTACTTGTGTTGGAGAATTTACCTTCTCCCAAACCATGTCAAAATGCTATAGTTATCAAACTAGGACCTCCACTTCCCATCAATGGGGTGGACAGCTATAACAGTCACAGTTGTAAGTTGCAGGTATCTGATTCAACCCTTTCCAATTTAGTGGGTAAAAATAATTTATTATTAGGTGGCACAAAGAATCAGAGTGTAACAGAGTCATTTATTTATGCATGAAGATGAATGGCCAGAAACAAAGCCCAAAGATGGCAACAACACAACTCGGACATGTGTTGTGTCAACATCTACCCTTGCCATGGATACATTCAAATGACACCTGCTCCCTACCATTGCTCTATTTTAGATGAATCTTCCATGGATGAATCTGATGGAGTGAATGTAGAACTCGTGCTTATTCTCTGGATGCAAGGGAGGCAGGAAAAAGCTATTACAGAGTATTATCTTGCAGAGGCTGTGTTCATTATCTGGTAAATTATTAGAAACATAGAAAAGTCCTCAAAGAATTAGGGTATTCATAAAACAGAGCAATCATTCACTACCCTAAGCCAATTGCAGGGACAGAGTTCCATCTCCCTTGCACCAAACATTAGATGCAAGTCATAGCATATGGGCTGGATTGGGTGAATGAAACTTGGGGAAGTGGTATAGATGTTGAAAGATGGTAAATCACTCGCTTAGATCAGAAATCATAAATACCACACATAATCTTGTCCTGCTGACTGCATCACTTTAACATGTGAAAGGATTAATGGAAGATGGAGCTCATACACAGGAAACACAAGCTAAGAGATATTGTAAGAGACAAGAGTGTGATGGCATTAAAAACACCTGTATTTTGTTGTGTCTGAAGCCATACAATTCCTGGATTTTATAATTTCCTCAACTGGCATTCTCATTTTCTTCCTTAAACTAAAAAACCTAATGCAATGCTCATTGTTTAGATCTGTGTCCTTACTAAGTGAAATGCTGGATTGGGAGTACCTGGAAAAGGAATATTCTTTTCAGGAAAAAAAAAGAATAGTGTTTTGATGTACCTCTGACATGTGACTATTTCAAGGAGAAGAGCAACAAGATACATAAGATACTCACTCTTTTCTTACAAGGACATTATATCACCTCCTACCTGTCAGTTCTTCAAGAGTTTTAAAGTTGGTGGCTCAGAACTGTTTGACTGGAACATGATTTCTAGTGAGTTTAGTTATGCACATACACACGCGCAGCAGCACCTGAATGGTTTTCTCCCTCTATGTGCCTAGAGCACATTGGATCTAATAAGACAAGATCCCATGTAAGGTGGTTAGCAGCATATCTATGCCAAATTTCTTAACCTCTCTCTTTATTCTACTCTACAATCATGCTTTCATATCCTCCATTATGCCTCTTTATAACTAGTTAGGCTAATGCTACCTTTTGCACGTATAAAGAGAGAGGGAAGGAAATAGACAGACAGAAAGGGACCTACCAGGAGGTCCGCACCCTAAGATACTTCCTCTGGCTCAAGTTATCAGAGAACTCTGCATTGGGATATTAGGCAAAGGCTATGGAAAAAAAAATGTAATTTGCTTTTATTTTCCTCTTCTCCCTTTGTGGATGTTGTTAAATTAAACCAGGGCTGGATGGAAGTTAAAGTGATAAAGGCAAATTTTACTCAGGCCTATTGTAATAGAAAAAAAAAAAAAGAAAAGAAAAGAAAACCCATTATAGAACTGGGCTTCATTCTGAACAGAACAAGGACAGTGAGGATCTGTAGTGAAAAGCTGGTAAGAACAGTGGATGGAGAATTATCAAGAGAGGACATGAGCTTGGGGTGGGCGTTGGTCTCGAGTTCTTTTTGCAAAACCAACCTAATAGGATCCTTGCTGAGTCAGGCCAGGACATTCCGATACAAAGGGTGGGAGATTCATGGTAAACTGACTTAGAATTCTTGCTAAAATTGGATTTTGCAAGGAAGTATACAGATGGACCTAGAAGAAGTTTAAGGGGACTGACTAAAGTTTGGTCAGGCAAAGAATTTTGTCAATATTTTCCTTAGAAACTGACAGAGAAGAGCAGTGGCCATATTGATAAAGCAGAGTTTGGGAAATATTGATCCCCTTTATCACAGGACAATTTTTATAATCTCATGAATGCAGTGGTAACTGGAAAAGTATGCCCTAGACATTGTGCAAAATATTTTTACCTTTATTATTCATTTATTTCCTATGAAAATCCTGTTCGGTAGATTGTTATTTCAAATCTACAAGAGAGACAAATGTGAATCAAGAGATTGTGCTACCTAAAGCCAAAAAAAAAACAACCCACAAAACTTATCAATGGGAACATCTAGTTTGAAATCAAGTTTGTCTGAATGAAAGTTTCCATTTGCTGCCTTACACCTGGTGCCTAGGCTGTGACTTGGATGTAAAGTGAATCGACTTTCTTTCTTTCTTTCTTTCATTATTTAGATTTTTAAAAATATTATTTATTTATTTATTTGATAGAGAAAGAAATAGAGTGAGAGAGAGGGAGAGAGCATGCATAAGCAGGGGGCACAGCAGAGGGAAAGGGAGCAGCAGACTCTTCATAGAGCAGGGATCCCAGTGTTGGCTCTATCCCTGGACCCTGGGATCATGACCTGAGCTGAAGACAGATGCTTAACCATCTGAGTCACCAGGCACCCTTAAAGTGAATCCACTTTCACAAAAGAAGAAAGATGTTGAAAATTCTGTTTAATCTGAAAGTGGTTAAACATACATAAGATAACTGACAAAAATAAGTAAGGCTATTGGGTGTAGGAAAGATTATACTAGGTCTGTGTCACTGTAGAAGGAAGATCTAGGGTCCAAGTAGTAGAAGTTCTCCAATCTTCATGCTTCCTGGAGGAAAACATGAGTAAACCACGACTGACTGGCATATCTCCCCACTTTGCCCTCTGGTTGCTGAGGCAGGAAGAAGGATTCATCAAGCTGATGAGATAGTGAGTTTGGAAAGGGAACTAAGAGTATGCAGTAACTTTTCCCACTAGGTCCCCCGAGTTAGTTAGTGTTCTTCAGAAAAACAGGACCAGTTAAACATGCATACAGAATTTGCTGCCATGACTGTGACAAGTGGGAGGCTTGGTGAACCAAAAATCTGATGATGTAGGATGGCAGGCTGAAGACTCAAGAGGGAGTGCAGTCTAAGCCCAAAGGCAAGTGTGCTGGTTAACCAGAAAAGACCCTGCTGTAGATGAAGTCTAAAGGCAAGTCACTAAAAAAAAAAAAAAAAAAACAATAAAGGCAAGTCACTAGAAAATAATTCATTTTTATTTTATTTTATTTATTTATTTGAGAGAAAGAGAGAAAGATGGCAAGAAAAAAATTAGAGAGGAAAGACACAAGCAGAGAGTAGAGGGAGAAATAGTCTCCATGCTAAGCAGGGAACCCAAAGCAGGGCTTGATCCCAGGATCTTGGGATCTTGACCTGAGCCTAGGAGCCTCTCAACCAACTGAACCACCTAGGAGCCAGAATAGTTCCTTTTTGCTTAGGGAAGTCAATCTTTTTTTTTTTTTTTTTTTTTCTTTTTCCCTACTGGAGTCTTCAACTGATTGGATGAGGTCCATTCATGTTATAGAGGGCAATCTGGTTTACTCAAATCCATTCAAAATACTCTCACAGAAGCATCCAGAATAATGTTTGGCTAAATATTTGGGTACCATGGTCCAGCCAAGTAGCTACATAAAATTAACAATCACACTCTCTCCTGCCTCTTTTTAAGGTAGGATCTCAAGCATGTAAGGTTCTGATTTTTCTAGCATTCCCAGGGACTGGGTAGGTAAGTTTAACTGAGAAGTAGAGAATGTGTTGAAAACATGTTGGCAGCAGGTCTAAGACTATATTCCCATCATCTTTGTTAGTAATAAAGATAACATTTTATACCTTTTCCTGATTCCTCATGATTGGGTCCTAATTTGAATAGACCAACACAGGATGATATTATAAATGGGGCCCAGTTTCAGGTTCTTAAGAATTAGAGACCAAAATTATGCACATAACATTATGTACATAAAATTGAGACAGATTGAGGTTTTTGACTTGGCCAGGATGAAATGCTTTAGGATCTAAGCTTTAGTAAGTTCAGATTGCCTTTTTTTTTTTTTTTTTTTTTTAATGTGGATCACAGCTATCTCTAGTTGCTGTTAGTTACAGACAAGGAACTATTTTTAAAAAGGTGAGGGCCCGAGCGATGCCCTGTTGGCTCTTATTAAGCACATCCCAGGGGCCTTAGCATGCAGGCCATGGCAGCTAAACTTGACCTGACTTACATAGTGGGGCTAAGTCAGGGATCAGGTAATAGGGAAAAGAATTGGACCCAATTAAGATTCCTCAGTTAAGAGATGCTTTAGGCATTAGTAGATGAGATGATTTTGCTCCCTTCCTGCTTTTTTTGCAAAAGCCCCAGGCAGTGACTTAACAACACTACTGTTGCAGTTAGGTTCAACATAAGCTATAGAGTATGAAGTCTGGTTTTTGCATTCATAGAGAACCAGGACCCATACTCAGAATAATGACATTAGATTACAAATATGCAGTCTCAATTGTCATATGGTTTCACTTGTGGAACATAAGAAATAACACGGAGGACATTGGGAGATGGATAGGAGAAGTGAGTTGGGGGAAATCGGACAGGGAGACGAACCATGAGAGACTGTGGACTCGTAGAAACAAACCAGGTTTTGGAGGGGTGGGAGGTGAGGGGTTGGGTGAGCCTGGTAGTGGGTATTAAGGAGGGCACGCATTGCATGGAGCACTGAGTGTGGTGCATAAACAATGAATCTTGGAACACTGAAAAAATAAAATAAAGTTAAAATAAATTAAACAAATATGCAACCTCATGGACAAAAAAATAGTCATTTTGCTAATGAATAAATAAAAAGGAATAAACTTTTTACTATACATGGGCTTTGTCACATTATTGGACTGAGGAAAAGAGGAACTTGACGAAAAAATTGCCAGCTCAAAAATTAAGAAAAAATAAGTAAAAAAGCATGTACCTGTAGCATGTACTCCATCTCTAGGAATTGAGTTTTCTTATATTGAATTGGTTTAAAACTATGTTTTTGCCTTTCTATCCCAATAGAAGCAGTGGAGAATGGCAGACACTCTAGAGAAGGCGATGCATCTGTGGAGGAAGGGGTGTTTTCATAAAGTAGAGCTGGATCAGGGAGGCCAGAGTAGACTATATGACAGGGAAAAGGGGATCCACCTGGGTTGATTGTCCTTGAAAGGAGTTTAAGAAATAGGCAGGTGTCTTTGTAGATCAGAGAGGGTGATATCTCCACCCCTAATCATACATAAGAAGGCGGCTTTATTCCAGAGTAAAGAGTGCAGAGACCTCCCCAAGGGAAACCAGATGAAGGACATATCTAAGGTCATTAAGAGCTATTTCATAATAAAAGGGAAAACTTCCATAAAAGATCAGAACAGCTGTGTAGAGTGGTAGCAGACAATTAGCACTGATTTGAGAAAAAAAAGATCAAGAAAAAGGACATTGGCTATTCAAAGCCAATGTGGAGTGTTATTATAAGCAGCTCAGTTGTAGTTAGGGATGCAGCTATCCCACTGCCATGAGTGAGCATCATAGGGATTGAAAGACTGCAAGGAAGGCACAGGAAACAAAAGCCTCTCCAAGGGAACCAAGCAGAACAATGATACAGCAAGACCAGGCCTGGTTTCATTTTTTATGTGAAAGGAGAATGCCACCAGGGTGGATTCATCCTACTTAGGAAGGTAAAAGAGGAGCAGATTGTTGTAGACAATGGATGCCTTTTGTCAAACCCACAAATCATTTACTTTGTACCTCTTTATGATGAAAAGCTACAGAGGATGTTGTGGGACTTACTATATCTTTCCTTTCATCTCTCTCTCTTTTCATAGAGATAGGAAAGATGGTGCTCAGATTCAGTAAATTGCATTAGCTTACTAGAGAAGGAAAACAACACTGAGAGTTAAACTGACTAAACTTCTGAACTTTCCTTAAAGAAGAATGGGAAAAGAAAATTATATGGAAATAGGACATCAGGGTCCTGTCTTATTCTGCTGAAAAAGATGTAGCAGAAATGTTGCTTGAAGTCAGGAATGCTCAAAAACTGAAGGAAGACAGGGTCTTGAGTTCACTGCAAAGGTATTGATCCTCACTGTAGTAAGCTAAAAAATTACTGAAACTAATATGCTCACTTCAGTGCCTAAGGGCTCAGGAATAGGAATCATCCCTACAGAGAGTGATTCTCCAACACGAATAAATACAGCAACAAGGAGGAAATTGTTGCCAGAAGGCAGTTTATCCTAGCCCTAGGAGACTCAGTGGCAAAAGGTCAAGGCAGGAGGCATGGTGGGATGAAACTAAAAATGGCTGCTCGTGAGAGAGTCTGGACCATTAAGAAGCCCACACTCAGTGCAAAGCTATGGCACCATAACTCCAGAGTTCACAGACAAAGTGACTTTAGAAGCTTTAAATATGAAGGGAAGGAAAGACAATGTGGTAGTTGGCACTGCCAGCAACCTTTGGAGGGACACAGGGAGTATCTGTGGTGCCACCCTTTGAGAGTGGGCATGGGTGGCAATTAACACTCCTCCCAATGGTTATTTCCCTTCATATAGTTTAAGTTCACAGGCTTTACTTTCTGGCTTGGCACAGACAGGCTAACTGGTATCCTGGTGAGACAGAAAGCAAGATTTTTCCCATTTTCACAGCTCTGGAACACTGAATTTCCAATGGGCTTCTTGACTGGTCAGTATCTTGGCTCTGTATTGCACCAAGTGCTGGATTTTGAGACTTAATTTTACTTGAAACAACTGCTCATTGGGTCTGTGTTTCTGTGTTTTCCACTTTTATATAGTAGATGCAAACAGTTGAGTTATTCACACTTCTTAGCTCATGTCACACTATCTTTATAGATACCAGGAATGACTCTAGCTTTTATTTTATTTCTGTAACTTTCCTCTCTAGCTCTAGGCTCCACTCTTGTTTTCTGCCGCCCACCCCAGACATCCACGAAAGTGCATTTAGTGTCTGCCTCCAGTTATTCACTGGTCTTTCCTGCAAATACGAAGTAGAGAGGCTTGCCCTGGCTACTTTATTTAAAATGTCATTCTATACCCCCACCTTGAACATATTTTCTAACTTTTTCTTGACTTTGTATGTTTTCTTTTCTTGGAATGAGTCAACATCAAACCCACATATATTTTATTTATATATTTATGCATTTATATATTTATTTGTGCCTCTCTTAACTGAAGGTAAGTTTTGTAAGGGAGGAATTTCTGTTTTCTTCGATGCTGTATCCCTAACTTCTGATATGGTACCTGTCACATGGTAGGCCCACAATAAATATTTGTGAATTGAGTGAACAAATAAATGAAAATGGTATTAAGAATGGATATTATTCTGTTTTAGCTTGTGTTTTGTCAATGTAGAATGCATGGGGCTGGCCATGAGGAAGTCTACTCTTAAATCTAAACTCTTAAAAGTGAAGTTCTGGAGGAAGTAGTTGTTGAATTAATTCACTTTTGGACCCTGGGAGGCAGCTATACCCATGTTGGATCAAAGTATGATTGGACTAGAATAAAAATTATTAATTTAACCTAGAGAAAGGGCATGAGATGTTCAAGCGTTACATCTTCTCTGAGGATTTGATAGCTGAAGGGTGTTTATATGCTAACCTGGGGATACTTTATGCTGAGGAAACTGTATTAAATGAATATTTTTAAGCTGCCATATGAAGTTATTGCTTAACCACTGAAGCACTGTATGTCAGGAAGAGTGGCTGTGCATAATAGAACAAGGACTACATTTTAATCTTTAGGACTAACAGGGCTTTAGGATTAATTTAAATCACTCTTCTGTGCTATTTAGCTTTGGTGGAGGGAGTAAAAGTTAAATTGTCTACAATAGTGTTTCCAGAGGAGGAAACAAAGGAAAAATACTTGGAATTGGAAGAAAGGACTCATGAATAAAGACCAAAGACTATCCTAAAAACTATTGTTCTAACCTTTTGAGGAGGACAGATACATGTCTGGTCAGCCATAGAATTAACTGATGGGACCAACAGTTTACAGAGAAAACCTGAAATATTAATAACTTATAAAGGAGCATTTGCCACCCCCCCCTTCCTACTATTTCCACAGAACAAAGGAATTGTCTGCTCTGCAGGAAGTCTAACAGGCTTTTGTTTCTCCTCTTTGAAGGGTTCTCTTGTCACTTTTCTTGTAAGTGATTTATCTTCTTAGTAGGGTTGGAAATAGAGATAGAGCACTTGTAGCTCTGTTCATCTCTCTCACTTTCTTTTTGAGTATCTCATTCCTAAGTGACACATCCATGGGATAAACATGCTTGAGAAATTGTAGTTTTATGGGCAAGATTATATTCCAGAAGGGAAACCTATTAGGGGATTTTGTTGTGGTCATGCATCAAGCAGCATTCTATAATTCTACTTAACGGTCACAAAGCTAATAGCTTTATTCCCATTTTTTTCTCCTATGTCTCAGTTGCTTCCAAACTCCAGAAAGAAAGAGTAGTATTGATTGGCTTTCTAAAACCTTAGCATATACAAGAATAGATTTTGACCTACTAAGAAGAAGCCTTTCTCTAACTATTTGGGAGAAAAGGAGAGTCGTTTCATAAGGTATTGAGATTCCCTGTCACGAGAGGCTAAGCTACTACCCATCCAGACGTTGTTAAATGAGTCTCTTCCCTAGGAAAAGATTTGACTTATTAAAAGATTAATAATGGTTCCAGCATTGATGCAGAACTTTAGTGTTTACAAAGGGCTATAAGATTCATCGTTTTCCTTAATATGAGATCATATGTATTTATTTTTATATTTATGTACCCAATTCACTTGAGATGATGTATTATTCTAATTTAGATGTTCAAGTGAGTCATCTTCAAAGTAGACCCTTGGGAGTTTACATGATTTTATGAAGCAGTAAAAATGAAAAAGTTTTAAAACTGTAAATTAATATTAGGCATTAGTTATTATTATCAACAGTAGTAATCATACAAGGTTAAATATGCTATCATTACTCAAAACTTTGGAGTATCCTCATAGGGCCTATAGCATACTTTGATATGCTTCTTACATGAAAAATTACTAACTTGGGGAACTGACTCCATTTTTATTTTAATTTTAAGTCTTCTCGGAAAGTAATCTCTGGCCAAATGTTATAAATAAGGTAAGTGATCAAAGAAGGTAATATTATTTCTAATACATCAAGAAAGTTTTTTTTTTTTAATTTATTTACTTGATTTTGTTATTTTAGGGGCCAGCACTTTGACTCATAAGGCTCTACTAGAAGCATTGTAAAGTGAATTTTAAATAGTTTTATAGGGTATAAGAGTGATAAAAAGCAAGACCTACTTTGAATTTTGGCTTCACTATTTATTGTATTTGGACCATTGCAAGTCATTTAAGATACCTCTAAGCCTTGACTTCAAGATAAAATGAGTCTAATGATACCTATGATCCAGACTTTATAATAAAAACTGCATAAATTTATATACAGAAAGTACCTGGAACAGATTAATTGCTCAGTAAATGGCACAAATTAATACATGCATAACTAGGCACTTTCTCTGCCTCCTAGGGGATCTCTCAGCAAATCGCGCTTTATTTTGATGAATATATTCTAGTTTCTTGATTACTGAATCAAAATCCATACAAAAGAATCATTTCCTAGACACAGAAACAAATAAGTTACATTTAGGTAGCTGGCTTAGAATACTGTGTCCTTAAAAATCAAGCAGGGAATTCACTGGAGGATAGGTATCTAAATTTTTCAAAGGAGGTTGATTCTAGCATAATAATACAAGATCAACTTTCCCTGGAGCTATACTTTTTGCTTACTGGTTCTCTCTTGTAGCCTTTCTCCATGGGATTCTCCTCTCAGTTTGCCTCCCAGCTTGATTTTAACTCTGGCCAGACTCCAAACTTGAAGCTAATAGTCCCTGGCAACACACCAAAACTTTTCTTACCGGATGATTCTGGTCATCCCTTAACTTTGACTTCACTACTATTCTTTTGGGAGTAATGGTCTAGAGACCATCTTTCCTGTGCATTTCAAGTTTCTACACATAGTACTAAAAGAATATGGCAATTGGGGCCTTGACCCTATCGTCCCATGGTCTTTAGTAGTATTTGGTGTCTAACTCTGCTTTTTACCCTTTCGTACTGAAAACACATATAAGAAGAATGTATCTAGAAAAGAATGGAGCACTAGAATGGTTAGAGAAGTATTTATTATCATAACTTTGTAGTAGAAAGTCCCCTATGAAAGATGGAGACATTTGGCATCAGAGAACCCACGGCTCATGGTGGGTCATCTTGCTGAGTAGGAAAATGATAGTATCTATAGCAGAAGGATGCAAGTTTATTTCATTTTACACAAAAATCAGTCAAAATAAAAGACCTATTTAACCATTAAATCCTTTTATACATCAAGATCTTCCCCCTGTATCAAGTCCTACTATACAAACTTGTTAATGAAGGAAAATAATTTATGATGTAAAGAATAAACTTTAAATATATATACATATATATATTTATTTATTTTGGGGGGGCAGAGGGAGAGGGAGAAAGAGTCTGAAGTAGACTCTGCAAAGCACAGAGCTCTACATGGGGCTCAATCTCATGACCCTGAGATCACCACCTGAGCTGAAATGAAGAGTCAAACACTTAACCAATTGTTCCACCCAGATGTCCCAAGAATAATTTTCTACTGAACTTGTTTAACTAAAATATTTATGTGGTGATTCATTGCAAAAGGGACATTTCATAGCTGATAGCAATAATAGTAATGCTTCCCCAGACAAATTATTCTATCCTGGGCATTCAAGTCAATTTTTGGCAACAGCTAATTAGCCAACTATAAAAGAATTTTACAAAAAAAAAAAAAAAAAAAAGAATATTTCATTTATCAGTTTTCTACCCTAGGCTTGTGGGTTCTTTGGTGGCAATTACCAGCAGACAGAATGAACTTGACAATATTATTTAGTTGGCTAGCTGATAGGTTGGATGGGTGAACAGATGGACAGATGAAAGTGAAAGAGTATGGTGTGGGCCTAGAGAAATAATTTTACTGTTAGAGAAATTGAAGTTAGCATCTTGGCTGATCCATTTTTTACCTGCCCTGGATATCAGGGTTCTCTTCTGTAAAATATAGGTAATAAATGCACTTACATCTAACACTGTTTGTGAATATAAAATAAAATAATGCATATGAAATATTTATGATAGTGCTCTCACATGACAGTTGTTTAATAAATGTGGTCAACCTATCACTCTAATTTTCATAATCATCACCATCATCTTCATCACCACCATCATCATCCTTACCGTCATCTTCATCATCAGCAGCAGCCTTATTATCATTTCATGTCATAGCCTTATTATCATCCTCTTTCAGGTTTTCTTTCAGAATTAACAGTAGTACAGTAAAAATAATAATACTGGCTCTGCACTCCTGCATCCGTTTGCTACACAACCACAGTCAAGTAACTTAATTATTTTGGGGGTTTAAAGTTCTTGTCTTAATCTGTTTGGAATGATAGAACAAAAATATTATTGACTGAGTGGCTGACATATTAAAAATTTAGTTTTCATGTTCTGGAGGCTTGAAAGCCCATGATCAAGGTGCCAACATATTCACTGTCTGGTGAGGACCAACTTCATGATTCATAGAAAGCCATCTTATTGCTGGACCTCACATGGCAAAAGGGATGAGGGAGCTCTCTGGGGTTTCTTTTATAAGGATACTAATCCCATCATGGGGGCTCCACCCTCATGACCCAATCAGCTCCCAAATGCCATTGCATTGGAGATTAATCTTCAACTTGAATTTTGGAGAGACACAAACATTTAGCCCATTGCAGTCCCCATTAAAAAAAAAAATAGAACTGATGTTAATGGTTCACACTCCACATACTATTTCAAACCACTCTTTGACATAACTGGTAACTGAATATAGATGAAGTCCACTTACTCATCTCTAGCTCTGATTTCCTCTTGAAGATTTAGCCTTTTCTAAATATAACTTTCTCTTTAATATTGTCATTTAAATAATGCTCTAAAAACTCAAATTTGACATACTTAAAATGGGTATATACTCTCCCTAAATCATACTCCATTTCCATACTTTTTATCCCTCTTATTCCCTACTTTAGCTTTAGTATACAAGTGCCAGAAAAATGAGCTGCCGCCACAATCAACATTCTGGGTTAAGAAATCATATACACTAGCCTTGATGTTCCATCATGAGTCTCTAATTCCAGGAAGGCTGAGCACTTGTCTCTGTTGCTTACCATAAACCACCAGTGATAAGCTCAGTGCCCAGAAGTATATACACATGGTTAGGTTTGACAAAGAGTAAAGCTGGTATAAGGGATGAACAAACCAAAACCTGAGAAGTCCAGTAAAATAAGAAGGCTAGGCCTGAAGAAACCTTATAATTTGAAGGTGATTGCTATAGAATCGTTCCTCGAACACTTGAGACATACAGTTTAGTGAGGAAGATACTATTAATGTCACTCACTCATCTGAATACATCAAACCATGGGAATTTTAGTACAAAGAGCTGTCTTTCCTTCCTCTTTGTGCCCCACAGAAAGCAACACAGAAAGCAAAGTGTTGGGCACCGGGTAAATACTAAACAAATTTGATGTACTGAATAGAAATTATAAGTTATTTCTTTAAACAAAAAGTACATGGTAACTATAATTTATCTGAAACATCATGATTGCATTTCATGGGGCATTCAATACTTCAAACTGGTAATTTATTTGTCATGCAAATCAGTGAATGCATATTGTTTCAATAATACACTTTAAAAAGTCAAATCACCAAGGTAACTTGAAGGAATGTGATTATCAGCAGAGGCCTGAAATATGATTCCTTTTAGCACCTTCAAACAAGTCAGGGACTAGAATGTGTCATATCAGATGGGGAGATAATACATATAAACACAGAGGTGAGAGAAAGAGAGAGGCAGGGGGAGAAAGAGGAAGGGAATGAGAGGGAGCGAGTAAGAGAAGGAGAGAGAGAGGGAAAACTAGTATTTCTTATGTTTTTAGGCAACATAAAAGAAAAGAAAATGTAAAAATGTATTTTTAGAGTTGACATACTCCTTTGGGATAAAGAATTCCTCCTAAAACAAGCTAACTCATTGCATATTTCCAATATATGTGTCTGGTTGTAGAGAAATTTAAACAAAAAGAATGAATTTTAGAAGATATCCCTTTTAATTATTTTTGGATCAGCGAAAAAAGACTGACTCACACAAAACAACATCACTTCAGAGGCTAAGTGGCATTCTGCAGCCCTTGTGAGGTTGCTGAGGCTTGCTTTCTCCCATTCTGCTGTGCTACCCAGAACAGGACCAGTGGGAACCAGAGACTCAGGTTAAAAGCCAGAAAAAAAAAAAAAAAAAAAAAAAAAGGATAGTGGGTATATAAATTGAAAACTCTTGACTGAATCTGACCAGAAAATAAACTAGCCATGTCTATCTTTTTATGGTCTGGGAATTAATTAATGAAAACCCCAAAAAGGAAGCCTAAAAGAAATGGAACTTCTTTAACACAGCTTCTCATTGAGAGAGAAGACATTGAAATGGATGAGAAACTTCCAGTGGGTTAGATATTTCCATGAGCTCCAATACGCCAGGAACAATGGAGAACACAGAGTGCCTGTGCCCATAAAAAGTCCAAGATGAACAAACTTCCAGGAGTTAAACTCAAGACCTCTTGTGTTGCCATTTTACTGACAGCAACAATGGTAAATTAAAACTGACTCTACTAGATTCAGTGAAATCACATAGTTTGCTGGACCTGACCATTCTGCAACCCACTCTAATGTCCCCGTAGGAAGTATAAGCAATACGAGACCCACACTACAGATCCACCAAGATCTAATCCCCCAAGATCTAAAACAAGATTCATAGGTCATTCCATTAAACAAACAAACCCAAAGAAAAATACTTTCAGTATATTTTGATAACACTTAAAAACAAACCTGGTGTTTTTAAAATGTAAATGAAAAATAAAGTACAAAGTGGATTACATTACAAAAAGTAAATTCACTTAATTGATTTATTCAACAACCAGCAAATAATTATTGACTGTCTGACATGACCCTTATACATTTCTGGACCATGGCTATATAGAGATAACTAGACAAATATCTCTCTTCTAATGGGGCTCATGGTCTATTGGAGAAAGATAAACAAATAGGTAAAATATATGACTCACCAATGGGTGATAAGGGAGGGGAAGGAAAATAAACTGGAGTAAATAAAAGTGAATATTGACAAGGTGGCATGCTCTAGTGAGCAATTAGAGTCATATTCCAGGCACAAGGGGGTGCCAAGGCACCCTGGGCTGGGTCTGGGAAAAGTGCAGGACCCAGGATACTGACTGGGTCTGGGAAAAGTGCAGGGTATAGCCTTGGGGAACCAGAGTTAGAAAGGGGAGGTGAGGTTTCAATGGGACCATAGATCTTATCAGGATGATGTAGGCTTCCAAGGTCACTTATTTCCTCACAGTTATGACACAGAACTGAATGAATGAATGAATAAATAAATAAATAAATAAATAAACATAGTCAGTAACCTCTTCGATATCAGCCACAGCAACTTCTTTCAAGATATGTCTCCAAAGGCAAAGGAAACAAAAGCGAAAATGAAGTTTTGGGACTTCATCAAGATCAAAAGCTTCTGCTCAGCAAAGGAAACAGTCAACAAAACAAAGAGGTAACCCACGGAATGGGAGAAGATATTTGCAAATGACAGTACAGACAAAAGGTTGATATCCAGGATCTATAATGAACTTCTCAAACTCAACACACACAAAACAGATAATCATATCAAAAAAGGGGCAGAAGATGTGAACAGACGCATCTCCAATGAAGACATACAAATGGCTATCAGACACATGAAAAAATGTTCATCATCACTAGCCATCAGGGTAAAACCACATTAAAACCACATTGAGATACCACCTTACACCAGTTAGAATGGCCAAAATTAGCAAGACAGGAAACAACATGTGTTGGAGAGGATGTGGAGAAAGGGGAACCCTCTTACACTGTTGGTGGGAATGCAAGTTGGTGCAGCCACTTTGGAGAACAGTGTGGAGATTCCTCAAGAAATTAAAAATAGAACTTCCCTATGACCCTGCAATTGCACTACTGGTATTTACCCTAAAGATATAGATGTAGTGAAAAGAAGGGCCATCTATACCCCAATGCTATAGCAGCAATGGCCACGGTCGCCAAACTGTGGAAAGAACCAAGATGCCCTTCAACGGACAAATGGATAAGGAAGATGTGGTCCATACACACTATGGAGTATTATACCTCCATCAGGAAGGATGAATACCCAACTTTTAATACCCAGTTAAATATAAAGTGTTGTCAATTCGGTTCACACCTGTACTCCCCTCCTGGTGTTGAGTGATTGAGAAGACGGATGGTGTCTCTAATATTTCTGCTTTCCCTATGTGGTTAGTACTCTGCTAAGTTGGTTATTCACAGCATGATATGAAAATTTGGGTTAACTAAAAAGCTTTGGCCTTCAAAATTTCCAAAATAACTTCATCCAAAAATATGTTTATTTTTATTTTATTATAAAAATAAATTCAGAGTCATCAAATAAAATTTGTAAAACAGAAATATATGAATATAAGGGGAGAATTCTCCCACATTCTAAATTCTACAGTGGTAATATATTTATTTAGGTTCATTTTTTCTGAACAATTTTAACATGATTATAATCATACTTTATATACAGTAGTTGTCCTATAGTTTCCCTTAGTAAGGGAAATGTTTATAATATAATTTATAATACTGTTTTCATAGAAATTTAGTTTAAATCTTGTATAATCCAGTTGAGTATGTATACTATACTTTGTTTAATTATTCTAATTTTGTTGATCATATAAGTTGTTTCAAGTTTGTTAGTATTATAAATAACTATGTTACATGTTTTTGAATATAATGATATATCCATATTTAGGATTACTTCTTTCAGGTGGATTTTCAGATATGTAATTGCTGCATCTAAATTCAATAGCTTTTATTATTCTATTAATACATATTTCCAAAAGGCTTTTCAAAAATGTTGTACCAATTTTCTCACCCGCATTTTATTTTATATCACCTTTGCCACTGTCAGGGATGATGATGAGGATGATGCTAAGGAGGAAGAGGGTGATAATGATGATTTATTGTTTATTTTTAGTGATTATTTACTGATTTTACTGATTTTTCTTGATTTTACAACTAAATGTAAGATTGTTAGCACCAAAATATAAGACAATTGCCACAGAAAATTTGTTTTATTTACCAGTGTTTGGTTTATTTTAGCATTAGTAAAATTAGTTTGATTTATGAAAGGTACAGAATAGGAGGAAGAGAAGAAGGAAAAGAAAAAGTAGGAGAAAAAGAGAAGAATAAATAAAAATAAGGAGAGTGTCCTTTGTTATCTTTCTCTATCTTTCCAAATATTGATTATTCTTAAGCATTGTTACAAGTTTACCTTTTATCTATTATTTTTATTGGGAAATGATTATTAAATAATCCCTTTAGTGTATTTTATTATAACCATGAAATTTAGAAACTTGATGTAGTATAATCTATTAACTACATAAGAGAATATAAGGAATTCTTTAACAATAACTTTGTCTATAAAATGACACTAAATAGAACTTAAGAAAGCAATTTCATTGTTAAATAATACCTTTCACTCTCCAAGTATCTAAACTATTGCCTCACAATTATTCTGATAATAAATGTTGATTACCTGAAAATGAATGCTATTAACATTATAGGCTCTAATGCCATTCACATCCAAGTCTAGCTGCTATAACTCTTATGAGGAAACGAGATTTACACTGTACTACTTTGCATCTAGATTCAGAGACTCAAGGACTCAGAGGAACTCCCATAAATGATCTGGCTATGCCCTTCATAATTTTCTGTCCCAATCCTGACACATTCCCATTTTATAGATCTGAGTAGTAGAATAACTTGTCCAAATATGAGTATCCTTGCCTTTCACACTTGTACCTCTCTGATGTAAACTCTATTGACTGAGGAATTGTTATTCTCTATTTTTGTTTTGATCTTATTAGTTCATGCTTTCTTCTATTTTTTTAACTTTTTTTATTATGTTATGTTAGTCACCATACAGTATACCATTAGTTTTTGATATCATATTCCATGATCATTGTTTTCGTATAACACCCAGTGCTCAAAGTAATCCATGCCTTACTTAATACCCATCACTAGGCTCACCCATCCACCCACCCTCCCTTCTAAAACCCTCCACTTGTTTCCCAGAGTCCATAGTCTCTCACGGTTCATCTCCCATTCCAATTCCCCCCCCTTCATTTTTTCCCTTCCTTATCCTAGGGTCCTTTATGCTGTTCCTTGTGTTCTGCAAATAAATGCCACCATATGATAACTGACTTTCTCTTCTGACTTATTTCACTTTGCATAATCTCCTCCAGTCTCATCCACATTGATGCAAAAGTTGGGTATTCATCCTTTCTGATGGCTGAGTATTATCCCATTGTGTATATGGACCATATATTCTTTATTCATTCATCTGTTGAAGGGCATCTAGGCTCTTTCCACAATTTGGCTATTGTGGACATTGCTGCTATGGATATTGGGGTACATATGGCCCTTCTTTTCACTACATCTGTATCTTTGGACTCAGTACCCAGTAGTGCAATTGCCAGGTCATAGGATAGCTCTTTTTTAATTTTTTGAGGAACCTCCAAACTGTTTTTCAAACTGGCTACACCAACTTGCATTCCCACCAATGGTGTAAAAGGGTTCCCCTTTCTCCACAACTTCTCCAACACTGTTGTGTCTTGCCTTGTCAATTTTTTGCCATTCTAACTGGTGTAAAGTGGTTATCTCAGTGTGGTTTTGATTTTAATTTCCCTGATGATAAACATGTTTTTCATGTGTCTCTTAGCCATTTGTATGTCTTTTTTTTAATTAATTTTATATTTTTTTCAGTGTTCCAAGATCTATTGTGTATACACCATACCAGTCCTCCATGCAATATGTGCCCTCCTTAATACCCACCACCAGGCTCACCCATTTCCCAACATCTTCCTTTCCCAAACCCTCAGGCTTTCTCTCAGAGTCCACAGTCTCTCATGCGTCATCTCCCCCTCCGCTTTCCCCCCAATTCACTTTTCCTTTCCTTCTCCTAATGTCCTCTATGTTATTTCTTATGCTCCACAAGTATGTGAAACCATATGATAATTGACTTCTTTAAAGAAGTGTCTGTTCATGTCTTCTGCCTATTTTTGGCCTTGATTATTTGTTTTTTTGGGTGTTGAGTTTGAGAAGTTCTTTATAGATCTTGGATATCAGCCCTTTGTCTATAGTGTCATTTGGAAATATCTTCTCCCATTCTGTGAATTGCCTTGTTGATATATATATATATATATATATATATATATATATATATCTTATATATCATCTAAATCAATATCATATATATATATTTCTTCTCTTTAATTTAAATGATGAATATCATCCTTGGAAAGTTCTAACTATCCTTTGAAATGTTACAAGAAATACATGAGAAGATAATTGAGAAGAGACCAAAAAAATAGGGGAGAAATGGTGGAAAATATAAACATGTGTCATAATCTGTATGATCTTGAATTCCTGGCATGTTTGGTCCTGGATAACAATGGCCAAAATGGAACTGGAAAAATAAATACCACACCTGGGAAAACTGACTTGAAGAGGGGCTAAAATTTGAAGAAGATTACCTACAAGGTAAATGATGAGGACTAGGAGTTGGGAGCACAAACTTTTTCTTTACTTTGACTTGATGTTGATTTGATTGCACAGCGGTTCCCAGGCTGTCCTTTGGAATGGGGCTCTAGTCTGTGGCTGGAGGATATGCAGGTGTGGTCTTGGGTGGGGGGATTGGCAGGTGTGGTCTTGGATGGGAGGATTGGCAAGAATCACATGAAAGTTGTGTCCTCAAGTTTTCAGAGACTCAGGGTGGAATTCTCATTCCAAAGGGAGCTTGTCTGCTAATAAAAATGTGACATGGAATTGGTCAGTGGAATTGGGCAAGGTGAGTTAGTAAGGTAATATAGTAGCAGGGGTTGATTTTAGAAGTGAGGACAGAGTTGAGTATGTGTACAATCTCCAGTACTGTATGGCATAAGCAGGGAGATTAACTCTCAACATGAAGGTTTACAAATGCAAAATGGTGTATGAGAAGGAACAGTATTAGAGTATTGTAAAAACCTCCATTTTTTGTTATGTTTTAAGAATTAAATCACTGGATACTTTAAGAGTGCTGCAAATAAAAGAGTTTAAGAGGCTAAAGTTTGTAGTTATTTTTATAGCATGGTATTCGCTATGGACTGAAGTATGTCCTTCAAAAATTCCTATATAGAAGCTCTAACCCCAGTATGATGATATTTGGATAATGAGCCTTTGGGAGATAATTAGGTTTATACCCATTCATGAGGGTGGGGGACTGCCATGATGGGTTTAGTGTTCTTATAAAAGAGACAACAGAGAGCTTGCTTCCTCTCTCTCTATTTACTACCTTCCACTGCACAAAAATACAAGAACAAGCAATGTGGGTACATAGCAAGATGGCAGCTACCTACAGGAAAAAAAAGAAGATTAAAAAAAAAAAAATCCTCTGTTGGTGGTAACTTGCCATCAGACATTCCACTCTCTAGAGCTGTCAGAAACTTATTTCTGTTGCATAAACCACCCAATCTATGGTATTTTGTTATGGTATCCAAACCAACTCATATAGTACTAAATTATAATATATATTTGACAAATCATATAACTCAATAATTTGGAGATTAATATTTTTCACAAGGTAAAAATAACCACATAGCTAGCTTTTTAATGTTTAAAATGTTTAAAAATGTTTATGTAAATTCTAGTTAGTTAGCATACAGTGAACTATTGGCTTCAAGAGTAGAATTTAGTGATTTTTCACTTACATAGAGCACCTGTTGCTCATCACAAGTGACCCTAATACCTATCACCCATCTAGTCCATCCAAATTTTATTACCACCATCAAAGAAGCCTCTTTCATATTCTCTTTAAGTACCCCAATATTATTCTCCTGACTTCTACTTCCACTGATTACCTTTGACTGTTTTTTTTAAAGTTCATGTAAAGTGAGTTTAAATGTCTGGTTGATTTTGGTCAATATCTGATCTGTTAGATTCATCTAAGTCAACATATTTAGTTGTAGTTTTTGTTTGTCCACTCATTTGTTTGTTTGTTCCATTTCATACCTCACAATTATTTACACATTCTACTTTTGATGTGCATTTAAGTTGTTTCCAGAGTTACTATTATTTATTGCACTTCAATATTACCAATAGCAGTAAACATAAAAACACTATCCTATTGGATATATACCTACTAGCAGAACTGATGAGTAGAAGAGCATGACATGTTCAGCTTTAGTAGAACTGGCCAGATAGTTTTCACAAAGTCATTTCACCAGTAATTATAAAATTGGCTATAGCTTTTTGTGCTTCTTTTTTTCTTTTTTGGAAAGAGCTTATATTATACTGAAGAAGTTATATTTCAAAAAGACTGAAGAGAAAATGGAATAAAAGTATGAACATATATTAATCTCCTTGGCCCAAACCACTTTTGCCCCATATTCATTTGGGTGCTAGGACTTGGACAGGCATGATGCAGGAAAAAAAATATCGAATAAAGGAAAGTTATCAACAAATTGAGTATTAGGGACTCACAAGGATTACAGTATAAGTAAAATGGCAGATTGTTGGGGTTGGGGGATGGGAAAACCTGACAAGAAATGGTAGTGGATTGAGTCAATAGTAGTTAATGAGGAAGCAGTGAATATTTTTGAGTAGGTGAGTTACATGATCATAGCTTTTTTTTTTTTTTTAACTTAATATGAAGGGGCTGTTTATATGAATTGGGGTTGAGACAGAAAGAGACAAAGAAATCTGTGCTATCTGCTTAGTATTTCTTAGATGCTAACTCTGTTCCAGTCACTGTGATAGGAAATTTACACCTGCCATTTAAAATCTGTAACAATGCCATGGGCGAATATTATCCTTTTTGTTTAGTAATCAGAGCCCTAACAAAGTAGTGTTCAGAAGCACACAGCTAGTTTCCATCACTGACAGAGTTAACTAGTTAAGATCTTATGAACAATGTCTAAAGGAGAGAGAATTAAGAACCTACTTGCTGGGTCATGTTGAAAAAGACTATGGATAAAGAAGTGATAGAGACAGAGCAGACATGAAAAAGAGCAGGATTGTCAGAATGGATTAGAAAATGGTTTTCTAGGGGTGCCTGGGAGACTCAGTTGCTTAAGTGTCTGCCTTCAGATCAGGTTATGATTTCAGGACCCTGGGAATGAGGCCTGCATCAGGCTCCTTGTGCTCTCTAGAGAGCCTTCTTCTCCTTCTCCCTCTGCCAAGTGCTCTGCCTACTTATGCTCTCTCTATCTATCTCTATGTCAAATAAATAAAATCTTTAAAGAAAAAAAAAGGAAAAAGAAAAAGAAAGACAGCAGGGAAGAAAATGGTTTCCTAGGTCCCCAGTCCGGAGATCTTTCCATTTTACCATCTTACACTTGGCAACTCCTGGGTCAGTTCCAATCTTATTGCTTTCTGATTTTGGAGTTGCAATGGATTTATGTCAGTCGACTAGCAATTATTCAGGATGCATTTGGCCACTGAAATTTTCCTGTGGTCTGCAGGATTATGTTTTGCTTATTATAAGAAGCAATACATCAACACGTATGAACCAAGAAGGAAAATAAAATCAGATTAAAAGTGGTCAATGTAATAGACAAGTTGTTCCATTAAAAACAAAAATAAGTTTTATTTCTAGGGGATTTTTAATTCAGTGTTTTTTCAATACTTATAAGGGAAAAGTATTTTGATAGAATGTCAAAAGACCAAAATTTATTTCTTGCAGTCTAGTAATAGGTTTGCTGGTAGTACCTGCAGCTTCAGATAAAAGTTAAAATTTAAGACAAATAGTTAATACAATCCCTAGAAAATGAATAATCAAGGGGTGATGTGTTTGTATCAGAAAAATGAAAATTTCACTTCCCTCATTATTGTTTGGACAGAGTTTCAGAAACCCCCAAAATTGTGGCCGGCGATAGTGTTCACAATTCAAGTAGCATTTCTTCTTTCTTTGTCCTCTAATCTTTCCAGTAAGCTTTGCAGGTTATTAGGCACATATAATTCTTCCTGTTTTGAAGATGAAGAAAGTGAGTCTCAGAGGAGTTAAAAAAGTTGTCTTTCACCGTATGTAAAATTGATGATGGGGATGTATTTCAGAACCTGCCATGAAGGGCATTGCCATTAAATTTGCTCTCAACCAATCAGTTATTTTGTGTCCCTTGATGAGCTCTCTGTAAACTTTGGTATTCTATAATAGTAGGATTTGCTACAGGTTGGAATGTTGGTGCCCATCCTAAGATGAGGTCAATACAGAAGTTGTGAATAAGGCAGAAAAAACGTGAGCTAAAGTAAGATCTGAATTTTAATCCATGATCTCTTTTCATGTAATTTTATCTAAAACACAGGGGGATATGGTTTTGGCAAGCAAACAATGGCCTCCAAACATTTGGTCCTAATCCTGGAAACCAGTGAATGTTATCTTATATGACAAAATAAAGTTTGTAGTTACAATTAAGAATCTAGAGAAGGTGAGGTTATCATGAATTATCCGTGAAGACTTTTGATTCTAACCACAATTATCTTTATAGGAGGGAAGGAGATTTGGCTACAAGAGAAAAGTGGGATTAAGATCTGATCATAGAAACAAGATGTTACACTGCAGTTTCTGAAGATGGAGCCAATGAATGCAAAGAATGCAGGCTTCAATCTGGAAAAGACAAACACCTGTAGGCTTAAGAGGGAGCGTGGCCCTACTAACATCTTCATTTCAACCCAGTGAAGCTGATTTTGAACTTCTGACCTTTAGAAGTACAAGAGAACATATGTGTATTGTTTTAAGCCACCAAGTTTATGACAATTTGTTATAGCAACCATAATTCAATGGCTTTGCAAGTTTATTACTAGAATAAAATGATCTCCTGTAAGTAAGTCCCAAGCAGGGATCAGCACCAGTCATGGTAAACTAAGACCTCAAATTTCAGTCTAGTTGTCTCCTTCTCAGAGGTCTAGAACATAAAAGAAACTGAAGAGAAATAAATTATTTTTATCATTATCTTCTCCCATAAAGTTTTCTCAATTGTCTACTCTTGAAAACTCAGAGATGTCATAAACAAACCTTAAGAGCTTTGTAAAATCTCTTTCAAGATATCTTAAGTGTAACTCAATCTATCTTGCCCATCCCACACTTCCCTTCTTTTGACCTTACACTGAAACTATTAAACCTACCAAAGGAATAGAGTACCTCCCAGACCTTGTAGAACTCCCACAGAAGCCTGAATTAGAGAAGACAGTGTTAGACTAGGAGCGGAACTTGGGGCTATTACATTCTTCCCTTATCCTGTCCCAGAACATTAGCCTGGTCTATTGCCTTGTATCTATTCTTGATCTGGATCAGACACAACTTTCCCAAGAATGGTATGGCAGAAGATAGGAAGGAAAGAAGTTGGGAAAAATTGTGTGGCCACCTTGCATAATGTAGATGTTCTATAAGTGATAATACTCATATCTCATATTCCTCTTTCATATCTACTTTCAATGTAATACTCCTTGAGAACCAGATAAATATTGCAAAGTTTAATTACCTTGAATTAGACTATTTATGCTGCTGAAATTGTGCCTCCCCCATGCTAATGTGGCTAAAACTTGATTCCATAACTCCAAAAATGATGTCTTTTCATGAGTGGATGCATTTCTTGGTATTACCATGCTAATGTATTCCAGTTTTAGAACATAACTTGTCAAGTATATTAACCTTGCTACTAGACCCTACCGGATAAAATGAGCCACACTGTTGCTTTCCAAGCAAATTACCTGTGAGTTCAACAAGTCTTTTGCTCTTGGGCATTGATAAACTTCCTTCCCTTGTCAGGATCAGCCCCCACAACACAATCACATTTTCCAGCTCCTTTCTTGTTACAAAGCTTCCTAGACCTTCTATTTAAGTAGAACCACCAAGGTTCTTTGTGTTTCATAATGTGTGTTCTTCATTTTGCCAATTTAAATACAGATTTTCTACCTTAATTTGGAATTTAAAATTTGTATCTTAACAAAATTTGCCTTAGCATGGGATTTGAAGGAACATTGACTTTAATTTCAGTCTCTCTACTTGCTAGCTATGTAATACTGATCATATCCACCAATACTGCAAATTCAAAATTTACCCTTGGTGTAATGTGAATAATAACAGCAGCTTAATTTCTTTGGTGGATACGGTTAGAAACATATGGGACGTTGTCTATGTCAGCCCTTCAAACAGTCTTCCCCACTATAATAGGTAATCATCTTCTTCCTCCTTCATTGCCAGAGAAAAGCCCAAAGGAAATTCTCCCCCTGCTAGATCTTATTTCTGGAATAACAACATGATAAAAATCAGTCAAATGCACTTTCTCTATCCTTTCCTTTGCCTCATGGAAGCACATTTTTTTTTAAAGTTTTATCCATTGTTTAGCACTCAAACTAGAGAAAGAAGAAAGTTTTGGAATAAACTTTCTTGAAAATGATTAATCTTACAAGCAGTGTCAGTCATCTCACAATTGCAAATCTTAATTATCATGTGTTTGGTGTGGCGATATTTAAAAGTGACCCCCCAAACCCTTGACATTCTTCTTTTTGAGATGTGAATTCTATGTCCCCTTCCCTTGAATCTGATCTTTCTGACCTGACCAATAGATCATAAACAATGAAGATGGCCAGTTTGGGGTCCAGGCCTTAAGAAATGGTCAGTTTCCACTTACTAATTTTGGAGGACCCAGTCTTAGAAAATAGCTGCCATGCTTAAAGGAAATCACAAGCACAGATGCTTCACTAGCACTTGCAGTTAACAACAACACCAACCATCAGACATGTGAATGAGTGGTCCCCAGCCATAGAGTAATCCCTCACCTTGAGGTGCCCAAGCTAACAGTGAAGGAGCAAAGATGAACTGTTCTTTCCAAGCCCTGCTTAAACTGCAAATACATGAGAAAAATAAACGATTATAATTATTTTAAGCCATTACATTTTGGGTGTTTCTTTACATAGCGATAAAAATTTGGAGCAAAAATTTTTTTGAAAAAAGACTAAAATATCTGCCAACTCACTTTAGAAAGGAAGGGTTTCCTGCTACAATAATTACCTATGCTGCTTTAGAAGACAGTAGAAGCACTATTTAATGATTGCATATATTTATGGAAAATAACCAAATCACGTTAAAAATATACTGTTGGGGTCAAATATGAGGGAGTTTCAAGGTAAGGAAAAACGTAAGAAAAGATAGAGGCAGAGTTCAGAACCAAGGGGTCAGCAAGTCAAAGGAAACCAGAAGACATGGAAGAAGGTTAATATGTTGATTTGCAGCATCACCAGAGCAAATACCAGAAATTGTTGAATTTTGCCCATGGTATCTCTTTCATATGTTCCTAATGCCTAATGCTTTATGTTGGTAAGACAAGTCAGATTCATACAAAAAACATACTCAGAAAACTTTTTTTTTCCAGGTTTATTATGTCATGCATACTCCAAGAATATCCATCATGCTAGGCCCAAATCTGTGACTTTGCAGGAAGCACCTGCTCTTTACAACACAAGCTACATTTTTCAATAACACAGCAGGGATCTTGACCTATGAAAGTGTGCCCCGGAGCAAAATAGATTTACAGTAAAAGGACAAGATGTTGCACTCAACAAAACAATGGCTACAGTTTCCAGAGTTATGAGCTGGACCATGGTGATAAAAATGGACTCACATGAAATATTCGTTGAGTAGATGAGGGATCAGAAGGCAGAGTTAAAAATGTTTTGAAAGACTTGAGCCACTTGTTAAAAATTCAGGTTTCTGAGACCCATTTTGAGAGGTTCCAAGTCTGGATTTACTATCTACACATATGTTTTTGCCAATCACCCAAGGCAATGCTGACAGACAACAATATTTGAGAGCCAAAAATCTTAATTTTGAACTTCTGTGGGTTGCAGGATTGAGATATTCAGTGTGTGTTTATATTGATAATTAGTACTATCAAAGGTTAATAGAAATCCTTTCCCCTTCTTTTCCCATACCCTGTCTGTGACAGATTCAGAGATGTTCTTTTTAGATCCCTCTTCAAGAAAGAACTTGAAGGGCCAAGACAAACACAGTACTCATTGGAAGGGCAATTTTTGCTCCAGAACTCTCCACTGGACTGGAAGAGACTTCAATATACAGATTTCCCCATTATTCAAAAGCAGAGTGTTCCTATGAAAACTTTCCTAAGCTGAAATGGCATAAAGTGAAGAAACAAAACCCCATCATGCTCTGGAAGCTTGATACTGACATGCTGAGTGTTGGTCCTGGGGAAGCAGCTGGGCAGCACCAATCTGGCTGCTAGGATGTGGGCTGCCTCTATAAGGGCTCATCTCACTGCAAAAGCAATGCAGGATGTTACTTTTGCTTTTCATCTTTTTTTTTTCCCCCTTGGTAAAAGCAAATTCTTCTTCAGATTTCTTTCAGTTAGCAGAAATGAGTATGAATGCCGGTCTTCTCTAAAAGAAGAGGGTAGTGTGAACTTATGAGAAGTGGCACACATTCATCTGCCTCACAGTCTAACAGTTGCTATTGCCTGGCTTTCCCTGCAAGATGGTCCCATTTTCTCTCAGGTGCTACTTCAGTGACACTTTTGTGCTCCTAACTCCATTTCAGCATTTGCTTTCCAAAGAACCCAACCAACAGATCTTTCCCTTCAACTTCCTCAAAAACGTAGTCTTAGATATTTTAGGTAAGGCCAAGCCCGATAGTCATGTGCTGGAAGGACGGCTTTTTGTGGGATGTTGAGGAGAGTGTCTGCATGAGGTGGGCTATCATAAGGAATTGGTCCGCTGATGAGGATAGCATCCATGTCTGTATGTGGCAAAGCTTAAGGTTTCAGAATCCAAACAGGATAATGAGAGTATCTACATGGAGAATTGTCCCTGTTAGGTATTGGAGTACCAGTAGGATAAAGAAGGTGTCCATGCAGAGTGAGGGAGTGAAGGGTAAAGAATCTGGTGAGGCAGGGCCAGAGCCCAGGGGAGTGAGAAGGACATCCGTGTGCCCAGGCACACCAGCTCAGGAATACAGAGCCCAAGCAGACTGAGAATAGTTTCTAGCTGGTATAGCTGGTATGGAAATTCAGAGCCTGAGGAAGGTAAGTAGAGCACCTAAACAGCATGCAGACTGATGAGGTAAGGAGGCTCTCTGCAAATGGACAGCCTTGAGTAGAATGGAAGGAGCTAAGCAGGTTAAATAAAGTGTCCATACAGGCAAGGTAGTAGGAGTGGCAATGAGAGATGGGATGTGTAGAGGGAAATTGATTAAAACAAAATAATATAATAGAGAAAGGAGTAATTACACTATCAGAGAAGAAGTTTACAAATATGGAAAGATAGAAAAGTAGAATAAACACTATGTTGCTGGATAGTGATGATTAGATGGGAAATATTGGTGTCAGCTCTTGGATTTATGGATTTCTATATATTTCTGTATGTATGCAGGCATCTCATAGACCTATATAAGCATCTATTATATACACACACATACAGACACTCAAATATCTGTTTACCTACCATCTATCTATCTGAGAGAGAGAAAGACAAATGTAACTTAGCTTTGTCCACTGAAAAGTCTACACAAATATTTCCAGTCCTACATACTCTTCTAAAATTCTCTCCTTTCAATAAATGGGGTCTGTTTCTCCTCCCTTTTAAATTATGCAGGCCTTTATGGGTGCCTCAACAAAGAGAATGTCTGAGTTTAAAGATCAGGACATAAATGGGATGACAGCTTCCACTTGGCATTCTGTTCCTTAAGACTTCACCCTTAGCACCCAGCTACCATGTTGTGAGAAGCCCCGACCCCGTGGAGAGACCACTTGTAGGTGTTCTGCCTGACAGACCCAGCTAATGTCTCAGTCCATAGTCACCATCAGCCACCCTACATGTAAGTGAATAAACTTCAGATGACTTTGAACCTGCTTAACTGATACCTAGTGGAGCAGAGACATGCTGTACCTACCAAACCTTGTCTGTAGTGCATATGTGTTGGCAAAATAAATATGATTTTCTTAAGCCACTAACTTTTGGCATAGTTTATAATGAATGAATGAATGACTGGAAGAGATGTGAAGGGTCTTGTTTTGAAAAGTGTTTGTTTTTTTGTTCTTTGAGATTTCTTTTAGATATCCAATATAATATTGGCACAGGGAGAATGGCTTCAGGTGAGATTAAAGACTGAAGGCTTCAAGCACATATGAAATATTTGTTATGTATTTTAAAAACAGTTCATTTTCACTTTTGTTTCCTTTGCCTTTGGAGACATATCTTGAAAGAAGTTGCTGTGGCTGATATCGAAGAGGTTACTGCCTATGTTCTCCTCTAGGATTCTGTTGGATTCCTGTCTCATGTTGAGGTCTTTTATCCATTTTGAGTTTAACTTTGTGTACTGTGTAAGAGAATGGTCGAGTTTCATTCTTCTACATATAGCTGTCCAGTTTTCCCAGCACCATTTATTGAAGAGACTGTCCTTTTTCCACTGTATATTTTTTTCCTGTTTTGTTGAAGATTATTTATTCATAGAGTTGAGGGTCCATATCTGGGCTCTCTACTCTGTTCCACTGGTCTATGTGTCTGTTTTTATGCCAGTACCATGCTGTCTTGGTGATCACAGCTTTGTAGTAAAGCTTGAAATCAGGTAACGTGATGTCCCCAGTTTTATTTTTGTTTTTTAACATTTCCTTAGCGATTCTGGGTCTCTTCTGATTCCATACAAATTTTTGGATTATTTGCTCCAGCTTTTTGAAAAATACTGGTGGAATTTTTATCAGAATGGCATTAAAAGTATAGATTGCTCTAGGCAGTATAGACATTTTAACAATGTTTATTCTTCTGATCCATGAGTATAGAATGTTCTTCCATCTTTTTGTGTCCTCTTCAATTTCTTTCATGAGTGTTCTGTAGTTCCTCGAGTACAGATCCTTTACCTCTTTGGTTAGGATTATTCCCAGGTATCTTATGGCTCATGGTGCTATAGTAAATGGAATCGATTCTCTAATTTCCCTTTCTATATTTTCATTGTTAGTGTATAAGAAAGCCACTGATTTCTGTACATTGACTTTGTATCCTGTCACGTTGGTGAATTGCTGTATGAATTCTAGTAATTTGGGGGTGGAGTCTTTTGGGTTTTCCATATAAAGAATCATGACATCTGCGAAGAGAGAGAGTTTGACTTCTTCATTGCCAATTGAAACAATGAAACTATTAGAATACCATTTTTAAAACTTCACCTGTAGCTATAGAAAAAATAATGTATTAGAATGGGCAGAAAAACACAACTTTGTTAGAAGGTCAGTGAAGTAGTCTCATCAAGAGCTGACTGTGGCTTTAACCAAAGTGGTGGAAATACATAAAAAAAAGTGTTCTGAATGGATTTAAGGGCTATTGTGAAATATAATACCTAGTATCATAATTAGACATCATATTCATTTTCTCTTTTTTTTTCACATACAGATATATGCTGCTCATCTACTGATCTATGGACAAAAGTTCACCTTTAACATAAGGGTATAATAGACTTGAAGATGTCATGATTAGCAGTACAAAGATCATAGCTATTAACTGGGAATAATCATCTCTGGCCTAATAGAAAGACCGATAGAATAAATGTCCAGAAAACTGAATTCTGCTCTGTTTTGTACCACTTAATCTCTCTAAGTCCCAATTACTGCACTGCAAAATAGTAGCAAAACTATTTGACTTTTAAATAAAGGTTAAGTAAATTATATAAACAGCTGATGATAGTACCTGGAACAGATTCAGTCCTCATTATATGTCAACTGGATGTGACTTTAAGGAGCTCTGAGTATAAGTCAGAATATATGATTGGAAGGTATAGATGTTGGCTTCATATTTATGTCTGATGTTAATTCCAATCATGCTCTGCTAACCTTCCAATCAATAGTCCATTAGGACCCCAGTAGGACTACAGTAGGTTGATTGAGCTGATGTCATGGGGAAGCTTGAGGCCATCAAGCAATGATGATGGAGCTAGAGCTGATGTTAATAGGAAAGAGACATACTCTTTTGTAATCCTTTTTGCAGGCACAGATTGATTTTATTTCAAGACAGAAACTTGGACTCCTGATTAGTGTGACCTTCCCACACATACTGTCCCATCAGGTAATCAATGAGAAACTAATCCACCACCATATTGGCTGCCTCCGGCCAAGATCCTCCAAAAATCCTTGCCTGGCTGCTTTGCAGATATGTGGACACCTACGGAGATAAACTGGGCTATCTCCAAGAAAAATAAATAAATATTTAAGCCTGCTTAGTGGAGGACAAACAAGACTGTATATAATCCACTTATGTTCTTCAACCCTAGAATAGGCTATTTTGAAAATCTGGGAAAGAGGTAGTTATCTCTCCCTTTTTATGCTGAAAACTTTATCATAAATCATAATACCTGAAACATACTTCTGAACTTACCTGGAAGATGAATGATGCCAGATTGGCCTTTTCCTCCAGGGCAAGTGAAAGGTTGAACAATTTTATCTAAAGAAATTGAAAAGAGTGCCCAAGCCATAACTCTATATGAAGGTTAGCAAAAGCTTCCAAGGTGTCATTTGCTAGATTATTTCTAGCTTGAGTTATTAATTTATTTAATCATTTACTTATTTACTACTTTTCAGTATCTTGGCTAGAGATGAAGGATATAAAATAGAAATCTGTGTATCTCCTGAGATTGTGTTCTTGTCAGGGAAGAGGGGCGATCAGGCAGATAAATATGCATATTAATAATTGTCATGCAATGTGGTATGTGTAAAATGATTTCAAAACACTCTGGGTAGAAGTGTTTCTTTCTTTATTTGTTTGTTTTTAATACAGGAGTTAGAAATTATGCTTTAGGGTCTCAAGAAGACATTTCATTGGATGCCATATTCAACCTGGCTATCTAGTTTGACTAGAATCATTTTCTCCCCAAGAAAGAGGTGTGTATGGTATGGTTCCTTCTTTACTTGGTGAATGTGTTTGTAGGCTCCAAGAGCAGGCTACGTGGGTCAAAAACCTGGTTCTCTTCCTAGTTAGCAGTGATGTCTTAGGCAACCTTCCGGCTTACTGAGCCTAAGTTTATCATCAATAATCAGCAGAGTTACAATTTTATATTAGGTCAAAAGAAAATAAGAATTTCTTCTATTCTTTCTTCTTCATGATTATTTCCAGATGGTATGTGTTTCTGTGAAAGGGCACAGTCTTATTTCACATCAGCTCTGTAGATTTTCCTCTACCACTCTGACCCATACTTGAACCTCTTAAAAAACAACCACAAAAAAGATATCATTTGTCTTTCTTAAAATCCTTCCAGGGGACAGAACACAAGAAACATTTCACTTGTCAATAGTGTTTACTACTTTGTGGAATAAATGTAAATCTGATGTTTTTCCAGGCAGTTGCTGATGGCTTTTCATGGACAATGACATATCCCTGGACTCTTTGACATTTCATTTTATGCTCCTGGGACTTCCAGCTCTTTTCTGTAACTGCATGCCAAAATAACAAGATCGTGCCTGCTTATTTAGAATGACCTGCCTAATAAGTAAACAATCTAAACCTGCTGTGGCCTTTGAGTTGCATGTGCTAGCTTTTGCAGCAATGCTGGGATATTTTGTCCCCAGAACATAAGGTACACACCAAAAATATACTCAAGGGTGGTGACCCAGAATTACAACTCAAGACATGGGGGTTCTTTGTGAAATCACGACGTTGGTTTTCTTAGAATTCCAGTGATACAAATAATGAACATCAAATATTTAAGAATTACCACCAACCACAGTGAGAGCAAAGCACACACAAGAAACGTTTGGTGGACAACATAAACTTTTATTTAATTCAACTAAAAATGCCATTGAATGATAAAGGTACATAATCTTTTGCTACAGATTTATTTCTTAGAAGGCAGTTGTAGCTAGTAGTTGTGGTAAAGGAATTACACAGATGCAAACTCCTTCTCTAGCACTGATTTAGCTGTGTGATATTGAGATAGCCAGTATCTCTGAAGTTTGATTTATTTTATGTACAATGGAGATGACTCTCCTCTTACCAATGTCTTGGAGAATAGTGAGAATGATGTATGCAAACCACTTGACAAAGTGCTGACATGTATCAGGTATACACATTCATTTTTTTTTTTTTCTGGTAGATTTACAATCATGATTACCACCATCGTCCAGATCATCATGACTGTCATTCCCTTCTTCTTCCCTCCCATTACTCAGGTCAATGAAGTCCATTAATTGGCCCTTGCCTAGCTCTCAGACCTCTAGTCTGCCATTCCATCTCCATCATTATATCCCAGCCCTATCTGCCTTCTTTCTGCCCAAGCACATTTGTACTGTTCCCAAAGTCTAAGATTCTCTTCCTCCAGGTTTTTGGAGAGCTTCTATGTTTCATCATTTATGTATTAGCTTACAGATCACCTTCTTTGCAAAGACCCCTCTAACAATTCAATCTCTTTTAATCCTGTTCTCATATTTTATGTTCTCAAAGTGCTTCCTGGTTGTTTACCCATTCCCATAAGAATGCTATCCCCATGAGAGTATTGATTTTTCTTGACATTTTACTACTGTATATCTGCTTTTAAATGTGACCTTTGGTAGAAACAAACAAACAAACAAACAACAAACAAAAAATGAAAAAAAATTTTGAGTACATAATACAATTTACCAATCAGTTAATCAGCCAATTAATTAATGAAAAGTTTGTATTTCAATTAATACTATGGACCTTGGAATCAGCCATTCTCAGTTCAAATCTGGCTATGCACTAATAGAGAGATTTTGTGCTAACTTTTTATCACTAAAGCTTTGTTTCTTTTTTTCTTTGTAAAATAAGAGTTTTATAAATTATCACAGACTATTATGAGGATTTAGATGAAAATATGCAGGTAAAACACATAAGAAACATTCTGAAACATAATCTTAGTGTCCAATAGTGATCTCCATAAAACAAAAATACAAACCAAGACCACATTCAGCCCAAAATCAACATTTTTTACTTTGATGCTAGATATCTGTTTACATCTTTGTGTATTTTTGTGCTTGCTTCTAGGAAACTTAAATTTTAGAGATCAGTTATTCAGCATTGTAAACTCCAAGTATTTTTTTAATGCAGATATACTTCACTCTTTTAAAGTTAAAATATTCATCTTTTTTTAAGTATTAATGCAATGATTTTTATTATATTCCCCATATAGTTGTGCAACCATCACCACTATATAATTCTGGAACATTTTTATAGCCTTATTTGGACACCTCACAATCATTAACCCTCAAACTATATTCTTCTTTCCCCACACCTTGCTGACCATTAATCTATATTCTGTATCTATGGATTTGTTAATTCTGGATATTTCAAGGAAATGATATCACAATACAAGGGTTCATGTCTCTGGCTTCTAAACTGATTTTTTCAAGGTTCTTCCATGTTATAACATGAATTAGTACTTAATTCCTTCTTATTGCCAAGTAATAATAGCGTATGCCGTATGTTGCTTTCCATTTATAAGCTGATGGGTATTTGGAACCCATCCACTAACTGGAGTTTGCACATTTTAGCTATAATGACTAATGCTGTTGTGGACATTAATGCATATTTGCATGTGGATCTATATTTTCATTCCTCTTGGGTATATACTTGGGAGTGGAAATAGTAAATCATATGGTAATTCTATATTTAGCATTTTGAAGAATGGTGTAACCATTTCTCAAAGTTGTTGAACTGTTTCATGTTTAAAACCACAGTGTATGAGGATTCTAATTTCTTCACATCTTCACCATGACTTGTTACTATCTGACTTTTTGATTATAGCCATCTTTGTTGGTATGAATTGGTATTTTACTGTGATTTTGATTTGTATGTCTTAGTGACTAATGATGTTAAGCGTATTTTCATGTCTTTATTGGCCATATGTATATCTTCTTTGGGGAAATATTTATCTAAATTCTTTACCCATCATCTAGTTTAATAATTTGTCTATTATTGAATTGCAAGAATTTTGTTAATATAGTACATATAAAAATATTTTTCAGATATCTATTACTTTCTTTCTGTAGACTGTCTCTATATTTCTGTTCAATGCTATTCTTGGGATTTTTCCTCTTTTATAGAACCCCCCTTAATATTTCCTGCAGTATCAGCTTGGTGGTTGCATAGTCTTTTAAGCCTTGCCGGTCTTAGAAACTCTTTCTGATGATTGTTTCTACTTCCTTGGCGTTAGTTGTGATCTCTCCCTTTTCATTCATAATTTTATGAATTTGGGATTTCTCTCTTTTTTTTCGGATTAGTGTAGCCAGTGGCTTATCGATCTTATTGATATATATATATATATATAACAGTGTTTTATATATATATAAACATATATATACACACTGTTATATATATATACACACACACACATATATATGTATATACATATATATGTGTGTGTGTGTGTGTGTATTGCATGTGGATATCTAACTATCTAACATATATATATGTAGGTATATATGTATATACATATATATGTGTGTGTATATATGTATATACATATATGTGTGTGTGTGTGTATTGCATGTGGATATCTAACTATCCCAACATCATTTACTGAAAAAAAATATTTTATTCCTGTGGCATTGTCTTGGCACCTTGGACAAAAATCACTTAACCATAGATACATGAGTTTATTTATGGACTCTTAATCCTATTACATTGATCTCTATTTTTACCCTTGTCTTGATGAATGTAGTAATCAAGTTGAAAATCAAGAAGTATGAGCCCGCCAGCTTATTTCTTCTTAAGAAATATTTTCAGTATTCTAATCCCTTGCATTTCCACATGAGCTTTATGATCTGTTTGTTGATTTTTGTCAAAAAGGCATTTAAGACTTTGATAGGGATTTTTATTGAATCTGTAAATCTATTTGGTGAGTACTGCATCTTAACAATATTGAATCAACCCAAGATTCTGGGATGTCTCCCAACTTATTTACCTCTTTAATTTTTCTTAACAATTTTAGTGATTTTCAGTGTACAAGTGTAACATTTATGTTATTAAAGTTTAGTACATATATTTTATTAAATTATTTTATTATTTTGATGCTATTTTAAATAGCATATGAATTCATTTCCAGATTGTTTATTGCTAGTATGAAGAAATACCATTGATTTTTTATATATTGACCTTGAATCCTGCAAAACTGCTGAACTTCTTTATGGGTTTTAATGGATCATGCCATCTTTAAATAGTTTTCTTTTTCTCTTGCAATCTGAAAGTCTTTTATTTCTTTTTAATTGCCTAAATACCAAGGCTAGATCTTCCAATACAATATGAAAGAGAAGTGTTGAGAATAGACAACTTTGTCTTGTTCTTGATCTTAGTAGGAAGACTGTTACTTTTTTACCATTGAGTATGATGTTAGCGGTATGTTTTTTACAAACACACTTTATCAATTTCAGCCAATCCTCTGCTTTTCTTAGTTGGATGTTCATATAATGCCATGATGTTGTATTTTGTCAAATGCTTTTTCTGTGCCTATGGTATCATCATGTGTCTTTTCCCCATTATCTTATTATTATGGTACATTATTGATTTCGTATCTGTATTTTGGCATAAATCACACTTGGTTCCACTTTGACTTGTGTGGTATAACCCTTTTATGTGTTTCTGTACTTATTTAGCAAGTATTTTGTTCAAGATTTTGTAAACTTTATGTTAATGAAGAATATTGATCTAGTCTGTAGTAATTTTTTCTTATGATGTTTGTAGTTTTGGCATGATAGGAAAACTGGCCTCATAGAATAAGTTGGGAAATATTCTATTTATATTCTATTTTTGGAAGAGTTGTAAAGAATTAATATTAATTTTTTAAATGTTTGATTAATGTTTTTGTTTACCAATAACATCCTATGGTCCTAGGTCTTTCTTCATGGGGAAGTGTTTGTTTAATAATTCAATCTCTTTTCTTATTATAAGTTCATTCATATTTCCTATTTCTTTTGAGTCAGTTTTGGTAGCTTCACCTTTTTTAGGGATTTGTTATTTTCATTAATTCAGCTTATTGTTGATACATAATTGTTCATACTATTCTTTTTTTTTTTAAGATTTTATTTCTTTATCAGATAGAGGTCACAAGTAGGAAGAAAGGCAGGCAGAAAGAGAGGGGGAAACAGGCTCGCCACTGAGCAGAGAGCCCGATGTGGGGCTGGATCCCAGGACCCTGAGATCATGACCTGAGCAGAAGGCAGAGGCTTTAACTCACAGAGCCACCCAGGCACCCCTGTTCATACTATTCTGTTATAATTTTTTTTTTCTTTGAGATTGTCAAGAATGTCCCCTTTTTCATCCTTTTAAAAAAAATCGTGTAAAGAACTCTAATTAAAATTGTGTTAGTTTTGTTAAAATGTAGGAAAATGTAATTCTACTTTGGAAGTGAAAATAATATCTACATGCTTGATATGCAAACAAAATATGTCTATGTCAATACAAACAAATCAAGTTGTCATAGATAAGAAAAGATATGGAGATACTATGACTGGTACATGCAGTAATTGCATCAAGAACAACTTAATAACCTAAATAAAAAACACAAAAATTCTAGCCAGGTTTGTTTTTGAATGACAATAATTTAAATAATGCTGATGAAAAATGTAAGTGGGAAAATATATAAATGAAAATACCTTAATATTAAAATGATTACCATAGGCAAGTGTATAAAAGTTTCTTTTGAGTACTGCCAAAATTACAGTTCCTAACCCAAAAAAAAGCATTTGTAAAAACAACTTCATTAAGAAATACAATTATTCATCATGTTGGAGGAAAAGGGAAAGCTCACAGGACATTATTTTTATTAAGGGCAATTTATATGTGACCTAGAAGCTCATATATATGGTACCCAAAATAAGTCCTAATTAGCTTCTTCTGGAGTGCTAAAAACTTAAAGATGGATAAGTCTGAACTGATTTGGAATCTGATGGTTGATGATATCCTTATACTAAACAAACAAATCAAGTTTGAAAGTTTTGAAAAGACCTAAAATTTAAATCCATTGATTACATCATTTACCCGTAATTGCCTATGCTGAAGAGTTTCATATGCACTGAAAATGTTCCCATGGCTATATCCATAGACAGTGAAAGTTTTTCTTCAGGAATTAGATATACATTTTATCTTTCATATACCTTATAGCTGGACAACTAAGTAATGAAAATACAGGGGTTATATTTGGTCTGTTGAAAGAAATGTATGCTCACGTTAAGTCAGAAAAGCTTTACCTTTAGCTCACTAATAAAAGTCAAATCAGCAATTAGGCATCTTTGGCATTACAGTCAAACAAACTCATTGAGTATTTATCTTCAAGATAATTCAGTAATAATTAAACAAAAACATTTTTCACTCTTTTCTAGTGAAACTGAGTTCTTTAGAAATTCACTAGAGAGTCCTCTGGTACACAAGTCATTTCTTTAAAAAATTAAAGTAGTAGCCTGAGTTTATACTCAAAATAGTGAAGTTGAAAGTTAGTTTCCAAATTTTTTTTTAATTTTCAGTTTTATGAAACTGAACTAATATTACCATTTGCCTTTGTCAGTTAACAATGGACAAATAATGAAGAGTTCCAAAATAAATTAATTAACTGCAGTGTAAGATGATCAGAAACAAATATGGCTATTTGGCCTAGCACAAAACTTAAATACATGTGGATTTTTATTTTTTTTTTAATTCCTTTCAGCATAACAGTATTTATCATTTTTGCACCACACCTAGTGCTCCATGCAATAAGTACCCTCTCTAATACCCACAACCTGGCTCCCCCAACCTTCCACCCCCCGCCCCTTCAAAACCCTCAGGTTGTTTTTCAAAGTCCATAGTCTCTCATGGTTCACCTCCGCTTCCAATTTCCCTCAACTCCCTTCTCCTATCCATCTCCCCATGTCCTCCATGTTATTTGTTATGCTCCACAAATAAGTGAAACTATATGATAATTGATTCTCTCTGCTTGACTTATTTCACTCAGCATAATCTCTTCCAGTCCCATCATTGTTGCTACCTCACTTTTTAAATAAACCATTAATCAAATATCACTTTACACAGCCTATATATATTCAGAACACTCATATTATATATAATGGTATTTTTTATTATGCAATAGATACATGTCGTTACCAGACACATAATCCAATGTTGAATTCTGTACTGAACATCCCAACCAACAATAATAAATACAAGAACTGACTCTGATATTTTGATGCAAAAAAAAAAAAAAAAAAAAGATTTGGTTCCAAATCAAAGAAAGAATACACTGTGGAAGAAAAAAATACCAACTAAATATTTCTATTATCCAACTCATATTTTCTGAATGTTGAATTGTAAAAATAATCTAAATTATTTGTTTATATTATATTACAGATCTATGACTTAATTTGTTAAAGTAAAAAAATGTTTACTTACATTTCTGAAACTGAATTTTACTGACCCTGATATGTGTACAAACTTTTTGACACTAAAGTAGAAAGCCAAAATTTTTCATGTCATCTCTAATTTTTCAAACAGTTACTAGAATAGTAATTTAGAATGAAGACCTGTTGAATAAGTTAATAGGAGGAAAACAGAGAAATCTCCAGAAGATTTTGAAGATTTTAAAGGAAGGATCTGGAGTAAGGTATGGGTGCCATTAAAGAAAACCAAATAATAGAAATCCTAAAAAGGTGATGTTGAAATTGGTTATTTGTTAAAGTACAAGATTAAGTTTCATTTTTTAAAATGTATTTTCAGTAGGGGAATGATAAAACTGTGTTATAATCGCATAATCAATCTCATTGAGATTAATCAATCAAATTAAAAAAAAATTAAATGAAGTCACATGAAACCAGTATAGAACATTCTGAAATGACTAATAGGTCAATAAATAACAGATGGAGAAGAGCTAAGTGCTAGAGAAGTGGAAGGCTACTAATGGGGTTCTCACAGGAGTACCGAGAAACTTGCCCCATAACTGAGAAAGGACACACAAACCAAACACAATGGACTGAAGACTTCATCACCTCTACTTCCTATTTAGTATAGGGAATAACTTGCTGTCACCCATTTGCTGAATGGAAGAAGTATTCCAGGGCAAACACCAATATTTTTAGGAGAAATGTTGAGAATTAGATGGCCATAACCCTGGTAAATGAAAAGCACTTGGGACAATATTCCTACTTTCTAAAATGTTTCCAACACCTAAGATCAACCTGCCCTTTGTAGTCATCCAAAATGAAAACTCAAAAATTGTTATAAAACAGATGCATTATCATTAACTATATCTCAGTAGTAGAGTAATATATGATATTGAATTATACAGCTGGCTTTTATCCTCCTCTAATGATAATAAAATGATGTGGGATAATTACATGGGCAATTATCTGTTAACAGTTCAATTATAGGCTTATGGAGTTTACTTAATTGTCTTTATTGGGATACCAAAAGACAAACTTGCAAGTGGAAACCCACCACATTAAGATTGAAACTACCATTGGCAACTAATTATCCTCAAGTTGGTGGGTACAAGTGAAAAGAATAAAACTATGGGGTGCTTCTAGGCAACACTCAATATTAAAGCAAACGAAGGGTTTTGAATCACCTTTATTATAGATCTACAGGAAGGAAAAACAAGAGCCAGAGGATAGCTTACCTTAGTGAGTATCCTTAGCCAGAAATCTCAGAGTGCCCACATCTATGTAGCTGAGAATAAAAGAGCTACACGGACATTTGAGATTTTTCTTTTTTAATTGTTTTGACTTCTACAGTACAATTTTGGTAAATATAATGGAAACTGCTGTTTGAACGTATGTACTTTCTCTAAACACAGTACTTAAAGCTATCTTTAAAAAAAAATTAAAAACTCCAAACCAAAAACAAAACACTCCCTTAGTTCTCCCACACTATGTGCAATGGTTGTGAAGTTGCAGGTCATCCATGAAACACTTAAAGATTTAGAAGGTCACCGTCATAATCAAAGTTGAGCATATGGTACAAGCTTTTCAATCCATTTAAAGCCTCTCTTGGGCAGGTATTCAGGATCCTTTCTCTCTCTTGTATCTTGTATTGTTCTCCGTTGCTAATAATCTTCATTCCCTGTACCTGCTCTACTCTGGCAAGGCAGCCTCCAGCCTGTGGGTTCCCTGCCTTTGTGGGGAAAACTTTAGACCTTACAATAGTTTCAGGGGAACATCAAAAAGGTAGGGTCGCTTCTTGTTTGAGTTATTATTGACTATTATGTATAGTCTTTCCCAATGTCTGTTCCATAACTCTCTTTCCAAGACATGACCTCTGGAGACATAGGGATTAGTGGGGATAAGCACAAGTCTAAACTGATGCTGCACCTGCCAAAGTCAGGCTCACACATTTTCTATATTCTACCATAGACCTTAGTCTCAAATATTCAGATTATAGGGTTTGTTTTGTAATATTTACCAAAACTCTAAAGCATTCAAATAAACTGATTTAGTATGTGAGAGAGTAGGTTTTCCTGGGTACATCTGGGGACATATTTAAAATTGTGAGAGGAAAAATAAGAAACAAAATGACATTCTCCATTTATGGACCCGTACTATGTACCAGGTTCTGGATAACGTTATATATAGAGAGAGAATTAGTGTAACTTTAAATTAGATAATTTTTCCCCTAATAAATAGTAAGAAGAGAAGTAGTGAAATGATCTCAGTTAATGAGAGCCAGCTTAACTAAAAAAAAGTGTGAAAAAGAGTAGGCCCCAGAGCCTGACAGCTAGTGTCAATGCCAGCTTCACCATTACCAGACGTATAAACTTGAGTCAGATACTTAACTTCTCCGGGCATCAATTTCCTTCAGAAAATGAGAATAATAATTTTATCTGGATTCTGAGGTTATTTTAAGGAACAAATGAGTACCTATACACACACACACACATACATACATATGTTTGAATCAATGATAACTCACCACATACATACTGTTTACATAGTAGTCTGTACATAGTATTAAGTAGTAAGTTAAAGAAAAAATAGCTTCTGTTTACTTGCTTACTGTACACAAACTACAAAAATGCAGAAGGGTATTATAAGGTTTTGTATTCTGTTCTGTGTTTGTTTGGTTTGGTTTGGATGTTAGGTCGCTAGGTTTTCTGTTTACCTTTGCTCTTGTTAGATTCTTAGCATATGGAGAAAGTAAAACTTAGAATGAGTAAAGCCTTTTGATTTTGTTAACTGTTTCCTTTGCTGTGCAAAGCTTTTGATCTTGATGAAATCCCAATAGTTCATTTTTGCCTTTGCTTCCCTTGCCTTTGGCGATGTTCCTAGGAAGATATTGCTGTGGCTGAGGTCGAAGAGGTTGCTGCCTGTGTTATCCTCAAGGATTTTGATGGATTCCTTTCTCACATTGAGGTCCTTAATCAATTTTGAGTCTATTTTTGTGTGTGGTGTAAGGAAATGGTCCAATTTCATTTTTCTGCACATGGCTGTCCAATTTTCCCAACACCATTTATTAGAGAGGCTGTCTTTTTTCCTTTGGACATTTCCTGCTAGTGTCCAAAATCTATAAAGAACTTAACAAACTCAACACCCAAAGAACAAATAATCCAATCAAGAAATGGGCAGAAGACATGAACAGACGTTTCTGCAAAGAAGACATCCAGATGGCCAACAGACACATGAAAAAGTGCTCCATATCACTCGGCGTCAGGGAAATACAAATCAAAACCACAATGAGATACCACCTCACACCAGTCAGAATGGCTAAAATCAACAAGTCAGGAAATGACAGATGCTGGCGAGGATGTGGAGAAAGGGGAACCCTCCTACACTGTTGGTGGGAATGCAAGCTGGTGCAACCACTCTGGAAAACAGCATGGAGGTTCCTCAAAATGTTGAAAATAGAACTGCCCTATGACCTAGCAATTGCACTACTGGGTATTTACCCTAAAGATACAAACGTAGTGATCCAAAGGGGCATGTGCACCCGAATGTTTATAGCAGCAATGTCCACAATAGCCAAACTATGAAAAGAACCTAGATGTCCATCAACAGATGACTGGATAAAGAAGATGTGGTATATATCCACAATGGAATACTATGCAGCCATCAAAAGAAACGAAATCTTGCCATTTGCGACAACATGGATGGAACTAGAGGGTATCATGCTTAGCGAAATAAGTCAAGCGGAGAAAGACAACTATCATATGATGTCCCTGATATGAGGAAGTGGTGATGCAACATGGGGGCTTAAGTGGGTAGGAGAAGAATCCATGAAACAAGATGGGATAGGGAGGGAGAAAAACCATAAGTGACTCTTAATCTCACAAAACAAACTGAGGGTTGCTGGGGGGAGGGGGGCTGGGAGAAGGGGGGTGGGGTTATGGACATTGGGGAGGGTATGTGCTTTTGGGTAAATTGGAAGGGGAGGTGAACCATGAGAGACTATGGACTCTGAAAAACAATCTGAGGGGTTTGAAATGGCGGGGGGTGGGAGGTTGGGGTACCAGGTGGTGGGTATTATAGAGGGCACGGCTTGCATGGAGCACTGGGTGTGGTGAAAAAATAATGAATACTGTTTTTCTGAAAATAAATAAATTGGAAAAAAAAAGAATGAGTAAAGCCAATCAAAGTCAAGTTTTCTAATGGTTTGATGGTTCAAATTAAGATTATAGTGAAGAGGCAGAAGATGTCAATCATTACTGTATATTATATTTTCCTTTGACCCTTGGAAATACAATTATATTTCCAATGGTGCCAATGTTTGATGTTTCAAAATGCATTAATGGATGATGGCTTTCTCTCCATTCTCTAGAGATTTCATTTTATAAGTTAGAAGCCGATTAAATATTTATAAATTATTACTACCATTTCCCATTTAAATATTGCCTTATTATATATTTATATGCCTTTAATTGTTTAATATTTGTTTTTCATTTGTAAAGAAGCAGTGTAAATTGTCCCATAGATTTTGCTGTTTACATCTTCCACTCTTGTAGCTTCCAGGATTCTCATGTCTAATTTGACAATGGCTTTCAACTTTTGGGGGGCCTGAATATGCTCTTGGGATTCCCGAGATGTCAAATACATTTTTAAAAGAGCCAGCAGAGCTAACTAATTCAACCAAGCTGAGCTTCCCACCAAACATAATATTTATGCTAAAGGAAAAACAAAATTGCACATTTCCCCCTCACTTCCACCTAACCAGTTAATGTAGAGATCAAAATGACACCAGTTTGGATGAGATACTATTCAACTCTTCTGGAAGAGAGATAATCATGAAAACATCCATTCATTTTCTCTCTCATTTCCCTTTTCTATCCCAAATAAAAAGAAACAGAGTCAAGGAAAGCTGTCCAACATGCAGTCAGCAAGTAGTGTCATCTTGAACTCGATTAGGCATAAGATGACAAGTTAGATTTCCACACCACAACCTATATTTCACTTCCTCTTTAGGAAAAAGGAAACAAACACTGATTTAAAAGAAACATTGATAATATAATTAAACTGACTCTCATTATCTTGCTTTGTTAATTAGTCTAATATTTCTCAATTGTTCTCTTATTGGTTTCTTATTGCTCTATTTGATACTTGTAGAAAACATGATGTGGAGTTCATTTATATTGTGATAAATTATATTCAATGTTTTATCAAACTATATCTGTTCCCAATGCAGGACCTCAACCACATTCAGTCATTGACAATGCACTGATTTTCAGTAGTGTGATTTCCTCTAAATGACATTTTATTTAAATGAGAAAATCTGTGTGAAGTGGCTTTGTGCCTATGGGTAATTTGTTTAAGTTTCAAATGTCAAATATTGGCAAGAACTATGGTAATTCTGTAAGTTGGGAAAGTAAAACAAAATAGGTGTTGACTTTTCATTTCCCAGGGAGGACCTAATGCTATTTAGTAATCCCCAATTCTCTGACTCCTATTTCTTGAATGACACAAATGCCAGCTGGGGTAGAAATCACAAAAGAATGCAACTATCACAGCATAGGAGGTCTTTTCATTTCAGTTAAAACTAAAAATAGAAGTCCTATCTGTTTTCTCATCTAATCCTTTATTTGCACCTTAGGAGGAGAGGCAAAAGTTTCTAATTCCTCTGAAAGAATGTTCTGTTCCATTTTGGTGCACGTTTGAGCAACTACCCAAACACTGAATGAGAATGCTGTTATAAAAACATGATAACTAGGAGTAGCTAAAGGTTCAAAATATGAATTCTAGTGGTAAACTAGCATTTTTTATACATGAAGAAGACATTTTAAAAGGATTCTCCCAAATATGCTAGTTGTGGAATATTAATTCATTTAATATTGAGTCTGGAGACAAGAAGCATTTAGTAAAATAAATTGGTTGTCTTCAGACATATGAAAGGATGGCACATTACTAAGATAGTAATAATAGTAATAATAAACCAGTTTTCAATATTGTTCCAGAGGGCCAATTTGGGATCACTGTATAGAAATTATAATGAAGATAATTTATAATAATCAGAACAGTCTAGCAGTGAAATCATCTGCCTTATGAAAGGCATGCTCTTTATTCCCTAAAGATGTTCATGACAAGGCTGGAGGGCCAGCCTGGCCCCTATTCATTAAATTTCCTTCAACTAAGGCTGTTCTCTCTTGGAGCACAGGGGAGATGTGATATATGATGACTGCCTTTTTATTCATTTCCATGCCCTCTACCTGTATGCAAAAATTTAACCCAAATATCTGAAATGAAAGGCAAAATTCAAGTGAAATATAAATGTAGCAAATATTTCCCATGCCAAAGAATCACCCTCAGATATGCAGAAAGATCCTAAATTGGGTCAGAGTTTGAACTAGCTTTGTATTCCCCAAACTTGTTCCAAGGAAAACTAGAGCTTTGTGAAAGGTTTCCAGATATGGTATAAAACAGATAAATGTGCAATTCAGATTTAGAAAACAGGGGAAGTGAAGGTAAGCAGAACTTTTTTTTTAATTTTTTTTTTATTTTTATCATTTTTTATTTTTTTATAAACATAATATATTTTTATCCCCCAGGGTACAGGTCTGTGAATCACAAGGTTTACACACTTCACAGCACTCACCATAGCACATACTCTCCCCAATGTCCGTAACCCCACCCCCCTTCTCCCAGCCCTCCTCCCCCCAGCAACCCTCAGTTTGTTTTGTGAGATTAAGAGTCACTTATGGTTTGTCTCCCTCCCAATCCCATCTTGTTTCATTTATTCTTCTCCTACCCCCTTAACCCCCCCATGTTGCATCACCACTTCCTCATATCAGGGAGATCATATGATAGTTGATTTTCTCTGCTTGACTTATTTCGCTAAGCATGATACCCTCTAGTTCCATCCATGCTGTCGCAAATGGAAAGATTTCATCTCTTTTGATGGCTTCATTTATTCCACTGTGTATATATACCACATCTTCTTTATCCAGTCATCTGTTGATGGACATCTAGGTTCTTTTCATAGTTTGGCTATTGTGGACATTGCTGCTATAAACATTTGGGTACACGTGCCCCTTCGGATCACTACGTTTGTATCTTTAGGGTAAATACCCAGTAGTGCAATTGCTAGGTCATAGGGCAGTTCTATTTTCAACATTTTGAGGAACCTCCATGCTGTTTTCCAGAGTGGTTGCACCAGCTTGCATTCCCACCAACAGTGTAGGAGGGTTCCCCTTTCTCCACATCCTCGCCAGCATCTGTCATTTCCTGACTTGTTGATTTTAGCCATTCTGACTGGTGTGAGGTGGTATCTCATTGTGGTTTTGATTTGTATTTCCCTGATGCCGAGTGATATGGAGCACTTTTTCATGTGTCTGCTGGCCATCTGGATGTCTTCTTTGCAGAAATGTCTGTTCATGTCTTCTGCCCATTTCTTGATTGGATTATTTGTTCTTTGGGTGTTGAGTTTGCTAAGTTCTTTATAGAATTTGGACACTAGTCCTTTATCTGATATGTCGTTTGCAAATATCCTCTCCCATTCTGTCAGTTGTCTTTTGGTTTTGTTAACTGTTTCCTTTGCTGTGCAAAAGTTTTTGATCTTGATAAAATCCCAATAGTTCATTTTTGCCCTTGCTTCCCTTGCCTTTGGCGATGTTCCTAGGAAGATGTTGCTGCAGCTGAGGTCGAAGAGGTTGTTGCCTGTGTTCTCATCAAGGATTTGGATGGGGTCCTTTAAAATAGAAATGGAAGGAAAACTTCCAAACTCATTTTATGAGGCCAGTATCACCTTGATCCCAAAACCAGACAAGGATCCCATCCAATAAGAGAGCTATAGACCAATATCCTTGATGAACACAGAGATGCAAAAATACTAACCAAAATACTAGCCAATAGGATTCAACAGTACATTTTTTTTAAGATTTTATTTATTCATTTGACAGAGAGAGAGAGAGATCACAAGTAGGCAGAGCAGCAGCAGAGAGAGGGGGGAAGCAGGCTTTCTGTAGAGCAGACAGCCCAACGACGTGGGTCTTGATCCCAGGACCCTGAGATCATGACCCAAGGCGATGACAGAGTCTTAACCCACTGAACCACCCAGGCACCCCAGAACTTTTTGGTCTAAGATAGAGATCTGTGTTTAGGGATTTTACAGGGGCAAAATCTCTGGATCCAGGCCTGTGGGGGAAATTATAAATTAGTAATAAATATTTATAATAGAATATGATGGAAGAGTGAATATTAAAAAAAAAAAGTGGATTAAAAGTCAACAGCTATAGGTTCCAGGTTTTATATGTATCTTTTCAGGCAAATCAATCTAATCTGATAATGTTCAATTTTTCATCTGAAATTAGGACCAAGAGCATTTACATAACATGTATCATTGTTGCAATGTTTGTTTTAGAAAAATGGCTAATAGGATATAATGAATCACAGTAATAACTGGAAACGTTTATTGAGTATAACATGTGCCATGCCTTTTCATGCATGTTCTCATTAAATCCCATTTAAACATAGAGGAAACTGAGATTAGATGTTAATCTAGCATCATCATGTCTCAGAGTATTAAACCTTGAGTCAGGCTTCTGGATACAGATCCTGGCTCTGCTGTCTGGTTATTTAACTCTGGTCAAGTTATGTAGGCTGTCTGTGTACAAGTTTCCACTTCTGCAGAATGGAAATCTTAGGCCATCCTCCAGGACTATTAAGAGTATTAAAAGCAGTAATGTGAACAAGTATCTGTTCAGTAACAGATACAGATACAGTTACAGTTCTGTTCAGTAACAGAACAGTATCTGTTACTTATGGGATTAATATATATGTGAGCTAAAAATAAGTTAAAAACAAATAAACTATAATTTGTCCAATGTAAAAGGTCATATAGATAAGGGATTTAATTCTGGAAGCCCAATGAAAGAATTATGTATGCCTAAAACATCTTCAGCATCATGTGACTATGCATAATTATTGAATGTTAAGAGCTTCTATAAGAGGCTTAAGCAAGACATTCTACTTATAACACTAAAAATACGTCCCTGAACTCTCTGAAGATATTATAGGGTTCTGGTTAAGACCACATGTTCTCTAGTTATTCTTCCTGAGTCCAGTTTCTCATATGTGACTTCAGTTTGCAATCCACCTTATAGAAATAATTATATGACATACCTCATACTGTAAGAAATAATTAAATGAGATACTGAGTGCACATTTCTATTCATAGTTATGGATTAACTCATTATTATGAGATGCTTCCTTATTTTCTGGAAGGAACAGGTGCTAGAGCTGCATCTGCAAGGCTTTGAGGGTTCACGACCGAAGAGGAAAGATAATCAATTGCACAATCATGTGTTCTCCCTGAGGTTGTTGGTTTATTCACTGATTCTCTCAGTAACACTGTGAACTTTTTGTTCAGTAAAACATGGCCAAATAACAGCTTCATATGATTCAAACTAATACATAAGTCTATTTGCAGATAAAGAAATAAGATGAGTGGATTTAAATGGCTTTTGTCCATTCCCATTAACAAAGAGTGACAGAAACAGAAGTAACTTTCAGTTTTGGCTGTTCTGAAACACGTGCTCTTTCTAAATTCTTTCTCAAAAGTGCAATTAACACCTTTGCTTCTGGAGGCATAATAGGTAATGAGTCTTCTTGTTTCAGACACATCTGATATACAAATGCTAATCCTCAAAGAATAGTTACTAAAAAAAATTCCTATTACATTTAAATAGACCTATAATTATTTGATTCCTGTTATTCTAGCCTCAGTGCACTTGAGATCAGTACTTTACATTCATTCTCGAGTTAAATTATATTGTTTGACAGCTTATTGAGCATTCAAAGAAAGGCTGAGGCAAAGGCTAAAACTTTGCCTTCCCACATACCTCCCAATATGGGGAGAAATGGAAGGTTTGTTATTTGTTTTCTATAGGCCCTGCCACATTACAAAACCACCATCCTTGACTTCATTTGGAATTCCTCAGTCTAAATTGTGCAAGCTACTGTATTGTGCATCATATTGTTTGTGGAAAAATCTCTCACCTTTATGATCTTCTTCATTTCTGCCTAATCGTCTAAGACAAGAATAGCATACTGTGCCTAAGGGGGAAATTTTCCATTACTACTGAAAAGAGAAATGATAGGAACCAAATGAACCAGGCTCATTATAACCTTACCAAAAAAAAAAAAAAAAAAAAAAAAGCAAATTGGTCTTCAGAAATGATATAATAGTGCTGACATTTTTAATATTTTCCTATTCAATTGTGGCATTTTATATCAAGCCTTTCACAATGTGTAATACAAACACTTACAGGTGTTTGAAATAATGTATGATGCTTAATATTTTTACCCACGTCTCCCCTGGAATCTGTACCTTTCCAAGAAAGGCAGCTATTTTTTTTTAGCCAATGATGACTAAACGCGAGCAGAACGATTACATTTAAAAAAGCATAGCAGTCATTCAATTATTTCGCTGTAACTGTGTTTTCAATCTGTGTAATAATGGCCCTAATGTCACTTGATAAACTGTGAAAATGCCCAAATTTCTAAGAATGGTTAAAGGCAGACAGCTCATTTGATGCTTTAAATATCTGATGAGCTGCTAGATGACAGAGTTGAAGGGAAGATTGATTTTTCAGAACAAAATACAGTCTATAATAATAAGCCAATTTCTTGGCAGTGACTCACTTGGAGAAGTGATTTCTTTTCTTTTTTTTTTTTTTTTAAGATTTTATTTATTTATTTGACAGAAAGAGAGATCACAAGTAGGCAGAGAAGCGGGCAGAGAGAGAGGGGGAAGCAGGCTCCCCTCTGAGCAGAGAGCCTGATGTGGGTCTCGATCTCAGGACCCTGAGATCATCACCTAAGCTGAAGGCAGAGACTTAACCCACTGAGCCACCCAGGTGCCGCAGAGAAGTGATTTCTAAACATATTTTCATTAGTTGCAATGACTATTCTCAAGGTTTCCTATATTTGGCATTACCTTGATGGGCCACTAACTCAATAATTGAGATGGGTATTTTATGTGTGACAAAGTACAGTAGTTACAGATCATCAGGTGTGAGTCCTACATAGATAAAAATCTATTATTCACATGAAGAATATGAATTCGAAGTGTGCATTTGCAGGAAAAGCTGATTTTGGTTCTACACCAAATGGGCAGAAAAAAAGAATCTACATATAAGTCTTTAATTTCATAGAAGATACATACAAGCTTTTGGCTTAGAGCATCACTTAACTAAGATACTTATATGTACTGAGAGTACCCTACGTCTTGAAGGACACTGGCCTTTTCTTAAGGGAATTGAGCAAAGTAATAAAAAATACACTTAAGACACTAGAAACTAGTGATTGGCTTCATATATTCAAAGATAGCTTGGCAACTGGATCATAAAAAGAAAGATACAATGTATTTATATTTATTAATACATATAGTACAACAGAAATTTTCAATTTAAAATGTTGGCTAGAAGTTGAGATTCTGAGATGAACAAGACTGTACACATAAGCTAGTCTTAGCAGTTTTGGTAATTCATCCAGAGTAGTTAGTTTGAAACTTGACCCACCTCCTGCTGCCATCTTTCTTGGTTTGGAAAGGCAAAAGATAATGGATGGTCCAAGAAAATGCACAATCTTACTACTAACAACTTTAGGTTCAAATTCCCATCAGCGACACCATCCTGGTGACTGGGACTGGAAAATGGAGAAGCTTTGGCACCAATGTTGCCAGAACATTCCTGGTCACTTCTGCCTCATGAAGCTAACAGAAATGAAGACTACTCTCAAGCAAGCAGTTCTATCATATAGCAAAGAAAAGAGAGGGAATCAAAAGGAAATATTATAAACCCTTTATGAAATTGCCCCCATTGTGTCTTTGATCTCTATATTCTTGATATTTCACTGAAATCTGATAATAGGTAGCTTATTACCTTACAGGACAGTCCATTTCAATAGCTAAGTTCAACTTTCTTCCTGTAACCATCTGCCATTGGTCATGGATATCTGTAGAGACTTTAAAAAGTCAAATCTCTCTTTGTTGGAATGACTCTTTGAGTATCTACAGAACTTTTTAAGCCAGTCTTCTTCTTCAGGCTATGTCTTCAGTTTTCTCAACTCTTCTTCACATAACTTTGTGATGACTTATGTCTCTATTGTCTGCTTTTGTTCCGTACTGTGTAAGTTCAGCTCTGATGATAGAGGACTTTAATTTTTTGCCAAATGCTCCATCATTGACCATAAAAGCTTGTGTTTAAAGATATAAACTTCATAGCCAAGGTTTACCGACCCTATGCTGCAAAGTTACAGCAGTAATGGAAATAGGATGCATGTTATTGAAGGACTTTAAGTACCTCTGGTTTGTAGTTTGAAAAAGTAATATATGGTAATAATAATAATAATAATAATAAAACAATAACATTTACTGAAACTTTATTCTGAAGCTGTAATCTGAGATTAGGCAAATTAGTGTTAAGAATTAACTAATTTAACTTTTATTATAATTCTATTATCTTCTCCATTTTATGGGTGAGAAGACTGAGTTTTGAAAAGATTACATACCTTGCAAAAGATCCCACAGTTGTAGGTGGCAGAGATGACATCAGAACACAGGTGTCTCTGAATCTCAAGTACTACTTAGCGTTAATCTCACTACACCCACACACCCACACACCCACACACCCACAACACACACACACACACACACACACACTCATATGCACATTTATCCCCAAACATAATATATCTTTCTTTACTATTTTAACCCTTATTAAGGTGATCAATGGCCCCAGGTTAGCTGTATGGTTAGCCTAGCTCCTAATAGTACACCATGGGAGTAAGATAGGCCAGTATTCATATTGCTGAAATTCCGTGGCCCTAGGTACAAGATGAACCAAATTTGTTGAACTGGTGGTTTTGAATCACAACTCTGCAATGTACTTGTTTGTGTTCTCAGGCAAATGACTTAAACACCATTGAGTCTTCGTGGCTCTGACTCAAACTAGATGGTCTCAGGTATATTGACAGAGATTGTTACTACATGAGAATAAAAAAAAATAAAAATAAAAATCAGAGAACACTTGACACCGTCAAAAACAGAAATGATCCTGACCATGTGATAACCCTGAACTCCTGTCCATGTTCCTGGTAGACTTTCTTACATTAGCTTAAAAAAAAGAAAATGTGTTTCTTTCCTTATTTGTCCACCTAACTTTGTGTTGAGGAATCCAAGGGTTCTGTCCCTCTATAGAGTCACCTACATTTTTTTGCAGAACTCCATCCCTTCCTCTCCTGGGCCCTGCTCACTGTCCCAGTTTGACTCAACATGAGTTCAGCCTCTCTCTCACCAATGAGCTGTGTGGTACATGAGTCCCCACCAACCAGTGAATAATACTGAACTAACTGAAACATTAGTTACATGCAGATGATCAGAGTGCCTCACTTACATGAAAGAAAGAGAAGAATCTAGATTGACAGAAAAAGATAAATGAGGAAATAATGGAGACGTCTATCATCAGGCTGGCGAAGTTGGGAGGAGTACATGAGACATTATGGAAAGTATCAGAAAAAAGTAGCGACAACCTACATTATAATTTTACTGAAGTAAAGGTTAAGTGCTAGTCAATAGATTAAAATGATAAAATACTTTTTTTCTTGAGATCTCAAGGTCACTAACTTTGAGTGAAGGCAGATTTACAGAGTGTCAGAGATAAAAGAAGAGGCCAAATGCATGTGCATTTTTCCCCCTTCATTGGCTCACTGTTCTTATTAAACACAATCCACACTATGGTACCACCTCAGTTTTTTATCTAGCTTCCAGCTGGTAGCTGACCTTTGCTTAGGTTATCATCAACTGCTTCAAAATTCTTAAGGAAATCTAGGTCATTCTGGTGTGTGGCTTTCCTTTTATAATAATAATAAAAAGTAACAATAAATCTCATAATTTTAAAGATTAGAGAATTCCTTTGCTTATATTCTCTGTACCTTCTAGGACTATAGTCCTTTTGAAGTAAAGCACAATCAGAAGACTAAGAAGACTTTAACTCATTTAACTCAGCCTTTCAACATATGTTTATTGAGTATTTACTATTTTTCAGGAATTGGTAAGTATCTGAATAAGGACAAGGTGATTTCAAATATTTCAGGGACAGAAAAATCATGTAGTGATTCATCCTATGATTTTGGTATTTTCAGATTCTTTTGAAAGAAAGATCACTACAAATTCTGGAAATAGAGAAGGGAAGAAGGTATTAGAGGACTGATTATATGAGCAAGAACAGAAAACGTGGGTGAATTTGGCTTACAGAGTATGATGGGCTGGATAGTGTTCCCCTAAAGGCAAAATATAAAGTTTGCCTTTACCATGCCTTCTTATTGTCTTTCAAAGAAAATAAAATATTATAAGATTGGTGAAATGACAGTAGACAGAAATTATGAGAAAATTCTTTTTTTTTCTTTGCTAGAGCTTCCAACTCTATTTCTCAAGTATGAATGAACTCTACCTCTTTAAGAATTAAAGGAAGACTTCAATTTAAATTTTCCCAGTAGTGCAAAAATTACATACACAGACAATTATTTCTTAACACCACTAAAAAAGATTAAGTTGTCATCTCACTCTCTAAGCCAAAAATCTATCCATAAGTCTCTTACACAACATCAAAATCATATTCTGTCATCATGTTAAATTTAACTAAACATGAATGCATTGAATAGCTAAGGGCAAAGTTGGCTGCCTTCAATATGGAGAGTGCATGGTTTCTACTTTATGGTACAGGTTGATTTCAAAGCATAGGCTACAACTGGATCCCCTCTTCCTCCTAGTCTAGAACTCTGAAAAACCACAATGACAAATAGTAACGATAATTTTTTCTGCTTACCCATTCTTTCCCTACCATGTGTGATCTCTCTGGCCACCAAAACTAAAATGTAAGTCCCTTTGTTTGCTTAATAAGGCCTTTGTAATCTTGACTCTGTCTCTCATACAATCTTCATCTCATCTTGCACTAGCCACCACTCCCACAGCCGAGGGCATGTGGGCAGAGTCCTAGGATGGGCCAATCTTTCTTTCATCCGAGGACCCTTGTGTTTGTTATTTCACATGCTTGCCACGTTCTTTCTCAAGGACCTCACATAGCTGAGTTTCATTTTATTTCCTCCTGTCAATTTTACTTTCTTGGGAAAGCCTTCCCTTGAGACTTCTGAAGTAGTGTTCCCCTTTCTTCTCTATCACATCGCCCTGACCATGTCCTTCATAGCAGGGCTAACATTTAAGATCATGTCATTTGCCACTTTGCTTGTTTATTTCTGTCTTCTCTGGTAGAGTACAACCTCTGTTAAGGGACTTTTCTGCCCTTTTCGTGACTTTATCTTGGTTCCTGGATCTAACCAGATGCTTCATAACTGTGTGAATTGAATAAAGAAATTAATGAGCACATTGGGACGCCTGGGTGGCTCAGTTGGTTGGACGACTGCCTTCGGCTCAGGGCGTGATCCTGGAGTCCCGGGATCGAGTCCCACATCGGGCTCCCAGCTCCATGGGGAGTCTGCTTCGCTCTCTGACCTTCTCCCCTCTCATGCTCTCTCTCACTGTCTCTCTCTCTCAAATAAATAAATAAAATCTTTAAAAAAAAAAAAAAGAAATTAATGAGCACACATGAGGAATGTGGGAAAGTGCCCCAGGTACATTTGGTATTTCCATTTTTTGTAACAAAGCTAGATGGATAGTCTATTCATTATACAATTTTTATTGGATATAAGTTAAAAATCCTTGTTTTTAACTTTTCAAGGCATTATAAACACAAGCCAACGTGATTCTTCAGGACTGTTGGGCAACGTAAATACCCCCATGATGATCCACCCCACCCACTCTTCTACTTAATATTATTCTGAAATTGTAGTTTCCTTAAACATCTTGGGAAGCTCAGTCAGTTAACTGTTTGCCTTCAGCTCAGTTCATGATCCCAGAGTCCCAGGATCCAGTCCTGCATCGGGTTCCCTGCTCAGCAGGGAGTCTGCTTCTCTCTCTCCCACTCTTCCTGCTCATGTTCTCTCTCTCTCTCTCGAATAAATAAATAAAATCTTTCAAAAATTCTTTATTATGGACAGAATGTATGTTTTTGATTCTGAAGCTGGGGAATAAAGTATGCAAGTGTTGAATTTGTCTGAATGTTCTGGTTTTGATCTTTATGTCAATATAAAATGACAACGTAATTATCCTTTTTTCTTTTGCTAATAAGATACCTTGGGGGCCACTACCCTTATTCTTAGGTCAAGCTCACAAAAAGACCACAAATTATGAAAAGCTAACCATCAATAGTTGATTCACCTTCCAACATTCCTTATTAAAATATTTATAAAATCACCAACAAAAAAAAAAAATGAGAGCACCACACTTTCTGCTGACAAATTTAAAAATATATCAGTGATATATTGATAATGTAAATTACTTTAGTAAAATAAAGATGTAGTAGAAACTCTGAAGAGGCAAAAAGTTTGGAACAAAATAATCAGTAAATCAATTTTCCAAGAGTTATTTTCAAAAAGCCTCTGAGTATACGAGCACCTAGGTGGCTCAGTCAGTTAAGCATACAAGTTTTGACTTCTGTTCAGGTCATGCTCTCAGGGTCGTGAGACTGAGTCCTGTGTCAGGCTTCATGGAGCCTGCATAAGTTGTTCTTTTTTCCTCTCTCTCTCTGCCCCTCCCTCAACATCTTTCTCTCTTTCCCTCTCTCTCTCTCTCTTAAAAAAAAAAAAAAAAGTCTCTGAGTAAAAGTAGTAGAAGAGGTTAATTTTTATACATTTCCTAGAAATACATAATGATCATGGTATAAATTTTTTTTTAGAACACAGAAAAGCATTTCCCAATCCACTTTTTAAAATCGGTATAACCCTAATATCAAAAATTAATAAAGAGATCACACATACACAACTACAAACTAGACTCAAATATAAGCAGATTAATAAAGACAAAGTCATATAAGAGCAAATGAAAGCCAGCATTATGTTGGGTTATTTATCCTCTATGGGTTTTGTCTGCATCTGTAAAATTCGGATTATAATATTTATCCCCAAAATGTAGCTAAAGGAAAAATTCCTGTAGTTAAAAATGCTACTCAATACATATAAAGAATTTAATCTACATTACCCTATGACCTATGTTTAGTTCTCTGTGTGTGTGGCAATACCCACTCCTAAAAGATCATTATCCAAGATGCTCTTTGGACAAAGCAACTGACCTTGTGCATCAAGACTACAACCTGTCCATGTAGATTGAGGGTTAGTGTTCTTTTACACAATTTTTTTTCTGTTGTTTCCTCTATTAAAGAGTAGATAATTAACTTCAGGACATGAAAGTGTCTTTGTCAAGGAGGGCAGAGTATTACATCTGCACAACAGCTCAAGTTGCTCTAGTTACGTACCTAAAAAAAAAAAAAAAAAAAAAAAAAAGTTCTCTGCTAAGAAAGGTCCAATCCATAGTATGGCATTCAAAATAATATTAAGAAGACTTAACCTGTTTTTATACTTCTTTTCTACATCAAGTCTGAGCTCATTTTCAAAGGAAAAGCAGTCAAGGTGAGAGGTTCTAAAAACAAATGTGAATGTTCTCTTTTTATCTTTTGGTCTTCCCCAAATTTGAGAGGGTAGTTTCAGGGGTTTTATTATACTACTACTCATGAAGATGTTCTGGATGCTAAATTATTTTATGAAAGTCCCTGGGTCATACCCCTATATAATATGTCATTTTTACAGCCTTTCCTAGCTTCTACCAAAGTAGTTTTTTCATTTGTCTTTTCATTTATTTCATTTTGTAGGAGAGAAGGTAGTGGGTGTAAATTGTATAACAGATAATATACAAAAATTATTGAGCACACGTTACAGACAGCAGAGTTATATTTTACAAAGAAAAGAGTGTATTTACATGCTTACCAAAAATAGTGCTGGAAGAGAAATGAATGCCAGATTCCCCTCAGCATCTTCATCCTCTTGCTTAGTGCACAGGGCTTAGGACAGAGAGGAAAGATAGTGTTAGGGTACATGGACCATGTGATGTGCCAGTCAACTCCCTACCACTTAAATATGTGGTCCCTGTGTAAGACTTTCAGGAACTCTGTGAAGTAAGCCATGCCATTACCCATAACTAAAGATGCTTGCAGTGAGTGTAAGAAAGAATAAACAGTGTGCCCACTTGTTAGGGGAGCTCATGGAAAGGATTTGACTACTGCTAGATGCTTGATCTATGCTCAGGCAATGGAGGATTCCTCATTCTCTCCCATATCCTGGAGTGTGAGTTTGACCCACCATTCACATAACCAGAGCCATTCCAAGGATGTGTCTCAGAAAGAGAAAGCTCCTGTTGAGATCACCTGGACTGAATACACGACTGAACCAGTAAATGCCTCCAAATAAATGTTTAAGGTTGGCCAGCTTGTGTGGATCTCTACTCATCTTGCAGCTGCCCAAGACAAGTCTCATATTTACATTCTCTTGCTTATTATACCTGCCACCTACTCATCTGGAGTGGCCCAACTTCTTTCTTCCAACTCCCCTTGCTCTACAAACAGGATGATTTCAAGTTATGCTCAGGACACTCTAGAAGAGTCTGGGAAACAACAATTGTCAGGGAGCCAGAAGACTAAGAAATGGGTCTTAGAAAAGAGAAATCGACGGGGCAATCCTGAGCTGGCCCTAGACTTTTAGAGGGAAAGGATGCCCCTTATGCCATATGCTTGGGGCATACTATGTGAGTATCAGGGTACCCCAAAATACTGGCTGCCTTAATGTGCTTGTTTGAGAAACTACACTGAGCACACTGTAACAGAGAGAATCCCTGGAAAAGAGGAGGATATTGTGGTGACAGTGAAGCAGACAAAACATCCTTGCCTTCTGACCCCTAATACAAAAGAAAGCAGAAGTACAGCATCAGCAGCCCAGCCCTAGGAAAGTTTCCAGTTCAGGAAATAGTCCTAATGAAATAAAATACTCCCCCAGAACTTACTAATATGCTGTCCAAGCTACAGCAAATGGCCAGAGAAAATATCTAGGCTTTTCTCTGATGGGGTAGGAGGGAGAGGAAATGAACAACATCACCACACACCTGGCACTCTGGAAGCACTTGTATGGTACTCAGAGATTTCAAGGTATTATTTCCTTTATAGATTGGATTATTCTAGCCAGCAGAGAGGTATGGCTCAATGAGGAGAATCTTCCTGAAAATCTGTGGAGGACATACAACAAAATCTTAGTTGGGAATGAGAAAAGAGACCTGTGTCCAATTTTTAAGGGTCTGGATCCAGTCACATACACTGCAGGAATGAAGCAAATATTCTCCAGTTCACCATTAGCATCTGACATGGAACACTGATATCCATGCTGAAGTCAGGAGATAATATTTTGATGATGTTGGGCAATGTATCACTTCAGTGGAATTGACAAATCCCAGGAATGGCATGGACTGTATGAAAGACCCAAGACAGAATGGGAGCTCAGAAAGCCAAAAGGTTATCTCAATCGGCTCTAAAGGGTCTTATAAAAATAATCCAAAAGTAAATGTAGTTTGACTTCATCGATGTGAGACCTCCCCTAAACAGATAGACCAACAATCTAACTTTGTGTTTGTTGGCCTATGGAAAGCCGTAAAACCTGGTAACAATTCAGAACAGCCCCATCTTCCCCTTCCATCCCTGATGCCCTGCTCCACCGGAGGCCTTAGGGATACAGTCCTATCTGGGGTATGTGTCTCCCACTCTTGAGGATAAGATGTAGGCCAAGATGGCAATGTCATAAAATTTGGGGGAACTATCTGGTTGGGTAAACATGTGTTATCCCACAAGCTGTGATAAGGTGTAGACCTATACAACCCCTAAGAATGAGAAAGAGGTGCATGACTTTGAGGGGATTTGGGAGTTTTGAAGGACTTTTATGTCACACCTAGCAGAGTGCTTTCATCTTATACCACCTGGTAAAGAAAAAGCAAGTATGGGAGTAGGGAATCAGAGCAACAACCCACCTTTGAAAAGACAAAAAGTATTAGTGAAGCAGAGTGTTGGGGGTCACATTCCAAAGATCATGGTTTGTAAGACTGAGCAAAAGACCATGGCAGTGAATGGAGTTTTCATTCCCTTTATAATAGCAGAGTTTGTAGAAAGAAAAACAAAATGAAATGTTGAAGCAGCCGATTAAGTTATTAGCAGGTAAATCTACCTTCAGTCAGGTGGATTAAACTGCTGTTCCAGGCCTTAATAGATCTGCGTAATCAACCAGTAGACCTGTTTCTCTGTATGCCAGCCTTGGGACCCTTACCAAGGCACCCAGTACTATAAAGGTGTGAAAGTCTTGGGAGATAGCCATTGCCCCATCTCTCCATGAATCAATGTCCAATGCTACTGAAACACCATATTCCATCATGCCTGGGAAAGAAGTTATCTACTGGAATATGCAATGGGACATCCTCTGCGTGAGTGAGTTTCTTTGCACCCCGGGTACAAACTACTTAGTCTCCACTGGGATCCCATTATTCTGCTGCAAGCTGGACCTATTGAAATACACTGTACCTGGAATGGAACATACACCATCAAAATAAGGGAGGAGGTAGGGTTTTTATTCAGCATATTCTGTCTTCAGTCCGTATCCTCATGCTTGACAGTGTTACCTCCCCCAGCCAACATATAGTGTGAACCATCAGGCTTCATTCCTAAAGCTGCCAACCTCTCCTTCTTCAGGGCCAGGTGGGTATGGTCTGGTACAATCATTTGGCCATTATATTTGTTTCCTCCATTAGCCTGAAGGACGTAATAGGACACATGGAAACTCTCATTAAGTCATCCAGCAAGACTTGAATGATAGCCAACAAACCCTGTCCTTAGTGAACACTGAAATGTCTTTAATGAGAAAAGCTGTGTTCCAAAATATTACTACTACCTACAAGAGGCACCTATAGCATTATTTAAACAGAACATTGTATATTCATACCTGATGAGTAACAATGTATAATCTTTATTTAATCATATGAGGATACAAGTGAATGCCCTTAGTGATACAACTCCAAGTCTAGGGAACTTAACAAATCAATGGTTCAGATCATAAGGTTCTTGGTGGACAAAGTCATCACTGATTTTGGAAATAATTGTCTTAATCTGTATTTCCTCTTGCATGTGCTTGCATTTGTGCTGTGGCATTACCTCCAATACTGCAAGATAGCTGCCTCCATGCTAATAAGACCCCTTGCTGAGTGCTCAAAGCACACAGCAGAAGAAGGTGGCATGTGGGATTTGTAAGAGCTGGCCATGATGAGAGAAGGAGTGTTGGGGGAATCCATCAAGAGGATGTAACAACTGATTCAGCTGTGAACTGGATCCCAACATTCAGAGGTTCTTCATCCCTCCCCTGTTCTTAGAATGTGGGATTTACTTGTCCTCCCTGCTCCCAGGTGCTGCCCCAGGGACACAGCCTTGAGATAGTGATGTAATGCTGTGGCCTTCTGGACAGTATATGTGATCGATCCCAGTTAAATCCTCTACATAAACTTTTAAGATTTGATGGGGGATGTGAGAATATCTGCTTATCCTGTCACCACTCAAGACAGGCATTGTGTGTAAGTTCCCGTGCTTATTACACCTACCATCTATCGATCTACAGTAACTTGAATTTTCTTCAATATCTCCCTGCCCTCTGTGCTCAGATCACATCTGAAAAGTTCCTAAAGAGATTGCAAACCAGCCTTTCAGACATACCTGGTGCACACTGGGGTGTTAACTTGCCCACAGAATTCCAGAACTCTAGATTTTTGCTCACTCGTGATGTTCCATCCCTGACTCCTGGAATGGTGCCTCAGTTTTGATTTTATATGTGGATTCTGGAATGCTATAGAAGCCCTCCTCTAAAGTTTTACCCTCTACATTAATATTCTAAAAAAACTTTTACTTCAGAGTGCAAAGTAGAGATCTATAGGTAACCTCTGATTATCAGATTCATAGTATGGCCCAACCAGATTTTAAAAATTTGTTTAGATCAATTTGCATAAATATTCCATAAATATCTTGAAAAATGTCTGATCTCTTGCAATACTGGCCCACTTCCCACAGAAGCCTGTTGGCTGAGTTCTAGCAGAGACCTTCACAGAAGGTTTACACATGCTGCTCAATATATCATTGTCCTTACCACTCCCTTTGCTGCAACTGCCTTGAGTCACTCATTTGCCCTGTCTGCCTTGTCTCTCTGGACATTGGATTCATTAACTGCTCTCTCAGGAGGGTGTCTTGCCTCTGGCTTCCATAAGTATAGACCCCATGAAGCTACACTGCTGCCATTCATCTGAGTTAAGTACGATGTGTAGTATGCAAATGTCTGCTTCTATATTCCACTTCATGGATTGGGAATTACCTTGATCGAATATGATCTGAAATACACCAGGTTTCTTGTGTGAACTCCACATTCCCACAACCTTCAGGCTGCTCATCATGTCTTTCATCCAGGCCACCAACTCCTCTGAATGCTTTTTTGTCCTTGATCACCTCTCTTTTTTTTGATCACCTCTCTTTATTATCACCTTATTGGCTAGTGTAAAATCTCACTACACTTTTGGGGTCTCTATCCACTCGTTCCCTACCTACCTACCATCAGGAGATCATGCTGCTCTGTATTTTACAGAAGGAGAACATTTCTCCACACAGACCAAATTAGCTGTAAAGATGAGCCAGGTGCTGCAATTACCTCTTCACTGATCCCAGGTTTAATTAAATTATGTTGATTGGCAAACAGGTAACCCCTTCTTTCTGTTATCTCCCCCAACTCTGCCCTCTTTTATAATCTGAGCACTCAAACACAGACAGTGATCTTCAAATGCAGAGAAATCATTAATTTTCAAAGTTTGGGGGATAATTGTTAACCCCTGATAAAATTATAACTGTAGACTATAAGATTCAATAAATATTAACTATCTAGTATAAAAATGTACCATCTTAGGCAAATTGATAGGTGATATTTAGTGTTCACAACAGCTTATGTTAATCCTTTCTGACATCCTGCCTAGCACTAATTTCAGTAAATTATTTTTTCTCCAGTTTCTCACTTGATGACAAAATCTTACATATCACATAGTAGGTCTTCAGTAAAATATTTGTCCACAGGATTACCTTATAATCATGTCATACACAATATCAGGAAGGCTGCATCAAAACCACTTAAGTGCTCTGTGCCTCATGTGTCTCTCCTTCAGGTCTGATATACCCATCTTCCAGTTACTTGGGACGTTGACTGTGAATAACTCACAGATGCATCCCTCACTGCTCCTATCATATATTACACCACCTCAAAGATCTTGGGAAAATACAGTAGTGGATTGACCTTTTAAATATATAACTGAGGTTTCCAGGTCAGAGATGGGTTATCATTCATGAAAGCAAAATGTATATTCTAAGTTAATAACTATTATGTGGTTCTTCTGTAGATAGAATTCATCTGCTCAGTAACTAAAAGCAGAAGTAGGAGGGACCCCCCTATCTCACCATTTACCTAGTCAGGAAATATACATTCCCTATCATCCCAGATTTAAGCTCTATGAATTTGGAGATCCTGGTTGTTATAAAGAGAATGTCTTCATGTGGTAACACTCTAGAACCTCCATTGAACTCCAAGCCTTGAATGTCTTTTGATCATACCCAGCTCCTCATACTCAGAGACTAATATGCAAGGAAAAATATCAGTGTACTGAATGGACTAAATGACCCCAGTTATGAAGATGTTGACTTCCTCCTACATCATGGAGAAAGAATATATTTGGTACTCCAGTGGTAAACTGCAGTGTCTCTTGATGCTATGGTAACCAGTTTTACTGTTAAATGGACAAACACATAAGCCAAGATATGAGATAGGTATGAAAACCAAGATATGTCTGGATTGCCCCACCAGACAAGTCACCTAGAGCAGCACAGGTGTTCATTGAGTCGGTAGAATATGTTGCAGAGCAAAGAAAGGATGAGGCTCAGGTACAGGCTTCAGCAACTGTAGCATCAATAGTTGTAGGTACTTTTACTATCCCTTTTATTGCATGTTTCCCAGGAAAGAAGACCAATCAGAATCCCGAGGGTTATTTTCCTATGAGGTGAATTTACTGCAAGAAGCAAATGAACATCAATAGCACAATGCCCAACTATCCTTAGTTCAAGGAAAATACAATGCATCTCATAAGCAGAGTGCTAAAACCATTATGGGAGTTTAGTCCAACATTGTTCTGTGTAGGCAACAAAAGAACAGCCTAATAATCCTCTTATAACTCTCCACGTTTCCTGATTGTGTACAAGTACAATTCCAAATTGTACTCTTATTAAAAACAATTAAATAATGAACTTGCCTAGCCTATAATAAAGAATGACCGCTAAATTTTAGCAATTGCCAGTTTAGCTCTTTCTCAGTTTTCTTATCAATAAAATGATGAACTGGATTATAGAATCTCTAAGAATTTTAACAGTGCTAGAATCTAATACTGACAAAATCATCAAGAACTTGAAGTTGCTTTACAATGTAGAGAAGAAAGATTACTTATGTCTTTACATGCCACATGAAAACAACCTTTATACCAGTTACTACTGATCAAAATTTTTTTATAAAAGTTTTTTTTTAAGATTTTATTTATTTATTTGGCAGAGATTACAGACAGGCAGAGAGGCAGATGGGGGTGGGGAGAGTAGATTCCCTGCTTAGCAGAGATCCAGATGCAGGGCTTCATCCCAGTAACCTGAGATCATGACCTGAGCCCAAGGCAGAAGCTTAACCCACTGAGCCACCCAAGTGCCCCACTATAGATCAAATTTATTATGAAGTATAATCCAAAGAAATCACTTAATCTCTTCATGTTTGCTTCTACATAGTCCAGTAAGATTATTTTTCTACTAATATAAGAAAAACAATTCTCATAGGTAGTTTTTTTTAATATAAATTCTTATCACCTTCCCTTCAGTCATTGTGATTTGTGATTCAGTCACTGAATATTTTTTCACATGTATTTTTGGATAAATTAAAGATGGAAACAATCAATCCTAAATTATTATGAGTGAAAAATGTCAACACATTTTTTTCATATGGTTCTCTAATATCCATGATACAAGAGTCTGATGATTTTTGGCATCAAAATGACAGCTAGTTGGCAGCAAATGACATTACTGTCATGTCATGTAAAAAGGAAATGGTGCATTTTGTAAAATTGGAAGAAGAAAATGGTGACTCCTTGATGCACATTACATGGGTATCATTTTCTGTTCAGACTTCCATTTATTTCAGATCTTTGCTCCCCAAGTCAGGAATGTGGAAAATGTTATAACTAAGCATAATCCCATCCCAGTAGACAAAATAAGGTTAGGTAGGAAGAAACCTGACTTCACATAGCTTTCCTGCTCCTATAGAATCTAACCACGCACCACAAAATGATCATCCAATAGAGAGATAGCCATCCTTTCAAGAGAACAGGCTCCAAACTCTTGGGTTTTCCATCCTTCTGACACCCACTATTGCCTGCAATTGTTTTGGTTCTGAATATTTTTGACCTTGCATACCTTTGGCTTCATCTCATACTAGCACAATGTGCTTAGTGGCAGAATCACTATTCTTATTCCTAATGCTTTAGACAGGCATGGTTTTATACCTCAGTGCTTTGGGGTCATTGTCACTCCCTAAATATTCCTCCTATATCCTAGCCCAATCTTCATCTCCAGGTTCTTTGAAGGTTATACCACAGAATTATGCCCCTAGATGCACTGTCTAGATGAGGTTATGCATGAAGCAGCCTGTGGTCATTTTCTTTCATTTGTCAAAGACATTGGCTTCTGGCTTCATGCCTCTTCTTCCATCCCACCACAACTCTTATCATAATGCCCAGACATGTCAATATACAAATAGGTAACTCGCAAATCACCTGGCCTCTCAATTCCTTTTCCTCTTCCAAAGCCCTTTCCTTTGAACCTCTTCAGCCTCCTGCTCCCATTGTCACACACCTGTATCTTATACCATTAGTAAGGACACTGCTCTCATGCCATGATTCCACAGACCCCATTCTACCATTGTTACTAACCCTATACAAATATCTTCTTTCTTTTTCCTATTCTTCATTTATAACTTAAAGAAGTCAGATTTCCTCAGCCAAAACTTCTGGCCAGATTGAACCTCAACTGTCCTTTTGATTATCTTTAGATGGTAGGTACATTTTTAAGACTCTTTGCCAACTATATGATTATGGATGACTTTGTTAACCTATAACCTTCAGTGCCTTGTAATGAAAAACTGGGAATCATATTATTCATCTGGTAATTATCTAAAAAAGTAAAGAAATTAAATGAGAAATAAATGGCATGAAAATATACACATTAATTCCTGACTTAAATTTTAAATACAAAAAGCACCAATTAAGGTAATAAGTGTTCAGTGTCTGTGTTTGTATGATTGTGTCTCTGGTTTCTTTTTCTTTGGTTTCATTTTGCTTTGTTTCTCATTTATTTTCTTTTGCCCTGGAATACTAAGGCCTGAGTCTTATTTCAGGGTGTGATGGTTAAGTTTATGTGCCAAATTTGCTATAGCACCCAGTTGTTTGGTCAAATATCACTCTAAGTGTCGGTGTGAATGGAATTTTTAGATATGATTAACATTTAAATCAGATTAACATTTAAAGTAGGGAACTTCAGTAAGGCAAATGAGTCTTTGTAATGTGGATAGGCCTTTTCCAATCAGTGAAAGGCATTAAAAGACAAATCTGAAGTTTCCTGAAAAAGGAACTTAGCCTCAAGAAGACTGAAACACATAAATACTGCTTAAGTTTTCAGCCTGTCAACCCGCCCTCTTCCATCTTGCCTGCCCTACCATCACATGGGCTAATGCCTTACAATCAGTCTCTCTCTCTCTCTCAACTCTATCTATTTCTATCTCTACCTCTATCTGTATATCCCATTGGTTCTGTTCTCTGGAGAACCCTGACTAATATGTAAGGCAAAAAGGACATGACTTGAAGACCCTGAGAGCCTGTCTCACCTGGTTATGAGCTTCAGTGTGGGAAGCACAGTTATTACGGTAACTGTGGTATTGGAGCAGAGGCTTTTGACTCCCAGGCTGGCGGTGGAACGGCATACAGTAAGTGAACTCAGGTTTGAAATCTTAGGAAAACAAAGACAGGAAGAAGGAAAAAACGGACTAAGAAGTGAGTACTAAGATGAATAATTCAGCAAAAGAGGAAAAATATGGTGTTATATAGGATAGAGAGGGGGGAATGAGAGGGAGAGAGAGAAAAAGAGAGTGACAGAGTGGAAATAGCAAAGGTGGCCAGGATTACTGGCAAAAATATCCCTGAAAAGATGGGATTTGATGTGACTGTATTTGTATATTCTATCAGGTATTTAGTTACCCTTTATTTAAGATAGCTCCAAACTTTCCAGAAGTTAACTTAGTTTGAAAATTAAGGACAGTGCCATAAATTATATTTTGCAACCCATTGTCTCATCTTGTCTATTGGTTTCCAATAATAGCTCATTAAAATTTGCATTACACTTCTTGAGCTGTTAATTTCAGGGTCAAGTTTATATGTATATTTTATCTAAGAAAAATTCCATTTCTGTTGCAGCAAGAAAAGAATGAAAATTTAATTAAAGTCTCAGAAGTTGTTGGATAACTTTTAGACAGATGATATTATACTGTTTTAAGGAATAATAAGGCAAATGGTCTTGGATTCTGAATTTAGGGAACTGTGAAGATAATTAATATCATATTAAAAAAAAAGACAATTTTCTCAGAGGGAAAGCTGCCTAATATTTAAAATGAATAAACCCTCTCAATTGCCCTTGAATTAAGATATTTTTCAGCTGAGCAGTGAACACAGCAAGGTTTAGAAATAAATGTCTCATTTTTTTTCCAGGAAATAGCAAAACAAAATGTTGGAATATAAAATATATGTAAATACTGCAGAACTTTACTTCTAAACGCATTTACATGTTATTATATTATAGATGAACGTTTATATTGAAATCTTTTCTTTCAAACTTCATTAACAAAAATTGTTGCTCTGCCTACTTTATAGAATTGTTGTGAGGATGAAATGAGATTATAGATGTGAAAGCATTATATAAGTTGTAAAGTTTGGATGATGGCAATGAAATAAAAGGGAGAAAAGAAAATTCTGAAAGACAAATGCATCCCAATAAAGATTTTAAAGAAGACATTAGCAGTAAATTTACAGGATAAAAATGGCAAAACACACTTGAACACAAGTGTGTGAGAGAGGATATAGGGAATGTGTTAGTCATATTCATTGCTGAAGAGTCTCAATTCCCACAGCCACACTGGAGGGCATGTGATAATAACAAGACTATTATTTTGACCCAGTATTTTCACTTTTTACTACTTACCTAGACATACAGTCACACTTTTGCAAAAGGAATCATATGCAAAGGTATTAGTTTTGGTATTGTTGATAAATATGTAAAAACTAGAACTAACCTAAGAGTCCATCAATAGAGCAATAGCTAAATAAACTGCCTTACGACAAGAGTATGTAAGTATGAACTAAAGCAGCACTTCAAATGATGAGGTAGGTCAATGTACATGACTACATCTTCAACCATACTTTTGAAAAGAAAGGAAAAGATAATAAAGTTGCCCAGTGATAATACCTGCAGTATAATCTATATTAAAATAACAAAAACAATGCAGTCTTAGTCAATTCTGGCTGCTATAACAAATTATCATAGACTGGAGGGCTTAAACAACAGACATTTATTTCTCACAGATCTGAAGGTCTTAGTCCAAGAACAAGGTGCCAACAGATTTGGTATCTGATGAGGGCCTTCTTCCTGGTTCACAGATGCCCATCTTCTCCTTGCTATCTTCATAGGGGAGAAGCAATAAGAGAGATCTTTGGGGTCTGTTTTGTTTTGTTTTTAAGATTTTATTTATTTATTTGACAGAGAGAGACACACAGAGAGAGGGAACACAAGCAGGGGGAGTGGGAGAGGGATAAGCAGGCTTCCTACCAAGCAGGGAGCCCTATGTAGGGCTCTATTCCAGGACTCTGGGCTCATGACCTGAGCAGAAGGCAGACACTGAACGACTGAGCCACCCAAGTGCCCTTGGTGTCTGTTTTTTAAGACTCTAATCTCATTCAGGAGGGTTCTACTCTCCTGACCTAATCACTTTCTGAAATCCCTACCCCCTAATGCCATTACAATGGAGGATTAAATTTCAGTTGAAGGTTGAAGGTTGGAGGTTGGAGGTAGGACACAAAGATTCAGACCATAGCAAATACCAGGGTTGTGGGTGTGTGTATGTGTCTGTGATAGTGATAAGAGTAGTTATTTCTGAGATTAGGGACTATATTTTTACATGCATCTTTGTGTCTGTGAAAAAACTCAAGATCAAGGTGACTGTGGTAGGTTAGGCTTCTTTGGAAGCAGATAATGAAAGTTTGGGCCCCAAAATGTGTAGGGGGCCTTCACCCAACCCATGAAGGAGTTCTGCAATGAGGTCTACACCTTTGAATTGTGCCACATTGGGCCACATGCTTAGGTCCTTTATAGCCTTCGCTTAGTCACTGGATTGGGGCAGCCCTGGGAAGTGCATGACCTCAGCCACAGCAACAATAAACGGAGAATTTAGTTTTATAATGAGTGTTGATATTTTTAAAAAATAATTTTCAAGTGGTTTAAGCAGTAAGTAAATACAATAATATTTTCAAAATCAATATATGCAGAATTTTATATATGTATATTGGTGTGACTTTATGTAAACTATAAACCATTGCAATAATAACCTATCTCTCTGAGTTGGGAGCTTATGGGTGAGTTTAATTATTTATTTCATTGTTTATTTTAGTGCTTTTAAAATGATATTCAATACATGTGCATTAATATTATCAGAGACAGTGTATTTCCTTGATCCCTTGACTGCTTGAAAAAATTTGGACAAGGTGAGCACCAATCTCAGAACAAGTACAAGTGGTACAGTGTGGAGGTTCCAACGGTGGCAGGAGGTGGATTTGGAGAGATCTCAGCAAATAGGTGGTCAATACAAGGTATGTATGGCAGCAGCAAACTGCCACAATGGTGCTTAGAAACAGGACTCTGATATTAAAAGGGAAATGTGTGTCTAATTAGAACCACAGAGGTCCTAGTACTTTAGTCATTGTGATAAAGTGAAGTGGGTGAAAACTTTGGCCCTAGAAACAAGACAGGAAAAAGCTGGCTGCTCACCTGACACAGGGAGGTCCTTAGGCTTTATTCCAATGCCCTCCCATCCCTCCCTCGGTGCTATGCCAAAAGACAAGCTCAGCAAAGTTAAAGATAAGATAGATTCTAGCACAACAAATTAAAGATAAAATTTCTACAGAAGAGAGAAACAGGTTTTTGTTTGTTTGTTTGTTTAATATGGGGGGGTGGGCAAATTTTCACTGACCTTCTCTTTGAATAGCTCAGGTCACCTTTTCTTTTTGATCTAGAACTTCAAAACCATGGTAACTGAAACCTGTGCATGTCAGTGGCAGGCAAAGCAAGGACTGCCTACGCTATATTCATGAATTAGAAACATAATATTTTAAGATGAGTTTTCACAAAATGGATTCATAGACTCATTAAAATCCCTATCAAAACTAAATCAACCGGGCGCCTGGGTGGCTCAGTGGGTTAAGCCACTGCCTTCGGCTCAGGTCATGATCTCAGAGTCCTGGGACTGAGTCCCGCATCGGGCTCTTTGCTCAGCAGGGAGCCTGCTTCCCTCTCTCTCTCTGCCTGCCTCTCTGCCTACTTGTGATTTCTCTCTGTCAAATAAATAAATAAATAAAATCTTTAAAAAAAAAAAAAAAACGAAATCAACCCCTTTTTCAGGAATAGACAAGCTAAGTCTCAAATTTTTATGGAAATGCAAATGGCTGGCCATATCCAAGACAATCGTGGAAAAGAAGAAAGATGCTAGAGGACTTTCACTTCTTGACTTTAACACTTACTATAAAACCTCAGTCCTCAAGACACCGTGGTATCATCTTAAGAATAACTAATCAATCAGTGGAGCAGCATAGCTTCTGACCAATCCGCACATAAACAGTCAACTGATTTTTGACCAATCTACCAAGTTATTTCAGTGGGAAAAAAATTTTTTTTTTTGTTAAGCAAATGTTTCTGGAATAAAAGGATATCTGCTTGGAAGAACAACAAAATTCTCAAATCCCACACAACATGATTCATAAAATAATAATTTGAAGTGGTTTATTGGCCTGACTTAAAGTCCAAGTCAACAAAATAACCTCTAGAAGAAAATATAGGAAAATATCTTCATGACATTTCAATGGGTGAAGATTTGGGGGCAGATCACAAAGATCACTGTACATCAAAGAAAAAAATGTCATATTAATGTCTTCAAAATTAAAAATTGCTTTCTTTGAAATTTAAAAATGAAAAGACAAACCACAGACTTGTAAAATGTTCACAAATGATATATCAAACAAAACTTAGGTATCCATAATATATGCCTTTCAGATCATCAGTAAAAATACAAACAAGTGTAGCAGAGTCCGACTCCGTTTTTGATATTTGACTGCTGCAACTTTTCAAACCTCACCCTGTCACTTCTTTGCTGCTGTCCCACAACTGGGCACACAGATGAGAAGCCCAGATGTTCCCTTTATTGGTACCTGCAGGTAGTTCAAATTGCAAGGAAACCACCAATCCAGGCTTACCCACTAACTACCATAAAAACCCCAAAACAGCTTCCTTACCTTGCTCTCTCAAGCAATTTGGATCCTCCTCGGTCCTTCCTAGAAAGACTCATAACATAATAAATCTTCTTACACTCTCCTAGTGTATACATGGCACCATGGAAATCCAAACCAAATTTGGTGGCTGAGTGCTTATCCCCCACTATACAGTATGACAGTAATAACTGAATGAAAATAAATAGCAGAATATTTGAAACAAGCACTTCTCGAAAGAACAATACACATAAAGTTTGTAAGCATCTGAGTCATCTGGGGAAATGTAAATTTAAAACCACAATATGAGAACTCTACATACTCACCTGAATGGCTGAAATTTTAAAAAGACCAATAATAGCAAATGTTAAAGAGGTAGGGCAACTAGAATACTCATACATTGCTGGTTTAGACTTAAAATGTTATAACCACTTTGAGAATCTGCAGACAGAACTGCTAAGCCAATGGATCCACATAGCATAGGGAGTGGACTGTCAGGCTTGATACAGCCTTTTACTGTATAGCTTGTATTACTCAGGTCATTCTTCCAGATTTCCACTCTGCTCAGGGTGGTCCCAAGCAGTGCAAGCAAAACTGTGGAGCAATTGTCTACCATTGTCTGCTGAACACGGGAACCCTCTAACTGATAGTCTTTGTCTGGAGTTCCCTGTTAACTGACAGATTATCAGATCTGCATCTCAGTTGATGGCTCCTTTTGGCTCCTAATCTTGTTTCTGTCCATTTTCTTTAATAGATGTTAGTCTCCAGTAATCTTCTCCATTCTAATTCTCTCCACCACAGGGGTTTCAATTGACAGATTTTATATATGTATATATATATATATATACATATATATATAGTCATATAGTCATAGTCATAAATCTTATAGTCATAGATTTACTAGGACACAAAGTACCATCTTCCCATGCTCCTCTAAGGACTTTGTAAACAAATGAAAGATACGTGAAAGACTGGTAAAGAATATTCACAAACATATACCTGATATAGAATTTGTACACAGAATATATAAAGAGTTTCTACAATCAACAATAAAATGAGAAAAATAAAACTTCACAAAGGAAGATATAAGAAAGTTAATAAGCTCTTGAGAACAGGCTTAACATCATCGGTCTTCAAAAAGTTCCATTTTACCATATGATTTCACTCATTTGTAGAATTTAAGAAACAAAATAGAGGAGCTTAGGGGAAGGGAAGGAAAAATAAAATAAGATGAAAATTGAGATGGATACAAACCATAGGAAAAAAAAAACAGGGGTGGAGGGGCGCCTGGGTGGCTTCAGTGGGTTAGGCCGCTGCCTTCGGCTCAGGTCATGATCTCGGTGTCCTGGGATCGAGTTCCGTGTCGGGCTCTCTGCTCAGCAGGGAGCCTGCTTCTCTCTCTCTCTCTCTCCCTCTCTGCCTGCCTCTCTGTCTACTTGTGATCTCTCTGTCAAATAAATAAATAAATAAATCTTTAAAAAAAAAAAAAAAACAGGGGTGGAGGGATGGAGTGATTTGGGGATGGGCATTAAGGAGGGCACTGGAGGTAATGAGCACTGGGTGTTGAATGAAACTGATGAATCACTAAATTCTACCTCCGAAACTAATTCTAAAAAATGCTACTTAAAAACCAAAGTGAGATACTACACTGTGTGCCCAATGGAATGGCTAAAATGAAAAAGCCAGAAAACAGAAAACTCCAAATGTGGTGATGATGTGGAGTGACTAAGACACATTGTTGATAGGAATGAAAATGTCATAGTCATTTTGGAAAATATTTTGGCAGTTTCTTACAACATTATTTATACATCTAGCCTCTAATTCATCAATTTCACCCCAAGGTATTTGTGCCCCCACCAAAAAAGTACAAGCATACATCCCAGATAAGATTTGAATTAGAGTGTCTGTGGAAGGGGCGCCTTGGTGGCTCAGTCATTAAGCCTCTGCCTTAGGCTCAGGGCATGATCCCAGGGCCTTGGGATTGAGTCCTGCATTGGGATCCCTGCCCGGACGGAAGCCTGCTTCTCTCTCTCTTACTCCCTTTGCTTGTATTTCCTCTCTCTCTCTCTGTCTCTCTTTGTCAAATAAATAAATAAAATCTTTAAAAAAAAGAATGTCCATGGAAGCATTATTCTTAATTAACCCAAACTGAAAACAACACAAATGTGCATCAATAAGAGAATACAAAATCAAATTACGATATGCAGCAGTTATGAAGAGTAAACCACTGATAAAAGCAACAGAACATATAATCTCAAAACCATGTACACACTTGTCAGCATTCAACAAACTGTATGTCTAAGATCTATGTATTTTCTTATATGCAAATTATATTGTAGTTACTGCCTCCAAACCTAAAGTAAAGCAGAAGCTAGAAAATATTCTCTAAAAAACAAGTTAATAAAAGAAAAAGAGGAGAAGAAACAGCTATAATTTAAGATAAGGGAGAAAAAAGTGAAGCCTAAGAGTTTGATGGAAATCTGAGGAGAATATGAAGAATGACATTATAATGAATTTGAAAAGGATATTGAGAAAAATAAGTGAAAAAAAAAAGAGTTAAGATGGCAAAGGATAGATGAAAATTTCAATACTAAGTTCTGGGAGAATGTTGATTTTATTTATTCTCAAGAGAGGACCATGAATATTAGGAGAAAATTAATGCCCTGCAGATAACCATTTTATTCCATCTATCCATCACAGCATGTATATTAATCTTTGTTCCTGAGACTTTTAAAAGTCTATATTCTGATTCCTGAAGCATAAATACAGATGTTTGACCGTGTAATTTAAATCACAGTTCTGTGAAGGACTCCTGATGGAGATGGAAAAAATTTCTAACTTTTAGCCCTTGTATCGATCTTAAACCTATTAAATGGAGTCAAACAATGTCTTCAGTAAACATGTGGAATAAAAAGGCACTGGTATTTTCAGAAATTTGTTCTGCAAAAATAAAATTCTGTTAGGCAACTTACATGTGCTAAGTCAGTCAATCCTGTCAAAGCTCACAGAAGTTTGTTGATAGGAAAACCCTTCCTATTGACCATTCAGTGGTGGTGGTAACCTGCTTACATTGGCCTTGGTGGGAGGGTTTATACCATGGGAATCAGCAAACACTAGAAATTGGGATTTATTTTTCTGTCCAGAAGGCCATTACCTAGGCTATCAAGAGCACAGCACTGTATTTGTTCTTGTTCCTTGTAACAACATAGTTTTATTTAATTATGATTGCCTCCTGAAATTATTCTCTCCATGAGAACTACAACCTGTATTTTACTTTATTTATTTTTATTTTTATCTTCTTTTGGACTCCAGTGTTTAACAGTGAAAGTGTATGAATGAACAGTAAACTTGCTACTTTGCCAATATTGAAACAAAGGGGTTGCATAATCTACCAAAGCTCACACAGCAAGTAAGTAAACTATGAGACAAGTTTATCTTACTACAAAACTCTGCTCTGCCCATTGACTATACCACCCCTCCATGAGGACAGTAGTCAACAATTTGGGATCAATTATACCAAAGAAGATCAAGTATACCCTTTGCTGTAAGCATTTGAAGCAAATAACATACCATAGGAATGATTTCAAATCTATCTGGGTGATATGATGTTATTTTTATCAGGAAGGTATGATGACTATTTTGTATTTAATCCATAGTTCCAAACACTCTCAGACATATTATCAAATGATACTGAACTTTTATTATATTTAAATAACAGAGTTAAAACTCTGTCCTTAACTTAGAGGCAACTCTCATCTCTAACAGTGTCCTGGCTTATTCGCTATGTAACCTTGAAAAAAAATTATTCAGCTTCTCTAATATTCAGTTCTCTCTTCTTGAAGTCTGTAAAAATGAAATAAGAAAATTTTGTAAAATACCTAAAATGGAATGGAGTGAGTAGATTAAATAAATAATAGGAGTACTAAAAATAGTAAGCCCAATTTAGTTGAGAGAGCTTATTTGTTTTAAAGTAGTATGTCTCTGTGTAGCTTGAAATAAAATGAGTTTTCATTACATTACCCAAATTAATGAAAAGGTGAACCATCTATGTAGTTTGTCTGCTGAAGCAGGGGTGAATTAGAGAAAACTTTGTTTTAGTAGGATGATGAATAGTGGTAACAGGCATTTTCTAAGAAAATACCCTAAAGAAAGAAGGAAGTTCTGCCTAAAGCTTATGAAAAGGAGAAGGCAGAGAACAGGAACATGCATATATGTCTTTAGTACTTTGTCTGAGTTAGAATTAGCTTGACCCAAACACCCTAGCACCTTGAAATGAGTGTGTTTGCAATAGTTCATTAGGATGAAACATCCCTTCAGACCCTCCTTTTGCACCAATTCTGTAATTGATATGTAACTCTCTGATGATATATGTGGCTTGTGAGCTATTTCAAAGTGGGGAGGCCTAATAATGACCATTTCTAAGAATCTAACATTTATTATAAATTAAAATGTTCTCATGCTGGCTTATTCCTCAGTCTTCTGAATATAAGTAGCTGCTGACAGAATAAATCCCACCAAAGGAGCAAATTTCTGCACATGCAAAGCAGACAGTAACATTTACCTGAAAAGTGGTCATTTGCTGCTTCCTTGTTCTAGGGACTAGTCAGATTCCATCCTAGAAATTTCTGGTAGTCTTCCTTAAATACACAAAGATGAAAAATGTGAAGGTTTTGGAGGTACATTAACAGTGCCATGCTTCTACCCTTTGGTTTCTACATCAAAAGTATGAGGAAAATAGGGAAAGGATTGATATTCCAAATTTATCGTTGAAGAAATGAAGGCCATCAAAATGCAATGAATTGGTCAAGGTAACACAGCTAGTATGAGTCAAATCCTCATTAATAAATTAGGCTCTTTTTCTCCTGAGTCAAACTTAAGCCCACAGCACATTTAACCTCCACTGATATCAATTAAGGAATGAAATAAAATAATGAAGACTTCTGAGAAGAGTCTTAAAGGAATAAATGAGTTCATGGTCACTTTTCTAATGGAGTGTGATATATCCAATAGGGAAAAAGGCGAACATCCTTTTCCTGTCTTTCTTAACATACCGTTCCTATTTAAATTTTAAATTGCATCATATATTTGGAAAACACTTAGGCATTATTAAATAGTTAATGATTATCAACTTGGTTATTTACAATCTACAGTGCATTTGTTTGCTTACATTGTATTAATTAATATGATTCATTGATCCTAAAGTGAGATGTTCCAGGACTAGAAAAATAAGGGAAAAGAAAGATATTTGTTAAAGCTTACACTCTAAAAAGAGTACATTAAAGTAATCTTTTTGGACTAAATTAGATATGCTGGTTATTTACTTATTGATTGATTTTTAAACATGGACCGTTATATTCTCTAGTACATACAAATGCATTTAAACAGAAGCATATAAGAACAATGAACTAAAGCCCCTGAACTGAGAATTAATTTATTTAATGCCAAATGCAGATTTGCACTGTGTCCATTTCTTTCATAATAACTTACTTAGTTATAGAGACAAATAATTTTTCTTTCATAACTACTTTAAAATCAATTTTTTTTAAATATTTTATTTATTTATTTGACAGAGAGAGATTACAAGTGGGAAGAGAGGCAGGCAGAGAGAGAGAGGAGGAAGCAGGCTCCCTGCTGAGCAGAGAGCCCGATGCAGGACTCGATCCCAGGACCCTGAGATCATGACCTGAGCCGCTTGAACATATATTAAATCTTCATATTTTTGGCAAAAATTATTTTAGCTAATTCTTTGAACAGGTTCTGAGAAAATGAAGTTGAGTCTTCTTCTAAGAGCGCAGAGTATGAAACAACACTGCTAGTAAATCACAATAGGTCAGCAGTAAAGATTAAGGCTGATCTTTGCTTGACTGATTTCTATTTGACACTGGGACAGCCAAACTGTCTCTGTAGGACTTTATGCACTTGTGTATGTTGAAAAAAAAAATTAATAAACCTTAAAATAATCATATAGTTTTCTTTTATTTTGTTATTTATTTATTTAATGGTATAGAGGACAATAGAGTGGGGGTGTCAAAGCTGAATGGGAAGAAATCAGAGAGGGAGACAAACCCTATAAGACTCTTGACTTCAGTGGAAAGGGAGGTGGGTGGGGTGGGGGATGGGGTACCTGGGTGATGGGCATTAAGGAGGACACGTGATGTGACAAGCACTGGCTGTTCTATGCAGCTGATGAATCATTGAACATTATATCAAAAACTAATGATGTACTATACTTTGGCTAATTAAATTTAAATAAATTTTTAAAATCATATAGTTTTAAAATGTAAAGATACATATTTAAGAATTTTTGGTGCAGAACTCTTTTTATTATTATTATTATTATACATACACACACAGATGTGGATACAGAATCATAAACTCTAGAGTTTTATTAATTTTAGACAGTAAATGATCTTATTACTCCCCTTACTTGTAAAATGGAGGTAGAAATAGAAACCCATCTCAGAGTATTTGGGGAGGCTTTAAGGGCACTGCAAATGACATGCCTGGCTCTGCATCTTGCACAATTACTCACTTGTTCATGAACCACAGTGTGCCACTGTGGGAGCACTCACCAATGAAGAGAACTAAGCTCTGTTTTTGAAGAGCATGTAATAGTGTTGTATGACTCTTTCGTTGAATCTTTCTTTCTTTCTTTCTCTAAAAATATTTGCAAACCCTCCTGGCTCTCAAATCAATTGCTAACAATTTCCAAATGTGCAGCCTAGCCCCGACATTGCTCTGTACTGCAATACCATTGTTTCTGACTTTTCACTGGTTAGACTTATGCCTTCCCCTACACACCCTTCAGATTCTGTGAGCACCAGACAATACTCACTTTTAAACCCTTAAAGAAACCATTTCTTCATCTCACTGCTCCACTTTCGTCATACCAGAGGTATGGCATGCTTACCTATGGATGGCCATATCAACAACCATTCTATTTTCAACAACACAGTAGTTCTAAATACGCCTACATTCTTTGTATTAAATTATGTTGAACATCTGTTTTTTCCAAAAGGTCTTAAATCTATCCCTTTGGTATTACATTTTTTATTTCCATAGTTTATCCTCCTCATTTCATACCAGGATTTGTGATGTAATTACCTTGTGATGTATGTTCCCAGGCTTTTCCATTATGGTCTAGTAGATGGGACCCAAATGTACTCTGGGATAAAAGGAAGCTAACTGTGTATTTAGCTGTGAAGTCCAGGTTTCAAGGAAAGTGTCCTAGGAATGGCTAGATCCAGAATGATGGCACAGGCCTTTGTCTCTGCACACTTTCAGACTTGGGATCTATTCCTTGGCAGTTCTAGCTTCTTGTGGCCTCAATTTTGTGGTCGTAGTTAATAGAGCTTTATTCTCCCAGGAGCTATCTGCTACACTAGAGAAGGACATGGATGGTCCATTGCTTGACCACTGTGCCCAGAGGGTTAGGGCACTACAAACGTCTCAAGTTGAGCCAGTTATCTACCCCCTCTGGACAAAGTGAAGGAGGGATGATGACCATAAGAACCAGTTAAGAGTGAAGTCAGGCTTTTCCTCAAAGAGAGTGCTGAGCCAACAGAAATACTTTATTTATTCCTGAAATCAGCATTATTTTCCTTCTGGTTAAGTCTAACATGCTACTTTGGTTTGTAAGCCGAAGTTTTCCTATTGAGCTTACAGGTTACAGTGCAAACTCATTTATATTAAAAAAAAAAAAATCTGGAGTCATGTTTCTTTCAAGTCTTTTCCACAGCCACTGTTTTCTGCTCCTATTGTAAAATACTCCAGGAAGAAAATCTCAAAACACAGACACCACAAAACCTTAATACAATGTACTTTCTCCATGGTGACTTTGTTTGTTAAACTTCTATTAGTTCTCTGCCTAGAATGCTTGCCACTTCTTCTTGCCATTTCTGTCACTCTGAGGAATTCCTGGTTATTTGTTAGGTTTCAAGGAAAATTTTACCTTTTTTGTGTTATTTTAAGGAAATTCATTAATATTAATTTCCTCATTAGTATTTGCAAATACTTTGTATACATCTTGATTAGAGTATTATTACTAGTATTATTTGTATAGTTAACAAGAAGTATATATATATATATATGAATATATATAAAAATATATGAACATATTTAGTACCTAAATATACTCTATTAATAACGTTATGGTATATAAACAAGGTATAATCTATTCATATGTACATCTTACTTATATATTCATTTTACAAATTAAATTTTACAAATTAAAGATAAAAGCATGTCTAAAAGGTAGATCATATCCCCCTACGTGTGACATTGGGCAAGCTTTAACCATGTAGAGCTTCCCTTTCTTTGTCTATAAACTGTGAGTGTTAAGAATATCCCCTTGTCAAGGTGACCATTAGGACAGTGAAATGGTACATCTGTCCTTCTGGCTTCCCTTCTCTCTGCTTCCTTTGGTTTCCTCTGACCTCTCTAGCCATCCTTTCTCCAGTCTCTTCTGCTGGCTCCACTCTATTTGATTCAATCCGTAAGTATTTCCAAACCTTGAGAGTTTGGCTCCCAATTGTCTTCTTTTTCTTTGTATTTTCTGACTATAAGCATTCATTTGATCTCATATTTTTAAACACAGTTATATGACAATACATTCATATTTGTATCACTAACCATTAACTTTTCATTATGTTCCCAATTTATGTGTTCAAGTGGACTCTTGATACCCACAACAAACTCTACAAATCTGAAAGAAAACTCTTGTTTGCTATATCACCCGGGTCATTTTTCCACTGTGAGTCACAATACCACCTTCGGTGAAGCTGCTCAAAACAAAAATATAGTCGATTTGATCCCTCTTGTCCTTCCACATTCAACCCATCAGCAGGTTCCCTATATAACCATCCAAATGGATCCCACATCAACAAATTCTCCCTGTCTGTAACACCACTGTCATATTTCAGCTCTCATCACTGTCACCAGGACTTCTAAAATCATGTCTGAACTCTTTTCATTGTTCCTCACCACCTCTCCCTGAACAACCCTCCATTACCATTAGATTGAATTTATAAAACATAAGAATTTTTCATCAGGCTCTTGCTTAAAACCTTCTAATAGCTTCCCATTACAGTCTGAATAGCATCCAATTGTTTGTGGTGAATGACAGGCATCTGTCAAATTCCCTACCTGTCTGTGCCACTAAACACCCCAACCTAAATTCTTTCCATGTCCAAAGAAGCAGCAGTAAAAGACAGTGTTTGAAAAACTAACTGACAGTATTTGAACCCCAGGTCTGCCATATACCAATGTGGGAAGCTTATGGGATACATCTCTACCTCCGAGATGGGAATAATAGTACCTCCTGCAGAAGTCTGTTTGCAGCATTCAATGAGTTAGTGCACATTAAATGTCTAGATCAATCCCTAGAACATGCTAATTACCACAAAAATATATACTGTTGATAATCAACCACTGGCTCATTATCCCGCACACTAGAATGTAAACTTGTTGAAATTGGGGACATTTTATTGTTTGATGATATTTTCCCCATATCTAAATAATGATCTAACATACAGAAGAGTTTCAAGAAATATTTATTGGCAGGTAAGCAATGCATGGCTATGCATGAAGTGCAATATATCTTCAGGAGGCCTACCAACTTGAAAATGTTCATGTGTCACTACCTCTGTGCCAACACAGAGGAAGTAGATTCCCCTAAAGGGCATATATTATGATCCGGGATCTGTGCCACGTGCTTTATATGGACTACTTTGAGAAATTTTCATGATAACCATGCAAGATAAATGATATGCCCATTTTTACAGATGAAGAAATTTATATTGAGTAAATTTGCAGGATTTTTATAAGGTTGTAGAATTAGTAAGTGGCACAACCAAGACTTTAGTACTCTAAAACTATTATCCCCTTTTCTCGCCATGCTACAATTTCAGCTTATTCATCTTTCTGAAGCACAATGGATACCACAGATGAAACCTACAAATGTGTGTGGAGACAATTGCACATAGATGACCATAATCAATGGATCTTGTTGAAAGAAACATTGCAGAATTAAAGTTGTGGAGGTAGTTTTTTTTAAATACAAAATAATTATTGTGTGAGATTGATAATTATTCTGATCTGTGCAAGTGCTAAAATTTCTTCTAGGCATTCAGAGATAAATATCAAACATATTTTTACACTATGGAGATATCATAAGCTCCTATCAAAATTATTCTAATACTGCATTGCCCTTCTTCTACTTTCATGGTCCAATTATGGAAATTATTATTGCAAATTGAAGACAATTCTATTTTAATGGATCAGGGAGTTTGTGGGGTTCTTTTATGATATCAAATGCCTCAATCTTAGTCATTGGAATTCATTCTCTCTGGACAAATACATTCAATTGCCCAATGTGATTAAGCATTGTCAAAGGTACTTCAGTTCTAGTAGAGTTTTCCTCTGATTATACTTATCATTACAGATCTTCTATCATGAGGCTTTAAGTATAAAGACTTCTTTTTACTTACTATAAGAGTTTGGAAAAAGAATAATGAGGCTGACGCAAATCCCATGCAATAGACCTTTTTCTAATTTACAGATTTTTTAAATTTTGGGGGGGCAAATCCTCTTTTAAAACTCATTGTCTGTAGTATTATTTAATCTACAAAAATCAAAATGTATCCACCTAATAGTCAATGTGACAAATAGTGGAATAACTAAAACTTAAGTAGGAAAATATCTTAATTGTCTTTTCTGTCAGAAATTTCAGATTATATGAGGACTATTTTAATGCATGTACTGTAATTATTGCTATATATGTTATAATTGCTCTGTTATAATAAAAGTACTGTTAATATTTCTGTCAATGAGAATTCTCATGCATAGCTGGGAAAAACCTCTATATGAGAGCCTTTGGAATGAAAAGCAAAGCTTATTTAAACATAAAAATTGAGCAATGAGGCAGTAGAGGGGCATGAATTTCTTAATTTAGTGCTAATAAGAAAACTTTCCCAGCTCTGCTTCAGAACATCTCTGGGTCTTGATTTGTATGTGGAAACAATTCCTAACACATTGTGGTGTTTAGGAGGACTGACTGAAGAGCTTTTTTTTTTTTTTTTAAATTTTTTATAAACATATAATGTATTTTTTATCCTCAGGGGTACAGGTCTATGAATCACCAGGTTTACAGACTTCACAGCACTCACCATAGCACATACCCTCCCCAATGTCCATAACCCCACCCCCCTTCTCTCAACCCCCCTCCCTCCAGCAACCCTCAGTTTGTTTTGTGAGATTAAGAGTCACTTATGGTTTGTCTCCCTCCCAATCCCTAACTGCATTCTTTGATTCTCTTCCTCCTTTTAAATTTGTCCATTCCTTGATACTCTTCCTCCTCTTTTAAATTAGTCCCCCATATTCCAAGCACAAATGTCTTTTTTTCCTCAGGTTTTTAGAATTTTGGTAAAACATGCATAACATAAATTTACCATTTTAACCATTTTTAAGTGTATACTTTTGTATCATTGGTTGCATTCACAATATCAGGTAACTGTCACCACTACCTATTTCCAAAACTTCTTAAAAATGTAGATCATGGGGCGCCTGGGTGGCTCAGTGGGTTAAGCCGCTGCCTTTGGCTCAGGTCATGATCTCAGGGTCCTGGGATCGAGGCCCGCATCAGACTCTCTGCTCAGCGTGGAGCCTGCTTCCCTCTCTCTCTATCTCTGCCTGCCTCTCTGTCTACTTGTGATCTCTCTCTGTCAAATAAATAAATAAAATCTTTAAAAAAATGTAGATCATGATATTTCATAGTACGCTTGACTCTTCAGTATATTCCGACTCCACTTAACATTCAGTTCAATCTCTTCCACTTGACCCTGGTGGCCTCTTGTTAGGCTCTCATTTGCCTTATGGCATGGATTGAATTATTATTGCAGCCTGCCCCTCATTCACTGGACTCTAGCTATGCTAGCCTATCCATAGTCCCGACACCTTTCAGTTTTGACACCTGCTGTCACTTTATCTGGAACACTGTTCCACCAACTCCACCTACAGCAGATCTCTTCTCAGTCTTCACATTTCAGCTTAAGTCCTGTCGCTGCAGGGAGCCCTCTAGGAAATAGACTTACCCCATGTTTTAGATAAGGAGGCTGATGCTTAGTAAGGCTAACAAATCTCTTCTAAGTCCTTAAAGTACATTATTAGCACCAAGAATCTAGCAGAAGTAGATGCTACCCAGGTAGCTACATCAACATTTGATGATTTTTTATTCTACTGATATATTTTAATTAAACTCCAAAGAGACATGTGTGTGTGTGTACACATGTGTGTAGCCTCATCTCATTTTATTATACAAGCAAGATTTGTAAAATGGTCCTAATTTTATATTTAAAGCTAGATTCTGGTGGTTTTAATTTTTAAGGGAAACCTAGGTACCTCTAAGGGCTCCTCAGGGAAGAAGAATATTGAGAAGATTAATTACTAGAATGGAAATAAAAATAAGAAGTTATTTGATTTTTATTATAGTTATGAAAGGGAAAAATGAAGACTCTTGAAATTTGAAGCATTTAAAGTAATCCAAGATGCCTGGGTGGCTCAGTCATTTGAGCATGCAACTCTTGATTTCAACACAGGTCATGATCTCAGAATCCTGAAATTGAGCTCCATGTGGGGCTCCATACCCAGTGACTAGTTTGATTGTACCTCTCCCTCTGCCCTTCCCCTCACTCTCTCTCTCTCTCTCTCAGATAAATAGATAAATCTTAAAAAAAAAAAAAAGTCCAGAATTCACCCAAGACAATTGCATCTTTTTGTTAGATTTTACATGGTGGTTATTCCTGAGATTTTAGAAAGAAAAGGCTGTATCTCTAAAGCTAGTTTGAGTGCAGAAGTAAATGGTGGAGTTTTCCCTTTTTCTCATAGATCCAAAGGTTAATACCATGTTTCTTTACACTAATCTTTGAGGCTAATGCATATCTCTTAACTCGCTTTATTAGGGTACTTCAAACTGCCACTGTATTAATAGAATATTGTTGAATATACTTACAGATACTTTGGATGGATTCTATGGATTGAATGGATTCTATGCCTAATGTGTTGAAGTGAAACTGGTCTCACTCATTTCCAGGTTATTCACTGCAAAGTCAGAGCAAGCACACATTCTAAATTCTGAATCTGACAATATCATTTTCCAGCCTAAAATCATTCCAAGATCACCTAGGTCCTATAAAATGAAACTCAGACTTCATAATATAGTAGAAAATGGTCTCCACTATCTTCTCTTACCTGTTCACCAATAGAATCCACTACCACTGCCACCTTACACCATATTTTCAATTCATCTCAAACTTCTTACACTTTAGAAGCACACGCCTTGGTGTCTTGAGAAAGGTTGTGCTTTCCTCCAGGAATGGCTTTCTTCTTTTCCCTGATACACCTGCTGATACCTGGCACTCTTCTTACACTCCAGAATACTTAGAACAAGCATCTCTGTTTAACAACTTCTCTGGCCACTAAAATTATGGATCACCTCCTCTGCTCTGCCAATACTAAAACTTAAACTCAAACTTTATCAAAGACACTCCCCCCTCATGTATTAACTCTGTGACCTTAGATAAATTGCTTGAGCTCCTCCTTAAGGTTTACTTTCATTATCCATGAATGAATGAGAAAAATAACAATACCTAGTATGCTTGGATGGCTTACTCATATAATGCAGGTAAATTTCTTAACACTCACTGTACCTGGAAAATGAACTCAGTAAATGTGACATTATTGTTATTATTATTAGTGATATTATTGTTGTTGTTCTACTACTATATCCACCCTCCATTCCCAGAAAGTTTAAGGTCCTGGGCCAGGAGGAACATCTAAACAGATAGCTGCTAGTTTCCCCTGATATCTTATACAGATAACTGAAAGAATGAGTCTTTAAGGTGATCCAGTCCCAGGCTACTTCCAGATCACTTTACCGTCAAATGGCACAGGCAACAGTGAATGTTTGGCAGTTGCACGACTTAATATTGACATGTGTTTTAACCAAAGGAAGTGGGAGATACAAACTCTCTACACCGTATCCAGAAGCTCTCAGATATTTAAACTCACTGTCACCATTTTATTCTAAACTCAAACCCTTCTCAAGATCTCATTCTTTCGTAACACAAATTTCTTTTTCCATGCCTACCCACAATGTGTAGTTTTTGAGACCACATGTTGCTCCTCTCCTATTATTTGTTTTCATGTCTATGTGGCTCTTAGGTTAATAAGATCTTTCTTTACTATAAGGTGGAGTTCTTGTACTGAGATATTTGAATAGTGCCTGAGATATCTGGGCATCTGTGTTCAACCTGTACCTAAATCTTCACTCTTCTTAGTGATACATACACAATATTTTTGGCTCATCTCGTTTTCATAGCTATAAGAAAGGACAATGTTTCACAGCTGTAAAGTTTTTTTCTCTTTCAGTCCGATTGTGCTTGCCATTCCATAAGGTTTTATATCAATTGATTTTTTGCAAATCAATTGCTGCATAAGAGATAGCCACAAAAAATCTGTATCATAACAAAACACAATCTCTTATTGCTTAAGCATCTGGATGCTCAGATGCCTCTGATCTTGGTTCAGCTCACTCATGTGTCTGATAATTTATTGTTTGTTGATAAAATCATATGGCAAATAGCATGATTACAGTAAAAAGAAAAGAAGTTGAGCTACTAATGAGATCAATCTATGATGGGACTGATTTACCTATAAAATGTACCCCTAATGTAACATTTTAATTGTTAGAACACAATTACACAGTTATGTGTTGTCTATGATTATTTTCACATTAGAATAATAGAGTTGAGTAGTTGTCACACAGATCTCATCATTCACAAAACCTAAAATTTTATTATCTGGCCCCTTACATGAAAAAAGAAGCTGCCATCTCCTGCTTTAGACATTTTGCTGACTGGATTTCTCTCTCTGTCTTTACCAACAACTTTCTCATTGCTTCCACCTAGAAGAGAACTTCATAACTGCAAAGTCCAGTAGTTGAGCTGGTTTCAAGGGTTTGGTTACTAACATCAAAATTTGTCTTACATCTTGGCTGTTTGTTTGTTTGTTTTGTTTTGTTTTGTTTAAATCCATGAAGTTTCTTTCCATTCTTTGCAGAACAAGATACCTGCCAAGAGCTTTAGGTTTCTATTCAGTCCTCACAAAACCTCATCACCATGAGTCATTTTATTTTCTTAGCATTTCAGCAAAAGCACTACCTATGTTGATTCTTATTGGCACTAAGTGAGTCATGCACTTACTCTCTCTTCTTTTTTAATTCAATTAGCCTGGGTATAATACATCATTAATTTTTGATATAATGTTCAATGATTCATTAATTGAATATATTACTTGCTTATTCTTAAACCAATTACAATAAGAAGGGGTATGCCATGACCTTATTGAACAGTCCCAGGTTACATACACACCTCTGAAGATGGGTTTGGTTCATCCCATAAAAAGCAAAAGACTGTGAGGAGCAAAGGGTATTTACCCAGTGCATATCGAGAGTTGCTACTAGAAAGGCGCAAAATGTATGCAGCTTAAGAATAAAAACCAGTTAACACTAGATCATTTGAAAGTAGGATTTAAAAACTTAAAAGCCAAAATATAATTTAATTAATATTGTAAAATACATTTGTGCTAAAAACAAATGTGATCCTTAAATTTTCTTTTTGTCTAAAACACAGAATGAGTAGTATAGTAGGAATGAGTTTATAAACAGCATTTATTTATTTATCTATTTTTTTATTTTTTAAAGATTTTTTTAAAAAATTTATTTATTTGACACAGAGATATCACAAGTAGGCAGAGAGGCAGGCAGAGAGAGAGGAGGAAGCAGGCTCCCTGCCAAGCAGAGAGCTTGATGCGGGACTCAATCCCAGGACCCTGAAATCATGACCTGAGTCGAAGGCAGAGGCTTAACCCACTGAGCCACCCAGACGTCCTAAACAGCCTTTTATTTAAAAAAATAAAGAAAGCTTTATCAAAAGTTATCCTCACATTTAGAGTTTGGAAACATGTTAATTATTTCATCATCACTAAAGGTGTTCATTTTTGTTAGTATTGAATCTCTTAGGTATTCATGAAATAACTATGACTTGGACACTGTTTGCAAAGAGGTTACTCTCAGGGGCAAGTGACAGAAAATTCCAATATAGAATGACAAAAATATGTACATGTTGCAGTTGTAGGATGAAGAAGAATGAACCTCATTTGTTCTTAGGAGAAAAGTGTATTTATCACATAGGAGTTGATATTTACCTATCTTAAGTGCCAAGAGCTTTTCCAAATGGATCCCTCACTAATCAGTGAAAAATCAGCTTGTGAAAATTCATTAGGCATGAAAGGAATGTGTGTGTTTGAAAGACTGTGTTATACTGTGGCACGCATGACTTTAGCTTAGAGTGTATGCAAGGAATATTCAAGAATTGAGATTGTGAAGGGTAGTGGCAAGTAATGAGGCCAGATAATTAGTCAAAACATAAAGAGCTTTTATGGCAGACTAATGAATTTGCATTTTATTTTGTGTGCCAGACAATCAATAAAGATTTTAAAGAAATTACATAACTAATGTCAATGAACATTTTGGAAAAATACAACTTTTAACATTAAATTTAATTCTATAGAGATTATGAACTTATCACATGTAAGAGACTGACCAAGAACAATGATAAAAATCTCTTGGTTAAAAAAAAAAACCTCTTGGTAAATCATTTTCAGGCTTCTTAGGTAACTTTACTTCTAATATTTCAAAGGATTTTTTAAAATATTAAGTAAAACAGTAGGTTCAGGTCCAAAGGATTGCTACATTATGGTCTCTTTCATGCAAAAAATAAGAGGGCTTAAGAAAATATTCATGTGAAAAAAAAAAAAGAAAATATTCATGTGTATGTCCATTTGTGTGAAAACAGCTCAGGAAAGATAAAGCAGGAATCAATAAGATTGTTTATCTCCAGTAGTGAATGGAAACAGAGTGGGAAGAATGGGCAAATGGCTTTGGGGATAGAAGGGCTGGGGTTAAAGAGTGATACTTCTCTGAATACAGCTTTTTGTATGCTACCTTTTTACATTTTTCTATGATCTTTTTAAATGTCAATAAAAAAGAGGGAAACCAAAGATAATGGCAATAGAAAAAATGGACATAAAAATTATATTACAAATGAACAGTCTAATAGCAATGAGAAGAGGAAAATAATTAAAGGGAACATCAGAACAAAATATTCATGTCATATAATCTAAGACCACAGACCAAAAAAAAAAATTAAAACTGTACACAGATATTTTCCATTAGTTAATGTTTCCACATTGATGAGTGTTAACAATGCTAACAATATTTATATTTTATAATGAGGCTAATCAAAATTTTGGAAATAATGAAAGCCATATTTCTCACTGTCAGGAAAAAAAAGCTACAAATATTTGAAAAGGATAGAACCTTGGAGTTGGGTTGAAATTGGAGGTCTATGTATTAAATATCTGTTTTTACACATACACACTGACAGATATAGAAATGTAGATGTGTATATGCATATCTATATTTTCTACCTCTGTGTACTGAGAGAAATTAGAAGCAATAATACCCCAGTACTAGCGTGCACACTCACCTCCACACCTTGATTTCCAAGTATTTTTCTAAAATAAAAGGGGCTAGGACTCCTTGGAGAAAAGGATGATTCCAGAGTTGGGGCAGAGAATGTGCAAGATGAGCCTGAAATATCTGGTAGTCTCAGAAAGGAAGGAAGTTCTCAAATTTGAAAACATTTCAAAAAGACATAAAAGACAACTCAAAGTGGTTCTCAATCGCCAAATATAATAACAATAATAACAACAATAGAGCAAAATAGTAATAGTAAGAATAATAATAAGTAGGATGATGATGATAGTAATGGAGCATAATTCTAAGAAAAAATAAACCTTTTGGGTCTATGTTGGAATCAATGAATAACTGAGTCAGCAAATACATGGAGCACAAGGGAAATCTCTTCTATACAAGAGAATTCGAACCAATAAATAAATTTTTAAAAATAATGAAAATGAGAAAACACCGTTGCTCAAGTTCTAAAATAACAACATTTTTCTTTAGGTAAGAATCATTAACGAATACTAAAATTAATGGACAAATATGGGATGAGATATGGGATATTTGCATAATCTGTAAGTGACTTTAATGGGATGCTTATTAATTACAGAGGGGAAAATAATAACATTACAATGAAGAAAGCTAGAAGACATCTTCATCAAGTGATCAAAGTTAACAACACTGCTAACGGAATGAATCTATGTCATCTGATTCTTGCTGTGATTCACTAACATAGATACATCATTTTTGTGTATGCACATCAAAATTACACAACCTGAATCATAAAATTTAAAAAGTCTACAAAATTGAAGATGATGTTACCCAATGTCCAGACAGTGCTCTTCAAAAATTTCAAGGTCATGAAAGATTAAAGGAGACTAAGGAGACATTTTAACTAAATCCAAGATCCTATGAATTTAAAAAAAAATGATATTAGTGTAAAAATATAAATATGTCTATATATTAGATGGTGATAATGTGTCAACGTTAGTTTCCTATTTTTCCTATGTTTTATCACTGTATTATGTCTATAAGAAGTTAACATTTAGGAAATTTGAATGAAGGACATATGGTAGGGATTGTCAACCTCAGAACTACTGACATTTGGAGGCAGATATATCTTTACTGTAGGGTCTATTCTGCGCATTGTGGGATTTTGAGCATCATTCTTAGCCTCTACCCACTAGATTCAAGATGCAAGTGAATCCCTCCCCCATTCATTGTGATAATCAAAAATGTATCCAGATATCGCCAAATATCTTTGAGGAAAAAGACAAAAAATCACCCCCAGTCAAAAACTATTGCCATAAGGGATTTCTTTGTACTGTTTTTATAATTCTTTCACAAGAATTATAAAATTAAGTATTGTGAAAATGCCTAGCATAGTGCCAGTAACATACTGAGTACTAAATAGGTAATAGTTCTTTTTAAAATCTAGTAAGCAGACGTCCACAGACCTCCGTACAAATTTAAACCTCATATTTCAGTGAGAACTTCAATGGGTCTATTCAATTAATCATATATTTAGTGAGGGGCTCTTTAAATGCAAAAAATGACTGCATTTTGACACCCCCAACTCTAGATTTATCCTCTCAGCATCCAAATAATCTCTATTTCTGTAGCAGGTCAATCTGACTCTGCAATTTAATGCTTCTTATTCCTCCAAGCTTCTTCAGAATGCAAACCTTTTCCATTCAGGTTAATTTCACACTTAGTTTCTTAGCAAAACCTCATTATTCTTTTTTTTTTTCCAGGGTTCATCTCTGCTGAATGGTAGGTGTGATGAAAGCAGGAAAATCGGTAATATTGTTTCACAGAACTAAAACACAATGTGATCCCAGGAAAATAGAAACAGAATATGGATAAAAACAGGTCCTGTTACCCTTCAGTTTGACATTTTGGATTCCAATTTTTGACAGCCTGACCTTGCTACTCACATCATTCACAACTGCCAGTTATTCAGTGACAGAAAGTTGGTTGTATTTTGTTCAGGGACAGGAGAGAGACAAAGAAAGAGAGAGAGGAAGAAAAACAGAGAAAACACGAAGTTGTGAAATGTATAATGAAGGAGAAGACAGATAGTCCTAATTCTGAGCTTTAATGGGTGACTTTGAGCTCATCCAAGAGTGTGCCCAGAGTAATGAGAAATCTGGAAATCAGAAGTAATGAAAAAAATTAAAGTAACTAGTAATATCTTCTTTGAAAATGAGAAGACCTAGTGGGAACATACAATGGTCTTCAAATGTTCACAGAAATTCCATTTAGAGACAAGAAAAGAGGAAAATGGAATCTGTCTTTGCTTTTATGGATCTCGGAAATAACAGGTGGGTGAAGTAGGATTTTGATTTACACGTCCTAGAATCTGACAGTCAGATTCTAGGTCAACAACAGATTGGGCCTTGCCATGACTTCCTGAGCTCCCAATCACATGGCAGTGCTGGAGAAGGGCTTTCTCCTTCTGCAACAGGCAACAGCACTAGAGTCTTGTAATTTATTATCCAAACTCCAAAATCCTTAAAAGTAAAGGAGGGCTCACTTACAATTACTTCTGAAAAATAAGTTTATATCAGAAGTTTTCTGGGAAAACTAGAATATTTAGTATCCCTGAAGAGAGCTCATTTTACAGAATATTTGCAATGATCTGGGCCAGTCATTTTTTTTTCCTTTCCTTGAATGGTGATTTCTCATCCATTTGAAAATGGAGTGGAGGGACACCTGGGTGGCTCAGTGGGTTAAACCTCTGCCTTTGGCTCAGGTCATGATCCCAGGGTCCTGGGATTGAGCCCTGCATCAGGCTCTCTGCTCAGCATGGAGCCTGCTTCCCCTCCTCTCTCTCTCTCTGCCTGCCTCTCTGCCTACTTGTGATCTCTCTCTCTGGGACGCCTGGGTGGCGCAGTTGGTTGGACGACTGCCTTCGGCTCAGGGCGTGATCCTAGAGTCCCGGGATCGAGTCCCACATCGGGCTCCCAGCTCCATGGGGAGTCTGCTTCGCTCTCTGACCTTCTCCCCTCTCATGCTCTCTCTCACTGTCTCTCTCTCTCAAATAAATAAATAAAATCTTAAAAAAAAAAAAAAATCTTAAAAAAAAAAAAAGAAAGTGAAGTGGAAATCAAGCCTCCCTATGAATTACTATCAAAGAAACTTAATGCAATAATTAAAAGATAGCATAAATTAGTTTTTAAATGTCAAGATATTAACCAAGTAATCCAAGGAATGATAGTTAAATAGATTTTATATGCCACCAGTTGTGTTAAATACTGGGGAGTCAGTGGTGAAAAGGAGGGAAGACGTTCTTATTATATTGAAGTCTATGTTTAAGGAAATGCTCCTTCAGTATGTTCTTGCCAAGGCATTAGGCTGTCTGATAACCTGTCTTAATTGCAGTCACTTACATACAATACAAAAAATTTTCAAAGTGAATATTATCAATTCCACTTTAGCAATGGACAAACTTAATTTTCCAGAAATTAAATGACCTGCTTAGGAACTCAAAAATGCTATGGAATAGAGCAGTTTCATAAATAAGTGTTCCTCTTCTTCCTCCAGTGTGAGCTCTATGACACTACAACTGTATCTTATAAAAGCAAGTGTACCTGTTTTATTCCTTCAATTACACATATGAGTGAGATTATATGGTATTTATCTTTCCTTGACTGACTTAATTCACTTAGCATAATATACTTCAGTGCCATCCATATCATTAGAGAGAAGGACGCAAACCCATAGGAGACTCTTAATTATAGAGAACAAAGTGAAGGTTGCTGGAGGGCAGGTGGTCAGGGGATGAGCTAAATGGGTGATGGGTATTGAGGAGGGCACTTGTGATGAGCCCTGGGTGTCATATTTAAGGGATGAGTCACTAAATTCTACCTCTGAAATCAATGTTACACTACATGTTAACTAAATAGAATTTAAATAAAAATTTGAAACATAAAGAACAAAAGTATACCTATTCAGGGACCTCTACTGATCAAATCATAAGAGTAAAATACAAATTGTGTTATCAAACTATATTTAAATTTATCATTTAAAACTTTTTATTTAACTCTAGATCAATCTTTTGAACTCTTGCTTATATAAACATATTTCTGGAGCAGTATAGATGAAGATCATGCAGCTGAATGAGGGGCAGAATTGGGATTTGAAGCAGTGTTCCATCTATACTAACTAGTACCTATAGATGTACATATTTTTTTACTTTTATTTTTTATTTTTATTTTTGCTTAAGCAACAGAAATTTATTTTCTCACAGTTCTAGAGCCTGGAAGCTCAAGATCAAGGTGTTGGTAGCATTAATTTCTTCTGGGGTCCATAGACATTATACTAATAAGATAAATCAGACAGAGAAAGATGAATACTGCATGACATCACTTATATATCACTTAATACATGAAATATAAAGAAGCTGAAGTTGCAGAATTCTTTATGGCAGAGAGTTGCAATTACTTGCATGTTAGAGTTGATGAGTTCTAGGGTTTGGGAAACAAAAGAAATGACACAGGAATGACATGGCAAAAGAGTGCCCAAACAAAAGACATTCCCTCATGTTAATCAATTATAAATGATGAAAAGCATTCTGAAACAAGCATCATTTAAAATAAGCTTTTGGGTATTTACAAAATTCAAGTGTAGTCCTGGCTTCCCTCTTTGCTATATCCAAGAGCTCAAAGGAAGTTGAATTATTGACATTCTATTGTTTTCTCTTTAATGTCTGCTTTCTTTTATGATATTTTTAGGATAATTCCATAATTCATTTCATAACTCCCCTACGTGAGGTCTTTATCAGCTCCAGGCTCATGTCCTCATAGCACTGTACCCAAAAATGGGTTTAAAAAAAAAGAAAAAAAAAAAAAAAGGAAAAGGAAGGAAAAAAAAAAGGAAGGAGAGAAGGAGGGATGTCCTAAATTTACCATTTATTGCCCCAAATTAGATAGCAAAGCCATTCTTGTGATCTGAGTGATGACACAGCCATAGATATTTGCAAATAGGATCTGTTGTTTAAAATTATGACCACCCATAGAACAGTGAGGAATCTAAACTACATAAACCACATAGGATGCAAATGAAGGAAAGAAGGATTCCTAGAGGGAATTGGAGAGATTGATACCAGAAAAAAGGGGAACAGAAGCTGGAGAGTGAAACCTAACAAATGTTCACCACATCCTCAGACATCCTAAGATCAAGTGGTTTAGTAAGATGGAGAAACAAAAATTATATTTGGCAACTCTGTGCCTATAATGCAGTCTGTGAGTCTTTGGGACAGTCATAGTTTTTTGTTTGTTTGTTTGTGTGTGTGTGTTTTACACACCTTTATTGCAAAAGTAATTAGAAGGTAAATGCATACTGAGTAGAATGTAGAATGTCTACAAACTGTTAGCTCATGAACTCCAACTAAATTACTAGAACCATGGAGTTTACTTGAATGTTTCGACTCCTTGGTATACATCAGGGGCTTACTACATAGTAGTTTGTTCTTCCTCTTCCTCCTCCCCGTTTTCTCATCCTTTTACTTTTCATTAATCTCTGGCCCTAGCTCTGCCCTTTGGGGTTGCAAAGGCACAGTGTTCCTCTTTTTATATGACATTCAGGTTTACCCATATCCTCTTCAACTTAAATGTTTAAAACTACTTTAGGTATTGTTTCCATGGCTAGTTTCTAGACCTCTCAAAATCCTGATTGCTTACATCTAGATGCAGACTGATTTATTAATAATGTTAATAGGATACAGGGCTACAGATGATATTTAACTATATATACTATTCAAATATCTTTTGTATACAACTATTTCTGAACATCTAAGTCTTCAGATAATCTCTTCTATTTCCTTGAGAAATAGGAATTGTCCTTTCTCTTTATTTTATTTTATTTTGTAACAACTTTATTGAGGTATTACTGATATGCAAAGAACTGTACATATCCCATATGTATAATATGATGAATTTGGACATAAGTATATAATAGTGATACCATCACCACAATCGAGGTAATTGACATAACCAAGACCTTTCAGTATGCCTTTGTATTTTTTTTTGGTTGTTGTTATTTTTTCATTTGTTTTGTTTTTGTGGTAGAAACACTTAACATGAGCTGCACCTTCTTAGATCAATGCACAGTGCATCTTTTGATAGTTCTGCTGATAGAGCAGACTATAAAATAGACCCTTCTTTTTTTAAAATTTGTTCTAGATTTCCCTAACATTCTTTATACCACTCCCTTGTATAAGTTCCTTGAAAATAACTGTAGTTATTTGTGAGGGAAGCCTATGATATTGATAAGGACAGCATGGTAAATGGAGAGAGAATAAGATTTGGGAGCAGAATCCCTGTGTTCAGTATTAGTTCATTCGTTCACAGGGGCAACCTATTGAGCAAGTCACTTAGCCATCCTGAGCTTCAGTTTCCTACCTACAGTGATCATGTAGTTGATCATGTCTGTTAGTATTATTAAACTATCAAAATATAATTGAATTTATTTTATGAATGCTTTTAAGATTGTATGTGTTGGGGACCTGGGCATTATTCTGGCTTATGGAGGAGTTTCTTGCCTTCTGACCAGCTATTTAGAATAGGACATCAAACATATATGGGAATCAAATGTGATTCTTTCTCAAATAAGAAGTTCCCTTGAGGATAAGAAGAGGGAGAAATAATTTTGCTGTTTTGTAGGCAACTGTAGCATTCAGAAAGGTAATGCATCAAATATATTCAAGTGAATCAATATCCCCTCAGTGTGACTTGAGTATAAATAAAAATTTATGATCCAAATATGGCATACTGTGACCAAAGTGAATGAATAAGAGAAAGTGGTTTTAGAGAAATAAACATTTCTATATCAGAATGGCTGACCATTAATTTTTATGAAAGGATTGAAAAAAAGCAGAAACAGAGGTACTTTTGCATGCAAATGGTAATTGCTCTTCCCTAAAAATCCAATATGGCAGTGAACTCTGTGAAATTATAGTAAATTTTGTCCATAGTAGCTAACAGTTCAACAATAACAAGTAAATATATTCAAGAAAGTGTATTCATAGTTGCATATATCTTAGAGCAGAAAAGGCTGAAGAAAATCAATTAATGGAGTCTACATATTACACAAATGTGAGGTGAGGTTAACTTGGCCAGGGTCAGGGAGCTGATTAGTTCAGAGCTTCCCTCATGGGCTATATGTAGATGATTGCTCTATTTATATTTCACACCTATAGCTCTCTCTCCTAGTTACAAACTACATCAAGTATATACTTCTAGATTTATCAGATTTAGCAAATAATAATCCAGGATGCTCATTCTAAATGGAATTTCAGGTAAAAAATAAATAATCGTTTAACTCAAGCTTGTTCTATGAAATATTTTGTACCTTGTTTTACACCTGCCTCAACCTATTGACAAGTAATGTGGTTGGACCCACCATGATGGTTCTTATTATTCATGAAAGATGTCCTTAAACAATGATCATCAGGAAACTGAAAAGGTCATAATTTACAGAACCTGGAAACTACACAGCACAGCTGGGGCCAAACAGCAAGGAACAGGTAGAGAGAGAAATAGTGCTGCGGTGTAGGGCTCAGTTCATTCTTATTTGTTTTGATTACTACAATGCCTTCCTAATTGGATTATCTCTCCCTATTTTACCTTCCTAATCTACTCCTGAAAGAGGAAGATCACGCAGCAGCTCCTGATCTCCTTACCTTGCTTGTTATCTTCAGTGACCACTAATTAATGACAACAATGATCCTAAAACGTCCCCATTCTAGATTATTCATAATCTGTCCCCTGCTTGCTACAGCACCTCCAAATTTCTCAAAACCCTTGCCCCCTACAGTCTAGATTAGGGGTATTCAAACTAATGCCCACTGACTATTTTTGTAAGTAAGGTTGAATCAGGACTTAGCCATATCCATTTGTCTACATATTGTCTATGCCTGTTTTCCTGCTATAATTGCTGAAGTTGCAACAGAGATTGATCCCTGCAAAGCATGCAAAACTTAAAATATATACTCTCTGACCCCCCTATCACAAATGTTTGATGCCCCCTGCTCTAAATGAACCTAGTATTTTATAATGTTTTTGAACTTACTGTACTCTACCTCACTGCAAGGCCAATATAACAATCTCCACTCAAAAATGTCTTTTTTTTTTCTTTTTATCCACTTAAACCACTACAATTCTCAAAAACCCTACTCCTCCTTTAAACTTCAAATATAAACACCTCTGCCTCCAGAAAGCTTCCTGATCTACCAAACCTGTATGAGCCCTTCAGCTCTGGGTTCCCTTGAACATTTTCCTCCCTCCCCCTTTGCTCTATTTATCACAGTTGGTATTTATTTACATAATGTTATCATTTAAGACCATAAAATCGGCATGTGCTTCACTCTCTACTCTGGTCTCAGTACTTACCAGCAAACTAGTATGAACAAGGTGTTCATTTGCTTTTTTTTATTTTAAAATTAGTTTTAAGCAGTGAAATAACAGAATCCTAAATCTAGATGTCCACACTCTTAATCCAGAGATATTCTCGTTTTTTTTTTAAGTTTCTTCATTTCTCCTGCATCAATAACTTTGTTTTAGGTTTTTGGACATGTGTCTAAAATATGTTCATTGTTGTTACTATAATTTCAATTCAAGTTCTAAAGTTAAGAATTTTGCTTAATTGATTAGAATTAGAATAAGTTCTGTGTAGCTAGTATATCCAACATGAAAAGGCAAAGAAAAAAGTATTTCAAGATACACATTAAAACCATCAATTCAACAGAAGCTATAAAGCCAAGGAAAAGATGAAACCTCTTATAGCTGCCTGAGAATATTTGCTAGATATAGATTAATTAATTTTCTATCTTTGCTTTTTTGTTGTTGTCTATTCGATTTACTTTTGTTGCTGTTGTTTTGTTTTAGTTTTTTCACCAATTCATTTGATACTATGTAGAAGGAAAGACTGGTTTGTCAATATACATATTTATTAACCCTGAAAGTCAAATAATGTCATTGAAAGACTCAAATTAAACTTCTTTTCTCCAAGTGTAGGATAAGGGCACTATTATCCTCCTTCTAAGAGATGCTGTCTAAAATGTATACAGTATTAATAGATATCTATATCTGTATTTATGTCTATCTATTTCTCTATATAAAGACATTTAAAGTGCAAAGACAACTGAATATATGAAGTAAGCAATAATTTTACTGTTAAGAGGAATCGGAGATGAGAAGTGATAGAATACACATAGCTCACACTAAAACAATATTTGTAAAGGCAATGCACATCTGTCTAATAACTTCCATAAGAATTAAACATATAGATTGTTAATAGCAGATGATCCTGGATAGTAAGACCAGTAATAGGGGAGTGTAGAGTAGGGAGCATACTTTTCAACATAAGGTCTTTTATTTATTCCAAATGTTTTTTAATGTATTTTTTACTAGATCTTATCTTGAGAATAACATTTGTGAGTATTTTAATTCCTTATTCACGGACTCATATTTCAGTTATCCTTATTATACTCAAAGTCTCAGATTTCTCCCTAAAAGATTAGGCATCTTATTTCCTGTTTTATTTACATTCTGCTCAATTTTTGTCACATGGTCTATGTCTAACAAAGAAATATTTCAGGGTTACATCGGTGGATCAATTGGTCAGGTTTCTGTCTTCAGCTCAGGTGGTGAGCTCAGGTTCTTGGGATACAGCCCTGCATCAGGCTCTCTATTCAATGGGGAGTCTTCTTCTCTCCCTCCCTCTGTGTGCTCTCTCTCCCCTCAAATAAATAAATAAAGAAACATTTCATTCAGTTTTCCAGAGGTCACTAGTGGGATCAAGTTCCAGTTGACCTTATACATATTCATTAACACACATTTTATTGAGACTCTACTCTTCCCTGATTTATATTCCCATGCCCTACTGGTGTAATCTGTGATCCCTTTCAAAGCAGACTACTATAATGAAAGACTTGTATCAGAATCTGTTCAAGGGAAATGCAACCTGTGACAGCTGGAGTCAAAAGCAGGATTATCAACCAGAGGAACAGAATTCTGGGATTAAATTTCTAACAGCCAAATAACAACATGGCACTGTAGTGTGTGCTAAATTAGATCCATAAGACTGTCAACCATAGCTGAAGTGTGATTCAATAGACACAAGCATGGGAAGATGTACTGGGTGATGAGGCAATTAGAAACTTAAGGATTCGAATTGCTAACAAGTGTCACAGAGCTCTGAAAGAAGAACATACGATCTCACCTTAACCAACTATTAATGCAGGGAATACTAAAATGAAGTAAGTCCCAATGGAAATGTTTTAAAACTCCCTCAACTTCACCTGGAGGATAGACTTTGCTGAATATAAAGCCCTAGATCTTACTCTAAGGGTTTCCAAGTTAGAATGAAGTCTGAATTCTCAGCCACTCTTCTACAGAAAAAAATAAGATCATAATTAAAAAAAATATAGAACTCTTAAATTGTGGGATGGGAACACTGGATATACATGTTTGAGAATCTTGAATCCTAAGATTTTCCTAAATCTTCTATGATTCAGAGTGACATTCTACTCTTTATAAAGAACAATCTCTCATTGTATTAAGACTATCCAAGGTTTTGCCAGGTAGATGCCAACCAATGTGATACTTGCCCCTCTCAAAATCAGTTTCTCTCTCTTTATTGATCTATGCCAGTATTTAGCGTCTGTATAGCCCAAAGATGAAAGGGTGTATTCCGAAAATTTTCTCTAGATATTACATATCATCAGGAATCCGTAGGAATATGCCTGTAGATAGATCTTTAGGGTCCAGTAGAAAATATGGCTGGAGGAGGGAAAGTTTATTTAAAGGGGGAGAGGCACACTACGATGACTTAGAATTAAATACTCCTGTAAGGACGCTCTAAGTCAATCTTAGTATACTTTTGGAATTGGTCCTTGAGGCTTAGAAATAATTATGATCTATGAATAAATGAGAGATGTCAGTATGACCTTAATAGATAGGGATGAAAGAATTTCAAAATAGCTGAGACCAAGAGGTACACACATTTATTAGAGATAAGGTGGACAGGCAGCAAGTTACAGAAGGCAACCAGGGATTTGGTGATGGCATTTCAAACAGCAAAGTAGATGAACAGCCAATAAGAATCACGTTTTATTTATATATATATATATATTTTTTTAAAAGATTAAAAAGAGATAAGAGAAAAAAAGACTAATGTCAACTGATCTATTAGAAAATCACTCTCCCTTACCCACTTTCCAGATCTAAGCCAATTGTTGCACTCCAGAATCTATGATTGAAAGGAAGACCATATGTGTTTAAGGAAGAAATTGTAATGCTCTAGCAAGAATATATAATAGCTATGTATTCCTAAAGCAACATACAGCTTCAGCTCTTCATTGAGGAAAAAAAAAATCTATATGTTTGAGGGGTCTATAGGATACAGAATCTGAAATATCACTGATAACAAATAAATGAGTATAGTCTCTCCTCTTGGAGTGTGGATGTTCAGAGGTCACAAAATAATTAGACTCCTGATCTAAATATGTTCCATATCAGTTTCTGAATGCATAATGACTTGGTGATCCAGAGAGAATAATCCATAGGGATATACTTAACTCCTTACAGAACCATCATCCTATTCCCCAACTTGTGAATGAAGAGCTATCATGCTATAACAAGCCAAGCAGAAACTTGCAAAAATGTCTGCATTCCCCATTCACAGTAATCTATAAATAGTTGTACATCTTGGATGAAGTAGTGGTGATGATGCCACCTCAAAAGCTTAAATGACATAGCAATGGTTAGATTCAATATATTTTCAATTAATTCACTGATGTGGTATGTAACAATGGAAAGGAAAAAAAAAAGATGTGTCTGGATAGATGATGGTAATCTTTTATAAATGTAGCAAATTGGTAGACTCAGTCATAATTTCTGTACTGGAGGTATATCTTTCTAGGAGAAATCACCATTCACTGCTTACTCTTGATCTATAACTATAGATCTGAGGAAACTACATTTTCCAATGCCTATCAGAAGGGAGAATCATATATTATTAGCATTCACTTGAAAAGACAGCAGTACACATTCACAGTCGATGAAAAATATGTTAATATCCTGCTCCATCTCAGTGTAGAATGAAGGGACCATAATCATCTTTTCTGTTCTACCGGAGTTCAACAAACCTGTACTGTGAAGAATCAAGTAGGAAGTATTTTAGACTTTGCAGACCACATTGTCTTTGTCATAACTTCTAAACTTTGCCATTGAACAATTATAGGCATTATATAAATTAATGGGTATGAGAATCACACAGATTTCAAGATATACTACAAAGCTGTGGAAATCAAAACAGTAGGACACTGGCACAAAAATAGTCAGATAAATCTTTGGAATACAATAGACAGACCAGAAATAAACCCCTACTTACATGTCCCATAAATCTATGATAAAGGAGGAAAGAATATGCAATGGGAAAAGATAATCTCTTTAATAACTAGATAGTCACATGCAAAAGAATGAAACTGGATCACTTTCTTACATTATACACAGAATAAACTCAAAGTCAATGAAAGAACTAAATGTGAGACTTGAAACCATAAAACTCCTAGAAGAGAAGATGGGTATTAATTCCTTTGACATAGACCATAACAGTATTTTTCTAGATGTGTCCCTAAAGCAAGGGAAACAAAGGCAAAAATTTAAACTGTTGAGAGTGCCTCAAAATAAAGAAGTTTTTACACAGCAAAGGAGACCATCAACAAAACAAAAATACAACATACTGAATGGAAGAAGATATCTGAAAATTATGTAATTTAATAAAACATAGGCAAAGGACCCTGATGGACATTTTTCCAAAGAAGACATACAAATGGTCAACAGATACATAATGTTCAACATCACAATTGTCAGGGAAATGCAAATCAAAACCACAGTGAGATATCACTTTACACCAACAGAATGGCCAGAATAAAAAAGACAAGAAATAACTAGCCTTGTCAAAGTTATGGTGAAAAAGGAACCCTCAGGCATTGTTGGTGGGAATGTAAATTGATACAGCTCCTATGGAAAACAATATGGAAGTTTTTCAAAAAAGTTAAAAATAGAAATACCAAATGATCTAGTAATTCCACTACTGGGTATTTCCCACAGGAAACAAACACTAATTTGAAAAGACGTATGTACCTATCTGTTTAGTACAGCATTATTTAGAACAACAAGATATGAAAACAACCCAAGTGTCCAATATCCATCGATAGATGAATGGATCGAGAAGATGTGATACACACACACACACACACACACACACAGGAATATTACTTGGTCAAAAAAAAAAAAAAAGATGAGATCTTGCCATTTGTAACAGTATGGATGGACCTAGACGGCATTATGCTAAGTGAAATAAGTCAGAATGAGAGACAAATTCTGTATGATTTCATTTATATGTGTAATCCAAAAACGCAAAATGAATTAATAAACTATCAAACAAAAAGCAGAATCAGACCTACAAATACAGAGAACAAGCTGGCGTTTGCCAGAGCAGAGAGGAGTGGGGGTGAAGGGGATTTGGAGATACAGGCTTCCAGTTATGAACTCAATAAGTCATGAGGTTAAAGGGTACAATCTAGGGAATATAGCCAATGGTATTGTAATAGTGTTGCATGATGACAGCTGGTAGCTGTACTTGTGGTGAGCACAGCATAGTGTAGTTGTTGAAACATGATGTTGTATACCTGAAACTAATGTAATATTGTGTGTCATTATACTCAAATAAAAAATAATAATGGATGTGATTGTGACTCAATAAGACTTTAGGTATGAAAACAGGTGACAGTCTACATTTGAGTTAGGTACTACAGTTTTTAAACCTCTGCACTGTACTCTAAGATCACGTTAATTTGACCTAATGAGCATGAAATGGCAAGTGTTCTATAAATTCTGGAAAGACATTTATGCATGAGAAGGTGGAATATTTAACCCTATAAAGTTTCAGGGACCTGACATCTCTGTGAAGTTTTAGACATCTGAGAGTTTGAGTAATACTGAGACATTTCTTCCAAATTAAATTTCATAATATTTCACTTTGTCCTTCCTATCACTAAGAAACTGGACCTGTGTTTGGATGACCATTTTGAGTTTTGAAGGCAGCAAATACCACTTTTAGCAATATAGCTCTGACTCGTTGAGCTGTCAGTTTTGAATGAGGTTAGAACATTATA